>NC_090809.1:34090133-34781133 GCF_036512215.1 Solanum lycopersicum
AAAGAAAATTCTAGTGAAACTTTATCTTCAACATATCTAGATTTTATTAATATAATTATCCTACACTGTTCTAGATACATTACTAGATGAAGCTATCATATTCTCAAAAAATCAATTTTATCTTTTTTCACACGAACAACCTAAAACTGAAGCTGGCGCACTTAGTAAAAATTTATTGCTTTTGAAGTTAGCACAAGATTCATCTATCTTTGTATGCTCTTGAGTGTTTGTTTCTCATGTGAACATTTGAAGCCGCTGAAAGGGGAGAGAGTTGAAACTCACAACTTTTTGTAAACGTCAGTAACTGCATATGAAATTAATTAATTAATATGTAATCCATCCATATGCTAGTAATTAATTAATATGTAACTGCAGGTTAGAAGTGTGAGGAAAACTCTGTTTTTAATCTGTGTTATTAAAACTAGATATTACTGATTCTAATAAATTGTTCAAAAACATGAAGTAACTGAAATTTATAGAACCAGTAAGAGAGATGAATAGAAATTTAATTTACAAAAAATAAAATCTATAAAAACGTACCAAAATTTGAAAAAACCTTTTAATTAGGAAAAAAATCAAGTCCACAGAACTCACAGTGTCCCCTTAAGGAAAGTATTCCCCTCTCATATCCGAGGTTAGATATGGATTATAACCTCCCAGGATAAAATGATCTTAATCAACAGAGTGTTGATACAAAAAGCTCTACTGTCAGCGAATCAATCCACAGCAGGAAAGCACACGAAGGAAAATGCGTGCAGAAGAAGAAAAAGAAGATCAATTCACACGAAGAATATGTTCTGAAAGGTTGCAACCCTTTCAAAATTCACACGACTATTAATGAATGTTTGCAACCTTTCAAATGGTACTGACTGCTCTTGAAAGTTGCAACCTTTTAGAACAGTCAAGGCGGGAAATTTAAATAAAATGGGAAAGTTCAAATAAAATGGGCCGCGCGCGGATCCGATTTGGGTCGGGTTAGTCAACTAAAAAATTGAAATATTTTGGTGAACTTCTGTTATCAACTAATTAATTGAAAACATTTTTGGCCATTTAATTATTTAAATAAATAATTAAAATAAACTTTGTCCAAAAAATAATCTCTCAATCAATCATTTTCCAAAACCAAAGCCGTAGCCAGAGTTAAGTCGTTGTCATAGCCGAGACGAGCGAGCGACGACTACGACAGCGCGAGGGGGTCCCTCTTTCAAACCCTTTTAACAATTAATAGGAGTGTTTCTGTATTTAAAGTCTCCTATTTTTCTTTCCATCACCGATGAGGGACAAATGCTTTTTCATTAAAGAATATGAGGATTTTTCAAGTTCCTAACTCTTCAAGTTCTCAACTTTTCAAATTCCTCTCCTTTCGTATATTTCCCATCAATTCTTGCTACATAACTAACAATCCCCCACATTGATGGGGAGTGGTTATAATATAGGAATGCACGGACAATTGTGTAATGTACAGGAAAGGATTAATTGCACCAGGATAAGTAGATTTTCCCTTGGACATTCCGTAGTGAACATATGTCAAATATACTCGGTCAATTGGTATATGTGATATCTTTGAACTATCGAGCTTTGGTGTATACCTAGACAACTAAATGTCGCACAATAAACCCTTTACTATTTATCGTTCTTACAGTTGTGTTCGTTTAAACAATGAACACCTTCTGGTTTCATGAGTGTATAGAGAATAGACTTTTGACATAAAATTCTCTTTGAAGCGGCTTCCACTTCACACTCACATAGGTGATTTATAACCGCGTCATCTCGTAGATACACTACACTATTGGTCAAATCTATCAAACTTAGAAAATCATTAAAAACTTTAAGCTTTATTACCTCATTAACAAACCTTAAAGTCTTGACCTTGTTCCTGAACATTGTCTTCATCATGATAATGGATTGAGTTAATTGACAATGTCGAACCATCAGCCACAACTTTGTTTTTATCCTTGAATCTAGCTCTTGGGATCTCTAGTCTACTAGATAGAGTTACCGTCATGCAATCTTGTCCTAAGTCGTAAACAGATTCCCTTAGATGATCTTTCAACTGCCTCTCTCATTAGGCCTTTCGTTAATGGATCTGACACATTATCGCTTGACTTTACATAGTCAATTGTGATAATTCCACTAGAGAGCAGTTATCTTACTTTATTATGTTTCCGTCATATATAACGAGACTTTACGTTGTACATAGCTCTCCCTGTCATACCTATTGCTGCTTGACTATCGCAATGTATGAAATATGGTCCAACAGGTTAGGGACAGAATGGAATATCCGCTAGGAAATTCTGGAGTCATTCAACTTCTTCACCAGCCTTATCCAAAGTAATGAATTCAGATTCCATTGTGGAGCGAGCAATACATGTCTGTTTGGAAGATTTCCAAGAGACTGCTCCTCCACCAAGTATGAACACATAGCCACTCGTGGATTTCACATTATTTGATCCGGTGATCCAATTTGCATCACTATATCCTTCAATCACAGCAGGATATTTATTATAATGCAAAGCATAATGTTGTCTATATTTTAGATAACCCAGCACACGTTTCATTTCCATCAAGTGAGTTTGATTCGGATTACTAGTGTATTGACTCTGTTTACTAATAGCACATGATATATCTTGTCGCGTGCAATTCATAATAAACATCAAACTTACCAACACTCTGGCATATTCAAATTGAGAGTCACTTTGATCTTCATTCTTTTTAAATGTACAGCTTAAATCAATTGGAGTTTTGACAACATTGAAATTCAAGTACTTGAACTTATTCAATACTCTTTCAATATAATGAGATTGAGATAATGCTAGTCCATGGGGAGTTTTATAATCCTGACCCCTAAGATCAAATCAGCAACTCCTAAGTCTTTCATATCAAACTTGTTGGACAACATGCGCTTCGTAGTATTTATATTGTCAATTTCTTTATTCATCATTAACATGTCATAAACATACAAACAAATAATGGCTTCATGATTCAAAATATTTTTAATGTAAACACATTTATCACAGTCGTTAATCTTGAATCTATTTTCCAACATTGTTTGATCAAATTTAGCATGCCATTGTTTGGGTGATTTCTTGAGTCCATAAAGTGACTTCACAAGTCTGCACACTTTCTTTTCTTTACTAGGAACGATAAACCCTTCAGGTTGTTCCATTTAAATTTTTTCCTCCAACTCTCCATTTAAAAAGCTCTCATTACATACGTTTGGTAAATTTTAGGATCATGCACTACTGCTAGTACTATTAACATCCTAATTGATGTTATCCTTGTTAGTGGAGAGTATGTGTCAGAGTAGTCCAGACCTTCCTTTTGTCTGTACCCTTTGAATACCAGTCTACATTATATTTATCAATAGCCCCACCAGGTTTCATTTTCCTTTTAAAGATCCACTTTGACCCATAGGTTTATTTCCTTGAGGAAGATCAACCAATTCCCAAATGTGATTGCCTAAAATTGATTCGATCTCACTATTGACTGCTTCTTTCCAATAAGTTGACTCAGACGAAGACATAGCTGCTTTAAATGTTTGAGGCTCATTTTCAAGCAATAGTGCTACAAAAGCTGGTCCGGAAGTAGCAGATTTTTGTTGCCGAGTACTAAGCCTAGGTTCCTCACTAGTTAGAATATTTTCCATTGATTCTTCTCGTGGTCTCTTAGGTCTTTCACTTGTTGACTCACTTTTAATTGTATACGGATAAATGTTTTCAAAAAACTCTGCATTATCTGATTCAATTATCATATTAACATGAATCTCAGGATTATCAGATTTTTGAACCAAAAATCGACAGGCTTTACTGTTCACAGCATACCCAATAAAGACATAATCTACTGTTTTGGGTCCAATTTTAACCCTCTTCGGTAAAGGAACCTCTACCTTGGCTAAATACCCCTACACTTTGAAATATTTGATGTTGGGTTTTCTTCCTTTCCACAACTCATAAGGAATTGATTGTGTTTTTCGATGGGATACTATATTGAGTATTTTATTAGTTGTAAGGATGACTTTCCTCCAAAGGTTTCGCGGTGAACAAGAATTGATCATTAAGGCATACATCATTTCCTTTAATGTTCTGTTCCTTCGTTCTGCCAAACCATTTGACTGTGGTGTATAAGGTGCTGTATTTTGATGAATAATACCATATTCCAAACATATCTCTGCAAAAGGAGATTCATATTCTACACCCCTATCATTTCGAATCATTTTTATTTTTAGATTCAATTGGTTATCCACTTCATTTTTGTATTGCTTAAATGCATCAATTGCTTTATCCTTACTACTAAGCAAATATACATAATAAAATTGAGTGTAGTCATCAATAAAAGTTATAAAATACTGTTTTCCACCACGAGATGGTGTTGACTTCATATCGCATAATGTGTGAATTAAGTCTAAAGTTTTAGAATTTCTTTCAATAGACTTGTAAGGATGTTTAACAAACTTACTTTCCATACAAATTTTGCATTTTGATATATTGCATTTAAAAGCAGGCAATACTTCTAGATTAACCAATTTTCGCAAGACGTTGTAATTTACATGTCCCAAACGGGCATGCCATAAATCATTCAACTCTAATAAGTTAACAGAAGCAGAATTTTTATTCATACTGTCAACAACCATTACATTCAGTTTGAATAGACCCTCATTGAGGTAGCTCTTTCCTATGAACATTTCATTCTTACTTATTACAACTTTATCACTAACTAGGACACACTTAAACCCGTTTTTAATGAGTAGTGCATTAGAAAATAAATTCTACGTAATAGTAGGGACATGCAGAACACTGTTTTCAGTCAACACCTTGCCGAAGTCAACATTACTTTCCCAATTCCTTCAATCGTTGTTATTGTTGTGTTTCTCATGAATAAATCTTCATCGTACTCAGCAGGAGTGCACGTTGCAAAGGCTTCTTTCGCAGAGCAAATATGTCTAGTTGTACCTGAGTCGACAAAACCACTCCTTGGGATTTCCAACTAAGTAACACTCTGAGATCATTGTACACAAGTCATCTACATCTTTCATCTTCTCCACGATGTTTTCTTGACTTTTGTCTTTGCCTTTGTTTTTGTCCTTTCTTGGAGCACGACAATCAAAAGACCTATGACCATCATTGCCACAATTGTAACAGTTGTCTTTGAATTTCTTCTTGGCCTGTTCTGACTTCTGCCTGTTGGACTTCTTTCTCTTTTGTCTTTGGTAGTAGTTTCTTCAACAATATTAACTCCAATGATTGTTGAACTCTTACGTGACTTCTTTTCGGTATTTTTGTTATCTTTCTCAATCTTGAGCCGAATCACAAGATCTTCAAGCTTCATTTCTTTACGCTTGTGCTTTGGATAATTCTTGAAATCGTTCCACGAAGGAGGAAACTTCTTGATCATTGTAGACACTTGAAAATCTTCATTTACTACCATATCTTCAGCAATCAGATCATGGAGGATAAGTTGAACTTTCTGCACTTGTGATCCAAAAGTTTTACTATCTACCATTTTATAGTCTAAAAACTTTGCGAGCAGAATTTTTTCAAGCATACATCTTCTGTATTATATTTTTTCTCAAGTGCATCCCACAACTCTTTTGAAGTTTTTATTGCACTATATACATTATATAAGTCATCCTCTAAAATACTCAAAATGTAGCCTTTACATAGGAAGTCTTCCTGTTTTCATGCTTCAATAATCATGAATTTTTCTCTGTCTGGCATATCATCAGCGGGAACTGGAGTATCTTCACTTGTAAATTTTTGCAGACCAAGCGTAATAAGTCAGAAAAATAATCGTTCTGCCATCCTTTGAAACTCAAACCTATGAATTTACCCGATTTCTCTGCTTGTGGTACAACAGTTCGGGTTGATGTAGCAACAGCCACTGTAACACATATTTAAAAATAATAATTTCCGTAAGATTATTTTCAATTTGTGTTATCAAAATCAGAAATTACTGATTCTATTAAATTGTTCAGAAACACAAAGTGACTGAAATTTATAGAACTAGTAAGAGAGATGAACAGAAATTTAATTTACAAAAACTAAAATCGGTAAAAACGTACAAGAATTTGAAAAAAATTGTTAAATCAGAAAAAGATCAAGTCCATTGAACTCACAGTGTCCCCTTAAGGAAATTATTCCCCTTTAGTATCCGAGGTTTGATTTGGAATATAACCTCCCAAGGTAAAATGATCTTAATCAGCAGAGTGTTGATACCCAAAACTCTACTGTCAGCGAATCAATCCACAGCAGGAAAGTACACGAAGAAAAATGTGTGCAGAAGAAGAAGATGAAGATCAATTTTTTTTAAAAATATTCTGAAGAATGAGTGACATTTATAGGCAAGAAGAATAGGTTTTGAAAGGTTGCAACCCTTTCAAAATTCACATGACCATTAATGAAAGTTTACAACCTTTCAAATAATATTGACTGTTCATGAAAGTTGAAACCTTTCAGAACAGTCATGGCGGGAAATTTAAATAAAATGGGAAATACAAATAAAATGGGTTGCACGCGAATCCAAGTCGGGTTGGGTTAATCAACTAAAAAGTTGAAACATTTCGGTCAACTTCTGTTATCAACTAATTAATTGAAAACATTTTTGGTCATTTAATTAATCAAATTAATAATTAAATAAACTTTGTCCAAAAAATAATCTCTCGTTCGATCATTTTCCAAAGTCAAAGCGGTAGCCGTAGTCGAAGCCAAGATGAGTGAGCTGACGACGACGGCGCGAGGGGGGTCCCTCTTTCAAATCCTTTTAACAATTAATAGGAGTGTTTCTGTATTTATACTCTCCTCTTTCCATCACCGATGAGAGACAAATGTCTTTTCATTAAAGCATAAGAGGACTTTTCAAGTTCCCAACTCTTCAAGTTGTCAACTTTTCAAATTCCTCTCCTTCCCTCTATTTTCCATCAATTCTTTCTACATACCCAACAAAATCTAATTTGGAGTGAGAAGAAAATTGTAGGAATGCAGGTCAAGGAAATGCAGGTTCCAAAAAAGCAGACAATCAAGCTTAATCAGCAAAAAAGGTAGCCGCAGAACAATAAGAGCACATCAATAATAAAAAATTGGAAGAAACAATCCTCCTAACAGGTGTTAATCAGCAAGAAACTCAAAAGCAACAGAAAAATGCTGATATTGCTGTTCATAATTCTTAACGGGATGGAGCACTTGGCCTGTGGCACAGAGGTACCTTGAAGAGAATAGATCTGATGCTCAGGAGAAACTTATTAGAAACAAGGTATAGTAGAGTAGCCAATTTTTATCGAATTGATTCTTCCGAACACTCATTTTATTGTTGGGTTTTAAAAGGTGTGAATGGAACATGAAGAGTTGCAACTTTTATGAAAGGTTGTGATTTTTATATGAGAAGTTTTGACTTTTATGGAAAGTTGTGACTTTTATGAAAGGTGAAAACCTTTCCAAAAGATTGTGACTTTTCCAAAGGTTTGTGACCTTTCCGATAAGGCACAATAAGAACCTTTTCGCACTATCATTAGCTATTTCCTCATGCAACTTTTTCTAGTAGTACTTACTCGTATAAAATAATTTTGTACTATATGCTGAGACCCTATCATGGAACCCTTGAAGAGTGTATTTCTTTTCATAAGTGCTATCATGAAAGTTTTCTCAAGCATAAAAAGCAAATCAATCTTCTTTATAATTCTCCTACTACAAGTAAGTTCTACAACATTATCGCACTGTTATGGTATTGTGTATTAGTATTTGCTTCAAAATCTTTTGATATTGAAATGTTAACAAATTTTCATGTAGCGTTCATTCTCAACATCACTCCCACTACATGAGGTAGTGCATTTCTTATGTTTAGTAAGGCTTGTCCTACTACATAAATGCAGTGGATCATAAGTTACGGCATACTTTTGTGAACGTGTAAATTTAATATTGATTTATTTGTTATTTCTTTGTTCAATTTCAATCAAATTAGTTTACTTCTATGAATATGGTTTACTAAATGATCCAATTCTAGAATTTAGATAGTTCTATTAACAATGGTCTTATGTTTTAGGACACTATAATAAACCTTCCTTCATTCTTTAGTATATCAAATAAGCACACATTCTATTCTTAGTTCGAATTTTCTTACTATCTCACTAAGTACATGTACTGATTTATCCTATATCTGAACATGTCACATATTAGACTTATGTCAAATCTCTAGTTGTTAAAGTTACTAATATGAAATAAATTAAATTCAAAATGTGATGTGTAGTTATTTGAACCTATTCCATAAGAACTAATAAAAAGTCAATAATTAATCTTATCATTTTATAAGAATCTACCTCTTTTCTCTTCTGTATCAACCTGTCATAGAATGTCTAACACAAAAAGTCAAAATACAATTATTCTATAAGGTAAATGACTCATGAACTCTCTAGAGAGGTTAACATCAGTACAATCAGATTGTAGTGACTTTATATAATTTTCATGATACTATTTTCATGTGTTAAATATTTTGGGTTTATCATGGCATTTAGACTCACAACATAAAAAATTCTTTTGATGAGTAACCTTTTTGAAAACTCAAACTACTCAAATTTACCTCTTGCCCAAATGCTCATTTATTACCCAGATTAGAACAAATTATTTATAACTAATCACTACCTCTTTTTCCTTTATAAGATGAAAGGTCTCTTAGACATTTTCATTCTAAATAAGAATCACAAGTTACTAGAGACAGCACTTTCAATTAACCGTTATGTCCATCCATTAACAACCCTTAAAATTTTATTCAGAATAAATGACTTAGATGCTAATGTACAGATAAGTTTACGTTAATTTAAAAACTATTTTCCCTTATGACACATATAAATATAATTCATTTCCTTGGAGATAATATAAATAAAAAAGACACATCAATATACCACAAGAAATTAAATATTCATCAAACGCAATGATAAAAGAGTTACAAGCGATTAAAGTAAATACCCATCTCTTCTATATTTATATATTGAACATAATTCCTTATTACATAAGTTACATTTACAATTCATTCTTTCAATCAATATATTGCGTCTACCTAAACAAAAATTTAAGCAGTACTAAGTCGGGTCGTAATGTCTACTGAAAATATAAGATATTGAAATGACCGGGATTTGCTGTTATAGACATGCTAATGGGAAAACAATTGGGGCTGGAAAAACTTTTCGTAGTACTAGGATATGCCCAACCTTGTCTAGATTTTGGAGGAAATTGGAGTTATCAAGGTTTAGGCAAATGTTGTAGCAATCAGATCAATATATAGGAATTTCATTACATAATTTGCTAGATAAATCGATAGAGGATTCATACAACTTTACGGAAATAAATTTAGAAATGTAGACTATCAGGAGCTTGCTGCCACGCTTCAGGATATTGCAGCGGGATTCTTTCCAATGCACAACGCTGCTACAACATGATAGGTACAACTATAGTTGACGAGACTAAGATTGAATTATAGGTTTTTTGAGATTTTTTAATATGGATCTAACTATTTCAAAAAGTTTAGTTGCAACTAGTAGATTGGTGCAGCTGCAGTGATGCCTCTACAATGGTATGAGTGTCGTTATAGAGGGATGACATGTTTTAAAATCGTAAACCAAACCGTTAGATGACCTTATTTTGTATTTTTTGATTTTTAGAGTTAAGATACAACCCTGGGGTTATTCCAACTCTTTTTCCATGTTTTTTGAAGCTCGAGGTATGTTTCACTCTCTGAATTTTTTAACGATCCGTAGAAAATTTTATAGTGGGTCAACATTGATTTGGAAGGATTTTTTGACTAATAATGTGGTGGATTTAACCCAAAATTTATTAGTTCGGTTCAAAGGTTTGAACTAGGTTTCATAGTTTTAGATATTTTGCGAATGTAGTGTTTATTTATTGACTCTCTTATATAAATTATTCTTGGTAGACCACGAACAAGCGGAACAAATTCCGAAAGGGAAGGATAAAATTGTCTAGGGTTTGAAGCTTATTTCAAGGTAGTTGATGATTGTGATTCTATGATTGTGTCATATATACTTGGTTTGCTTCATTGTGAAATATTTTGTCTGTATAAATTTGCAATATTGATCATAGATCTTGAAATAAAATATATAGAAATCAATACCATGAAATCATGATTGAATGTGTTATCTTGACGTGTTATTGTGATGTGTGATTGAGATTAGCTGCCACGTTCCTCCGCAATAACTTGGATAGAATTTCCACATTCTAACATGTTAACTTGGATCGGTTGCCACGATCCGTCATAAAAAAGTAGTCGGATTGCAACGTTCTAATATGCTAATAGTTTGATTTTGGGTTCCCTAAGTGGACGAACTATATGAAGGAGGTGAATTGTGATGTTGATTCTTATGATATCACTTAATATGTTGATATTTATGCATGTTACATTAGTTTGATAGCCGCGTAATCATACCAGTACACTATAGTTGTGTACTGATTATGTACTTGCCCTTATTTTTGTTGAGTACAAGGCATCTTCACGAGACTATTGACAAACCTTGCTTAGGAGATCAGTGATATCTTTGAGTTCAAGGGTGAGACACATCGTTCGGTCTGCCATAAAATTCTCTTTAGTCTATTTCCACCATTTCAGATCTAGACCTTGTTTTAGTTAGTTGGACAGTTCACTCAAATTCTTGGTAGATTTTTTTCTCGTTTCTAGCTTTTGCACATTGACATTAAGATTCTGGGTTTAGTTTCTGCATTTCTTATGGTTATTTAGATTTCTTTTGTAATTTAAATACCTTAGTTTTAGATTATTTTCTTTTTTTTTTGAATGGTTGTAGTGGTTCTCCAACCAGAGGGTTAGGGTGGGTGTCAATCACGACGGTTTGAGTTGTGACAAATATAGTACATTAAATAGATCATAATATTTAAAATAATGCTAAATAACAAAACTTAGAGCTCCTTTATACTTATACATTCGTGCATGTTCAATATTCAATTGATATAATTGGAAAATTCTCATGTAATGCACATGTACAATGAGCGATTATTCACTCTGTACATCTATACAAACCTAACTCATATAGGGTGTCTATCGTTTGCTAAATTCAAGCGATTCCTCTATTTAAATTTACCCAATCATATATTACTCTCTTTACGAGGTTTAATGGATATTATAAAAATTAGACAATTAAGTAAATAGTGATGTGCATTAATTTTATATAATAGAGATGAAAATTTAAGTCAACACATAAAATTAATACTTCACTACTAATCAATCTTGGTAATGAAGTGAAGGGCCCAAATAACCGAGTATGACTAAAGAACTAGATAACAATCCAAACAAATAATATTTCCTATTAGATCATTGTTATGAGTCCCAAATTTTAGATCAATGAGAGTCCACTTTTTCAAAATTCCAAAACTATTATCAATTTGGTCGAAAAATACAATTTGTCAAAAATAGAATTTTTGATTTTTCGTTCAGTAATTCCTATCACATATTCTAATTTGTGAAATAGATATAATAATCAAGAATAAGGAACAAATTATTGAAAAAGTTTTACATTGTCTTACTATTATTTTCTAAAAATCAACATTTTTATGTATACATTGAATATTAATATTCAAAGCACAACTCATAGAATTTAATTTATCCTGAACGAAAAATTTTGATGAAAAATAACTACTCAGGCAACATCAATTTGTGATGTAAGATATTCACTACATAAAATTCAGGTGAAAAGATAACTAGGATGGCGATTGTATGTTAATGATGCCAAGTCTATATCATTATCCCTAGATTCTTTGATCCAATCTTATAATATTGAGATAGGGAGAGTCAACACATATTATAAAAATTAGAGATCAAAATTTTAAAGACATTTATGTAACATCTTGTAACTTGAAATAATTATGAATAAGCAACAGAAACTAAGAACAAACACTTCTGGAAAGAAAGAGGAAAACCTGGAAATTTTTCTATGTTCAAGAAGTGAGTTTTGGTATTTTTCAAATGGCAATAACTTCTATCTCAGGGTGAGTTAGAGGTAGTTCTTGATATGATTGGAAATTCCTTCGATAGATCTTTCAAACTCCGTCGAGTTTCTCATTTGTGATATCTTATGTGGGTGATATTCATGTTGGAATTTGGGATATTGAGGCGAGAAAAGTCCAATTCCGGATTTAAGTGAGGGCGAACTAGTCTTTTAATCAATTTATTTTCTAGTTCTTTTTAAGGTTTTACTAGGATTAAAAATTAGCCTTGTGTCAGTTTTAAAAAAATCAATTCACTTTTAGGGCTTGAGAGAAAAGAGAGGTGAAAAAGATCAAAGTTTTACAAAGAATGCTAAGAAATGTCGATTGGAATAAGTCAGTGGTGATCCCTATCAAGGTATGTAAGCTCTTTCATGTTGGGTTAATTCATACACACCAAACTTGTTTCAGCTGAGAAGTTTTTGATTGTCTAAATGTTTAGAAATGAATTCTTATAATCTTGTGGAATCATGTTTGGTTGAGTAGATTGCACGCCTATTGATGTTGATTACTAATTCACTAAATTTATATGGGTTTAGATTTGACGGGTATTGAAGGTATTGATGAGACTAGAGGTTGGATATGAAACTGTGAATGTTTAGGCGAGTTGGAACTACAAAACAAATTGAAAAATTCATCAGATGCACTTAGGTAAGGCTTGGCGCATCAGGCATGCAGTGTAGAGAAAAAGGGATTTACTCAACTAGGGTGTCAAGAACCTTAAAATGAATTAAGGTTCTTAGAGAATCACCTGTGCCTAAAAAGGTTTAAAATTTGGTAAATAATTGTTGCACAGTATGCATACTTTATTTGTAGTAATTTGGAGGTCAAACACCCAAGAATGTCTAATGATGTTCAAAAGTTAGCCTTGTGATGTGCTTGTGTGTCTTAGTGTTTCTAGGTATGTTTTATGCGTTTGTTTTGGTTGAAATTGATATGGAAGGTCCTTAACTTGTATAAGATCATATTTGTGGTAAAACATCTGGGAATGACCCCCTAGGTGTAACGACCCGTTTAGTCGTTTTGAGCAACAAACTTCAATTCTGGAAAAACTGGCACAAGCGACGGACCCCACGACGGACCGTCAAGGGCACGACGGACCGTCGCAGGGTCTCGTTTTAAAACACTTAGAAAATCTGAAATTGGGTACTGAAAATCGACTCTCTGAACTTTGTGACGGAATGGCAGGACGGACCGTCACAGGTGTGACGGACCGTCACAGACCCTTGGTGGAAATTTGGGTCTCTGAACTATGTGACGGACAGCAGGACGGACCGTCGCAGGCGCGACGGCCCGTCACAGTTTGCATAATCCCAGTTGGAGTCAGATTTCTGGTTAAGTTTTAAGGGACATTTTTGGCTATTCTTGCCTTAATTATGGATTTCGTGGGTTTATATTAATAACTCAAATTCTTGAGGGATAAAAGAGGTAACTTTGGGTTAATTAGTGGGGTATTATTGCCATCTTTTATTCTTAATTATATACTAATTAGGGTAAAAGAAAGAGGGTTTGAATAAGAAAATAGAAAGAACAAGAAGAGAGAGAGAGAGAATCGAACGACAAGGAAGAAACAAAGCTTTGGGAAAATTCTTGCTTGATTCAACTCTTTGGTGGAGGTAGGTTATGGTTTTCATGCTTTCATAAGTAAACTCTTAATAGTGAATGATATGTGTTGGTAGTATTGTAAACCCTACTATATGCTTAATGGTATGTTTGCGTGAATATGATTATGTGATTGTGATAAGATAAGCATGATGAAAATATTGAATCCCAAATCTTGAAAAGAAACTTTAATATACATTATTAATGATGATGCCTTGGTAAAGAAGAAGGCTTGATGAATTAAAGTAATGGGATTGATGATGCCTTGGAATAGAGAAGGCTTGATAATTTACAGAATGATATTAGTGGATCGGGTGTCACGAACCGACACATAGATTTAAGGGATCGGGTGTCACGAACCGACACATAGATTTAAGGGATCGGGTGTCACGAACCGACACGTAGATTTAAGGGATCGGGTGTCACGAACCGACACATAGATTTAAGGGATCGGGTGTCACGAACTGACACATAGATTTAGGGGATCGGGTGTCACGAACCGACACATAGATTTAAGGGATCGGGTGTCACGAACCGACACATAGATTTAGGGGATCGGAGTGTCACGAACCGACACAAGAGGATTAATGAATATTGAGGGAGCGGAGTGTCACGTACCGACACAAGAGGAATAAAGATAACGAATCTTGAAAGATGTTAATATACTCAATCTAATGAACATGATTCCCAAATGAGTATGGTATTGAGGCTTGAGTCCTCATGTGTGAACTTGATGGTACTTATTGATGATTATAATACTTGTTGTTGCTACATGTTGAGTTTTATAGTTGATTTACGATAATATTGATATGTACTGTTCCCTAATTTGAGTTGGCCGATGATATCTACTTAGTACTCGTGTTTTGTACTGAACCCTACTTTTATGTTTTTCTTCTTGTTATTTGTGGAGTGCAGCAAACGTGCCGTCATCTTCGACTCAACAGTAACTCAAGCCAGTCTTACTACATCGGAAATTCAGGGTGAGCTAATGCTTCTAGCTTGGACTGGATCTTCTCCTTCGTGTCTTGATGCCTTGAACTTCCGGCATGGACTAGCTTCTTATGTATTTTTAGCTTTTTAGAAACTCTTAGAATTAGTAGTTTAAAGTAGATGTTCTTGTGATGATGACTTCCAGGTTTTGGGAATAATAGTAGTTATTGATTTTATTAATGAGTTTAAGTCTTCCGCATTACTTTATGTTGATATTACCTTGAAATGTTAAGGTTAGATTGGTTGGTTCGCTCACATAGGAGGGTAAGTGTGGGTGCCAGTCACAACCCGGTTTGGGTCGTGACAAACTTGGTATCAGAGCATTAGGTTCATTGGTCTCATCACACAAGAACAGGTCTAGTAGAGTCTTAAGGAACGGTAGGGGGACGCCTTTACTTTTCCTTGAGAGGCTATAAGACTTTAGGAAAATTTCACTCTTTCATTCTTTCTTTCGTGCTACTACTTGAGTCCAATTGGTATCTAGGCGATACGAATTGGTATCTGACCATCTTCACTTTCCTTCGAAGATGGTTAGAACTAGAGCAACGACTACGTCAACACCAACACCGGCAAGACAAGAAACAACTGAGCCAGCCAATGGGGCTGTGGCTCGAGGAAGAACAGCGGCGAGAGGCCGTGGTAGAGGTCGTGGGAGGACGTCCTCTAGAGAAAGAGGACGAACACCTAGCCCATCTGATACTAGGGCAGTGACTCCTCCAGCGACCGAGGAAGTAATAAGAGAAGGGGAGGATGGGGAAACTGAACAAGTGCAAAATGAGGAAATGCCACCCCAACCTACCCCAGAGATGATCAATCAGGTTCTGGCTTATCTTAGCGGGTTATCTGATAAAGGTCAAGCACCTCCAGTGTTTTTTGCGCCAACACCTCCGGTTTCAGAAGTACAACATGCGGCTACTATGGCTCCCCGCATGGATGTTCCATTGGACATAGGCACATTTCCACGTTTGACTACTGGGCCTATAATGACAAATGATCAGCATGAACTTTTCAGTAAGTTCTTGAAATTGAAACCTCCGGTCTTCAATGGTGCTGAATCGGAGGATGCTTATGATTTTCTGGTTGACTGTCACGAGCTACTACACAAGATGGGTATAGTAGAACGGTTTGGTGTGGAGTTTGTGACTTATCAGTTTCAAGGGAACGCCAAAATGTGGTGGCGGTCACATATCGAGTGTCAACCAATAGAGGCACCACCTATGACTTGGGCCTCATTCTCTAGTTTGTTTATGGAGAAGTATATCCCCCGGACTTTGAGGGATAGGAAAAGGGATGAGTTCTTGAGCCTAGAGCAAGGTAGGATGTCAGTTAATGCTTATGAGGCTAAGTTTCGTGCACTATCCAGATATGCCACTCAACTCTGTTTCAGTCCTCAAGAGCGGATTCGCCGGTTTGTGAAGGGGTTGAGGTCAGAATTGCGGATTTCGGCCTTACAGATAGCGGCAACGGCAAAATCCTTCCAAGAAGTGGTAGACTTTATGATAGAAGTGGAAGGAGTGAAGCCAGACGACTTCACCACAACATCGACATCAAAAAGGTTTCGAAAGGGGTGTGAGTTTAATGGTTCTTACACTAAAGGACAGGGTTCGGGAAGTTACTCAGTTCGACCAATTCAGTCTTCACTACAGACTGTAGTTGGGGGACCACCTCAGACCGGTCAACACTTCTCCGAGGGGCATATGATCGACTCCAAAGAATGTTATGGATGTGGGGAGATGGGACATATTAGAAGAAATTGTCCCAGACCAAGTTATAGACCCCCAATAGCTAGAGGTAGAGGTGGTCATGGTAGAGGCCGTTATTCTGGAGGACGTGGTGGTCGAGGTAATGGTGGTCACCAAAACGGCAGAGGGGCCACTACATCACAACATGGTAAGGGCAACAGACAGATAAACGATAGGGCCCATTGTTACGCTTTCCCTGAGCGGTCTAAGGCGGAGGCATCTGATGCTGTCATCACAGGTAATCTTCTGGTTTGTGATTGCATGGCTTCTGTATTGTTTGATCCTGGATCCACATTTTCTTACGTATCTTCCTCATTTGCCAATGGTCTAAATTTACATTGTGAATTACTTGGTATGCCTATTCGTGTTTCTACTCCGGTGGGTGAGTCTGTGGTAGTTGAAAAGGTGTATAGGTCTTGTTTGGTGAACTTTGTGGGGAGCAACACCTATGTAGATTTGGTTATCTTGGAAATGGATGATTTTGATGTGATTCTGGGTATGACTTAGCTTTCTCCGCAATTTGTAATCTTGGATTGTAATGCTAAAACGGTGACGTTAGCCAAGCCTGGGACAGACCCGTTAGTGTGGGAGGGTGACTACACTTCCAATCCGGTCTGCATCGTCTCCTTTCTTCGTGCTAAGAAAATGATGAGTAAAGGGTGTTTAGCTTTCTTGGCACATCTCAAGGATGACACTACCCAAGTACCTTCGATTAAGTCAGTTTCAGTAGTTCGTGAGTTTCTGGATGTGTTCCCTGCAGATCTTCCTGGTATGCCACTGGATAGGGATATTGACTTCTGTATTGATCTCGAACCGGGCACACGCCCCATTTCTATACCCCCTTATAGAATGGCTCCCGCGGAGTTAAGAGAGTTAAAAGCCCAACTTCAAGAGTTGTTAAACAAAGGCTTTATTAGACCAAGTGCATCTCCTTGGGGTGCTCCGGTTTTGTTTGTAAAGAAGAAGGATGGGAGTTTTCGAATGTGTATAGACTACAGACAACTAAACAAGGTAACCATAAAGAACAAGTATCCTCTTCCCCGCATTGATGACTTGTTCGATCAATTACAAGGTGCTTGTGTCTTCTCTAAGATTGACTTGAGATCCGGTTATCATCAATTGAAAATACGGGCAACGGATGTGCCAAAGACTGCTTTTCGAACGAGGTATGGGCATTACGAATTTGTAGTGATGTCCTTTGGTCTTACGAATGCCCCTGCTGCGTTCATGAGCTTGATGAATGGGATTTTTAAGCCATATTTGGACCTCTTCGTGATCGTATTTATCGATGATATATTGGTATACTCAAAGAGCAAGAAGGAACATGAAGAGAATTTAAGAATGGTATTGGAAATGTTAAGGGAGAAAAAGCTTTATGCCAAGTTCTCTAAGTGTGAGTTTTGGCTAGATGCAGTGTCCTTCTTGGGACACGTGGTTTCTAAGGATGGAGTGATAGTGGATCCTTCTAAGATTGAGACATTGAAGAATTGGGTAAGACCTACTAATGTGTCAGAAATAAGGAGCTTTGTTGGATTAGCTAGCTACTACCGTCGATTTGTCAAGGGATTCTCTTTTATTGCTTCCCAACTGATGAACTTGACTAAGCAAAATGTTCCATTTGTATGGTCGGATGAGTGTGAGGAAAGCTTTCAGAAGCTCAAGACTTTGTTGACTACCGCACCTATCCTTACCTTGCCAGTAGAGGGTAAGAACTTCATTGTTTATTGTGATGCATCCTATTCTGGTTTGGGTGCAGTACTAATGCAAGAGAAGAATGTGATTGCTTATGCTTCAAGACAATTAAAAGTGCATGAACGTAACTATCCCACTCATGATTTGGAATTGGCCGCGGTAGTGTTTGCATTAAAGCAATGGAGACACTATTTATATGGGGTTAAGTGTGAGATCTATACGGATCATCGTAGCCTTCAGTATGTCTTTACTCAGAAAGATTTGAACTTAAGACAGAGGAGATGGATGGAGTTACTAAAGGACTACGATATCACTATCTTGTATCATCCGGGGAAGGCGAATGTTGTAGCGGATGCTTTAAGTAGAAAGGCTGGAAGCATGGGAAGCCTAGCTCACTTGCAAGCTTCTAGACGCCCATTGGCTAGAGAGGTTCAAACTCTAGCTAATGACTTGATGAGATTAGAAGTAAATGAGAGGGGAGGATTGTTGGCTTCTGTGGAGGCAAGATCTTCCTTTCTTGACAAGATTAAGGGAAAACAGTTTGATGATGAGAAGCTAAGGTGAATCCAAGATAAAGTATTGAGAGGAGAGGCTAAGGAAGCACAAATCGATGAGGAAGGTGTTTTGAGAATCAAGGGAAGGGTATGTGTACCCCGAGTTGATGATTTGATTAACACTATTCTGACAGAGGCTCATAGTTCAAAGTATTCGATACATCCGGGTGCAACCAAGATGTACCGTGACCTAAAGCAGCACTTTTGGTGGAGTAGAATGAAGCGTGATATTGTTGACTTTATTGCCAAGTGTCCAAACTGTCAACAAGTAAAGTATGAACACCAAAGGCCCGGAGGAACACTTCAGAGAATACCCATTCCGGAATGGAAGTGGGAAAGAATTGCAATGGATTTTGTGGTTGGTCTTCCGAAGACAATGGGTAAGTATGACTCCATTTGGGTGATTGTTGATAGGTTAACTAAATCTGCTCATTTCATTCCGGTCAAGGTGACTTACAATGCAGAAAAGTTAGCCAAACTTTATATCTCGGAAGTGGTGCGATTGCATGGGGTTCCACTATCCATCATATCAGATAGAGGTACACAGTTTACTTCTAAGTTTTGGAAAACATTGCATGCAGAATTAGGTACTAGGTTGGACCTTAGTACTGCGTTCCATCCCCAGACCGATGGTCAGTCTGAGCGAACGATTCAAGTGTTGGAGGATATGCTTCGTGCAGGTGTGATAGAGTTTGGTGGTCATTGGGATAGCTTCCTACCCTTAGCGGAGTTTTCATATAATAATAGCTATCACTCAAGCATTGATATGGCTCCATTTGAAGCATTGTATGGTAGGAGATGTAGGTCTCCCATTGGTTGGTTTGATGCGTTCGAGGTCAGACCCTGGGGTACTGATCTCTTGAGGGATTCGATGGAAAAAGTGAGGTCTATTCAAGAAAAGCTTCTAGCGGCGCAAAGTAGACAAAAAGAATATGCAGATCGAAAGGTTAGAGACTTAGAGTTCATGGAGGGTGAACAAGTCTTGTTGAAAGTTTCACCAATGAAAGGGGTGATGCGGTTTGGTAAAAGGGGTAAACTAAGTCCAAGATACATTGGACCATTTGAAGTACTTAAGCGAGTAGGAGAGGTGGCTTATGAGTTAGCCTTGCCTCCAGGGCTGTCCGGAGTACATCCGGTATTCCATGTGTCGATGTTGAAAAGATACCATGGGGATGGAAACTACATTATCCGTTGGGATTCAGTCTTGCTTGATGAGAACTTGTCTTATGAGGAGGAGCCTATCGCTATCTTAGATAGAGAAGTTCGCAAGTTGAGGTCAAGAGAGATTGCATCCATCAAGGTGCAATGGAAGAATCGACCCATTGAAGAAGCCACTTGGGAGAAGGAGGCGGATATGCGAGAAAAATACCCAAATCTGTTTACAGATTCAGGTACTCCTTTTCGCCCTTGTTTTCCTTCTTTTGATCGTTCGGGGACGAACGATGGGTAAATTGGTATCTAATGTAACGACCCGTTTAGTCGTTTTGAGCAACAGACTTCAATTCTGGAAAAACTGGCAGAAGCGACGGACCCCACGACGAACCGTCAAGGGCACGACAGACCGTCGCAGGGTCTCGTTTCAAAACACTTAGAAAATCTGAAATTGGGTACTGAAAATCGACTCTCTGAACTTTGTGACAGAATGGCAGGACGGACCGTCACAGGTGTGACGGACCGTCACAGGTGTGACGGACCGTCACAGACCCTTGGTGGAAATTTGGGTCTCTGAACTTGCCTTAATTATGGATTTCGTGGGTTTATATTAATAACTCAAATTCTTGAGGGATAAAAGAGGTAACTTTGGGTTAATTAGTGGGGTATTATTGCCATCTTTTATTCTTAATTATATACTAATTAGGGTAAAAGAAAGAGGGTTTGAATAAGAAAATAGAAAGAACAAGAAGAGAGAGAGAGAATCGAACGAGAAGGAAGAAACAAAGCTTTGGGAAAATTCTTGCTTGATTCAACTGTTCGGTGGAGGTAGGTTATGGTTTTCATGCTTTCATAAGTAAACTCTTAATAGTGAATGATATGTATTGGTAGTATTGTAAACCCTACTATATGCTTAATGGTATGTTTGCATGAATATGATTATGTGATTGTGATAAGATAAGCATGATGAAAATATTGAATCCCAAATCTTGAAAAGAAACTTTAATATACATTAGTAATGATGATGCCTTGGTAAAGAAGAAGGCTTGATGAATTAAAGTAATGGGATTGATGATGCCTTGGAATAGAGAAGGCTTGATGATTTACAGAATGATATTAGTGGATCGGGTGTCACGAACCGACACATAGATTTAAGGGATCGGGTGTCACAAACCGACACATAGATTTAAGGGATCGGGTGTCACGAACCGACACGTAGATTTAAGGGATCGGGTGTCACAAACCGACACATAGATTTAAGGGATCGGGTGTCACGAACCGACACATAGATTTAGGGGATCGGGTGTCACGAACCGACACATAGATTTAAGGGATCGGGTGTCACGAACTGACACATAGATTTAGGGGATCGGAGTGTCACGAACCGACACAAGAGGATTAATGAATATTGAGGGAGCGGAGTGTCACGTACCGACACAAGAGGAATAAAGATAATGAATCTTGAAAGATGTTAATATACTCAATCTAATGAACATGATTCCCAAATGAGTATGGTATTGAGGCTTGAGTCCTCATGTGTGAACTTGATGGTACTTATTGATGATTATAATACTTGTTGTTGCTACATGTTGAGTTTTATAGTTGATTTACGATAATATTGATATGTACTGTTCCCTAATTTGAGTTGGCCGATGATATCTACTCAGTACTCGTGTTTTGTACTGAACCCTACTTTTATGTTTTTCTTCTTGTTATTTGTGGAGTGCAGGAAACGTGCCATCATCTTCGACTCAACAGTAACTCAAGCCAGTCTTACTACATCGGAAATTCAGGGTGAGCTAATGCTTCTAGCTTGGACTGGATCTTCTCCTTCGTGTCTTGATGCCTTGAACTTCCGGCATGGACTAGCTTCTTATGTATTTTTAGCTTTTTAGAAACTCTTAGAATTATTAGTTTAAAGTAGATGTTCTTGTGATGATGACTTCCAGGTTTTGGGAATAATAATAGTTATTGATTTTATTAATGAGTTTAAGTCTTCCGCATTACTTTATGTTGATATTACCTTGAAATGTTAAGGTTAGATTGGTTGGTTCGCTCACATAGGAGGGTAAGTGTGGGTGCCAGTCGCAACCCGGTTTGGGTCGTGACACTAGGGCCCCGCAAAAAGTCCTTGAGATTGACCCAAAGGATGCCTAGATACTGACATGACAATGTCTATCTACGCCAAGAACGAAGCCCCGTCAAATTATCTACGCCCGTCGATGGGAGGGCGTAACCCATACTTATCTTGGGAACTTAATCCCCAATTGTTGAGCCTAAGACCCAAATGATGGATCTACAAGGCGTAGCCTTGTGACTGTCGTTTGGTGCCTGCAACTGGTGCAACACTCTATTTCACTAAATGGGTTAATAGAAAATTCACCCCACATTCCTAAATTACTATGGACGGTTATTATGGCTTATTTTGGGTATACTAATTTGTTTAAAAGAATGAAGACCCCTTCCCCAATCCATTCTTAAAAAATAAGACTTCCCTCTCAAAATATAACCTCTCTAGAATCTTCCATTGGAGATGAAGCTCAAGAACATCAAAGGTGATGGATTCTCAAGCATTATTCATCAATTTTTAGTGGTTTTATTCTATCATGAGGTATGTTGATTCTTCATGTTTTGATAATTTTTCATATAAAGTGTTCCTTCAAAGCTTTTCAAAGTGATTTCATGATCAAACCTTCAATCTTTCAATCTAGCCATGGGTTCTTTCTCAAAACGATATCAAAAGCAGTATCATAATGAATTATAGATTATCTACTATTTTGAATGTGATTTTCAATCAAATTTCATTATGAACCCATTATCCTCCCAATTTCTCAAATTAGCTTGTAATGTGGGCAATGTGACTTTATTGTATGTTGATTTAATTATAATTCTAGTTTGACGTTGATTTAATTATAGCTACTGTTTATTTTCATATTGATGGTGAATTATTTATGATTCATCAACTAGATCAAATTTTAGAAATTTGGTAAGTTTGATGTATAGTTCTCTACTTCCTACAAAATTGATGATGTAGTACACATTATGTGATCTTGATCTTATCATGGTTGAGTTAGCATTTTGATTATGTTATTGTACATTTAGCTACTTCAGTATACATGAATTATTGATTAATTAAGAGAACTGATAAATGACTATCAAAGCATGGTGAAGTCGTACGACTGCGTTACTGCTTGTACATTATTATAGAATTGCTAGATTATTGGTCTCATATAGCATTGTGTGGTATGATCTACTTGTGATGTCGGTGTTTACTTTTTTGTTAATCTATATATGTGTTTATAATGGCCTTGAAGTAAAGTATTTCAACTATGAAGTGTGGTTATGATTATCACATCTATGAAGTAGTATGGATATCTTTTCCTCTAGAATAATGTTCTAGTTGCATTGATAGTTCTCAATGTTTTAATTAACTCGTTTGGTTATGTTTGGTGTTTGAGCTTCCAATGATGAATCCATAATGGTTATTTACCCCTACCTATGTACCCTATATGAATGTGTTAGCTTAGTCAATTCTAGGGGTCTAGAATGCAAAAATTGATTTTGTCTTCACTCCTATGCTATAATGTGGTGGGTGTTATATGCACGAATGTCGATTGCCATTTTAAGAGGTTGGATTCCACAATGTTATACTATAACCATTATCTTATCATGTTGGTCGTTGCGCACATACACTCTTCACACGTGATTATGAGTAGGTTAGGTTCATGATGATTAAGGAAAGGGTAGTTCTGTTATGTATCATTACCTATTTGTATGCATGCTTAGTATATGATTAATTAAGTAATGAACATGTTTATTGAGGTTTTATGTGAAGGTAGATCTCACATTTTATGCTCACACACATAATGTATGATTGTATGAATATGTGAAAGGACATTCTCACATGATGTAGGGTCTAGGATGAAAGGATATTCTTATCTTAGAATCGTTTGAGCAATATGATGTATGAAAGAGAAAGCTCCTAAAGCCTTCTTTATCAAATAATACATTAAAGGCTTAAATATATTAAACAGGGAGTTCAAGCCTAACACCGACTGAACATGACAAATGAGAGTGGAGGCTTCACGTTAGTAAGTTCAAATTCCTACAAGAGAACTTTCACATTTAAAAAAGCCGGGTTCCCAACATAGATTTTGTCAAATGAGATGCAAACATCCATGCTAGTAAGTCAATGTTTTTAGAAGCAATATCCATTTTCCATAAATACGTGTCCCCGTGGGTTATAACATTTGGATATCCCTTATATATTTATTTACGATTGGTTACACCTTAGACAAGTCTTAACCCTCTCTTTTCGCTGTGGGAGGAGAACACCAGATTCCATGTAGCGCACATGGTCTATGTCGGTTGTGTTTATGTCTCCCAAAGTAAGAAATGAAATAAGATAAGACTATGGACTCTAATCACAACTTGTTGAGAGGGTTACTTAGTATAGGTAAGATTATGGCCTCTACCCATGCATTGCATAAGTGAACTTCAAGAAAGTATAAGGTTAGTACATATATGAAAGTAAGACTTATGTTATGTATGTATGAATTGTATGAATACAAACTAACTTACGTTGTATGTCTAGTCATGAATTATGTTTATGTATGTGCATAGAACATATGGCTTCTAAATAGGTTTACTTAGTATATGTGGGAGTATGAGACTCCATATGTACATTGCAAAAGTAAGCTTGTGAAAGAATAATAAGGGTGGTTTAATTATAATATGAAATAATTAAGTTATAACTGAGATTGTATTAAAATAAAGAGTCATTATACGATGTTATGAAGTATGTGTCTTATGTCTACATAAAAATGAAAGTCTTATGACTTGATAAGTATGTTAGGCCTAGTCTATGGTGAGTTCTTAGGTACACTTTGTAGATGTAGTATTACGTGATGCTACAAAAACATTTCACTAGTGTGACTTATGGGTTGTCTTCGTTGGTTGTTCTTATGTGAAGCTTATGTTTATGATGTGCTTATGAATTTTTAATGTATGTGTTTATGATTCTGAAGGATATCTCAGATAAAATATTGTAAGGTAACCTCAAGGTGATGCATTGTACTAACTACACTTGAGAGTTACCTAAGAAAGAAGTAAGATAAAAAGAGGTAATGTATTCTATGTGTTGAATATGTCATTAAGTATGATAAATTTCTTTATGTGCTATTTTGAGTAGTATCCATGTCTATATGATGTATGTGAACTATATTATGCTTAAATGTGTCTATGTTCATGAAGTTTACTAAAATTACATGTTGCATGATTTCAAATGAAATTTCCTCTTTAAAAATTCATGTTTTTGCATGGTTGACATGATTAGTGCATTTTTGTATTGGTACCATTCTTCTTCATTTTCTAAACAAAGTGTGTGTGTGTACGCGCGCGCGTGTGACCGTGTGTGTGCGTGTGTGCGCGCGCGCATGTGTGTGAAAGATGTGTAAGGGCTTTTATATGACCTCTAAGAGGTCAAGTAAGCCACGTTACTTCTAGGGGGGTCTCTGCTGTCGTAACAAAATTGGTCTCAGACCATAAGATTATAAATATGAACTTAGGGTCAAAAGTCTCTTGTTACCACGTGTAGTAGAGTCACGTTAATTTGTGATGAGACGTGACTCGTATATGGAGAGAGGCTATAGGACAATAGAGTTTCACTTTGATCACTTCTCTTGTCTCATGCCATATAACTTAGCTTTATATGATTTCTCTCTTATGTTTACTTGTTCGGTAGTCTTTTAGATGTGATGAGTTTGAACGGAAGATGTCTCAAAGCTTGAGGGAGAATAGGTGAGTTTTGATGCTTACTTTGGTTTTGTGGCTTGATTAGTATATGTGAAGGTCAAAGTTGGTATGTTTATGTGATGCCATTTATGGCCATATCTTATTATGAGAATTGAGATATTATGTTTAAAATATATGATATGATGTGTTTTTAGGTTGTTAAGATATGTTATAGTTGAATGGAGTTCCGCTTTTCAAGATTGGTTGTATTATAATTAAGCATGTTGATAGAGTAATGTTATGAGATAGTCTTGAAGTTTTTTGGAGAAACGTGGTAAATAGTTAAGGGATGATATTGCCTTGTTATTTGAGAAATGCCCCTATAGATTCCCTTGTGTGGATTGGAGTCTTTAATGAAGACTTGTTCCTAAGAAGGTAAGATGGGTGTTGAACCTTGTATGGTGGTTGTGAAGTATGCTAGCTAATGACAGAACCCTTATGATTGATTACCCCTCATGAACCTATTCTAAGAGTGGGGAGAAAGGTAGAAAGGGTTTTGTTCCATATGTTGAGATTATGTCTTTACCATAGAATAACATAGAGGGTAATATTTACCCTTAACTCTTTAGGGTAAGAAAAAATTTGATGTTGACCTACATTATGGTGGTTAGTTGACTTTGAAGTTTGATCTTAGATATGGTTATTTGAGGATTTTTTTAGGTTGTACATACGAATATTCGGTTTGAAGTGTCCACAAAAGGTGATGGATCTTGGTAGGATTGAATCCGGAACTACTTACCTTGTTAGGACTATGTGGTAGAATGTGATGAGATGTGCAATTTTTCTTGGAATTCATGGTGTAGTTAATAACTCATGTGGTTGTGTAGTATGACCTAACTTGATTGTCATGGGTTCCTTTAGGTGGTAAACATAGAGGACTAGAGATGCTTGCGGAGTATCTATTGATTGTTAAGTTAATAAGCTACTTGGGATGAGATTTGGAGTGGAAAAATCTCAATGATGTCCAACCTCCTTAAGTAAGGAGTATTTAGTATTGGCTTTGACTTGCTTTGACCTTTGTGTTTGAGGGCATCAGGTGATAAATATGTGATTAGCTTTACCCTAGGTGGGGGATAATGTGCCTAGATGCTAAGGTTATGAATGCCCTTAATAGTCCTATATTGAGTTCCCTTAGACTTCCCAATGTTATGGATAACTTTGAGCATTGATTATGCAGTGGAGTAATTTAGATAATCAATTTTTATCTCTTGGGTTCCACAACTAGTGGAGTGTGAGTGTTTAATTATGAGGAAATGGTTCCTTCATAAGAGATGGAAGGTAGTGAGGGTAAGAAAAGTTAGCATGAGTTTGACCCCAAGGTGAGGATGTGTGCTTAACTAGAAGGATTGGCGAGTCCAAGTCCTATTGAATGAGATAAGTTTCTCTGAAATAGGTTTACCCTAAGTGGAGGATGATGATGTGAGTAATAAGGTGGTAGATATCCCTATATTTTCCGTCTATTCCTTCTAAAGCTTGAAACAAAAGATTTTCGAAGTAGCTTGTTCATAATAGGAGTTTTGCATAAAAATATAAGTTTCATGTTCTCCATATGTTATGTATATCTTAATTGACAGTATGGTGTTCATGTTTTAAAGACTCTTAGTTGCATGCGAATGGATTTTTCCTCAAATTTATCTTTTCTAATGTTCATGTGCATTTTGATATGTTAAATGTGAATTAGACTTCATGAGAGGATGTAAGAATGATTGATGTTAGTTTTAAGGTGTGATTTTTTAGGCCATCAAATAGAACTTGAGCTAGCTATAAGTGAAAAAAATTATGAGTCTCTTAAAAATGTGTGACCTTTATGACTTGTGAAGTATTAATGTAGGCTCACTTTTAAAAGTTGTTGGTATGTTTAGCTAGTGCTGCCAATGGGGGGATGGAAGCGTTAAAGAAGAATATTGTAGAGAGGAGAGAGTAGTGAAAGGCTAATGATTTTATTTATGAAGGTAAATGCCTCTTATATAGACATACATAATGACCTTTCATCCTTGCTAAAGGACGATTGGCCTTTACTATTTACACAGTTACTTGACTCTTACTATTTACACAGTAACTTGACTCTTACTATTCATGGTTACTATTATTCCAAATAAATGCATTTTTAGGAATAGTATTGTCATGCTAGAAATGAAATGTTTTGAAATGACTTCCTATTGTTGTGATGTGTACGGTGTGACTGATCTTGTTGATTTCATTAGGAAGAAAGTATGAGCATGTTTTTGTTAAAGTTGTAGAGTCTCCTTTAGATTGAATTGACCTTTGTGCCTTGCTTGTATATGACCTATAAGGACATTTCTCATTAACATAATAAAACATGATGATGGTAGGTATGGCCATAAGGAACTATGACTTAATGATAAGGATCCTTGTTGAACTACCACTACACTAACGAATGTGTACAACCACTCAAGAAAAGTGTGGCCTAAACAACGAAAAACTTTAAAAAATTGTGGCCTTTAATAAAAGGTAACACTTTTTGACTTTAGGCCACACTTTTTAAGGGGTGGTTGAAAGACCCGTAACCATAAAGTGTTCCCTTATCAGCTACGGTTAAAAGCGTCGCCAAAAGGGATAAAGGTCACGCTTTTGCAGCTAAGCTTAAAAGTGTTGCCTTATCATCTACACTTTTAAACGTACTTTTAAAGGCAAAAAGACCACGCTTTGCAGCTACGCTTAAAAGTGTTGCCTTATCAACTACACTTTCAAGTGTATCCTAAAAGGAAAAAAGTACACACTTTGCAGCTACGCTTAAAAGTGTTGCCTTTTAACCTACACTTTTAGGCGTTGTCTTTGCTACCATATTGCCAACAATTATAAAGTGTTGCCTTTTATATCTAATATATGACAACACTTTGAAGTGTAGTCTTTGCCTATATACAAATACAATTTAGAGTCCTATGGCTATAATTTTAAATGTGGTAATATTTTTTTTGCTATAAAATATTTATATGCCACAATTTGTAATAAAAATACACAAATATTGTTTTGCAATAAATAATCTCAAAAATTAAATTAGCTAATAAGTAATTCAGTTTTATACATTTTCCATAAACTTTGAAACATAATATGTGTTGTGTACATCCACATACGTGTAAAGCAATATCTAAATGTGTACACAATAGTTAAAAAATACTCTCCATCATCCACTTCAATGAGATCAATTTGATTTGTGGAGACTCTTCAAATTTGTTCACCTTCACTTCCCTAAACATTTAAAATGTACAGCAAAATCAGATTGCAAAAGTTATAAAAGAGGGAAGAAGTTCAAGATAAATAACATATTGCAACACTTTAATATTAAAACAGTTTAATACTTCAGACTGTAAAATTTTTGAGTTCACTATGCAGATTCTGAGGCAAATCTAAAACAAATTGTAGATTGCAAACTACACTTCAAGTTGCAGATCTATTCTAGATTGCAGCTTTCAGTTGCACATCAACTAGTTGCAAAATTTAAAAAAAATGGAATGGATTGACATCTTTCTCGTGCTTTATAAGATGTAGTTGTTGCGTATTCGTGGTATACATGGTAATCAAAAAACTCATCAGACAACTAAATTGTTATTCACCTTTGCTTAGTATAATGATTAAAATTAAATAGATTCAGAAAAGATAATCAACTAGATTTGCGCATCTAGAAGTTCGTTCATATGTAGTTTAATTTTATAACTACTAAGAATCAAGCAACATCACAAGGCAGAAGGCAGAAAAAAATAAAGAGATCAATAACATATTAGGCTAGTAGGAAAAATATTTTTTCTATATGATAAGGGAAGTAATAAGGCAAAACTAGAAGACAAAAAAAGTGTGACTACGTTTGCCAATAATACTAAAAGAGAATGTTGTACTTTTTATCATATAAAAATTGACACTTAGAATTGGCATGAATCCCCATCAATCACTTCACTATTTGCTAAGTGCATTCAAAACAAACATAATATGTTCAAATCTAGGTGACCATCAACATACAGATAAAAACAACTAATTCAAAAGCTTATAAGAGATAAATCTGTTTAAGGATAAAAAAATTGTGCCCTAATTTTCCACATCATATAGTAGGAATCAATACATTACCTCAAGTATAATGAGATGTATTGTTATCCTTCTCGAATTTTTGTATTGCTTCATGATTTTGTCAATACTAGCAGCCTCCTCCTTTAAAATACAGTAGAATATGTTTATTCCGCCAAGGAACAAAACAACAACATACATATCTCCTACTATATTCATTAAGTCTTGCAGTTTGTACCTTTTTATATTATCCCGTCAAGTTAAACGAGGTAAGATTTCCATGAAATGAGGCCTAGTTGATTGATTCTTCTAGTAAAATAGAAATAGCAAGTGAGTAAACATCAAATGCAAAGGCTAAGATTTGGCAAAACTTGGGGCTTAACTTCAACAATGAACTGCCAACTTTTCACAATAACATGATTAGATGCAAGAACACTCTCAAGATGGTCTAACATCTCTTTTTCTTAGCAAGACACAAAACAGAGATTGGTGTCTCGGTAATTCCAAACAACACCATTCTGTTTTGTTTCAATGGAAGTACGATCTGTAGCTACGGTATACTATTTCATAAGAGGTTCAGTTTTTTGCATTCAACCAATATCATTGTTCTACCCAACGACTTCCTATTCATTATCTACAGACCACCTGGTAAATAAATATAATAAGTTCATGTTTACATACGAAGTATGAAAAATAGACACAAATTACTCTACCAATATTCTAGTACTAGCAGTATGATTTATTATAGTGTTAGTAGTGATAAATGAAGTGACAATACGAACAAATTATTATCCATTTGCATATATTACATGTAATTGGCAAAATGTCCGGAAACAATACTCATGCAATGAACCAAAAGAAGCAAAAAAGGCAATTGTATATACTACTTAAACTAATAAAGCAACAAATTTTGTGTTCCTCTATACACACCAAATAGATTAAGCAGCATCCATTATATTATCAATTGATGACCATCAATCAAAAATCAAATAGTAGTAGTACTAAATTCATGTATGAATCTGTAAAAATGATTGCTGCTGAACGAGGGGAAGAAACAGCAGGAGTTGGAGTAGCTATATCAGTAACATTTTCCTTAGAACATGTGTATTTGCATCAAGTGGGACGAACAACCTTGTATACACAACTGCTTGCTAAGTTATATGCATCTTTATTATTATACTTACTATATGAGAAAATGTAGCACAAAGATGGAACTTTGCTTCCTATAAGTAATGCACAATTAAAGGGGAAGTTCCAACACAAGTAAATGAAATTTCAGTCGTCTTGAATGTTCCACTGTCCTTAGGATCTCAGTGCCTGCTTACGATGCACTTGAATAGAAATCTGCATCAAGACACATTCGATAGTTCTATGTTAGTAATCATATAGTTATATAATGCAAAAACATCAAAAAGATTTGAATTAAAATAGTCCATTTCAAAGTAGGAGCCAGCTGAACATACTTTTTGAAATCAAAGAGTCCAAATGGAATTCATACAAGTAAGCAATATAACGGAAAAACTAACGTAAATTCAAGTTTAGTTTAACCCATGGTCATCACTTACCTAGAAGGAAGAACTACATGGGAAACGAAAGGCGAATGTGATGTCTGTGTCTTAGCTGCAAGCCTCTGAGATTTTTGAAGTTCTTTCGATTTAACTTGAAGTAATTTTCTTGCTAGCATAAGAGCAAAGAACGAATTTACAATTACAAGCATAAGAGACCAGTGTGACAGAAGAAGAGCAAAAAATAGATATTAGGCTGAAAAATTCTTAAATAAATGAAATTTGATGAGAGAAGATTAATACAGGTTTTGCAAATACCTATCAAACTATAGAACTACTACAACACAAACAGAGTAACAGAGGAGAGAAATACTGCTCGTGCTGCTATACTTATATATCCAATATCATTGTATTATACAAACACCAACAAATGATAGGATTAAACCGTAGTCTACAATATGCCATGGTATCAACTAAGAATTAGAAGATAAAAAGAATAAATATTTGCACCTTAATCTCCCAAGAACAAATTTTTGATTTGCAGCAGCTGTGCAATACTTAAATACCTACAAATAATAATACCAGCAATATTTAACAACAATCTTCCATAAGTTAGAATTTGGAAGTTACATTTCTCAAAATCAATATGTTAGGATTTGGGAGAAGATTTTGTAGTATAACTTCTATGTAGAGGATGCCCTAATTGGCATGATCTGGTGTGTGCAATTAAATTAACGAAAATTGTTATAAAAGAAATTTAGCATTTTCTAAAAATTAAGATAACTATTAAAATAGTTTTATGTACTTTATTGAATTTTTACGATTTAGTATCTTGATGCATATTCTTTTCAGACACCATGTGTTTCTCCTTTTACTAAACAAGAAACAGTTTTATACGATTCAAACATAGGCAGAACAACATGTAAATATCACGTTTTCCTACTTTACATAATTTATAGGCTATATTGCATACACCTAACCAAGCAAAAGAAAATGTGAGGAACCAAAAGAAGGCACAGTTGAAAAAATCTCGGATTTGCGTTGGTTCATTGCTTCGGAGCGACGAATTAACACACTTAAAATAAAGCTATTTTAAAATGTAATTTTTGAGTTACCATACTGTTTGCATGTGATTAAAATAGGGTTTGTTACTACACTGTAATAAAAAAGAGTTGATATTCACATATTTAGGAAAATATTTGAAATAATAGAGGTCATAATTTGAATTTGAAAGTCAATATATGATATATTTCAGAGTAATCTCAGTCTAGAAATGCCTAACTAAGATAGTATAAATCCAAGAGTAAATTTAAATAAATAAGCTACTCTACTGATCAAGAACTTGTTACCTCGACGAATGTAAATAAGCATATATTAATAGGGGCAGTTTACACTCTACTGGAAAAATGTGGAACAACTGGTAAATGGATAAAAATTAGTAAAAATGAACATGTCATTCTATGTACTAATCCTCAAGTTTGAAAGTTAAACAAGTATTAACTATTGTCACGCTAAATATTGCACTAACAAACAATTAGCTTGTTTCTAATGTAATGCACGTGTTCGATAGAATAAAGGATTAGTGCAAACAAGAGTAAGATACAATATCATAAGCATACAAGAGAATCAAATAAAATAACTAGGGTTTAGATTTTAAAAAATAGCTAAGGAAAGCAAAGATAATAGCAGCTTTGTAGCAACTCGATGTTACTACGTATATTAGGAACTTCTTGTAGTTTTGGAAAATGTACACCTTACTTCGAAGACTATTGCACTTTTATTCATGCTTTTCACTAGAATTTCCCTGCTGTATATTTTTGTTGTGTTTGGGTTTTAAAAATGCAAAGGTTAGTACTCCGTGGTAGTAGAGAGTCACCAGACATACACAAAAAAGGACACACTACACACTAAAATGCATTGTGATCTGTCAAATGAAAGTTAACGGGCAAGAATGTTTATTACAAAAAAATATCCATGGCATCATAATTCTAAATGCAAATGCTGACAAAACTACTACACTATCACACATCATAACAAAAATATAAGCATTTAACATTATTCTCCTTGGTGGTCCCATGATTAGGTGATTACTTTATGAATTGGGGACCTTCCAACTCTTCATCCTGCTTCCTCTAAATTGTTCTTAAATTCCAATGGCTCTTTTAGAAAAATAGTATTACAAAATGAAAGAACAAGCATACAAAATTATAGATAGATTTCCAACTGAAATAAAAACTTACGCTGGTTAAATTCCTGAAATTCCTTGACCTTTCTCTTGTAAAGGATATGATACAGTTGTTTACCTCTAAAACTTTTCTATGGCAATAAAGTACTTACTAGTTTTTCCATCAAGTCATAGGAACTTCGTGATTTCGTGGAGGCCCTCCAAATGAGGAATGGAAAAAAATACGCCTGACGTCTAGTCACAACCACTATGGTAACTACTCTCACATTAACCAACATCTTTCATCAGTTATATCGTCACTCTTGATGTTGATCTGATATATTACACATAGTTTAGTCAATAAATGGCTAAACAGAAGCACTTAGAGATGTTTTTTATCCATTCAGACTAGCGATACATAAGCCCCTCAATCTTCCACTAAATTGAGTTGGAAAAGTAGAAAATGCAATACTAATATATCATCTACAATTCCTCCTTTTTTCTTATTACAATTTTTACATGATAGCATCTAAAATTTTGGTTCTCATCAAGGTGATTCGTTTATTTTGGAGTCTTGGAGCAAAATTTTTTGCAAAACTAGTGGCCCGTTGGATACTACTGTTAGGACCGAAAATCAGCAGGTGTGAACGCGGAAGCTGGCAATGCAAACCTCGAAAGACAACGAGTAAGATGATAACGAGAAATATACCAAAAGACACAAAGATTTAACGTGGTTCGATCAATCGACCTACGTCCACAAAGGAGATAAGCAATCCACTATAAATATGAGAGTACAAAATACAGAGTGAAACAACCTCTACCAAATTCACTCGAAATACATGGGAGGTTCACACAAGTGATAACGTATCAAGCTTGTGACCCACAATTTCGCCCCCTAACCAAAACTCTCAAAGCCATTAAGACTACATGGTGAATGTTGATTAAGATAGAAGGAACATGCCTCTATTTATAGAGTCCTAAACCTTTTCCTCCCAAAAAAGAATTAGTCAATCCAAAATCTTTTCCTAAGAGGAAAACCTATTTATGGTGAGAAATCAGGGCAAATAAAACCCAACAAATCTCCCCCTTGGCCTGCGTTTCTGACAAAATAAATTTGTCCACCTTCTTCACTTAATCTTCAACAACTTGCTTCTCCTCTCCATAATCTCATTTGCAAAATTTATGTCTCAACACAGAGAACCTCTCTGAAACAATTTCTCCAACAAAATATTCATTACTGTCAAAATGGTTGCAGCTAGAACTACACCCGCCAAGATGAACACCTCTTTCTAACCTGGTACAATCATCGATTATCGAACCACTGAACCTGACTCCGTCATTGAATGTGGCTCTGATACCACTTGTTAGGACCGAAAATTAGCAGGTGTAAACGCGGAAGCTAACAATGCAAACCTCGAAAGACCACGAGTAAGATGATAACGAGAAATATACCAAAAGGCACAAAGATTAAACGTGGTTCGGTCAATCGACCTACGTCAACAAAGGAGATGAGCAATCCACTATAAATATGAGAGTACAAAATACAGAGGGAAACAACCTCAAAAAAATTCACTCGGAATACATGGCAGGTTCACACAAGTGATTAACGTATCAAGCTTGTGACCCACAATTTCTCCCCCTGACCAAAACTCTCAAAGTCATTAAGACTACATTGTGAATGTTGATTAAGTTAGAAGGAACATGCCTCTATTTATAGAGTCCTAAACCTTTTCCTACCAAAAAAGAATTAGTCAATCCAATACCCTTTCCTAAGAGGAAAACCTATTTATGGTAAGAAATCAGAGCAAATAAAACCCAAAAACTACAACCAACTAATAGCGATAATAGAGGAACTTGTAGATACTTAAATTTAGGTTCATATGCCAGAAATTATAATATGAAATGTTTTGAATATTCATTCCTATCTCTGGTCAATCATTAAGCTTTATGTACTTCACTAGAAGATGACTATTATAATTTTCTCATCAAAGGCCAGTTAAGGGCAATTTCTTGGAGACACCATTATATAGGTCAAGGAGACTAACCACATACCTTGTTTATAGTTTCTTGACCTTTTTCACCAGCCGGAATTTCTTGTAATTAATACTTTTGTCAATGGAACTTGTCCTTATCAGTACCTTTACATGTCTGTGAAGTGATGCTTGGTCGCGTTGTTGCTGGATGAACCGTGGTAGTGGCTGGAGATGTAGAAAGCCTAATAGCCAAAGCAACCTTTTGGGAAGCAAAGTCTTGGGATATATACCATCATAACAAATATAGCTTGTTTTACTTGTAAAAATTAAGAGGATAATAACTGGTGGGTGGTTGAGAAGCCAGATGATTCAGTGAGCCTAGAGATTTAGATAGTGTAGCTTGAGGAAAAACACAAGTCACAGTTGCAGCTGCAATCACAAGAAGTACAGCTGCTGTGAGGAGCTAAAATATGTGCAGCTACATTGGTTGTGGGTATTTTATTGGCTTCTAATTAACCTCCAGAAACCTGAAAGCTGACTAACGTGGAGGTGGAACAACTCCATAAACCTTATATGATGAGACTCTACAGATTTACAGTCACAGATATGAGCATTCTGGACATACACCAACAAAAGAAAGAGGAATATAACAAAATAACATCACACATAAACCTCTTCTGAACAAAAGTTAATAGGTTGCAATCACATTTCATATACTCAAAGGAACATGCAAACGTAAAAATCACAATACTCTGCACAAATAGTATCCAAAAGATTTTTTCCAAAAAGCTTCGCTCGCACGAAATTCTTGTGATTTATTTACCTCTTTAAACAAAGTGATTAATTACTAGTTGTTAATGTATGGTAATAATGGTTGTGTCAAACAAACATGACCAAAGACAAGGACAAGTTGCTGAAGTGGTTCCTCAGAAAAGGGAAGGTGGAGGCGCGTCTCCACCTGAGAAGCCTTATTGAGTGAGGGTACTGTGACCGTGCTGTTAATGTTGAAAATGTGCGAGATCTTAAAGCAATAAAACTTCAATCAATCAATTTACTGGTTACAATTGAGAATTTATGATTTAAACGAGATGAAAAAGAAGGAATTAGGATTTTTTTAGGCGTGAGATTTATGGGTAAGTAACGACTGTTATTCTAATTTGGGATACAAATTTGATTTTAGAGTTGAATGTTGTTTATTTTGAAAGATTTTAATTTATGTTATATGAGTTCTTTTTTTGTCCAATTAGAAATTAGAGGGAGAGTAAAATATGTTGGAGGGAATAAAAATCATAGTGAAAATTTTAGGAAATTCATAAGGCCACACGTATAAAGTGTTATTTTCTAAATTAAAAAAATACCAAACTTTGAAAATGTATTCATAGATATAAATAAGCTTTTCCAATTATATCATGATAAAACTACACTTAAAAAATTAGCTTATACAACAAAAGAGAACGCTTGACAAATGTTGCTAATGTCACCGTGGTCAAAACCTAAAAACTAAAACTACACTTTAAAAGTGTGCCCAAAAATATTCAAGGCAACACTTTATAAGTGTTGTCCATATGTAGTGTGGCCATAGGTTTAAAATGGTGTAGTGTACTTGACTCAAGTATGTATGCGTTGAAGTATGAGTTGCATGTATGCTTCTCGAGTAATGTTGAACATGCCTATGTATAACTTAAAGATTTTTGCATAATGATCTCCTAATGAAATGAGATATAAAGACCATTTTATGATTAGGAGAAGGAAGTTCCTTCTATGAAGATGACAAGAACCTACGTGTTTCGTGCATCGAGGAGTGAGTGAATTAGAACCTACGTGTTTCGTGCATCGAGGAGTGAGTGAATAAGACTTTTCTTGCTTGTGTGCATTGAGTGCAAAATGACATGAAGTTTGTCTTACTTTTATGTTTGGTGCATTGAATTTTCTGCAATTATTTTCAAATATTGTGATTTTCTCTATGGTTGATTGTTTCCTTGAAAGTGTTTTAAAAAAATTGCCCCAAAATGTCATGCAAGGACGATGTTCCCTAGAGGGAGATATTGTGAAGACCCTCAAAATGAATTAAGGTTCTTAGGGCCACACATGTGCCTAAAAATGTTTTAAATATGATAGATATGTGTTTTATAGTATTCACACTTAATTTGAAATGATTTGGAGGTCAAATGTCCAGGAAGGGCCGATGACGTTCGAAAGATAGCCTTGAGACATGCATGTGTGTCTTAGGCCTCATCTATCTCAATTAAGATTAAGAGGTTTGAATTTGAATACACATATGAATATTATGGTTTTTATTACGATTCAGGTGTTTTGATCTGAATACCTATTTTAATAATATGATGTGGTCTCTAAATCTGAACACTAAATAATTAATAGGCTTAGTCATTGATCGCCCGTTAAAGTTGTCTGCATAATTCACTTAGACACCTCAACTAAGGCTTGTACCTATTGTACACCTAAATTGTTGAAAACATGTACCGATTAGACACAAAATGCTGATATGGCAGAAAATGTGTATTGCACTTCCCTGAAGCGCGTAAAAAAACTTAATACAGTGTCGTTTTTTTTCATTTATTGACACTTGGAATTATAATTAACTTAAAAAATATTTTTCTTCTTTTATTTAAACTTTTTTCAAAAAAGGAAAGCATCCCACTCCCTACCTATCATTTTCTTCATTATTTATTTTACAAAACTTTCTTCATTTTAGGTCCAACATTTTTTTTTCTTTGTTTTTATATACAAAAAATTTATACCTTCCAAAAATGAAGATAAATGAAAATCAACTTACGAAGATTCTGATTTGAAAGAAAGTCTTCGTATGATTTATTTCAAATCTCATAAAAAGAAGGAACAAATATGAAGAAGGTGAAAGAATATAAAAGATTTTTACTCAAATTCATATGTATTTATTAAATTTATCAAAAATGATATCAAAAATTTGAAAGAAATTTTGGAGCTATCAATGTCATCGATGTAGAGTTATTAGCCGCCAACAAAATTATCTTTTTTCTTCACTCTTAGTATGAAATATACATACATAAATATATATATATATATATATATATATATATATATATATATATATATATATATATATATATATTAATGTTGAAGTTATTGGAAAATAATAATATTTTTGGGGAAGAAGATGAAGATGTATGTATATATATATATATATATATATATATATATATATATATATGCATTTATTTTAAAAAATTTAATGTTGAAGTTATTGGAAAAGAATAAGATTTTGTAATTTGAGAAAGAATGTGTTTTGGGGAAGAAGATGAAGATTAAGATGAAGATGAAAGGGGGTTGGGGTGGGGTGAGGTAAGGTTGGGTAGAATAGGTTGAAATTTTCATATTCTCTTTTTCTTTTTTAAAAAATAAGACATTTAATGTATATTTTTTTATTATTTTCGGGGTCCAATGCCAAATGTTATTTTTTAATTAGTCATTTTGCGACGTCACCGCAAGTGTATCACTCACTCTTCACATTTTTTGATGATTATCAAAAATGCTAATAGGAACGGTTTTTGTATAGGTAAAAGTGTTCAATTGGTACTAGTCTTAGTTCAGGTGTCTAAGTTAATTATGCAGACAACTTTAAGGGGCCGCTGATGACTTAAGCCTAATTAATATTGTTTGTTTTCAATATACTAATGTGCATGTTAAAGTTTTAATAACCATGATTTGGAAGTATAATTTTGTTCATTAAAAAACCATGATAAATGCCACTACAACAACTGTGTACTTGACACAGTCAATACAAGAAAATTATTTATATATAAATAAGTTGAAATGACTTAACAAGAGGAAAATTATCAGTTCAAGAGGGAAAAATGGTGTGTGATTTAGAAAAGGGAGAAACAAAGTTTTTATTTATGAGTTAACAAGGCATGCTTAACCCAGAGAAGCGATGATTTGTTATTTGATAACTTATTAAATGAGTCTAAATGTTGTTAAGCGTGTTCTACAGATCTGATTCACTTAGACTTATTCATACCCATTAAGAGACATTTTAAAAAATAAACAAAAGAACTTAATGGGATGAAATCTGAATAATTCAGATTCAAACCTAAAAAACAAATTTACTTAATAGGCTGAATCTGAATGATTAAGATTCAGACCTCCGTTAAGTGCAAACAAATGATGCCTTACTGTTTCTTCCTATGTTTTATGTTTTCCTTTTGGTTGAAATTTATATAGAAGGTCCTTAACTTGTATATGATCAGATTTGCGTTTGAAACGTCTGAGCATGATTTCCCAAGGGCCCCGCAAAAGGTCCTTGAGGTGGACACAAAGGATTCTAGACACTTCCTTGGGAGTATATATCTACGCCAAGAACGACACCCCGTTAGTTCACCTACACCCGTCAATTGGAAGGGTTAGCCCCATACTTAACTTGGGGATCTTAATCCCCAATTTTTGAGCTTAAAAACAAAACGATGGTTGCCCGTACGACCCATTTATGGGTCTACGAGGTGTAGCCTTGTGACCGTCGTTAGGTGCCTGCAACTGCTGCATCACATTGTTTCGTTGAAGGGGTGAATATGAAATATACCCCACGTTTATAAATTACTATGCAGGATTTTTATGGGTTATTTTTTGGTATATAAAGTTTTTTAAAAGGATGAAAACCCCATTCCCAATACATTCATAAATATGAGACTTCCCTCTCAAAACAAAACCTCTCCAGAAACCTCCATTGGAGATGAAGGTCAAGAACAACCATGGTGATGGATTCTCAAGCTCTCTTCATCAATTTTTCGTGGTTGTCTTCTATAATGAGATATGGGTATTCTTTATCTTTAGAAAACTTCCATCAAAAGAGTTCCTTCAAATATTTTAAAAGAGATTTCATGATCAAACCATCAATCTTTCAATCTAGTCAAGGGTTCTTTCTCAAAACGATTTTAGAAGCATGCTTAAGATAAATTCTGTATTAGCTTCTGTGTTGAATTTACTTCTAATCCAGTTTGATGAGGAATCAATGATCCTCTAAATTTCTCAAATTAGCTTATAATGTGGCATTGTAATCGTGATTCTATGTTGATTAAATTATGATTCTAGTATGTTGAATTACTTATTACTACTGTTTTATGTTCAAATTGATGGTGAATTGTTGTTGATTGATCAATGAGGATCAAGGTTTAGATATTTGGTATGTTTGATCTATAGTTCTCTACTCCTATAGAATTGATGATGTAGTGTACATTATGTGATCTTGATCTTATGATTGTTGATTTAGGATTTATATTTTGTTATTGCACATTCTTATATTGCCTTATACATGAAATATTGATGAATTATGAGGCTTGATCAATGATGATCAAATCTTGGTGAAATGGTAAGATGGCTTTACTTTTTCTACTTATCTTTTAAAATCCTATGTCACGACCAGGGAGCACCCCCTAGAAGTAATATGGAGTACTTGACCACTTGGAGGACATATAGAATCCCATAGTTATCAATCATCGCATTTTCATAGGTAAATTTAGCGAAATATTTAAAGATTTTCATCGAACATCATATATTAGAAACATCACTTTTATTATCTATAAAATACAAATATTTACATAGTTAGACTCTAAGTCTATTTTCCATATTAGACATTAAATTATTGAAGTACATTAGGGACAATACCTTTATAAAATAAATTAAAAGTATACTACTACAAGACTTTATAGTAAGTTAGGAAATCCTTGAACTTAAGGATTCCTTTCCTTGAGCTTGGGAATCACATATTAAGCTTTTCACTATAGAAACATTTTGTAAGTATCCATAAACTACACTTTGTGTAAAAAGGTAAAGAAGAATGGAGTTAGTACAAGAGTACACAAGTATTACAACCATGCAAAAACATGCATTTAAAAAGGGACATTTCCTTTGAAACCATGCGTCATGCCTTTTTGTGAAAACTTCATAAAACATGACACAATAAGCATTATGACATTTACATACTTAATTTAGGCATATTCAATGGTCACAACCTTACATAAATTAAATCATAGATCACATTAAATTTATATTAGTCACCACTTTACAATAAGCTTATTTAAATTTCGATGAGCTTATTTCTCCTTTATTGGTGAACACTTTTGCTTCATAACTTCTTATCTTGCCAAGTAATACCCCAGTGAAGAAAGTAAAGGCAACTTCACAAATGCCAAGTAAGACATTCTTCATATAGTCTCTAAGACCCACATTATGCATATAAGGTAAGGACACATCATAAAGACTTATTAGGAAGCATACCATCACAACAAGTAGACATACTACAATGTCATGCATGAGAAACATAAACATGTACATATACATTAGAATACCTTCCTAGAACTCCCTTCAAGAGCCACTTGTGCAATGCATAGGATAGGCGTCATACCGTCACCTACACTACACAACTTCCCTTAGGTTATCCTATTTAGGGTCCTTACTTTACTTCCATTGTTCTTTTTACTTTGGGAATCTATAACCTTAACCGACACTAAGAACATGGGTGCTACATGGAATTTGTCTTGCAGAGCCTTTCACCAAGGGAAAGTGCTCTACCTTTCCAAAGTAGAACATTATCACATGCTAGCATATTAGGTGAGATATTATTCCTATTTCCTTAGGGGCAAGCAGAGTTTATGAAACTTGGAGGTATATATGGAAATGTCACTCTATGCCCTTTGGTCTATGAGTCTAACCACCTTGTGAGACTATGATGAACCTAACTTCCTACTAGGGAAGGGACACCCCTCATCTTCAAGTTCACTCAGTGCTAAGCTAAGTTCCCCTTATTGAAAGCCATTATTATTCATTGCTTTATAAGAATATAATTTAAGAGTTTTACTACCAATATGCTTAGATCATATGTCATAAGATGAGAGTTCATCAACCTAAATCATGTGAGAAACCTTTCACATAGACATGACATAATCAAGCACCATCTAGTTTAGGGTACTCTTGAGAACACCTTCCAATATCCCCTTTATTGACTAGATCATCATACAAGCATCTTAGACATAGTTTAATATGTGTGTCTATACATATATGTGAACAAACCTTTCACATAAAGACCCTCTGACCACAAATGTTTATACTTGTATTTCATTCATGCTTAAGAGTATAGGCGTAACTATATGAGCAATACTTTTATGTAAACGCATTTAGACACTATGCATATTCATACTTCATCATATCATGAACTTGATATCATAGAATGTAAGACATATTCATAACATGCGCATGCATGCCTATTCATGTACATAAATCACCAACCTAGGAAATATCCTATCAAGGCACACTATGCAATGCATAGACGGTCCCATACCCTTGTGAATACTAGTACACCTATCAAGTCATCCTAGTTATAGGATACATAACATATTTCATGGATATGTACTTTACACGCATAATAGTATAATGAAAATGTCCTTTAATTAGACACCATGATCCTGTACAACTCATAAGCATGCATGAGGTGTGTGTGTACATTGGTAAAAATGATCAGATAATGTCTATCAAAAACATACTGAGTCAGCCACCCTCTTAAAATCATAATGCACATTAAATCAAAGACCACACATCATAAGTTAGCATAGGAGATAAGATAACTTCAACACTTGCATTCAGGACTCCTATCCATAGCTAATCATATATTCATAAAGGGGTACACAGGTATAGGTTATTAATCATTATTACTTCATCAATGGCAGGACCTAAGCATTAACTTAACATAGTCATTCACAAGCATATACATAAACAACACAATGTAGATCACAACTAGAATAGAATACTAGACATGCTTCACATTTGGTGATCATCACCACCACACCTTCATAATACAATTTTTTCAATGAAACAATCACATCAAATATATCATGACTATAAAGTAAACACAACCACCATAAATGGACCATACAAAAAAATACAATACAAGGCCAATCATCTGGCAATACTATAAGATAAGTAGGGGAATCGAGTAAACCTTACCAACTCATACACCTTTGGTAATCATTGATCCATATTAATATTTCATAAAATATTCAATTATAACTCAGTATATAAGTGTACAATAACATGGACTAAATTATACATAGACCACCACAAGATAATGATACTAACATGTACACTACACCACCAATTCACGAGTGAGTAGAGACACATAGATACCTTACCCAATCCCCCTTACATTTATGATCATTGATACATATTTATAATTCATAAATAATAAAATATAAGGAAGTATCTAAAGATATCATAACCTAATGATGTCATACTTTAATTTGTTATTGAATCGAGATCACATTGAAACTACATTAGCAATCTATAAAAAATAGAAGAATTATAGACTAATCTTATTCAAACCTTAAAAGCATGATCCACATGGATCACTAATAAACAATTCACCAACAATATACATAATAGGCAATAGACATATGCAATTCAACATAATAGAATCACAATTCAAAAAACATATAATAAAGATCACATTGCCCAAAACATAACGTAATTTGACAATTTAAGAGGACATGGGTTCATCATGAAATTGTATTGAATTTGAGTTGAAATTCAGTACATTATCATCAATTCATTATAAACATGGTTTTGAAAATGTATTGAGAAAGAACCTATGGCCAAATTGAAGTTTAGATAATTTGATCATGAAACTTCTTCGAAAACATTGGAATGAGATCTTTAGATTTAAGATTATGTAAAGAGGAAGAATAACCATACCTAATTGTAGAAGAAATCCATGAATAATTCATGAATAAACCATCACAATCCTATCTACAAGTTGTTCTTGATCTTCGTTTCCAATGAGGTTTCTAGACACAGTTTGGTTTGGGAGGGAAGTCTAATTTTGAGAATTAAATTTGGGTTTGGGGTTTTGATGTTATAAAAAACATTAAAATACAAAAAAATAACAAATTAATCCGCCTAGGTTCAGGTTAGGACGTTGGGTTAATTTTCCATTCACCCTTTTAATAAAACAGAACGGCTGGCAGTTGACACAGGCTGCATCGATGTCCAGTATGTCCAATGACAAATTGTACTGTTGGACTTCATCGGAGTCAGAGTCTTGTAATTGGATAAATCTTTAAGCAGGATGAAACTTGAACGGATAAAACTTGAACGATGCCTCCCCATCGACGGGGCGTAGTTGCACAAACGAGGCACCATTCAAGCCCGTCGTTTGACACTGCCAAGGCAGTGCCTAGATTGTGTTTGTGGTCCTCCTTGAGGGACATTTGTGGGGCCCTTTTGGAGTCGTACCCAAATGTTTCAAACATTTACGCACGTATTAACATGTCAATAAGCTTTGATACAAGTTTCTCCCAAAATAAACATGTAAAACATATCAAGATTGATAAGCTTAAACTTACTTCTCAAATAAGAAGTAAAGTGGTTGTATCAAGTAAAGAACCTAAATAATGAGGTTGGGATAGATCTTAAGAAGAAATTAATTCAGACTTAACTTTATTATATTATCACTATTATTTAGTCAACTATTTCCCCAGAAAACAAAAGACAAAAAAGGGGTTTTTATTTCCAAATTAATGAAAATAAGTAACTAAATTAAAATAAACAACTAAATGATTCAAATCTCGGAGCTTAATCAATTAATAAAGTAACTAGGGCGTAAGTGATCCCCACAGGTTCCTAACATGATAATTCTAACTATAACAATTCTTTCCTAGTATCTTGCATGTAAAGTTATAAGTTATTTGTCTTTAAATTCTTGGTCCGGCATCTAGAAAATTTTGTTATGCACATTTGTTCGGGTACGTGTGTTTCTATACTAACCCTTACCTTTACCTCATATAAGTATTGTATTCGATATTTGACTAAGTTATTACCTCGTAGCAACCGACACTAGCCTATTAGATAGAGTACACTAAATCTATGTTGATAATTCTTTTCCTATTATCTACCTCCTTGGTCCGGCAAGTAGAATTAAGGCAAGTTCTAACGTTGGCCATCCGTTAAAAACACTTCTAAACAAAAAAATTATCAATACATGCAAGACACTATTCTAGAATTGCTATTTTATTTAGATTTTACCTCATTATTCACCCATGGTTCCCACAACCCTAGTTATGGAGTTTATTTACCTAAGGTCATAATCGCACAAGTCACTTATTTAATATAAGAATTCATGCACTTACTTTAATGAGAAAGAATAGAATCCAAAAATACACTTGATTAATCAACATCACCACCTAAAATCAATTCCAGAAAAAGTGTATCAATTACTGAAATTAATTCTTCAATACTTAAACAAGAGAACTATTAATTATCGAAAAGTCTAACCCCAAAAATGAGGTTTTTTGAACTATTTATAATAAAAACAAAAACCTAATAAAAGAAGGATTATAATTACTGAAAATCTGTCCAAACGCGTCTGAGTCGACGGACATCGTGAGGGACCCTAGTGGTTACGACGGGCCGTCATGACCTCTGTCATCCCATACTTCACAAATTCTTCTGCTGCTTTCTTCATTACCCTCAACGAACAAGTGTTATGGACCGTTCCAAGAACGACGGTCTGTCAAGGATATCCGTTCCACATACTTTAAGTTCTTGGAAGTTGGGTACTGGGACTACTCTCTGATCGTTACGACCAACCAGCTAGATGGACCTTCGTGGCTATGACAGTCTGTCATGGAATTCGGTAATCCCACACTAGGTAAGACTTTCCCATCTTCCTTCAGCAGTTTCTCTCTTCATTACGATGCCACCAACGGACTGTCATAGACTCGATGGACCATCATAAGCTCCGTTGGTGGTCTCTTCTGCATTTCTCGCTCAAAAACTTCCGCGCTAATCTTTGGACATATTTCCTGCAAATAAGGAGAAACTTACATAAAAATAAATACAAAAAGGCTTTTGGACACACACTAAACTTAAGGAAAAAGCATTAAAAGTACTGTGAAAACACGGTGCATCAACACCCTCAACTTAATTTCGTTGTTTTTCCTCAAGCGACGCACTATGACTCACTACGAAATCATTGTACAAGAGTATCCATATTTTAGGTTTCACCATTATTTTGCTATAAATCCCGATCACTCTCTCATGTTTATGCATGTTATCACTATTAGGCTTGAATTATGAGGAACCAGACCATGACACAGACTCACCACGCACTGACACCTATCCTCTTCAATTTCTCACCGAGGTGCTAATATTTCTGGTATTTCAACTAGTGTCCTCACTTCAAAACAACATCCTCATTTTTCACACAATGATTTCAATTTGAGTATAAGGATTACTTTTCAACACTCACTCTCAGAACGAATTCACAACTATTCATACATATTGCCATAAGCTTGCCCTTATTTTCACCGCCTTAAGTTTGCCATACAACTCTTAGCATCACGATAGGACTTTCTTAGCTTGTAACATAGGCTCAGGGTCAGGTAGGGTATATTTAGGTATACTTTAGTGACATGTTGCACTCATTGACATATCAACTGAATGTACCACCTTTTTATCGTTTTATTTCTTCAAATTTCTCAATTTTCTTTTTATCTTGTTGTTTTCCCTTTCATATCCTTATATGTTAGTGAATTTTCTTTATTTTTTAGTCAGTTCTATTTTTTTCTTTCTTTCTCTTTATTCTTTCAACCCCACATTCCGGAGTACTCCTTATAACAACCACCCTCTATTCATGTCTTTGCCACGAGTAAAGGTTCACTATATCCACGGTTGGGTCAGGGCAACGACAAGGTTGTTTTCTGCACGAGCCACCCTTAACTTATGCTTTTGGCATAAATTGAGATGCACATGTCCAAGGAGGGACCAGGCCCAACACATTGTTCTCAGAGAAGATTAGTTGGGTTGAAAAAGAAGGATCTGTTTTTTGGCTCAAATCATTGAAATCAATACGAGTAACTTAATTTGTTTTTTTTTTGGGGGGGGGGGGCTCAAGATTGACTATTTCAAACAAAGGCCTATGATACTTTCCTAATTGTTCATTTTGGCTTACTTTTAGCAAGACTAACAAGGCAAGTTCTACATCAGTCTCAATGGTGGATCCTTCGAATTTTCTAACACTCACTTGACATTTAATAAATTCCAAGATTATTAGAAAAAAAGTTCGAGTTTTAGACACTAGTGTATCTCTATGTCTTGTTTAGAGCCACACAATTATCAATTACTATGCCTAGTCATGCATCATTTTCATATTGGGATATCATATTTGTTTTAGCCATCATGCTCTAGAGTTACACTATGTACACAATATATAACATGCCCGTTCAACAATAAATGTAATCAGTCTTTTAGGGAAAAAAGGACACACACAATAAAAATCAAAAAGAGGATCGTGAATTGGGCTACTCAGACTTCACCCTAGCACTCACTTTCCATTTACCCCACCCCCAACAAAAATATATGCAACTGTCCCCAATTCATAAAAAAACTGAAATACGAGAGTGGTAGGTTAAGTATACATGATGCGCAAAGCACCGGTGATAAGCAAGCTGGTAGATCCTGTTCCTTGGAACCCATTACCTCTGTAGTTTGGGAACCCTCAGTAGTGTCCTTATAAAAAAAACACTATCTGTCATGCCTCCCGGTGTCTCCACATCTCAGGAGCTAGATGCCCCGGCAGCGAACTCTAGAACCCTAATCTTACGTGCCTCTTAATAAGCAATCGAGGATCTCCTCACAGCCTCCTTCTCAATGTTCTCCTTCATCCTTGACCTAGCCTCATCCTTCTGTAGACCCCTGCGCCTCTTGGCATGCTCTCGAGGGGGAGGTGGTGGAATCTCTAAAGTGGAGGATAAAGCAGCAAATATTGTGTCCTCAGAAGGCTCTGTAGAAGGGACCTCAGACTCAGCCACCCTAGCCTCTAGGATCATATCAAGATGTTCTCTCAATTTCTCAACCGCATCCTGAAGGGTCGACACATCCACAGGAGGGGCTGGCCGGGCTAGCACCTGAAACTCAAAAGCATCTAAGCACTAATAAACCTCCGCGATATTTCTCTCTTTTTGTTATTCCATCTTACGCTCCAAGCGCTCCTCTACCTCAGCAATAGACCTCTGCATCAGAGGATGGATTTGATGCAGAAGTGTGGCCATTATAACCTCTAGTTTCCGGACCCTACCAATTAGGACCAGAGTAGGGGAAGGGGCTAAACGAGAGGAGCTTGGGGCTGTGCTACTACCCAGGATAGACTCGACTGGGGTAGTGTCAGTGGGTGCTGAAGTAGCCTGCGTAGCCGTTCGACTATGCGCTACAGTATCAGCTAGATTCTCACCAAGTAGAGGCACCTCCGGACGGGGCCCTTTGTATGGATCCAATGTGCCAGATGGTCAAACCTGCGGAACATAAAATGTTGGGGAAAAGGGTGAAAATGGCGTTAGAACATCACTTGTACTAATTATGAGACCATATTCACACACAACATAAAATCATGTTAGAAAGGGACATTTCATTAAAGTATGAAATTAACTTTGAAAAGCCTTATGCACATTCAAGAACCAATGCAAATCAATAACACAAATTCATTAAGTCAAGACCATGTACATCACAAGACCACCATTACTAAGTCTAGTCAAGCCAACGTGCATATCAACAAAATTGAGCGCACAATCAAGAAAACTCTATCATCAAGTTATAGAATAAAACAATCATGTATTAGAGTTCATAACATAATAACCAAAGAAGCATCATTAATGATGAAACCTCATTAAGTCCACTAGTGCAATTACTAAGAAAATCCCCATAAGCATAGACAATCAAGTAAACCCAACAAGAACCTTAATGAATGTCCAACTTCACCTAGAATATCATTAAGTACATATCATCATATTTTAGAAATAGAGACCAAACACATATTCATAATTGAAACTAACGTTATACAGTATCATCAACATGTAAGATCATCATTTACATGTCATTTACATTTATAAGTATATAAATATATAAGAACATCCATGTAAGACTTCCCTTAAGCCTAACTAATGTAATGTATAGGTAGAGTCCAATTCTCCTACCTAGACTAAGCTAAACCGCTTAGGTCATCCAAATTAGAGTTCATTCTTTACTTCATTTTATCTTTTGGGAAGATCTTACCATATCCGACATAGACCACATGATCTAATGTAGAATTCGGTGTCATGGAACCCTAAAAAGAATGAAGGAGGACTACTTGCAAGGTAGTGCCAAAACATTAACATAGCATCTATATGGATTTACTAGCTAGTATTTGTATGGGGGCAACATAGTCATAGAACTAGGAGATGAAGTTGCAACAGTAATTATGCTGCATGCGTTATAGTATCCAATCTCATGATTAATTTAGTGATCCTACCTTCCCAATGTGGGAAGGGACACTCCTCATTCTAGTTCTCTTGGTACGAAGCTAGAGTCCCATTTGAAATCTATTTAAATCCTTTACTAATCATTAAAGCTTAATGTAGGTCATACGGTCTATCCCTTATATATACATTATTATAATTCAATAAGAATTTCATAATTATTTTGTTTTCATTTCAATTAAAAGATTTGAGGTTAGAACATTTACATAGTCAAATCATAATAAGGCACATTGGTAAGTTATCAACATCCTTATAACATGTATATCTTAGCATAACTCACAATCCATAGTTCAAGAATTCCAATTAAATATCATACGAAGCCTATAAATATTCACAAAAGGTGTAATTTCAATACAACATCATCACTTTATCACAAATAATCATAATTGAAGTAAATAATAGAGAACAGAGGACATACCCAATCTCCTACACAATGCCATTATCAATGTCGTACCATCGACCATCCAATTCAACCCAAAAATGGGTAAAATATCATAACACAATAGTTACAAACATAATAATGAAGCTAATTGAATCATTACACAATAATTCATCACTACTTCATAGACTAGAATTAGAGACTTAAGTAAAATTGATGATGTACTTCAGAACCTATGTCAATTAACAAAGGACTAGCATAATTAGATTATAATACATCACAATATAATCTTAAATTGGAATATTAACAACATATAATAGTAATTTACAAATTAACCAAGCCAATTGTATCAACACTATACAATTCAATTCAAGATCAAAACATAGGGTTAAGGGGAAAAGATCATCTTCCACAAACCAGGTCAATTCATAAAAAAAATAGTATAATATAATCATAAGAGATGTTAATATACTCATAATAACCAAAATAAATCATTAAAATAGCAATTCACAAGATAAATTTCATATTAGAAGAAAACGCACATGAATTTCATACTTTTTAAATCAATTTGGAGGAGCCCTTTGGGGAAAGAAATCTCAAAGGTGAAAGGAATCCCATACCCCACTAATTGCTGATGTTTTATGTAGAAAAATTGATCCTTCGCATCCCTATGGCCCTTATTTGCTTTGTATTCAATGGGGCTTCTTTGGTTGAGAGAAAGAAGAAAGATGGAAGAGCAATTGGTTTTTGGGAAATTATGAGGGTTGAATTAGGTTTTTTCATAGGGTAGTTTATATATGGATTTCACATATTTAATCAACCACCCCCTAATATCTAATTAACCTCCTTAATAAATTAAATATTTAAATAAATTAAGTTAAAAAAGGAATCAACGCAGGGGCCTGCCCACGAGACCCTGACTGACGGGCTGTAGTTCAGTCGACGCCCTTTCTCCCCTCTGTCCCGCACACCCGTCGTTTGTTTCAGAGACCACAACAAATGAAACATTATAGAAAGTAGATAAATGTTGGTCGACGGATGCATCGACGCACGTCAATTCAACCACGCCTCATCGCTTGCACACATAGATAGACACTACCGCTTAGAAGATTTTTGCCGTGATGCAGGGGTCCTCGTCAAGGTCCTTGGTTGGTACTCTAATACCAGTTAGACACCTTACCACAAAAAACTCATCATATTCTGACTCTTAAAACATAGTCAGGCTAATGCTTACTTTATCACCTCTTGAACTAGTTTCCGGATGTCATGGACGTTCCTAGCTGTTTTAATTCTAAAATTTCCTAAATGACTGATATACATTATAGCTGACATAAAAAATATTCTACAACTCTTATAATCTCATGTTAAGATCTAGATTAGACATTCGGAGATTACAATATCCCTCTCTTAGGTACATCGTTCCTGAATGATACTAAAATTATTATAAAAAGGAAGGAATAGACTCAAGAGTAGAAGATTAACCAACAAAAACATATCAAAACATGAGCCACAATTCAAAATCATCATAACCACATAACAATTTTCACAATGCACTCAAAACATCCTTTTTTTAACTAATAAGAGTTCATAATATATTAGATGCTTATTCATTATGCCAAAGATTTCTACAACTCATATCAACATGCTTAATACAATTCATGAAGGCAAAATATACCCAAATTCACAACATAAACTCAAAACAAGACAAAAGTAGCATTTTTATATTTTAGGAATAATTTTACTTTAACTCACCATAACATGCACCTCTATGATTAACTTATCAAAAATACAACAAATTCCAAATGAACTCATTATATTTACTATAATTAGGAATAACTAACCTTAGTTATCAAATAGATGAGGCTAACGGTACTTCATGTCGGCCTCAGCCTCCCATGTTGCACCCTCAACTAGGTGATTCTTCTATAATACCTTTACGCAAGTCACCTCTTTGTTCCTTACGTTCTTTAATTGTCTATCAAAGATTTCAATCGGAACCTCCTCATGAGAGATGTTCTCTTGAACACTAGACCTTTAAAAGGAAGAATGTACTCGGGATCACCAATAAACTTCTTAATCTTGGAGTATGGAACATCAGATGAACCAAAGAAAATTCACTAGGAAACCTCAACTCTTATGAAACCTTACCAATCTTATGCAAAATTTCATAGGAACCAATGTAACGAGGACTTAACTTTCCTTTATTTAAAAATATCACCATCCCTTTCATAGGCAAAATTTTTAGGTACACTTTATCATCTTCTTCAAATTCCAATTCCCTTCTCCTATGGCCGGCATAAGACTTTTGCTGGCTATAGGCTAATTTCAAGCGATTCCGTATAATATGAACCTTCTCCAAAGTATTATAAATCAAATTGTGAACCAAGTATGAAGGCTCACCCACTTCAAACCATCCAATTGGAGATTTACATCTCCTACAATATAAGGTTTCATAAGAAGCCATAGATATAAATGAATGGTAACTATGGTTTTAAGAAAACACAACCAAAGGCAAGTGATTATGTCAATTTCTATTTAAATCAAGTATACAAGCTATAAGAATATCCTTAAGGGTTTGAATTTTCATGCCCCGAGCTAACCCCGAGATGCGGACACATAATCTAGGACAACAAGTAATCCCAAGCTATCTCTGCTAACATGTGCATGAGCACACTAAAGAATATTAATTGTTGCGAAAGGTAAATCATAAATTTAAACTCAAAAAATGGGAATACTCTTATTCTTTAACTGAGATTAATGAAATTAATGAGCTTAATACATATTCTATAACTGAGATTAATGAAATTAATTATCTTAATACAATGAAGTTATTAACTCAATACTAAGCTGAAATTAACTAAGTCTGAAATAAGCCTCTAAACTGGACCAGAACAACTAGGACAAGCCCCAGCTAAATCTAGCAAAAACATAAACTAAATGACTAAAGACTGAAATGACACTCATGACTGTTGTCCTAGGAGAATGAGGAATCACCACTCAATCTACTTAAGTGGAGATCTAAGAATTGTTCTATGCGTGATCTGGATGCTTAGAACCTGACCCTACATCACGAGAAGATGTAGCGCACATCTGCGTCTGTAGTTGAAAGGTACTAAGATTGTAGGGTAGAGTAAAGTTGCAAAAAACATAACTTGAACAAGCATAAAAGAAAGTATATTAATATGCCCATGATATGCGTATTATGAATGCTAAGATAACTTAATGCAATGACCAATTTATAACATGTTGAAACTGAATGCTAAGTATAGTGAAAAATATTCAATGCAAGAGAGTCTGACTTAACTGTGGGACCTACTAATAAGCGATAATAAAACCACATAAGCTAAATGTGGAGTCCAATGTATTCACCCCATCAAAAGGATCAAATATACCCTGCCAAAGGTATAAACATAGATGGCGTGATCACTACACTAATTGCCCAGAGAGGAGACTTACAACCCATGACAAGAGAATAAAAAATCTGATTGAATACTAGGGATCCAATGGGTGAAAGGAACCCACTAGTGAAATCCCACATACTTGGTGATGAAATCCACGGAAAAATACATATGGTGGAGCTTGTGGCATTGTTGAACTAGGATTCTTGAGTTTTTTCTCCATTGTTTCTTCTAATTTTCTATGTTTTGATTTAATGATTTGACTTTTATATGTTTTAATTATGTTTCTAGACTTAAACTGACTAAAATATGATTATTTAGGGTCAACCGACATATTTTAAGGTTTAAATAAAGTGAAAAAAGACCAAAAGACACCTGGATAAGTTGTTGTTGGACCAAACGACGACCAGGATTGACGATCCATTGTCTGAACGACGCCCAATTGTTGGGTCCGTCGACTGTTCCTATTCGACATGCCTTTACTAAAATGTACGTAACCTTTTACTCGGAGGTCCGATTTAAGCAAGATCGTGGTTGTGGAGAGATAATTAAATTATCTATCTATGAATAGGTCATGGAAAAAACTTGGTATCATAGCACTAGGTTTAAGTGTACTAGGATGTCAAAAATGCACACTAAGTAGAGTCTTTTTCATGGGTATAAAGTTCACCACATCTAATGAGAGAGAGGCTCTGAAGTGTTTTAGGAAAAAAACTTCACTTTCTTGGTATTCTTATCGTGCGTTAGGTATGATCTTATTCCATTCTAACTTTACGTCCTATGTTTCATATCATGCATCCTCGTAGAGCTAACGCTACGAATGCGAACACTAGAAATACAAATGCAACTCCTCTAGCCACAGATCAGGAAGTCACCAATGCTAGGTTCAGAAATTCCGTACATATTTGGCTCAGTATATGACTAACAAGAACAATCGGGTTCATGCTTATGTTAATAAAAATGGTGGATTAGTGGTATTAAAGGTCCGTGACTTTGTGAGGATGAATCCTCTAAGTTCTTAGTATCACAAATTAATGAGGATCCTCAGAATTTTTTTGATGAGATCAATAAGATATTTTAGGTAATACTAGTCACTAGAATGATTGGGTAGAGTTAGTGTCATACCAGTTGTAGGATGTTGCTCATATCTGGTACACTCACTGGAAGGAGCATACGGGTGCAAATGCGGCTCATATCACTTGGGACTATTTTAGTGAGACTTTTCTCGACAAGTTTTTCCCAATAGATTTTAGGGAAGCAAAAGACCAAGAATTCATGAACTAAATGCAGGGTAACATGAGAGTCGAAGAGTATGGACTTAAGTTTAACCAACTCTCCAGGTATGCTACTCATATGGTTGCTGACTCTAGGGCTCAGATGAATATGTTTTTGTATGGAATGTCAGATATGGTGTAAACTAAGTGTAGAAATGCGATGTTACTTGGTGATATGAACATCTCTACACTTATGACTCGTGCTCAAAATGTTGGGGGTAATAATCTTACGGAACAGTCTAAGGTAAATAAGAAGGCTAGCATTGGGAATTATGACCATTCTCAGCAAAAATTGGGTGGTGGAAATCGCTCACAGGGTCAGCACAAGTTTTCGGCTCCTGCCCTTTCATCAACCAGTATTTCATCCTCCAAGAATAGTTATGACAAAAAGGGTACAACAACAGGCTCTAAATCTCAGGGAAGTTTTTCAGGCACCAAGAAAAGAGGGATGTTTTGGGTGCGGTCAATCTGGTAACAAGTTGAGGGATTTTCCTTTTAGACAAGGTCAAGAAGGTTTAAATGGTAAAGCTTAGCCTACAACATCATCAGCACCATAAAGTATCCCAAGTAACCAGGATAACTCATCTGGTACAAGTGGCGGTCAGCGCCAGAACTTATTGTATGCTCTTTAGGCTAGCAAGGATCAAAGAGGTTCTCCTGATATAGTCACTGGTACCTTACGTGTCATTGACCTTGATGTTCTTGCATTGTTAGATCCACGGGCTACTCTTTCTTTTGTAACTCCTTACATAGTAGTCCAATTCAATGTCAGTCCAGAAACTCTTCCAGAACCTCTCTCAGTCTATACTCCAACCGGTGACCCATTTACAACTAGACGGGTTTTCAAAAATTGCCCTGTCACTGTCTCTCAAAAAGTCACCTCAGCTGATCTAGTAGAGTTAGAAATGGTAGACTTCTATTACATTCTAGGCATGGATTATTTATAGTCATGTTGTGCCTTAGTTGATTGTAGAACCACGATTGTTCATTTTCAGTTTCTAGACAACCAATGTTAGAATAGAATGGTAGTATCTAAGCGCCTATGGGTTTATTTATTTCTTACCTTAAGGCCAGAAAGATGATACCTATGGGTTATCTCTATCATGTAGTTGAGTCTAAGGATTCTAGCCTGAAAACCTCAACTCTTGACTATGTTCCAGTAGTCTTTGAATTTCAAGAAGTATTTCCAAAAGATCTTCTCAAAGTCCCTTCTGAAAGGGAAATTGTTTTTGGAATTGATCTCCTTCAAGATACCCTGTCTATTTATATTCCTCCTTAAAGAATGGCTACATCAGAGTTTAAGGAATTAATAGAGTAGTTGAAAGACCTAATTAATAAGGGCTTGATCAGACCTAGTATTTCACCATGGGGTGAATCAGTGTTGTTTGTAAGGATGAAAGATGGTTCTCTCAGAATGTGCATTGACTACAGACAGTTGAACTAGGTCATAATCAAGAATAAGTATTTCATCCCCAGGATTGATAACTTGTTTGACCAACTTCAGGGGGATAGACATTACTCAAAGATAGACCTCGGATCGGGTTATGATCACCTTAGAGTAAAAGATAGTGACATTCTAAATATACCCTTCAGAAAACGGTATAGTCATTATTAATTTGTAGTTATGTCGTTAATACTAACCAATGATCTTGCAACTTTAATGGATTTTAGTAACAGAGTGTTCAAACAATACCTGCACTTGTTCGTTATCGTCTTAATTGATGATATCCTTATTTACTCTAGGGATGAGGAAGAACATGCGAGTCATTTGAGAATCGTTTTAAAGAATCTCATGGATCGCCAATTATTCGATAATTTTAGCAAATGTGAGTTTTGGTTGCAATCTGTTGCTTTCCTTTGTCACATTGTATCAAGGGAAGGGATCTGAGTAGATACATAGAGGATACAAGAAGTGAAACAATGGACCAAACCTACCTCTGTTGTATATATCAGAAGTTTCTTACGTCTAGCGAGTTATTATAGAAGGTTTGTGGAAGGATTTTCATCCATAGCCTCACCATTTACTAGAATGACCCAGAAGATGGTCAAGTTTCAATTGTTAGATGATTGTGAGAAAATATTTAATGAATTGAAAACAGGATGGACTACAGCCCTTGTCTTGACTCTACCAGAGAGTTTGGATGGTTATGTGATCTATTGTGATGCTTCCAGAAATGGCCTAGGTTGTGTGTTGATGCAGCGACATAAGGTGATAGCTTATGCCTCTAGACAACCTAAGGTTCATGAGAAGAACTATCAAACTCATGACCTCGAGCTTACAGCAGTGATGTTTGCACTAATGATCTGGAGATACCACTTGTATAGTGTTTACGTAGATGCGTTCACTGACCGTATGCTCATTCCTTTGGGGATGAAAAGTGATGCTTAACTTCACCTTGGTACCCAACCTGTTTTTGAATGATCTCCAAAACCTAGATGTAAATTGTGCACCTCAATCTGATATGATGGTTAACGGAATGCCATGGAGACACACAATCTCATCTCTGAAGATCCTTGCATAAACATCGGGCGAGTAATAGACTTCAGAGGAATAAAATGAGCGAATTTGGATAACCTATCCACAACCACCCATATGAAGTCGTATTGCTTTTGTGTTTGAGGGAAACATAGCACAAAATACATATTATTGTCTTCTCACTTCCAAATAGGAACTTTGATTTGTTGAAGTAAACCACCTGTCTTTGGTGTTTGACTTTAACTTGTTGGCAATTTTGACATTTTGCGACACATTCTTCTGTGTTATTTTTCAAGCCTCCAAACAAAATACTTTTCTAAGGTCATGATACATCTTTTTAGAACCCGGATGAATGGAGTAACGGGACCCATGGGCTTCTTCAAGAATCCGGTACCTTGAGACATCTTCATTTGGAACACATAGCCTTCCTTGATACCTAAAGACACCATCCTCCCCTAAGGAGAATTACACATTTAGCTTACCAATAAGCGACTCCTTCAACTCCATCAATGGTTGATCAAGGTATTGTTTGGACTTCACCAAAACCACCAAAGATTATTCGGAGTTATGATGGACCATAAAACCACTATCCGGAGAATCTTCCTATCTAACACGAAATCTAGAGAACCTATGAATATATTTCAGTAGGTCTTTCATGGCTTCATCCACATGAGACACACTACCCATGGTCATACGACTTAGAGCATCCGCAACTACATTGGCCTTGTTGTTGTGTTAGAGAACACTCATGTTGTAATTTTTCATCATTTTCAGCAACCTTCTTTGTCGAAGTTTCAACTCTTTTTGTGTTAATATATATTCAAAATTCTTGTGCTCCGTGTACACAACCAAATGGACACCAATCAAGTAATGTTTCCACATTCTCAAGGCAAAGACCACGACTGCTAACTAAGATCATGGGTTGGACCATTTCTCTCTTGCACCTTAGTTTTCTAGAGGCATAGTCTATTACTTTCCTGTTTAGCATAAGCACGCACCCCAATTCCACTCTAGATGGATCATAATATAAAACTAAGCCCTTAGTACTCTCCGGTAAAGTCAACATCAGTCCACTATGTATACATCACAATATACAACGAAGCCCTTGGTATTCTCCGGTAAAGTCCACACCGGAGCGAAGGTAAGCCTATCTTTAAAATTTAGAAATTTCTTTCACATGCATCTGACAACTCAAATTTTAAACTCTTTTTTTCAAAGTAGTAAAGGGAGATGCAATAGAGGTAAAAACACACAAAAAACTCCTATAATAACCCGCTAAACCCAAAAATCTCGTAATGTATATTGAAATCAATGGTCTAGTCAATTATCTCACCCACTCTATTTTTCTTAGATCAAACTAAACTCCCTCACTAGAGATGACATGACAAAGAAACGCCACCTACCTCATCTAAAACTCACATTTGCTATACTTGGCAAAAAGTTGGTTCTTTTTAACTTGTAACACCACCCTCAAGTAGTCCACATGTTCACCCTCATTTTTTGAATCAAACAAGATGTCATCAATGAAGAAATTGACAATCAAATCTATGTAACTTCGAAACATTCTATTCATGAGATCCATATGTGTCGCCGGTGCATTAGTGAGACCAAAAGACATTACTATGAACTCAGACTTAAACTATCTTGTCTGAATTGTCATTTTTTGTATATCCTCACCAATCATCCTAAGTTGGTGATACGCCGATCTCAAGTTAATTATTTAAAAGTAGCTTGGCCCTTGGAGTTTATAAAACAAGTTGCCAATCCAAGGGAGATGATGCTTGCTCTTAATAGTGATTTTATTTAGTTGGGAATAATCAATGCACATTTTAAGGCATAATCAATCTTTTATTCTTGAAATATACATGCATATGTAAAAAATAAAAGCTGATAGAATTATAAATGAAAGAAAGAAATTACAAAAAGGAAAAATATCCTACTACAATGATGGCACTAGTTGTTGTTACTGTCACTTCGTAAATTATATATATTTTTCCTTTTCTTTTGAAATTTGGCGAAGTGAAAAAAATAGTACAAAAATTTCCACAAAAAATATTAAGGAATTATTTGGTCAAAGCTATTTTTTAAAAATTAACTTTTGTCGTTGATACACTTATATTACACCTTCCAAAATAAGTATAAGCGGTCATCATCAATTAGAGAACCCAACTTGTAGGTAGGGGTCGATTGCACGAGGAAAACTGGTTAACTTCAATTAACAATCACGTTTATTTAGCCAATGTCTTTCCAAAAGAAAATAATTAAAGAGGGAGGGGATTTACGAAACAAGTTTTTTAATGAATTCTATGTTAATAAGTAAGAACAAGTAAATATTGAGTTTTAATCAAGTTTTTGAGAATAACTAGGATATATGTGTTTCCATAGGTTGATAACGCCATATTCCTAGCAATACAAAATCTCCCTAGTTTTTCGCATGTAAAGTGGTAAGTTATGTATCTCTAAATGTTTTATCCGGCATCTAAGAAACTTCAGCCCGTACCTTGGTCCGCGTACGTGTGTATAATATACTAATCCTTACCTTTACCACATATTCGATAACATAATCGATGTATGGATTAGTTATTACTTCTCACCAATTGCCACTAGCCTATTAGATAGTATCGTACTAAATCAATGTTCATAAATCTTTTCTTATTCCTACAAACTTGGTCCGGAAGGTAGAAGTAACGCGAGTTTTAATGCGTGCACTCACTAAAAAATACTTCTAAGGGAAAGAATTATCAACACATGCAAGTACTTACATGAGAATTGCTTATTTGCGAGTTTTACAATGTTAATTACCCTTGGTTTCCACATCCCTATTTGTGGATTTAGTTACACATTCAGCCAACATCACAATAAATAGTTTTTACGAAAGAATTTATAAACATACTTAATGATAAGAAGAAACCCAGAAATTTAACTCTAAATTGCAAGAAAATCTTTGAAAAGAAATCGAGAAATTGATTAATTGCTAAAAGTTTGAAAACAATATTAACCAACACACATAGAAAATATTATGAGTTTCTAACCTCAAAAATGAGGTTTTAATCTCTATTTATAGAAAACAATATCATAAATAAAAAAGGAATTAAAATCAGGAATGATTTTATGATGCTTGTGTATATGGTCACATACCCAGTACAAGTGATGTTCTACCCCATTTTCTCCCTTTTCCCCAACATTTTAGATTTCAATCGTTGAAGGGCTTTTGAGACAAGTTTGAAGGAATCTTGGAATTCTCACACATCCAAGTTGGGTAGGTCCTCACTTTTCGAGGGCAATTCGACTATCAATCTTTCGATGTTTTTTTTAGTTATAAGGATTCTAGTTCTTTAATTTTCATTTGAATAACTTTGATTTTATATCCATATATGGCTTTATTACTTTGATGCATGCGATATGCCCAATTGATAGACTCTTGTTTTAAATTTTTATTAGATGAGACATCTAGTTTTAAGAGTATGTTATATCTTATATACATATATATATATATACATATACATATGTATATAAAATATATGTATATATATATATATATATATATATATATATATATATATACACACACACACACATACACATACATGTGTGTGTGCGTGTATGTGAAATAAAAGTAGAAGACTAACTAATCTTTTTATATAAAGTTCTATGTATACTTGATATGGCTATATTATGTATATGTGAGAGGTCTATATAAATCTCAAGAAAGATATCGAAAAGTTTTAATTTTTTCCGCATTTTGACCTCTTAATGTAATTATGTAAGCTATGAGGCTAGTCTTAGTCCTCAAGGAGGACGACGACGCCGGTTACGTCTAGGGGGTGCTATGCGGATGTGACAAATCCCATCAGTAAAATTTCGGTATAACTAAGGCTCATCCCAAAAGAAATTTTTCACATTATACAAGAACATTTTCCTCTGGTGGAAGGACAACTCCGATGGAACTACATCACTTACCGCATAATTCGCAAAGTTTGGGAAATATGGGATCAAATCTTTAGAGGGGGCCTATACATGTTCTTCTTGAAATGCATCATAAATTTAAGCCTTTTCTCCTAATTCACGCATATCTTCATCCTCCAATATAGAAAAGTGATTGGCAACATGATTCTCCGTCCTCTTTCTATATTTTACATCAAAATCAAATTTTTTCAATAATATTACCCATCCGATCAACGTTGGATTCACATCATTTTTTGCCTTCAAAAACCTCAATGCGGAGTGGTCTGTATGCACTATGACCCTTGTGCCAAGAATATAGGAGCAAAGATTTTCAAAAGCAAAAACCACTGCCAGAAGTTCTTGTTTAGTGATCGTGTAGTTTTTCTAAGCTTTGTTCAAGGCTTTATGACATAGTAAATGGAGTGAAGGATTTTATTCCTTCTCTGTTCCAATACCACATCATATGCAACATCACTTGCATTAAACATCACCTCTATTGGCTCACTCAAATCAGCTGAAATAATAATGTGCACGGACACCAACTTCTCCTTCAACTCTCCAAATGCTTCCAAAGATGATTCATCGAAAAAAACTTACAATCCTTCTCGAGTAGTTGGCACAGAAGATGTGCAAATTTTTAAAATCCTTAATAAACCACTGGTAAAAGTCCACGTGTCAAAGAAAACTTCTCACACCTTTTACAAAGATGGGTGGAGGAAGCTTCTCTATCCCTTCCGCTTTTGCTCGATCAACCTTTATCCATTTCTCGGAGATGCGATGGCCCAACACTATACCTTTCTTCACCATAATAGGGCATTTCTCCCAATTAAGAATCAAATTATAATCTTCACATCTTTGGTGGACCTCAGCCAAATTACTCATACGCAGATGAAAATAGTTTCTAACAACAAAAAAAATCATTAATGAACACCTCAACAGTGTGCTCCACCATATCATAGAATACCGGTAGCATACAACGCTTGAAGGTGGCTGGTGCATTACATAACTCAAATGTCATCCTTTTCAAAGAAAATGTCCCATAAGGGCATGCGAAAGTGGTCTTTTCTTGATTTCAGGGGAAATATAGATTTGGTTGTAGCTCGAATAGCCATCAAGAAAGCAATACCACCATTTGCCTATGAGTCTTTTTAACATCTAATCAATAAAGGGCATGGGGAAATGGTCCTTCTCAGTCCAAGAATTCAAATTCCGATAATCCATGCAAAATATCCATCCAATCATTGGCCGCATCGGAAAAAACTCGTTCTTATAATTAGGTACAACTGTCATCCCACAATTTTTAGGCACGCACTGAAAAGGACATACCCATGTACAGTGTGTAATATGATAAATGAATCCGGCAACCAACAACCTTATGATGTTCTTCTTCAATATCTCTTGCATATGTGGATTCAACCTTCTTTACTACTCAATACTTTGTTTGTGATCAGGTATGAGATGGATTTTATGGGAACACATACGACGGAATCCCAATAATGTCTCCAATTGTCAACTAATGGCTCGTTTGAACTACTTCAATACCGCCACTAGGCCCTCTACCTGTCTTTAATTCAAATCTGCTACAATTATTACCGGAAAAGTGTTATCTCTACAAAAGAACACATACTTCAGATGAGGTGGTAGAGTCTTAAGATCTTTTTTTAGTGTTTCCTCAATAGATGGTTTCGCCGGTGGAGACTCGCGCTGCTTCAGATCTCACTCCAATTTCTTTTGTTTTGACCGATATTTGTTTCATTCATGTATAGTCACCAAAGACCCATATTCTTCAATACCATCACTGTTACAATTCATGACCACTACAGCTAGTGCCTCGTCATGTAGTTGCTCTTCAATTTATAACTTATATACACACTCAACCCTGTAGGACATTGCATATACAATTTAGAGCTTATGACTCTACCTATGGATATACATATGTTGAAAGGTTTTTCTTTATTGTTTAAGCTAAATTTTATCTACCCTTTTTCCATATCAACCAATACACATCTGGTGGCAGGAGGCCTCCGTAGAATAGTAGGAACCTCAAAGTTGACCTCATAGACAAGAATCGCAAAATCGGCCGGAAATATAAATGACTCCAGTTTAACAAGAACATTATTGAGTATTAAATGGTCCTCTTCACCGTTCGATCGTCCATCAGTAACCGCATTGTAGAGGATTGGGTCACCCAGGCCTAAATTCCTATGAATTGAAAGAGGCATGATATTTATGATTGCACTAACATCACATAGTTCTTTAGTAAAATGTAGCAACCTAATTGTATATAGTCTAGTGAAGGATCGAGGATGTTCCTTCTTCTGGTGAAGATACCATGTAGAAATAGCACTATAATTTTGCATTCTGCCATGATCCTTAAAAGTTATCAATCTTTTCTTTGTCACTATATCCTTCATAAACTTAACATAACCGAGAATTTGTTCCAATGATTTTATAAAGAGTACATTCATGAAAAGTTGTTTCAACATAGTGCTAAATCACCCATATTTATCATCCTCGGACTTCTTCACTAATATCGAAGGGAATGGTGGTGGAGGTCTAAGAATGGGGACCACTATTAGAGATACCTCTTCTTCGTTGACCGTGTTGTCCACAAATTTTCCACAAACTTCTATGACATACGGTATAGGTGGATCAATAGTGTGCTTACACTCTCGTTTAGTGACTTCCATTCAATGATCATAAATTTTAGGGTTTTTGATAGTGTTGCTTGGAAGAGTGACGGGTGGACGTGGGTTCACCATAGTGGACTATTGAGACATTTGTCATTCAAGATGCTTAATCAAACCGAATATGTGTCCACCTTCTATTTAATGTTAGGTAGGTCATATCTAATCTCCATAACATTCTCAAGACTAGCATCAATCCTCCTCATCATCTTTTGTAGTATACCCTCAACTTGCACCATATTATCTCTACCATCTCGATTAGTAACTTACCTATTTTGTGAGGGAATAGAGGTCCCACTCTGATCATTCATGTTACCATGGTTATTCAATTGAAGTTGTTGTCACGGTTGTAGTTACAATCTCATACCAATTTACCCTCTTTGCTGTAGTCACCATATTTCCGACTTTCGTTTCCTTGAGCTTGGCGCCAATTTTCCTGATTGGAGCCTTGGGCGTTTGGTCGGAAACCCCCAAATTTTATCATTCCCTTTATAGGCATATTCTTCATAATAGTATTCATCTTATGGCAGTGGTGGTTTAGTAAAGTAGTTCACTGCATTTGCCTTCTCCGCACTTCCTCTCACATGTTTCAAGACTAACCCTAGCTTAGTTCTCATCTATTCTATCTCATGACAAATATCATTTACCGCTACGTTGTTTGTATATTGGATTGTAAAGGTGTTTCTCATAGTGTTCGACTTTCTAGTGCTATAATCCTTGTTATTTCGAGAAATCTTCTCCAACTTCTTTGCATTCTCTGCATATGTGCTCTCTCTATAGGAAACACCATCAATAGTATTGAGTACTATTATGTTGTTATCATCTTGACCTTTGTAGAAGTACTCTTTCAATAACTCATCATCAATGCAGTGGTTTGGGATGCCTTTCACAAATGTAGTAAATTTGTCCTAAAAGCTACTCACGGACTCTCTAGGTGGTACCTTAATGTTTTTCACCTTATACTTCTGGTTGAGCTTCTTGGACACTAGGTAGTACATTTCTATGAACACATCTCTTAATTGATCCCAAGTATAGATGGAGTTATATGGTAGCTCAGCAAACCATATCGTGAAATCTACTGTCAATGATAGTGGAAACACTCGCACCTTGATAACATTCATATCTAAGTCTAGCCTACCCACACAACTCTTACTCACAGTACTTTTATGGAAGTCTTGCAAATAAACCCCTCACAATGAGCATCTTTATCAAGCTACTAGTCACCATGAATATGGGCCTATGGGGTAGAGGAGGTAGGACAAGAGGCTCATCAGAATCAGTGATGTTCACATTGCCCCTATAGAAATCTTGAGGTGTTAGGTATGGAGGTTGAATACTCAAAGCATTATCTAATTTAATATCACCACGAGCTTGGTTGTGTGCCTCAACCAGTAATGGATGCTGAAGAATTGCACCATCACCTAGATTGGCAGGAATCTATTGATTTTCCATCCTTCTCAATGCACAGTTAAGTTTGAGATTTAATGGAATTAGTGGTTCTCCTCAGCTCTGTGTACTTGGCATACACTAGAGCTAGACCTTAAACAAACCAAAACAAAAAGAGAAAGTAAAATGAGGAAATTGTTGAAAAAATGTCAATAATGTTTTAAAGATAATCTAAAATCAAGATTCCCCGACAGTGCCGCCAAATCTTGATAAGCTCAAATTACACATCCCTAAAAAATTATAAGCAGTCGTAATCAAGTAGTGAACCAAACTAGCATGTTGGGGTCAATCCCACCAGGAAAATTGGATAAACGTAACTTCAATTAACAATCCCGTATATCAAGCAAAAGTATGTCCGAAATCAAGTAATTAAAGGGGGGTATTTATGAAACCATTTTCTTAAACAATTCTAAGTTAACAAGTAAGAAGAAGTAAATATTGAGTTTTATCAAGTTTTGGAGACTAACAAGGTGTATGTTTTCCCATAGGTTCATAAAGTCGTATTCCTTGAAATAGCAATTCTGCCCTAATTTTTTGCATGTAAAGTTATAAATTATGTATATCTAAATATTTGGTCCGGCATCTAAAGAATTTCACCTCGTATCTTGATCCAGCTACGTGTGTATAAGATACTAACCCTTACCTTTACATCATATTAGACATCATAATCGATGTATGGCTTTGTTATTACTTCGCACTAAATCTATGTTGATAATTTTTTTTCTTATTCCTACGTCCGTGGTCCTCCAAGTAAAAATAACACGAGTTCTAACGCTTGCACTCGTTAACAAGAGTTCTAAGAAAAAGAATTATCAATACATGCAAGAACCTATTTGAGAATCTCTTATTTTCTATGTTTACTTTGTTAATTACCCATGTTTCTCACAACCCTACTAGTGAATTTAGTTACTTATGCAAGCAAGATCACATTTCATAGATTTTCACAATGAATTCATGAAGAAACTTAAAAATAAGATGAAACCCTGTAATTTAACATGAAATATCACGAAAATCCTTCATCTTATGAAATTGATTAGTTGTTAAAAGTTTGCAACCAATAATCTCCAACAAAAAATAAAAAACACTATGAGTTTCTAACCTCAACAAAGATGTTTTAATACCCGATTAACTAAAAACATTGTGCTAAAGAAAATAAAATTCAAATAACGGTAGTTTGTTCATTAGACGCAGCTGCAATCCACGACCACAATAACGGTCCGTCGACTACCTCGATCAGTCCATACTTAAAATTTTTTTCTTCACATCGTAACATCTTCTTTGAATTAAACGATGTACCTCTAGTATGGTCCGTTGACACATGTACGGTCCGTTGATGCTCCTCCGTCGCTCCATACTTAGAAACATGAATAGTAAAGTAGTGGAACCTTCTCTGAACCAATCGATGGTTAACCTGTATTGTACGTCGATCAATTTAAGGATCGTCATTTTCTCTCGTGGTTCCAAACATAGTCAAATTTCCATAACCTTCTCCCTTAGCATGAACTACACATCTTTTTCACTTTTTGATCTGACTTCTACATTTTAAAACTAAATATCTCTCCTGTAAAATAAACATAAAAACATGTTTAAACTACTTAAGAAAGGCACTACACACAGAGAACACTTAAGCAAGATGCATTGAATACACCATGGAACCACAGTGCATCAGTGTTAAAAAAAATTATAAAAAATTATCCCTGGATAATCAAAAGGAACAAGCATATGTATGTCAAGTGTATCAATTATGTGAAAAATATTACATATTATCCTTGCCAAAAAGTGTTACAATCAGTTTGAACACACCTGCCACCGACACATCTAATGTTGCACTTCGTTTTCTGTCTTTTTAAACGATAATACAAACATAAATGATGTACTCATATAAGAGATCAAAAATATGTGATATTTAGATATATTTAACTGACTTAGAGTATTGACTAAAGCTCTGTGCAAGGCTTGACAACATACTCACTATTCTTGAAAGATCTTGTAAGCTCAAGAAAACCTTTAACACTAACATCTCTAAGACACTATAAAGAAAGAGTTAGAAATATTTGAGGAGTTTGAAAGATGACTTTATATTACTTGAAAGAAAGCTTTACAACATGAGTGATTGATTTAGAAATGAGAGGCCATTATATTTATACTACTTCCTAAGGAACTAAGAGTAAATAATATTTACTGTAGAAGTCCCTACTTATTTACAGTTATGTCCATCTTCTAGACTTCTCTACTAGTATAGGGAGTTCTAAGGATTTCCAAAAAAAAATTTAGTCCCTCTTCTAGAACACGCTTCTATTCTTGAGAATTCTAAGGCATTCTCGGGGCTTCTAAGGAAAGATATAGGAAATTCTAGATTTTAACACTAACCTCTACCTAACACTACATACTTCCAACTTATTTTTATGGCGGATTTAATTATGAAATAATGGATCATGACACTCTTTCCCACCTATTAATTTAACAACTACATCGCGTTACTGCTAATTCGTCAACGGAATCTTGTTTTTTCGTATGTGCAGCCAATAGTCCATTCAGTAGAGAAACTACCTCCCACAATTCTTTCAGTAGCTTCTTCATCTCTAATACATCGATCTTATAATCTACTTCCTTCCTAGGAAGCACGCTCCGTGGCTGCTTCTTTGTCATTTAAGGATTGTTCTCCTTCCTCGTGCATGGATGCGAGTAACCTTTAACAGCATTATCTTCTTTGGAATTTGCAATGGTGGATAAGAATGTTATTTCCTTTTTCTCAGGGCCTCTGTGGATCTTCATGGCCGTTAGTCGGTCTTATCCTCCATATTTTGTGCCTTAATGAGGGAACCATAAATGATACTTTTGTTTCATGACCAAGAACTGTTAGAGGTACAGACCGATCATTGTGTTGCAATGCTGGAAGAACTCTTGACATAGAATATTATCAAAGAGATCTAAAGGACCAATAATGAAGTTTGTTTTACCTTGCCACTCTCTAAGCATGATGTTTACGCAACACCGCTCACATGAGTCTGTGGTGCATTAAACGTTCTTAGGTTGGAATTATGTGGACGGTACCTTATCCCCAACCTTGTCGATGCCCTCTTGTTCATGATAGTGTCCCTTGCATCCATGTCGTCTATAGCATTAGCGAATATTCTATTGATCTTGATGTAAACATATTTCGCGTCCTATGCTTTTTTATTACCTGGTTACTTGGTGACAGCTTCGTAAAGTCCTACCAATCCCAATAACAACATCTCTATGCCTTGTCCTTGCTCTTATGCATCCTTCTTCTCTTTCTCCCACATAATTACACCAAGGATCTTATATTCAGAGAACCTAGTGTAGCCATGCGGCCCACCTCATATGTAACAACTAATTTTCTTTGTAGTTTTTGTCTTTCTCTTGACATCACTCTAAATTCCAAAAATCTTACCGTCGGACTTATAGGTATCAATCTTCTTTTGATGTAGTCACTACTTCTTGAATTTTCCACGATCTCTACCCCATGGTCATGACTACCTCTTCGCTTTTCTTCACCATCTTAGTCGAGATTCTCATGTCAAATGTCTCTTAAAGCTTCTGCCTACATGATGGATTCATCGATAGTCTTTATCTTTTAGCATTCCAACTCCATCCTCGCCCAATTTTCCCTCTTGTCCATGAAGTGGAACAACATATATTCATCCGTGAGGTTGGGAATTTCATGCGTGAACGTGGTAAATTATATCTCATATGTGTGTATGCTACCTGATAACTTTAGTTCCCATATTTTGTGATTTGACTCATATATGACGTTCTTCAAATTGAAAACCTTCTTTGACACCACTCGCAATCCCTTTCAAGTATTTATGATTTAATATCACCATGACATGCCTAACCACTTAAACATGTGCAAGCCATTACTCTCAGGCAGTGACTTTGATGTCCATGCTAATCGTTACTTGCGTCGGTGGAAGGTGGATGATATGTTAGCACCTCACATTGTGTATGGTCAAGAAAAATTTCCTCTTTGTCTTTTTTGTGATTTTTTCCTTTTGGTCCTTCTTTCTATCATCCGTCCTCATGTTGGAGGTGCTAGTGGCGCTTATGCTTCCTTTGTTAGTCATTCCCTTAGTACAAACCTTCGCTATGGTACAATGTTGCTCAGACTTATAGTATTCATTACAGTTTTGTATAGCGCTTGACAACTTACTCACTATTATTCAAAACCTTGTATGCTAAAGAATGCCTTTAAGACTAAGGTCTCTAAGAGAATACAAAAAAAATACTTAGTTAGATTTTAGAAGTTTGGAAGAAGGTTTTATATTGCTTGGAAGTAACCTTTAAAACATGACTGATGATTTACAAATGAGAGGCCCTTCTATTTATATTACTAACTTAGGGCTTAAGAGTAAATAGTATTTAATTTAGAAATCCCTACTTATTAACACTTTGGTGCATGGTCTAGAATTATCTACTAGCCTAGAGAATTCTAAGGCTTTCAAAGAAAATGTCTAGTCCCTCTTCTGGAACACCCTTCTAATCTAGAGAATTACAAGGCATTCTATGGGCTACTAAGGAAAGATGTAGGAAATTATAGAGTCTCCGACTAACCTCTAACTTACTCACGATCCTTCCCTATTATTTTTATGAAACATTTTAATTAGGAAATGGCGGTGATGATATTAGGATATACATTTAGATGAAAAATTAGCTATTAATGACAATTCTGAAACAATATATGCACAACAAAATCATAACAAAATCTTACTACCTAAATGAATAGTAGATAACCAAATCGTTTATGGTACATCGTATACAATTATGCTAGAACATACAAACTTGTTGAAATTTCATTAAAAATAAGCGTGACAAGATACATTCAAATGAATCCACAAGTAAGACGGATTATCCATCAAGTGAATTCCGATGTTTTACAAACATCAAGTCAATCTAGACGATAGAAAATTGCTATGTAGCCTTCTACAATGTTCCCAAATTAACATCCATACGCTCTCAATACTTGGGTGAGAAAATATAAATAAAAACATTCAATTTTTTCTACGTTAACAGAATCTTACTTACAGAGATTTTTCCCAATTCAAAAATGAGAACAAAATAAAGTGTATTTTTTTACCAGAAAAATACACGATTGATTTTTTTTAAAAGAACAACTCACACTAGTCTCCTTTTCTCCTTAGAAATTAAATTCTATGTTAGTTAAATATGTGGACTGTAGAGAATTAATCATTGAGGCTTCCTATTATAAAAATAATTCCAAATAATTAATTTAAATTATTCATACAATAGTAAATTACAAATCATTCCAATAGCAATTCGCAATTGCACTCTTCTATTAATATTTTGAAATTCCTCATAAAATAAATATGTAATTCTCCATGTTAAGATTACATATACTAATCAATAAATTAAATCACAGACAAAATTAATTCAGCAATTAATTTCCAATAAAGTTCTACTTAACTTAATTCATGTGTGAGATTCATTAATCCACATGCAAAGTTTGGATGCTGAAGACTTATATGCTTCTAAGAAAGACATATGCGTTAATCCCTATATCGAGGCATAAATTTCATTGACAAACTTATTGTTTCACCAAGATATATTATTATCATCCTATCTATCATATATATGTATTCTAACCAATATACATATCATTCATATATATATATATATAAATAAGTGAGTGATATCATAATAGTTATATCATGATTAAGAATATAAGTACACATAATAATTTATATAATATAAATTTTTCAATCAGTCTAAACAAGCTTTCTCTACTCGGTCCCGCTCAATACATAAATACGCTAGCACAAGAAGATGAAATTATATTACGATCCTAGATTATGAAAAAAACATACACTTAGAAGAATCTATTATATAATCATCTTTATAAGCTAAAACTCTACACACTAAATCATACACTGCATAAGTAAAGAAGCACCACCATAAATGAATATATGATCTATTAAAACTGAATATATATTTATTCTACAATATAATATACATCTTCAGATATAGTTAATAGTATATATCCTAACAACTACTAATTTCCCCACTGATAAAAATGACCATCAACTGGCGTGCCTGCCAAGAAGCTCAAATTTAGAGAAACAAGTACGTAAGAAAAATGACAAGAAAAGATCACTTGAGAATCATTCCAATGGGGCTATATCTTAATATATCATATTTTAAAGTTAATAAAATAGTTTGATTTATCTGAACTCTATGTGACATGTTTTGTATGCATGTAAAATTCCAAGATGAGGAACTTAAAGTGCGATACATTATATATATTAATCAATAAATTAAATTAGTGATGAATTTAAATAAACAATTAATTTCCAATGAAGTAGTGCTTAAGTTATTTCATGTGTCGGATTTATGATCCACCTGTAAGGCTTGACATGATGAAACATATAAGCTTCTTAAAAAGACATATCAATCAAACTGTATAACTATACAAGAATTTCATCAACTAAGTAATTATTTGATCAATATATATTATTATTATCCAATCTACCACATATATTGACCCATCTCAGAATATCACCTTTAAATAAATTAAAACGATAAAAAACAATTTTACAGATTATAATAGTTACATCAGTATTAAAAATATAAGTACATTTAAATGTTTAGAGAATATATTTTTGTTGGCCTGTCTAAAACAACTATCTCTACTTGGTCTTGTTTAATACATACAAAATGCACTATCATAAGAAGTTTGAACTATATCGTTCCCACGATCAAGATAAATTACGTATAATCTTGTGCTACAATGGTACCAATTGCATGTCAAATTTCAATCGTATATAGTGAACAATAAACCTCATACATAAAAGAGCTCATTTAATCCTCTGTGTATAAGATAAAACTCTACACACCAAATCATTTACTATATAAGTAAACAGGCCCCATCAACGAATATATGATCATTCAAAACTGAATAAATATTAATTCTATAAATAAGATTATATTTCAATATGAGCTAGCATATATCCCAAAATCTACTAATACTCCCACTGATAAAAATTACCATCAACTTGTAGGCCTGCGAAGTAGCTCAAATTTAGAGAAGCAAATATCTAACAAAAATTAGAAGATAAAATCACTTGAGAAACAACCTTATTGGGGTTTATCTAAAGCTATCATATTTTCAACTTGATAAACCCTTGGATTTCTCTTAAATCTATGTGAAATATTTTTTATGTATAGAAAATTTCAAGATGAGGATCTTAAATGAGATAGATTTGGATAGTTCTAAATTTTAAATGTGTAGGATAGATGATGTATGTTACGATAACAAACCAATTGGGAGCATTATTTTATCAAACAGTGGGATAAAGAAGTTTAGTGATATATATATATAAATAGAAGGAGCAAGAAATTGATTTATTGAAAGAGTTGACATGTAAAGATTCCTTTAAGAGGAAATAGAGTTAATGCTAAAATCCCAAAATACAACCTTCTCCTAGATTTTATAGAGGATATATGGTATATATGAAACTGTAAGAAGAAATAGAAAGGAAGGTCTCCAAGTTAGTGGAAAAAGACTTTAGCTGAAGGAGAGCTAGCGAAGGGACTGATGGAACAAAGGGAGAACTAGTTTGACAAGTTCTAAATTACATTATTTTTCATCATAGTGCATGTGCTCATCAAGATTCATCAAAAAGGAATTTGTCAATTTTGCAACCTTTTATTGCAACCACTTAAAGCTGTTCTAATGTGTCGTGTTCACATAAGAACTGGTTAAAAATATAAATTAGCGATCAATGAATTTTATAGATAAATTAAAAAAATCCATTTTTCATCCTATTTAGTTACAAATTAATATAAAATTTACCTATGAACAATTTAACGAAGTTTAATTATGAAGTTTGTTGCTAATTCGTATTACATACTAGGGAACCAATTCCATAACTTGGGAGTCATGACTACAAAGATGTCTAATGTGAACAAATGCAAGTCCAATTAGTGGACCACAACAAGAAGTGCCAATGGCAAAAGACAAGCTAACATATATAGAGTAGGAGAAGCGTTGATCCTAAATTTTAAACATCTGCACTATGATGAGACACAGTGCAATCTATATCTTGTTCGGCTAACTCTTTCTTCTTACCTCTACCTTTTCAATCTATCCCTTTACTTGTTCTGCTTCTACTGAAGTTGTTTAACATGGAATTGGAAACAATTTCCTTTTTTTTTCATTAATACAATCATTATCACATGTCTCTTCTATGATGTCTGGGGGAGGTTATTTTTGCAGATTTTGACATCCACACCATTTGTTCTTAATAAAGGGATTCTTTAATATCACATCTAAAGAATGAGTTTCTTGATTATTTCCTAAAGTCAAAATTTTCAATGAACCACCCTTTGGCTGTTTTTCTTTATAATTATACATTACTTTTTCTTATCGAGGGCCTAGAAATCTTATCTTTCTATCAATACCAAGTAATCTATCTAAGAATTTTTTGACTTTGTTGGAGTAATTTATTTTTTGTAATTTGAATTTCTTCACCTCCAACATATTTTTTTGTTAATGTAATTCCAAATTTCTTTTGGTGATGGGAGAAATATAATTCCCTTTTAAATAGTTGTTGAGACTACAAAAAAGAGAGATGCTTTCATCGTGGACTTGATGATTCTTCTCCCTTATTACTCTTGATTTGCATTTAGGTGAGATTATTTTATAATAAATTAATTTCATAATCCTCTTCCGCTACTTCATTCCTAAAGATCAAGGCCTCCAAGTAATTTTACGTTCTCAATACTCATAATTGGTAAATTCATTACTTAAAACAAACATGAGTTATTCATGAAAAGTTATTTTTGGAATCCATTTCATTACTCAAAGGTCCCTTTAGAAAATTAGTTGTAGATCCACCCATAAGTTTTTAACGAAAATAAATGTAGGAAAACTAATAATGGAAGAAAATTTGATGGATAAATCATATATTTCTCTATAGAACTTTATATTATTCAGTAATAAAATCATGTATTTACAGGCTTTAAACAAAACTAAAATAGAAATCAACTCCTAAATAGTAGATGTCGATCTTAATAGAATTATGCAACATGAGTATTTGTAGTTCTAAATCAAAGATTACACATATAAATAAAATATTCCAAGGCCTTGAATTTTGAACTACATTTATATAGCTCTTAAACTTCCACATTATTGTCTTGAAGCCACATGGAGAAAGGTTGAAGTGTGTTTGAATCAACTTTATGAAGCTTTTGATTAAATTGAAGGACATCAGGCCATGTGAAGTCAACATATAGTTGAAGGTAGTCCACCAATTTAGTTGGTGGCCTCACCATCTTATCTTTGTCTGGATTAAGAAACAAATCAAGTGATACATTAAGAGTTTTCTTGTTAACCACTGCCCTGTTAAAGCAACTTTTGTATCTACCATCCGATAGAGCAATGCACGTAATGTGGAAAGATGTTATAATGTTTTTCACAAAAAATGTATTATTTATTTAATATGATTATGTTTATATTATTTGTGTGTAATACATAATGCATTAGCTTTTTATACCGTACTACTTTGTAAATATGCTTACCATAAATGTGTTGCCTATGTTAACCACAAAATATTTAAAATTTTGACGAATGGAATACCATTCATTGCCCACAAAGACCTGAATTCCTTACTTGAACTGAGGCATAATACTTACAAAATTGAATTCAATAAATAGGATACATTACATAATAAGATACAATGTTTTGACGTTGTACTTTATGTATAATAAATTATTATTTTTATCTAAATTCAATAAATATGATACATAAATTTTTTAGTATGCAACAATTAAGATGTAATAAGAAAATAACATTTCCTGAATCTCAAATTCTCTTTAAATTAATAAATATTAATTTACCTATTAAATTAACGTCTACAAATTAAAAATATTTTATAGTCTCACCTATAGTTTAGTGTTTTTTACTATAGAATTCTTATCAGAATAAAAGGTATTTATAGCTTTATAAGGAAATGTATTTAAGAAAAAATCAGCCGGAAAAAATCTATAAATATATCTACCTATGATTATGCTATATTATGTGTTGATATGTCTATTTACATTCTATAACAAATTTATACCCCACTTTTACACATAATTCAGTCATTTTTAGCAAACTGTTTGGACCCACTTTTGATATTTCAAAGCTTTTTAGCGTTTAGCGACGGATATTAGTGACGACCAATAATCCATCACTATGGAGCATAACCCTAGGATTGAAATTTCGAAATATGAGGGTTGACATGATAATTGACATCAAAATTTAGGAACTTCATTTTAGGTTGGTGCAAGTTTTTTGGTCTAGGATAGACTAATAGTATTATGAGTGTTTAGATTTGAAATCTTATTGTAGTCATTTATTTGAACAGATTTGTTTGAGTTGGAAGTTCAACGAAAAGGGATGGTTCGAGTTGTGGAGTAACTCTTCGACAATTTGAGGCAAATGGATTTCTAAACCCTTGCTAAGTGTATGGAATGCGTGTATTTCCTTGTGCTATATGTTTCGTAGTAATGGAACTTGGTGATGGGTTTACTTGTTTTCATTGGTTAATTCTAATGATGAAAAAAAAGGATAACAAAAGGCAATGTGATTAATTGTTTATGTATGAGGTGATGAGAAATGGTTGAAGGCTTCTTGAAGCATTGTTGATGTGACTTCATGTTTGTGTGGTTTTGAATTGTGTGATGATATGAAAATGGTCATCTCCTCATTATTTATGTGAACTTGTCATCTGCATTATTCTGAGGCATTGGTTGTGACAAGTGTTATGTGCATTGAGAAAGAATGAGTATTTAAGAGGATGTACTATTTCGAGGGACGTATCGCGCGCCGCGATGGATACTATATTTTGAGGGACGTATCTCTCGCTGCGATGGTTACTATTATCGAGGGTCGTATCGTGCGCCGCGATAGATGCAAGGGCAAATATGTCCCTTATGGGTCCCGGACTGAGAGACAGCAGGTGTGTATCACTAGGTCAGACATGCATCATTATACTTGACATTGTATTGCATTGCACCTATTTATCATTAGTGAACTTGATATCGTGTTTCGCTGATCTTCTGATTACCTTTCTGTGGAGTTTGTGATTGATCAGGATTGAGCTTGTTATTGAGGATATATAATTTGTCTAAGTGTTGTTTTTAAGCTACGTGCTATGTAAACTGTGAGTTGTTAGGTTGGGTTGATTTTAATGCAGGTTGTAGTTGTGAAGGTTTGGTTGGGGGTGGTAGGAGTACCCGTATTTCATCCCCTTAGCTTGTGCTTAGAGGTTTACTTGCTGAGTACCGTGTGGTTTTGTACTCACCGATTGCTTCAACAAATTTTTGTAGGTTATGAGCCAGGATTTTTGTTGTACTTGTCATTCTCTTGTTTTCCGAGGCTTCATGGAGATTTGTCAGGTAGCTTTTTCCATCGCAGCAGACTTTATTCTCCTTAATAAAGATCTTGTTCTATTCTAGAAACAAGTTCATTTGAGACTTGAGTTTTTCTTTTGAATTAATTATAATACTTTAGAGGCTTGTAGAAGTGACTACCAGGTTTTGGTGGTTTTATTAAGTTACTTATGTTTTATTTCCGCACTTTATTGTAATGGTTGAGTTTTAGGCTTACTTGTCTTGGTGGGATAAGACGAGTGCCATCACGTCCATTTTTGGGTCGTGACAAAATGGTATCAGAGCCCCAAGTTCATAGCTCTCACGTGTGTACAAGTCGAGTCTAAGTAGAGTCTCGAGGATTGGTACGGAGACGTCTGTACTTATCTTCGAGAGGCTATAGTGACTTTTAGGACAAATCTTCACTTTTTGGATCTCTATTGTGCGTACTTGGTCAGATTTTAATTTTTATTGCTTCACACTATCGACACTTAGTTATGTGATGCCTCCCGTGTAGTTCTTTGGGTGAGTAGTTGGTGTGTCATGTATTGGTTAAATGTTTCATTTGGTATTAAAGTTGATGTGATATACTTATGGAAACAATTTGTGATTATATTTCAAATAATATAAACAGAAATTAATGGTCTATGTAAGTTTAGTTATCCTAGTAATATGATTAGTATTTGTGTGGTATATACGATATTTAGAGTTGTTAACAATTGGATGTGGGATGATTAAAGGGGTGACTAGATAATTGACTTGTAACCTTGGAAACTATAATTGGTAAAGTTATCATAACATGAATGGAATTCATAGAAAATTATACACCAATTAAGGTTAGAATTTCTATTATAGTAGTATTGATGCTTACTTGGTTTGAGTTATGGAGTGTGCTACTTTTGATATTGACCTACCCTAAGAAAGAACGCTTATATCTTGGGCTCGATATGAAACTAATTTAGTAGTATTTTACCGCTATTTAATGGGTAGAAATGTGTGACCTGTTTGAATATGATCTTCTCTATAGGTATGATATGTTCTAGTGGTGGATCTAATATTTTTCTTACGGTGTAATATTAGTGGTATATTGAAACAAATATGTCTATTGTAAAGTATGAATACTAACTAGTTAAAGAGTTATCAATTGTATCACATGCTCGTATAATGAGATTTAATGTTGCATTCATATTTGAGAAACCAAATAGGTTGTTATTGCAAATATTTGAGATTAAGCAGCGTGTATAAAAGAGATTTTAGTGGTGGATTGTGAATATGGTATCAATGCGTTAAGTTAAGAAGTGTATCCCGAGGGTTCTAAATGAGGACTAGTGATTTCATCTTAAGGTCTAAGGGAATAGATAGATACCCCAAACAACAAGTTTAGGGTAAACAAATTCCCTGAGAGTATATTTGTGTGAAGGTAATTGAAGATTTTAGGAAAAAAATAAAATAAGATTGGGGTTGTCCTTTTATTTATGTTGTTATAGTGGGGTTCGAGGTGTCATGTCGATAATAAGGTTAACTTCGTGTAATGATAAGAGGTAACTGAGCATGATGGTAATAAGAGTTCGTGATTGATTGTGATTGAGATTGAACTATATAGTAAGAATTGATGGTTGAATGATTTTATGTATTGCAAAGAAGACTTGTGAGTACCTAAGGTTCTATTTGCTACTATTTGATGATTAACTTTGCGGCATAGAAACTTATAGGAGGTGTTGAAACACTCCTTGAATAGAATTGAAGGAGTTTGAGTCATAAATGGAAAGAATTAGAGTCATAAGGGACAAATTGGATGTATCTTCAGAAAAACTGTATAATCGGAATTAGAGACATGTGATTTAATTTTTCTTGCCTAGATTATTGTGATTGTTTTACGGAGTATCATATTCGTTTAAAAAATAATGAATAAAACTTGAGAAATGAGTATTTAGTTGTTCAACTCGAGTGTGATTATTTTTATTTTGTGTGTGTGGTTTTCATTTTGGTAATTAGTACGGATTTAATTTTTAGCAAAAGATATGATAAGGTTGATGGAGAGGTGAACAATGAAAAGCTAAGATACGTGAATTCATCAAAAAAAAAACTTCAAGTTATAAGCTAATGTTAGTAGATTAAGGAATTGTGTTACATAGTTTCAAAATTCGAATTTTTCATTCTGAGTTTGGGTTTGTAGTAGTGTGTTTTATCAAGGTATGAATCGCTAAGGTAAGAAATGATTTGTATCGGATATTGAGCATTTTGAAGGACTTGTGCATGATTTAATTCGTAAAGTTAATTTCTTTTGATTGAAAAAAAATCTAAGGGAAGGTTTCACATAAGGTTTTGATTTAAAGTATAAGGTTAAATTTTATGGATTATTGGTCAATTATTAAGTGAGTTACTGAAATAAATAATATTTTGGTGTATTGAAGAGTTTTATGATATTAAAATTTTTCATTATGGAATGAATTTAAGAGATGTAAAGGAATAAGACCTCTTATATAGATTTTTGGTTTGAATAGAAGGTTGTATAAATTTTCATATATAAGGTCTATGACTATGAATGTGAATTGGTGTAATAAAGACTTATTAAGGTTCTATCAATGATTTTTATAAAGATGGAGTTCTAATTTGGGTGAAAAGTAATGATGTGTGAAAGATTTTATGTGAATATGTCGAGCTAGATTATTCAAAATATGATAGGTAACTTATGAATGTTCAATGGTGTGGACCTACCGTTCTACATGGTTAATGAGAAATTTAAGGGAATTGAAACTACTTTGTTGATGGGACTATATAGAGTGTAATCAGTAGTTACATAGATATTTAATGATAAATAGAAGTTATGTGCTCATAGTATATAAAATTAATGAGGTGACCAAGAATTTCTCTAAATTATTACATAAGGTACATGATGGTTCTAATGGTAGTTGAAACTTGATTGGTAAAAGATTTTGTATAATTTATATTTGACGTAATTCAATTGTTTGAACTGAATGGATAGTACAATCAGATTTGCGTGAGACCTGCATCTGTCATGACATGACGGCATAAAAAGAGAAGGAGTCATATTTTGAAATTTTTAGAGATGACAATGTCCTTTGTATAAAGACTTTGATATTAATAGCGGGTTGAGAATGAAGAAATGATCAGTATGGTTAGATTGTTTTGTTAGTATTAAGAATTATCTCTTTTTGTTACCGTACAATGATAGTATGTAGAGTTTTATAAATTGAATATGTATTAAAATTGTAATGGAGATCAGACATGTTGATTTTGGGTGGAAAAAAAATTATGGGATAGAGTCAGATGAATGGAATATTATATATATAGGGCCAATGGAAGGAGTATCTTGTGTTATTTGTCATTTGTTCTGTATATTCTTATGTGACCAACTACTTCATGTTGGATATGATTTGGACGGAGATAAATTGTCTATGCCCATACATATTTTCACTTCTATGGGTGCATACCTAGTGGTAGATCGGGAGTACCGATCATGTGACGTCCTTTTAGTAGGAAAGGATACTTGGAAAGAATTAATTACTTTAGGTGTTACATATGTGGTGTTTTCTTGGGATAAGTGAAGTATACAAGTAGTTATGCATGACTTTTGTTATGAGAACTTATAGAAGAGTATTTACAGTTATCTGATAGTGTTGTTAAAGGTTCTGCATCCTAGAGTGTATGGCTTATTTTGTGTTTACTTGATCTTGTTCTTTTTTGTATTAGATAAGTTGGACCTTCTCTTGATGTGAATCTATGTCTAAAGATCAGATTTTTTTTTTATAACTTAAGTTCATGGAAAGATTGTGTTGTGAGAAGGATACTTGATAAGATTTGTGATAGTTTATGCATTATGAGTGTGTGGTTTATGGGTGATTAAAATTCCACTTCTGGTTGTAGGCAATATTGATTTAGAAGTCTATCTTGGTTATGTGAGAAAAGATTTGCCATGATGGTTGTGTTATAATCCAATGAATTTCACTTTAGATTGGTTTCATGAGTTAGTTTGTGACTTGATAATCACTCTTAAGTAATAGATTTTTCAAAGTTTGATTGCAAGGTTCATTACTAGTAGTTGATCTTGATGACATGGTAATGAGGATGAGCTCTCTTAGAGAGATGAACATCAACTAGTAATAACTAAGGCTTTGATAACATCGATTATTCTTTCTTCTTCAATGTTATGTTCGAGGACGAACATGGTTTAAGGTGGTGGAAATATAATGACTTGGAAGGTCCTTTTTTTAAAAAAAATCATAAAATCACCATTTTACCCTTACCATGAGTTAATTTTGTTTAGTCGGTAGAGTTGATTTGAGAACTTTAGAGTTATTTGTTAATCTCGATTATTTATGACGGGTATATTCTTTTGATTAATTTCATTAGTTGACAGTTAATGGATCAAGCCCATAACATATGCAATGCCCTATATGGCCCATCTGTGAAAATAAAATAGTGAGAGTTAACACTTTATACTTAATTTTAGAGGAAATAAGAATAAACCAAAAAAAAAGAGATCGCGGAAACATACCTGGGCATTAGCACAGAGGCATAACATCCAGGTAAGAGAAACCTGACTCCTATACATTCCATACGAAAGTTGCATGATTTCACACATATATTAATATAATAATAATGACAATTCATATTGAGGGAGTGGTTAGGCCAAAGTCACTTATGTTGTATTTATAAATAGGTTCGGTCATAAAGTAAAAAATAAATAAATATTAATTAATGTTGACCTGACTATTATGGAATATGCGTTGATAATTGGAAATTATCTATTTTGATGATTTCTTTAATATAATGTTTGTCAATTTAGATATTGACTCATTCTGTAGGTTACGAGTATTATTGCTGATTATTGTATTGATCTTTTCTCTATATGGTTATTATATTATGTTTTAAATTTTAATATGTTATGGTAGATAATTAAATATATAGAGTAGTTTATTATTTAAATACTATTAGAATTATGATATTTGAGTGGTTGGAGCATAACCCTAGGCTTGAAATTGGGAAATATGAGGGTTGACCTGATAATTTACATCAAAATTTAGGAACTTTATTTTAGGTTGGTGCAAGTTTTTTGGTCTAGGCTAGACTCATAATATTATGAGTGTTTAGTTTTTAAATCTTATTGTGGTCATTTATTTGAATAGATTGCTTTGAGTTGGAAGTTCAACGAAAAGGGATAGTTTGAGTTCTGGAGTCACTGTTCGACTATTTGAGGCAAGTGGATCTCTAAACCCTTGCTAAGTGTATGGAATACGTGTATTTATTTGTGTTATATGTTTGGGAGTAATGGGACTTTGTGATGGGTTGATTTGTCCACATTTATTAATTCTAATGATGAAAAAAAAAGGATAACAAAAGCCAATGTGATTAATTGTTTATATGTGAGGTGTAGATAAATGGTTGAAGGCTTGTTGAACCATTGTTGATGTGACTTCATGTTTGTGTGGTTGTGAACTGTGCGATGTTATTAAAATGGTCATTTCCTCATTATTTGTGTGAACTTGTCATCTACATTATTCTGAGGCATTGGTTGTGACATGTGTTATGTGCATTGAGAATGAATTAGTACTTCAGAGGATGTACCATTTCGAGGGACGTATCGTGCACCGTGGTGGATACTATATTCTTAGGGACGTATCGCTCGACGCGATAGTTACTATTATTGAGAATCGTGTAGTGCGCCGCGACATATGCATGGGAAAATATATCCCCCATGGGTCTCGAACTGAGAGACAGCGAGTGTGTATCACTAGGTAAGACATGCATCATTATACATGACATTGTATTCCATTGCATTGCACATATTTATTATTAGTAACCTTGATATCGTGTTTTGCTAATCTTCTGATTACCTTTCTCTGGAACTTGTGATTGATCATTATTGAGCTTGTTATTGAGGATAGATAATTTGTCTAAGTGTTGTTGTTGAGCTACGTGCTATGTAAGACTTTGCGTTGTTAGGTTGGGTTGATTTTAATGCAGGTTGTAGTTGTGGAGGTTCGGTTGGGGGTGGTTGGAGTACCGTATTTTATCCCCTTAGCTTGTGTTTAGAGGTTTACTTGCTGAGTACCGTGTGGTTTGATACTCACCCCTTGCTTCTACAAATTTTTGTAGGTTATGAGCCTTGTTTTTTTGTTGTACATGTCATTCTCTTCTTTTCGAGGCTTCTTGGAGATTTCTCTGGTAGATGTTTCCATCACAGCAGACTTTCTTCTCCTTAATTATGATCTTGTTCTATTCTAGAAACAAGTTCATTTGAGACTTGAGTTTTTCTTTTGAATCAATTATAAAACATTAGAGGCTTGTACACGTGACTACCAGGTTTTGCGGATTTTATTAAGTTACTTATGTTTTATTCCAGCACATTATTGTAATGGTTGAGTTTTAGACTGACTTGTCTTGGTGGGATAAGACGAGTGCCATCACGTCCATTTTTTTGGTCGTGACAACCCTAGACAAGACCGGTGTAGTTGACCTCTTAAAGTTCGCAGACAAGCCTACTTACATCATTCTTTCTTTTCATAGGTAAATTTCAGTGGAAAATATGAAACTTTTTGATTGTCAACATACGTATAAAAAATATTTTCTTGAATACGTAATTGTTCACCATCAACCATCTAACATTAAGATATAAGCGATTGAATGAAATAGTTCAATTCTTATTAAGAGTATTATTGCCAAAATGGCACTATTACACACTCTGAATAAAAACAGGGAAGAAACGCTAGTGGAACATAGTCAAGTATAACTATTCTAAATCTAAGGTAGAATATAATACAGTAGCATCCTCAAAAGCATGAGGACCTACCAAAACCAGATGAATGCTGGACGTCCGGATAACTACAACAACAATCCTGTAGCTTTATCATCCACCTGTGCCTGCACCTAAAATAGTAGAGATTTTATAGGGTTAGTACACACTTGTACTAATTATGAGTATATGCAAGCACACACCACAGACATGCATGAGAAAAAATAGATCTTTCCTAATAACATGATTTTTGGAAATCAAGTTAGTGGACTTGCCAAATTTAAATTGTTGATGTCTCAAAATTTGGATGAGGATTGTCAATGAGCTTTCTAAATTTTGATTAGGAAAGTCAGTGAGCTTTCCATATTTGGAATAGGAAAGTTGTGTTATGAGAATAACATATATCATACTTTTCACATTTGCACACAACAGATAACATTTACACATAGCACATATCATATAGCTTACAACACACTTTGCATGTAGAACATAACTTCTTTAATCATACGTTAATATGCCATGAGACGTCAAAATCATGGACTTAACATTAAGACATCCTAGAAATGAGGACTCAACAGATGGAACCTCAACTAGGGAATCTTCATTAGCAAACACTGAGCCTACTTCAATCATTCATACGTACACCATCTATTTTCAATCATAGGCTAGTGTAAAGACTAGCTACATCTAGGATGTACTTTACAAATTTAATTGGGTTCATTGTGAAATAACCAAGAATGACCTAATGTCATTACTTGAATCTAACTCACCTTCTGATTATCCTATCCTAACACATTCGGTAACATTCATTTCATTATGTGAATCATTTGAGGCTGTCCTCATTAATTCATTGGGAACTTTAACTTTAACCAACATAGACCATGTGAGAATCAAGAAATAATGTGTCTCCCCCAATCCAAAAAGAGGTGGAATCACCGGCAAAAGTGATCCATAACATGCTAGCGTACATGGGAATTTAACCCCAGCAGATCCATATATTTTGTTGTATAGGTTCGAACACTAGGAGATATAAAGAGACAACTACCCGGCAAGCCAGACAATATCATCTCATGAGAGTTACGTGAAACTCCGCCGTTCCCAAAAGAAGGCATCACCTCTCATACCTAGTCTATCGGTGCTCAGTAAAAAATTCAATTACATTAATCTCATACGTCATAGAAGATCGCTTCTAGTATGAGGACATTATAGCTCATTAGATTATTTCTCATCTCATCTTTAGTATTGAGTGTGTTAAGCTCAATACTCTCATTAGACTGTTCATAGAGACTGGTCTCTTCATTATATTACACTATCATAGGTGAGTACGTATTGGTAACAATTACTTAGGGTCCTTTCAAATTCCTCTTATCATTTACATTAGCCTCATATCATGTTTTCATCACATTCATTGTCATTAGCACCTTTGCTTTTCATAGTTACTCAACTCTTATTATGTGAATGTCCATTTCATCTTATATCAACGCACCTGGCAATTTAGTATGTTTCACACACTTACTTAACCCTTCTAGGGTTTCATCATTTCATTGGTCATTTCATCATTCTATTGTCCATATCATCATATGCCAATGAACTTGGAGATTTAGTGTATCTTCCACTTATACTTAACCCTTCTAGGGTTCATCATTTCAATACATACATCTTTGGTTCAATTACTTTGGAACATAGGTTAGACTTATGTGTCTATACATACAAGCCATGGGGCTTAATTAATAGTTCATTAAGTGATTTACACATTCCTAAGATTATGTAGTACAAGACTTATGTATCTTGTATATATGCGAAGATTTTTATTTGATCTAAGTAGGTGGCATTATTCTTTGATATATTGTTGACGTATTACTTATGTATTAATATGGATGCTTAGGCAAGGGAACCCAAGGTTTAATCTCTTGGATAACACTTTACATTTTCATTGATTTTATTTTTAATCTACATGATATTGTGACTCTATATTAAACCCAATATTAATAATATATCTTTAATTGTCTACTTGGTTTTCCCCTTATATTGGCCGAAGGGTTGTGGATTGGAACCTCCACAACTCCTTTTTATTTTAATTGACATCACATTGCTCGAATTCGACCAAACCAAGAAGTTGTGTGATCAAACCCCACAACCTCTTTTATTGTTGTTATTTATTTTACAAGAATAGGGAGGTTGAGGGTTAGAACCATCACAACCTCCTTATTTTAGTTTAAATTCGCTAGAGGCTGTGAGATAGTGGGTTTGAACCCCCACAACCTCCTTTTGTTTTATTTAAATTTTGCTAGTCTATGCTTTTTTCGTAGTGAGTTTGTGGGATCGAGCCCCCACAACCTCACCTCATTTATCATAATTAATTTTGCTCCTCTCATTTTATCCCTGAGGTCGTGGGTTCGATTCCCACACCTCACACTTTTTTTGTAATTCTGTTCTTTGACTCGCTACCCAGAAGTCGTGGATTCGATTCCCAGGCTTCCCTTTTAATTTAATTAAATCATTCCTCTCCTATCTTAAACCAGTAGCCAGGTTCGATTCCCACGAGCCCCATTTTCTTTTCCTTTCCCGCGAAAACCAGTAGCTAAAGGTTGAGGTGAAAGGTTCGAATCCTGGTGGCCTCACCTCTTTTAAATGTATTAAATTTCAGGATTTCAACCTCCTTTACGAACGAAATTAAAGTACACTAAGCTGGAAATTTATTCAAAATTTTTAGCTTCCATTCATTAACTATTTCATGTTAGTCTCTTAGGGCATTTTACCAAGCATTTAGTGTGTAGTTAGGTGTAGTTCTGGGGTTACATTAGTAAAGCGTTTTTACTCAAAATTTGTAATTTCACAAACCATATGAACATCACATGGTGCATAACTTTAGCACATAAAATACAAGAAACAGCTTGCCTTTATACGTCCCAAAAAAGTGAGTACTTCACTGCCACCCGTTGCACACACACATCACCTTTTTCACATGATTTGAAACAACATAATCATTATTCACACAATATCGAACTTGCATACATAAGCATATATATCACGAAAGCACATTTAATCCCTATTTTGTACCAGCAAACATACCCTACCAAAAGTTCAATGCGAGAGAGTGACAGGGACATGCAAAAGGAGAATAATCCTAGTTTTCGATATGATTATCTTGAATCTTAAGGGGTCTGTTGGGAAAGGTACCAGGAGTAAAGAAACTCATACCTTAATGTTCTTTTTCAAACGTGAAGTTGCTGCCCAAAACCCTCTCAAAAATAAGTCCAAGCTTCCTTAACGTCCACACCACTCGATGGACAACTTCTCTTTGCCTTAATGTTTTGGTTACTTTCGTAAAATTTGATGCGAGTTCTTCAAATGTGAAGAAATCTTGATGTATTTTCAGTTCTTCAACAAAATTATTAAGAGAACAAACGTGAAAGAGAGTTTTTGAGCGTGGAGAGGTGATAGACGTGAGAGAGTAAACATGTGAAGTTGTTTAGGATTGTAGGATGAGTTAGTCATTTTAGGACACTCCTTAGCAAACAAAAATCTGACTTATTTTATTATATGTGAAAGGACCATTTTGCCCTTACAAAAAAATAAGATTTTAATTGATAATTAAATTATCAATTCATTGCTTCCAATGGGGATCGAACCCGAGTGACACCCTTTCACGAAAAAAGGTAACTTCGGGTCGACCCAACCCGAATTGATTCATTAAATTAATTAATTAATTCCTTAGGGTAATTACAATATTACCCTTGTAATGGAAAAGACCATTTACCGCTGGTCCCTTAAAACATAAGATTTCTTCTATTTAAGTCCAGTAAAGACTCCTTCGATTAAATCTTCATTTTTGAGAGCCTTAGTTGGCTGTTTCCAACCTTTCAAAGCTCAACTAACTCCAAAAGTTAGTTGGCTTGGTCGTAAGAATGGTTCTGAGTCCTGGTTCAATGCGTATCAATCCGCGTGAACCTTGGTATAATCAAAAGCATTCTTGATACCTTAAGTATTTATCTTATTCATTTTTTAGGGTTGTTACACGAAAGCAACGAACAAGTTGGGATTGATAGTGATGCGATTGCGAAATCTTAAAAGAGGATACTTGTGTAAAAAGTGTTGTGTTAAGTCATAGTGCGTTGTTTGAGGATAACTAACAAATTTAAGTTGAGAATGTTTATGTATCGTTGCTTCACGGTACTTCCAATTCTTTTTCCTTAAGATTGGTGTGTGTCTAAAGCCTTTTTATAGAAATTTTAATATGTTTTATTTTTGTTATTGCAGGAATTGTGTCCAAAATGAAAACGAAGATGGTTGTTTAGATTTAGTGCAGAGGTGGACCACGAAGGCCATCGACCGCCAATCGTCCCATTGAAGAAACGTTGATGTTGAACGTTGATAGAAGGTTCAAGCATGTGGAAGCAATCCTGCGAGTTCTGATCAAGAGTGGGGCTACGAAAGGATAAACATAGAGTCTTGTGGAATCGTTGATCAGATCAAACAAGTCCTACTACCCGACGTTAAAGAAAATATAATTATAGAGCGATAAGAACCATCGACAGTCCATACGTGATCGACGGACTATGTTGTTGGTCCATTCATTGAATCAGAGAAGATGCAAGTGGAAATCTAATAATGATGCTAAGTCTTGACTTACGGATGTAGTCGACGATCCGTCGATTGGGGTCGACAATTGAAGCCGCATTTTTCTGGACAACATCCCTTGTTAGAGTTCTTTTTAATTTAGGATAATGTTTTTATAAATAGGGTGTCTAACCTTGTTTTTTAGGTTGGATTCTATTACTACTTTCTTAGTTTTGTACTTGGAGATTTGTTTTTGCAACTTTGGCATTAATAAATATTTGCCGATTTGATCTTCTAGTGAATTTTGTGGTTTCAAGTTGAATTTCTTGATTTTCTTCAAACTTGTCAAAGTAAGTTCATAATTTTGTTTATCAACCATGCATTGTGTTCTACAATGCTTGGTTAGCTAAATCCACAATTAGGGTTGTGGGAACCAAGGGTGTTTAAAACCATAATACTAGCTTAATAACAATTCTCAATAAGTTATTACATGCATTGATAATTCTTTCGTTTAGAAGCCCCTTTAACGAATGCACTCAGTGAACTCGACCTATTTCTACACACAGGACCAAGGAAATATTTAGTAGGAAAAGAATTATCAAGATAGATATATTAGGATATTATTTAATAGTCCTGTCTTGCTCGGTGCGAAGTAATAACTAAGTTATACATTGAATACGATGATTTATATGAAGTAAAGGTAAGGGTTAGTAACTTAGACTCATTTAGCCGGACAAAAGTACGGGGTGAAATTCTCTAAATCCGTACCAAGGATTTAGAGATACATAACTTATCGCTTTAGACGCAAAAAACTTATGAAAAATTGTTATTGCTAGGAATATAACGTTATAAACCTATGGGGAACACTTATACCATAGTTTCTCTTACAATTTGGTAAACACCTAAAATTTACTGTTTTTACTTGTTTGATTTAGCAATTTTGAAATACTTTTGTTTCACAACCCCCCCCCCCCTTTAATTACCCATTTTCGGTAAGGGCTTGACTAAATAGAAGTAATCATGCATGGATGTTAAGTCTAAACCATCTTCATCGTGGGATTGACTCCAACCTAATAGTTGGGTTCTTTACTTGATACGAACGCTTATACTTCTTTATATAAGTCTAATTTAAGTGTATCAAACACCCCCGACAAACTTAACTCGCATAGCTAGATGTTCATGGCAAATCCTTCATTTCTCTCTACCTTCCTCATCATTTTTTCTATTCTCCAAGCCCTAAGCGTAATTCATATTTTTCAAAACTAAAATCAATTTAGTTTTTACTCCGATAAATATTTTAAAACTAATTACTTAAATTAGGTAAGGAAAATACTACTTTTCCCTTCCCATATTCGAATTGGACTTTCCCTAATCTAACAACCCAAATTCAAGAAAAATTACTAACTCAGACGATATCGAATACGCATAAATTTGGTGTCTTGGAAAAATTATTCGAAGGGCTTTCCACCCATATCTCAAACTAACAACAACTCACTTTCAAAAGTTAGACATTATTCAAAAGTTTTCTTACTCTCTCCAAAAATAAATATTTCCATATTTTACTTGTTTTCTAGTCCTTTCTAGTTGCGAGATATTTCAATATAGTAGCGACTTGTCCTAACGGTTGTATTAAAGAAAATAAGAGAAATATGTCAAATTCTTGTTGAAAAGACTTCAATTGAGGCACAACTCATACAGGGACCAACAAAAACAGTAGACGTAAGATGATAGAGCGGGCTAAACAGCATATAGATTGTTATGTGTCTTAGCATAGTGCAGTTGTTGAAGATTTTGGACCAACCTCTCTCCTTTCCTATATATGTTAGCTAGTCTTTTTCCATTGAGACATTTTATTGTGTTCCACTATTTGTACTTGCATTTGTTAATAGTAGACAACTTGGTATTGGTGACTTCAAGGTTATGGTATTGGTTCCCTAGAATATAGTTTGAATCAGAAACAAACTTCTTCATTAACCTTTGTTAAATTGTTCTTAGGTAAATATTATAATAATTTATCATTAAACAGGATTAGAAATAGATTTTGTTGTTTAGCTATAAAATTTTACCATAGATAATTATAATTTTTAATTGGATATTATGTGAACAAGAAACTTCAGAAAATCTTGAAGTGGCTGCAACAAAAGGTTTCAACATAGAAACTTTTTTTTTTGAAGAATCTTGATGAGCATCAGAACTATTCTTAAACACAATGCAATCTAGATCTCGTCAAACTTGATTTCCATATTGCCATCTGTCCATTCACTAGCTCTACTTATGCTGAAAACTTTTTCCACAGACTTAGAGACCTTTCTTTCTTTTATTTTATATAGTGTTATATATCACAACTCTCCTCTATAATATATAGGGTGAAGTTGTGTCTTAAAATTCTAGCATTCACTCTATACATATCAGGATAGCTTTATGATATATTTGTCAAGTCAAATGTTTCAAAAAATCAATCTTTTGTTGCTTCTATTTATATATCACTAACTTTTTCTTATGACACAGTTTGATAAAACAGTGCACCCAATTTGATTGTTATCGTAAGTTAACTTTCCTTGGATGTCTTAAAAGCCGCACTAAGTAGAGTCCTTTTCATGGGTGGGAAGTTCACCACATCTAATGAGGGGGAGGCTATGAAGTGTTTTAGGAAAAACTCCAGTTTCATGGTATTTCTATCATACGTGAAGTATGATCATATTCCATTCTAAGTTGATTTTCTACATTTTAGATCATGCCTCCTCGTAGAGCTAATGCTAGGAATGCAAACACAAGGAATGCAAATGCAGCTCCTCAAGTCCCAGATTAGGAAGTCTATAATGCTGAGTTTAGAAATGAAATATAGATGTAAGCTCAGAGTATGACTAACAAGAACAATCGGGTTCATGCTCATGTGAATGAAAACTGTGGATCAGTGGTATCAATGGTCCGTGACTTTGTTACGATTAATCCTCCTAACTTCTTAGGATCGCAAGCTAATGAGGATCCTCAGAATTTCTTTGATGATATCAAGAAGATCTTTGAGGTAATGAAAGTCATAAGGAATGATCGGGTTTAGTTAGCATCATACCAGTTTAAAGATGTTGCTCATATCTGGTACACTCTGTGGAAGGTGAATAGGGGTTCAAATGCGGCTCTTTTAACTTGGGACTGCTTTAGTGAGACTTTTCTCAACGGGGTTTTCCCAATAGAATTGAGAGAATAAAATGCCCAATAATTCATGAACATTAGGAACTCTAACATGAAAGTCCAAGAGAATGGACTCAAGTTTACCAAACTCTCTAGGTATGCTCCTCACATTGTTGCTAACTCCAGGGCTTAAATGAATATGTTTTTGTATGGAGTGTCAGATTTGATGAAAACTAAGTACAAAAATATGATGTTACATGGAGATATTAAGATCTCTTTATTTATGACTCATGCTCAACAGGTTGAGGGTGATACTTTTAGGGAATAAGCTAAGGAAAATAAGAAGGCTATGACTGGGAACTATGAGTATTCTCAGCTGATTTCAAATGGTGGGAATCTCTAGTAGGGACAGTGGAAGTCTTATGCTCCAGTCCCTTCATCAGCTAGTGTTCCATCCTCCAAGAACAAGTATGACCAGAATAGTAGAACACGAGGCTCTAAATCTCAGGAAAGTGTTTCAGGAACCAAGACTTACCCCACTTTCCCAAGGTGTTGTAAGAACCATCCCGGCGAGTGTCTTAGAGGAAAAGAGAGATGTTTTCGGTGCGGTCAGTCTAGTCATAGGTTGAGGGATTGTCCTTCTAGACAAGGTCAATGAGGTTGTAATGGTAGAGCTCAGTCTACAACTTTAGCAGCACCAGCAAGTCACCAAACTACGCAAGGTAACTCATCTGGTAAATGTGGCGATCAGTGCCAGAATAAGTTTTATGCTCTTCAAGCTCGCCTGAATAGGAAGGTTCTCCTTATGTAGTCACTAGTACGATACTTGTCTTTCAACTTGATGTTTATTCATTGTTTGATCCAGGGGCTACTCTTTCTTTTGTAACTCCTTACATAGAAGTCTAATTAAATATCAGTCCACAAACTCTTTCATAACCTTTCTATGTCTCTACTCCAGTGGGTGACCCAGTTATATCTAGACGAGTCTAAAGAAATTGCCCTGTCACAATCTCATAGAAAGTCACCTCAGCAGATGTAATATAGTTAGAAATCATAGACTTCTATGACATTCTAAGAATGGATTTTTTATACTCATGTTATGCCATAGCCTATTTGAGAACTAGGATTGTTAATTTGATGTTTCCAAACAAGCCAATCTTACAATTGAAGTGTAGTAGCTTAGCGCCTATGAGTAAATTTATTTCTTACCTTAAAGTCAAAAAGATGATCTCTATCATATAGTTGGGGATAACTATTCTAGGATTGAAAGCCCAATTCTTGAATCAATTCCAGTATTCTGTGAATTTCCAAAAGTGTTTCCCGGAGTCCCTCCCGAAAGGGATATCGACTTTAGAATCGATCTCCTTCCAGAGACCCAACCTATTTCTATTCGTTCTTACAAAATGTCTTCAGCAAATCTTAAGGAATTTAAAAGAGTAGTTGAAAGACCTTCTACATATGAGTTTTATAAGACCGAGCATTTCACCTAGAGGTGCACCAATTATGTTCGTAAGGAAGAAAGATGGTTCTCTCAGAATGTACATTTTGTATAGAAATTTTAAAAAGGTCACAATCAAGAATAAGTATCCCATCTCTAAAATTTATGACTTTTTTGAAAAACTTCAGTGTTCTAGTTATTTCTCAAAGATAGACCTCATATCGGGTAATCATCAGTTTAGAGTCATAGATAGAAAAATTGCAAAAACAACCTTCATTACTTGGTGTGGTGATTATGAATTTGTAGTTATGTCATTTTGACTAACTAATGGTCCTGCAGCTTTCATAGATTTTATGTATAGAGTATTCAAAGAGTACATGGAGTTGTTCGTTATTGTCATTATTGATGATATACTCATATACTCTAGGAGTGAAGAAGAACATGCAAGTCATTTGAGAGTTGTTTTGCAGACTCTTAATGATCGCCAATTCTTCACTAAGTTTAGTAAATATGAGTTTTGATTGCGATCCCCTACTTTTCTTGGTCACATTGTATCTAGCGAAGGGAACTGAGTGGATTCGTAGAAGATAAAAGCAGTGAAATAGTAATTCTGACCGACCTCTGCTACAGATATTAAAAGTTCCTTAGGTCTTGCGGGTTATTGTAGAACATTCGTGGATGGATTCTCATCCATATCCTTACCATTAAATAAGTTGACTCAGAAGATGGTCATGTTTCAATGGTCAGATGATAGTGACAAAAGTTTTGCATAGTCGAAAACAAGATTGAGTACACTCCTGTCTTGACTCTACTAGAGGGTTCAGATTGTTATGTGATCTATTGTGATGCATCCAGAGTTTTCCTAGTTTGTGTGTTGATTCATCGAGGTAAGGTTATAGCTTATGCCTATAGAAAACTGAAGGTTCATGCGAAGAACTGTCAAACTAAGGACCTCAAGCTTGCAGTAGTGGTGTTTACACTCAAGATCTTGAGACACTACTTGTATGGTGTTCACGTTGATCTGTTAACTTAGCATAAGTGCCTTCAGTATGGGTTCATCCAGAAAGAGTTGAATCTTTGCCATAAGAGATTGCTAGAGTTCCTTAAGGATTATTATAGAAGTGCATTATCATGCAGGTAAGGCTAATGTAGTAGAAAATTCTCTTAGTACATTATATATGGGTAGTGTAGCCCATGTTGAGATGTAAGAAAGGTTCTAGTGAAGGATGTTCGCAAGATTGCTTGCTTGGGAGTTCGCCTTATGAGCATAACTAATAATGGTGTAACAGTTCAGAATGGGGTAGAATCATCTTTGGTAGTGGAGGTTCAGGAAAGGCAAGACAGTGATCCAACCTTGCTTGAACTTAAACATGTAGTCCATAGTCAGAGCGTGTAGGTTTTGTCCCATGGGGGAGATGGTGTCCTTCACTCTCAGGGTAGATTGAATGTTCCCGATGCGGGCGAGTTAAGGCAGCATATTCTTGATGAATCCCATAAATCATGGTATTCTATTCATCCAGGTTCCACTAAGATGTACCGCGATCTACGGGAAGTCTTTTGGTGGAATGAAATAAATAGAGATATAGAAGTCATTTTGAGTAAGTGCCCGAATTTCCAGCAAGTGAAGGTAGAACATCAGAAACCAGGGGACTGAACAGATCGATATTCCTACTTAGAAGTGGGATGTGATCAATATGGAATTCATCACAAGATTACCGCGTAATCGCGGATGGCATGACTTCATTTGGGTGATCGTTGATAGCATTAGTAAGTCTTCTCACTTCTTGGCAGTCAAGACTACATATTCGGCAAAACACTACGCAAGGCTTTATATCAATTAGATTGTGTGGTTGCATGGGTTTCCTTTGTCTATCATCTCAGATCGAGGTCCTTAGTTTACCTTATTTTCTGAAAGTCACTTCAGAAAGGTCTTGGTACTCAAGATAACCTTAGTACAACCTTTCATCCATAAACGGATAGGCAGGCAGAGCGTACCATTCAGACCTTAGAGGATATGTTAAGAACTTGTGTGATTGATTTCAAGGGTAGTTGGGATGATCACCTTCCTCTTATTGAGTTTGCCTACAATAATATCTACAATTCAGGCATTCACATGGCCCCTTATGAGGTTTTATATAGGAGTAGATGTATATCTCTTGTTGGTTGGTATGAAGTAGGTGAAGCACCTTTGATAGTGCCAGATTTAGTCCTTTATGCTATGGAGAAAGTGCAACTAGTTAGAGATAGACGTAAGACTACCCAAAGTCGTCATAAATCTTATACAGATGTAAGGATAAGGGAACTAGAGTTCCAAGTTGATTATTGGTTTTTTCTAAAGGTCTAACTTATGAAAGGGGTGATTAGATTTACAAAAAATGGAAGCTGAGTCCTAGATATATATGCCCTTACAAAATATTTGAAAGGGTTGCCAGCAGAATTAGCAGCAGTGCATCCGGTCTTCCACATCTCACTCTTCATGAAGTGTGTGGGTAATCCAGCCTTTATAGTTCCACTAGAGAGTGTTGCGGTGAAAGATAGTCTTTGTTATGAGTATGTACAAGTTGAAATTCATCACCATCAGGTAAGAAGGTTGATAAACAAAGAAGTCGCTTAGAGGGAGCTACTTGGGAAGTAGAAGCAGCCATGAAAGGCAGGTATCCTCACCTCTTCCCTTCCGATTCCACTCCAGCTTGAGGTAATAGTTCGTCTTAAATTTATTCAAGTTATTCATGCATTACATTTGTCTTAGAACCATGTTACCTCTGTTTTTACATGAATTTTTAGCGTATTTCAATGTTATAGGAACTCAATTCAGTAGGAAACTCAGTTCACAGTGTTTAGTAGTAGGGTTTGCAGCTCTCCCCCAGTACTTCAGCTAGTTTAGTCTTCATTTGAGGATGAATGTACCAAAAGAGGAGATAATGTAACACCCCGCAGACAAAATAGACCAAACATAAGTTTTTTATGAAAAATATTTGCAGCTACAACCAACGGTGGCATAGACGATCCGTAAGACAGACGACGGTAAGTCCTGCATAACCGTCGCTGGGATCACAAACTACCAAAAAAATTCAGCTGGGAATAATTGGCTAAGTCTTGATTGACGGACGGTCCGTAGTTTGTGACCGTCTATGGAGACCCCCATTGACCAACTCTCTAACAAGATCTATGGATGAACTGCGTAGGTGGAAAATTTGCAAAAAGTTAAGGGGAAATGCAGTAACTTCAACTTTAAATGGTCATAACTCTTATAAGAAAATGACTTAGGTATTCTGTTACCTACCCATATACAGATAATTTAATTATTTTTCCATAGCCACCGTCATTCCTAATATCAGACCTCCAGATAAAAAGTTATGCCCATTTTACTAAAGGGTTGTCGAATAGGCCCTAAAGACGGACGCAACGACGGGGTCTTTTTGACCTTTCGCACTCTTTTTAAACAATAAGTACGTTGTTTGGACCCTAAATCATCATATTTTAGTCAGATTAAGCCTAAAAGTATAATAAAAACAAATCTTAGTCTAATAAATAAATCTAAATTTAGAAAACTAGAAGAAACAAAAAAGAAGAAAAAGCTCAAGAACCCAAGTTCAAGATTGTAAAAAGATTCAGCAATTCCATCCCCGAAATTGGTCATTGCATCTAATTAGCTCAGAATTCAACTTCTTATGTCAGGTTGTTAGATTTTCTGTTATGCTTGTTGAATTATCTTAATTTTAGCTTTACTATATCCCACATGCTCAGTACCTTTCAAGTACTTACGCATACGTGTGGTACATCTTCTAGTGATGTAGGTTCAGGTTCTTAGAATCCAGATCATGCATAGATCGATTTTTAATTTCCAGTTCAGCAGATTCAGTAGTGAGTCCTCATTCTCCGAGGACAACAGTCATTAGTTTCATGTCAGTATTTAGTCATTTAGTTTAAGTTTTTGCTAGATTCAGCTGGGGCTTGTCTCAGTTTTTATAGTATAGTTTAAAGGCTTATTTCAGACACTGTTAGATTCAGCTTAGTATTCAGTTAATATTTCCTTTGTAGTAAACTCATTGTTTGCAAATGTCTCAGTTATACAGTATGGGTAATCCCCATTTTTTCATTATAATTTATGATTTAGCTTCCGCATTAGTTTATTATCTTTAGTATGCTCATAATAATGCCAGCAAGTTTAGCTTCGGATCACTTGTGGTTCTAAGTTCCTTGTCCTCGTCTCGGGGGTAGCTGAGGGCGCCACAAAAAACCTTTATTATATTTTTACTATATAAATCATAGGTTAACGAGAGTCATCCCCTCTTATGCTTAACTCATAGGTCATAGATTGAAGTTTATCAACCTAAATCATGTAAAGGATCCATTCACATTAACAAAGCTTATTTAAAGCATCATCTAGTTTAGGGTACACATGAATACGCCATTCAAGGCCCCTCTCTCGACTAGATCTTCATATATGTGTGTGTGTGTATACATATATGTGAGAAAACTTTTCACATAACACATTACGTCACACAAGTTCATAAATCAATGCATGAGTCTATAGGCATAACAATATGAATAATCCTTTCATATAAACCCACTAAGACTCTATGCACATTCATACTTCATCCTTTAATACACATCATATTCATAACACGCTCATGTATTCATCTTTCTTATACATAGAAACCAACCATAGGAACTATCCTATCAAGATACACATGTGCAATGGATAGACAAGGTCCCATACCGTTTCCCTTACTATTGTACCCATCAAGTCATCCTATCAAGGAATACATAACATTCTTCACATACATATACTTAACATGAATAGTAGTAGAGATTAGTGAATATGAGAACAACTTTTCATTCATACACAATGACCTGTACTACTTGTAACATCCATGTAAGTGGGAGTGTGTGTACATTGGTCAACATGATCACATAATGGCTATAAGTTACTCCTTGAGGCAGACACCCTCTTAGACCACATTTTACTTCCAATAACATAACACACAACACATAAATAGTATAGGAAGCAAGACAACATAAACATTATAACCAAGGATCCTAACTTTCATATAAGGGGTACATGGGTAGGGGCTACTTAATCTTTTAAAAGATGAATGTCAGAACCTACACAATACCCTAACATTTATATGTGCATGCTCATACAATAGCCACACAAACTAGATCACAACTAGGTAGGAAGATAAGCACATTTACATCATAAGGTGATCATCTAAATGTCTATATCATATATTCATGAATTTCCCTTCAAGGCCATGGTCAACACATATATAATTACAATAAAGTAAACACCTCCACTATAAGTGGACCATACCATAGAATGCCATACAAGGTTTCATCAATATTTCTATAAGGAATAGAGAAGTAGAAGAATAGAGAGAATTAGCACTCTTACAAATTTCTTACCCTTGATCATCATTGATCAATACACCTTATTAATCAATAAAACACATATATGGAAGTATATCAATGTACTTCAAACATATAAGAAACCATGTAGGAGTTGCTACAAGATTATACTATATCCTAATACAACACATCAACATAGTAGGAAAGTAGACTATCATAGATCATTAGCTAATTTCCATTGCATTTATTTAGATCATATTTAATACATATTATGAGTCTAACTGAATAGATAAACTTAAATTAACCATATTTAAATCATAATTACATACCTTCAAGATTAAGGTTCGAACATAGGCATTTAGGCATATCGATATGCTAGAGTGTAGAAGACTTTACCAATACGATGATCTCTATAAGTCTCTAATCATCATTCATATTTTATCAACAATAAACTGATTAGGATTTAGCTAATTCTGTAGGATATCTAGAAAAACCCATGCTTTATGTAACAGCAACTCAAGATCCATCAAACACTTAGATTTTTCACATCATAGCCTAAAGAAATCTAAATCAATTCATGCAAGCCTTTATTAGATTTTTCATTAAGGATTTATACCTACAAAATCTATCCATTATATCACAAAAAAACATTAGGTACATAATTTCAAGCATAATCAAAACTCTACACAACCGATCTCACAAATGACATCAAGGCAACATGTAGAAACATATGTTATTCATGTCCAAATCTACATATATTTATCATCATGGACTGATAATAATCAATTCACCATAAATTCAAGTAAATAACAATAAAGAGATTGAATTCAACGTAAGAGAAACACCATTTAATCAAGAAGAAGTCATAATCACAAAGCCCATGCAAGAGCTAAACTAATTTTGGAAGGAAAATGGGTTCAACATGCAATTGGACTAATATAACGTTCAGATCATTGTATTAACTTCAAATTATCATGATTTAATAAGTTAAAACGTTTTTAGAAAAAATCCATGGTTAGATTGGAAGATTGGAAACTTGATCATAATTTGTTTTTGAAAAACATTGAGAAGAACTCTCCAAGTGAAAGGTTACTTAAAGATGAAGGATTGCCATACATTTTTCTAGTTTGAAACCTCTTAAACATTATGATTCATCAATTGAAAACCCATCTTGAATCTGTTCTTGGGCTTCTCCAACAATGCTGGTTTCTAGAGAGAGCATTTTTTGAGCGTTTGGTTTCAATCTTGTGAGAGGATTATAGTGTGTGGTGATCACGTTTTTGATGACTTATATAAACCCTAAAATAGATAAATAAACCTTTTACAGTCAGTTTAGGACATGTGGTGAATTTCCATTCACCCCTTTAATTAACAGCACGCAGGCTGCCAGTTGCCGGCAACCTGCGACGAAGGCTGTGATGGGGCGTCACAGCTACGACGAACCGTCACATGCCTCCGTCGTTGGGTACTTAGGAACATACTGGATTAATACCTGCCCAATGAAATTCCCCATCAACGATATCTGATACAGGCCGTGGGTGGCCCAACGATCTGCCGTTGGGTCCGTCAATGGACACTGCCCAGGCAGTGTCTTTGGCAGCTTTGTGTCATTCTTTTGGGGACTCTTGAGGGGCTCTTTCGAAGTCGTACCCGGACGTTTCCAATGTGATTATGAACCTTAAAAGTTTATAGAGATTCCACATAAATTTAATCAAAAACAAACACCTAAAAGGCGTCCAAACATCCTTGGCCCCAACATGATATACGATAAACGTCTTACGGGCTATCTTTCGAACGCCTTGGACGTTCTTGGGCGTTTGATCTCCAAACATCACGAAACTTCATCTAATACCTTTAAACATCATTTTAAACCATTTCAAGACTTATTAGGCTCATTCATACAGACTTAAGCATGCATGGACACATGAGGCGCATAAGTCACTAGTCGTCAAACGTCTTGGTCGTCCCTTGACGTTCGACCTCCAAATCATTTCAAAATTTTCACACTACCTATAACCCCTAAAATAAGACATTTTAGAACATCAGAACATAATTAAACACTCACAGCCATATAGAAAAACATATTAGGCATCTGGGCGACTTAGCCGTCGAAAGTCTTAGTCGTTCCTTAAAGTTCAACTTCCAATACCTCTAATATATAAGATACTGCCTACATACAATGTTTTAAGAATATTATGAACATTATAACTTTAGGAAAAACATGGTAGGCTCTAGAAACCTTATTTCATTTTCGGGGTCTTTTAATATCCTCCACTTGGGAACATTCGTCCTCGAATGACACTCAGGGCTCTTTAATCACAAAAAGTACTTCAATGCATGTAAGAGAAGTTCATAAAAATTAAAATATCATCAAATAATTTTAGCACTCCATGCACACAAGAAAGAAAAACCATTACTCACTCACTCTTTAATGAATCAAGCAGAAAGGTCCTTTTCATGTTCATAGGAGAACATCCTTCTCCTAATCATAACATGATCATTAAATCTAAATTCATTACAAGAAAATCTTTAAAAGTTACTCATAGGCAGATCCTATAATCAAATTTATTTATGCACTAATACGTCAATGCACATAAACTTGATTTAGTTAAATCACAAAGATCTTCATTAGATAGACCTAGTGCCATAAAGGTCATACTCAATCATATTATACTTAGTGGTGTCCTTGCAGGAATGTCCTTCTCCTCAACACAATTGCATGTATCATGAGTTTCACACCTTCCAATGTACAAGGTCAAATTCCTCAAAAATGAGAATTTCTCAACGTTTAACTAAGACATGCTCATGGTTCCTTCCTAGTGAAGTCAAAATGGCAAATCACACAAAGAAAATCACAACAATATAGTAATCCATTCCACAAATTTCTTTTCTTAACATAATGTGGACTCTTATAGTAAGCCTTACTTTGGAAAAAACAATTATAGGCACACACATGGACACTTAGCTAAATATGCTTTCACTTTTAAAGAATGAGCCTACAATTATGCATTCCAAATCATAAAAGTCACATAGTTTTAAAGAGGCTAAACATAACTTATTTTAAAGGGACTCAACTTTTCTTTTTAAGGATAAACAATTTACCTCACAAGTGACTATTACCAATTTCCTTGTCCTATCTCATGAAGTTAGATGAACAACTAGCATATCAAGATGAAATTCAACATGAGAAAACATGGACTTTATCAAAATTTTCCTTTCATGCTCTTTGGAAAATTCACCATGTCTCCATGATCATGTCAATCAATTCATACAAATCCTATAAAAGTCATGAAATTCACAGTTTATGCAAGACTATATTCATGAAAAAAGCCTACAAGAATTCAATATTTTCCAATTCAAGTAAAGAATAGAAGGACAATGTAGACAATTTGTACAACCTCACTACTCAAACACCATCCTCCACTTAGGGTAGACCCAATTAAGACCAACCTCACCCAACCTATAGAGGATCTTAACTACACAACCTTCATTTTCATCACGTAAAGTGATTACTACTTTAGAGTGAATTTACATTAATTCAATTTAGCAACACTAAGGCATTCTAAACCTAACCATTTTAGGCAAATCACCCTCAACTATAAATTTGGATCATACTATTCAAGTCACATAAGGTCTTCCTACAAAGCAATAGAAACTAAGGTTATACATCATTTAAGGAAACAACCAAGGAGGCTCATCACACAATAAGAAGTTTAGAAATAACTGTACGACTCATCATGTCATAAGAATCATTCTTTATTTCCAAATAGCAAAACTACTTTTCACATTCATTATCATTTTCATATTCATCAACTCTACACGTATTTCAACAACATCCAATCAAAGGACTATTTAGGTGTTTCCCCAAACATTGTACAATAAGTTGCCTAGTTTTTATAGTGAGCATGCTTCCAAATATTAAAAAATGCAACATTTAGAAAATTGAGGGAACAAGCATGGCAATATAAGATACAAAGCTTTACCAACACATATTTCATAAACATGCATACTATCATAACAACTAGGATCAAGTCTCTACAAGGGACTCCTATTCACATTAGAAACTTATCAAGTATCCCTCATATAGAAAAGAAGACAATGCACACTTTAATCACATACATTCATGGGATAGCATGCTTGCATAGGTAGTTATTAAACATTCAAAGTTTAAGTCCTTTTATTTGGCTACCATCGTACAAAATCATATAGGAATACAACAATCCAAGAGAATTCACTTTAACCACCATAACATCTAGCATGCTTTAACTATATCATGAATACATTATTCGATATATCTTGTTATCTAACATAGATTTCATATATTGCCATAATTGGTATCACATCATCAAATAAGAGATATTTCATATATAGTAAGGTAAGATAACCAATCATAATACCAATTGAGTTAACGTTTACAATGATCTAGTAAACCCCCATTACACTACTAAATCAAGTAACCAGAAAGTAACTACAATTAGCACCATACACAACTCCTCTATAACCTTCATGCATGCATAACTCCATCTCTTAAGCACACCTGGCTATTCACATGATTATAATCATAGAGATCACCATATAAGGACATTTACATTTATAACCATCCACATACATAGTATTAACCTCTTAAGGTATCTATCAAGGCAAACTAGTGCAAGACATAGGTAGAGTCCCATACCCCTACCTAAGTCTAGCTAACCCTTCAAGTCGCCTTTGTTAGTTTATACATCATCGAATAAGGACAAGTTTCACCTTCACACATACTCATTCAAATCATATAACAAAAATAAGCATTTTAATGTAACTTTTTTTCCCTCAAGAATAGAGTAATCTCATCCAAGCAATCATATCTAAAAGAACACCGGACAAGAAAACATAAGAGAGAGATCTTATATCGTTAAGTTCTATGGCATTACATGAGAATTATGAAGAAGGGAAATTCTATCGTCCTATATCCTCTCGTACCATGTGATGTGTTGCGACTCACTACCAATGATACAAGACTCTACTAGACGTGGTAATATGAGACTTCTTGGAACCTAAGACCACTTAAAAAACCTCGTGCTCTGATACATGTGTAACATCCGGGGAGAACCCCCTATAAGTAACATGGCATACTTGACCTCTCGGAGGTCATTCATCGCATCGACATAGTAAATTTAGCGCAAAATTTAGATCTTTTCCTAGCACCTCATATGATAGAAAATTTACTTCATATACATATAAAATATAAGTCATAATACATATATATACTTTAAGTTTCTTTGCCATCATAGACTCAGTAACTTTTAAGTACATTCGGTACAAGGCCCTTATGACATAATAAAAAACTATACACATTTGATAGACATTACAATAAGTACACATTAGGACATCCTTATGCTTAAGGATTCCTTTCCTCGAGCTTAGGAATCACCTATCAAGCTCTTCACCCTTCGAGAAATCCTTTAAGAATCCATAACCTACACTTTGTGCAATAAGTAAAGAAGAATGGGATTAGCTCAAGTATGTAATAAGTATGGCAACCATGCACTAACATGCATTTAAAAGGGATATTTTCTTTGAAATTATACTTCATGCCATTTTTAGTAAATCATCAAAAATATTTTATCTATAGCATATATATCATTTTCAAACTTCGTACAAACACTACCATTATAAGAGTATAATATCACATAGACATTCTTAAGTCAAGACCTTCATCATATAGTCAACAAGATCAACATCATGCATAAATACTCATATCATGCTCATATTCATAACAAGTAAAGTAAATACTACAATGTCATGCCTAAGGAACACATCCATACTTACTTGCATTGGAACACCTTCGTAAAACTTCCTAAGGATCTACTTGTGCAATGTCTAAATGGATTCATTACTTCCACCTATCCTAAGTAACATCCTTTAAGTCATTCTATTTAGGGTCCTAGTCATTTTATATCCCTTGTTCATTTTACTTTAGGGAAACTATATGTTTAATCGACATAGACCGTGTGATGCTAAACGTGTTATCCGGTGTCATAAAAACCCACACCGGTAAAGGGTGGTCTATCGGCCAAAGTAGACCAAATGAGACATATATTTCTATGTGGAATCCACTAGCTAGTATCCTATGGTGGAAACATAGTTATTGAACTTGGAGGTACATGTGAAAACCCTCTTTATTCCAAGATTAGGCATTGTAGTTATTCACTTATGGAAACTATATTTATGTCCATTGAGGCATTGTTGTTATCAACCTCATGAGATATATGGTTACCTACCTTCCTACCATTGGAAGGGACACACACTCATATTCAAGGTCACTCGTTGCTAGGTTAAGTTCCCTTTATTGAAAACCTCTATTATATTTTTCCTTTATAAATCAGAGGTTTAGTAGAGTCATCCCCTCATATGCTTAATTCATAGGTCGTAGATGGAAGTACATTCAAGGCACCTCTCTTGACTAGATCTTCATACATGTGTGTGTGTGTGTGTACATATATGTGAGCAAACCTTTCACATAACACATTAAGTCACACAAGTTCATATATCAATGCATGAGTCTATATGCATAAATATATGAAGAATCCTTTCATATAAAGCCAATAAGACTGTATGCACATTCATACTTCATCCTTTCATACACATCATATTCATAACACGCTCATATATTCATCTTTCTTTTACATATAAACCAAGTATAGGAACTATGCTATCACGATACACATATGCAATGTATAGATAAGGTTCCATACCCTTGCCCTTACCAGTACACCTATCATGTCATCCTATCAAGGAATACATAACATACTTCACATAAATATACTTTACATGAATAGTAGTAGACATTAGTGAATATTAGAACTACCATTCGTTCATACACAATGACCTGAACTACTTCTAACATGCATGTAAGTGAGAGTTTGTGTATATTGGTCAACATGATCAAATAATGTCTGTAAGTTACTCCTTGAGGAAGACACCCTCTTAGACAACATTATACTTCCAATAAAATAACACACAACACATAATAGCATAGGAGGCAAGACAATATATACATTATAACAAAGGATAATAACTTTAACTATTTACACTTTCATATAAAGGGTACATGGGTAGGGGCTACTTAAAATTTTAACACATCAATGTCAGAACCTATACAATATCCTAACATGAATATACACATACTCATACAATAGCAACACAACCTATATCTCAACTAGGTAAGAAGATAGGCACAATTACATCATACGGTGATCATCTAAATCTCTAAATCATATATTCATCAATTTGCCTCCAAGTCCATGGTCAACACATATATAATTAAAATAAAGTAAACACCGAAACTATAAGTTGACCATGCCACACAATTCCATACAAGGCTTCATCAATATTTCTATAAAGAATAGAGAAGTAGAAGAATAGAGAGAATTAGCACTCTTACAAATTTCTCACCCTTTGATCACCATTGATCAATACACCATATTCATCAATAAAAAACATATATGGAAGTATATAAATGTACTTCAAATATTTAAGAAACCATGTACGAGTTGCTACAAGATTATACTCTATCCTAATACAACATATCAACTTACTAGGAAAGTAGAATAACATAGGTCATTAGCTAATTTCCCTTGAATTTATTTAGATCATATTTCATACATATTATGAGTCTTAGTCAGTAGATAAACCTATATTAACCATATTTAAATCATAATTACATACCTTCAAGATTAAGGTTCCAACTGAGGCATTTAGGATTATTGATTTGCTAGAGTATAGAAGACTTTACCAATACGATGAACTCTATGAGGATCTAATCATCATTCATATTGTATCAACAATAAAATCATTAGGCTGTATCTAATTCGGTAGGAAGTCAAGAAAAAAACCATGCTTGATATAAAAGAATTTCAAGATCCATCACACACTTACATTTTTGACTGCATAGCCTAAAGATATCTAAATCAATTCATGCAAGCCTTTACTAGATTGTTCATTGAGGATTTATACCCACAAAATACATCGATTATATCACCCTTAAACATCAGCAACAGAATTTCAAGCATAATCAAAACTCTACACAATCGATCTCACAATCGACTTCAAGGAAACATGTAGAAACATAGGCTACTCATGTCCAAATCTTCATATATTTATCATCATGGACTGATCATAATCGATTCACCATCAATTAACGTAAATGAAAATAAGGATATGCTATTCAACATAAGAGAAACACCATTTAATCAAGAACAAGTCATAATCACTAAGCCCATGCAAGAGCTTAACTAATTTTTGAAGGAAAATGGGTTCATCATACAATTGGAGTGAAATAACGTTCACATCATTGTATTAACATCAGTTTATCATGATTTAATCATTGAAAACGTTTTGAGAAAAAATCCAGGGCTAGATTCGAAGATGGGAAACTTGTTAATAAGATTTCTTTGAAAAATATTGAGAAGAACTCTCCAAGTGAAAGGTTACTTATAGATAAAGGATTGCCATACCTTTTTCTAGTTTACAACCTCTTAAAAATTATGATTCATCAATTGAAAATGCATCTTGAATCTTTTTTTGAGCTCGTCCAACAATGGTGGTTTCTAAAGAGAGTATTTTTGGAGGGAAAGGTTTCACTTTTGTGAGTGGATTTTAGAATGGGGTGATCACATTTTTTAAGACATTTATACACCCAAAAATATCTAAAAACCCTATTATAGTCAGTTAAGGAAGTGGATTGAATTTACCATTCACCCCTTAAATTAACAGCACGCAGGCTTCCAGTTGCAGGCCACCTGTGATGAAGCCAGTAACAGGGCGTGACAACCACGACGGACCGTCAAAGGCCTCAGTCGTTGGGTACTCATATCCTTCTGCTTAGACCACCTGAAATGAGATGTAAATTATGTTCCACAATATGAAATAATACAAATAGGAACTACATGTAAATGAACTATTGCTCGGATATAGATCTTGGATAACTTATTTGAATTATACATAGTGTGAACTAGTACTAAGTGTTAGGACTTAGTTTGTCGATCCACTATAACTCATATAGCATCAAACTTCCAAGGTATGTGGCAACCCTACCACAAAGTCCATCTCAATACACTCCCACATCCACTCTTGTATGGGCATCCTCTGAGTCACACCTCCAGACTTTTGGTGTTCATACTTCACTGACAATTTAAACATTATATCCCTTTTCAAAAAACACCACCAATAATATTGTTTCAAGTCACAATAAATCTTAGTAGCCTTCGTTTGAATAGAGTACCTCGAACTATAATCCTCCGCCATGATCAATCTAGTCAAATCACATCTCCGAGGAATACAAATATGACCTTTAATCCTCAAAACTCTCACTATCAAGAATTGCATCCTTGAATTCTCCTTTCAAGACCTTGTCTCTAATGTTACATAAATCACTATCATCAAACTGTTGAGTCTGAATCTGCTCCAACAACGTTGACCTATCCTCCATATAAGCAAATATGTTGCCAGATTCTAACATATCAAGTCTTACAAATCTATTGTCAATGGATTAGAAATCCATATTTAAAGGACACTCATCAATTTGTAACATGGCTAGAGTACCCATACTAATCGCCTTCCGACTCAAGGCATCTACTACCACATTTAACTTGCCTGGATGATAAAGAATAGTTACGTCATAGTCTTTGATCAATTCCAACCATATCCACTGCCTCACATTGAGATTCCTATTATTTAATATATACTGGAGACTACGATGATCCGTGAACACCTCACAATGCACACTAAAATATAATGCTTCAAAAATTTTAATGGGAACACAATAGTTGTCAACTGTAAATCATGAATCGATTGTTCTTCTCATGAACATTCAACTTTCTCAACGAATGAGCTATCACCTTTCCCTTCTGCATTAATACACAACTAAGCTAATCCAAGATGCATCCCAATGTACAATGAAACCCTCTCCCTCCACAGGTATGGTTAAAATCCTAGCAATAGTTAATAAAGTGTTGAACATTGCAAACTAACATCACACTCTCCAGATAATTGGAAAGACACCTCCTTCTAGTTAGTCTAGTTAATGGGGATGCAATGGAGGATAAACCCTCTACAAATCGATGATAATAACGTGCAAGACCCATGAAGCTCTGAAACTGAGTAACTGAAATAGGTCTGACCCAATCTCTTACTGCCTCAATATTTTTAGGATCAACTATTATACCTTCTCTTGGACATTGCATGTCCCGAGAATTCTATTGAACTACACCAAAACTCAGTTGTTTAACTTTGCATTGAGTTTCTTCACTTTCAAAATCCCAAGCATAATCTCCAAATAATTCTTGTGTTCGTCCTTACTGCATGAGGATATCAATATATAATCTATGAAAACAAAAACAGATGAATCCAAGTATGGTCTGAACACACTATTAATCAAGTCCATAAAGGTTGTTGGGGAAATAGTCAATCTGAAAGACATCACCAGAAACATGTCATGGACATAATTTGCTTGAAATGTTTTTGTAGGAATATCCTCCTCCCTAACAATGGCTTATGATATTTGTAGATCAAGTCAATCTTTCATAAGACAAAGAGACCCTGCAGCTGATCAAATAAATCATCATTACAAGTTATCGAGTATTTATTTCTTATACTTACCTTATTCAACAGTTCGTAGTCAAGACACATACGCATCAAACCATCTTTCTTCTTCATAAATAATAGTGGAGCACCCCAAGGATATACTCTCGGTCTTAAAAAAAACTTGCTTAATGAATTCAACACCTACTCTTTCAACTCTTTCCATTCAATCGGTGCCATACGATATGGATGAATTGAAATAGGTTGACTGCCCGGTTTTAAAGAAATACAGAAATCAAAGTCAAGATTTGGTGGAAGACCTGGTAAATCTATCGGAAATATCTCAAAAACTAACTCACCACCGGAATAGACTGGAGCATAGGAGTATCAACTGTAGTAACTCAATTATGTGCCAAATAAGGCAAACTTCCTTTCTCTACCAACTCACGAGCCTTAAGAAATGATATCACCCCTTTTGGAGGGGGACTAGAAGAACCTCTTTATTCTAATATAGGAATTCAAACAATAACTAATGTAATTGTCTTGTCATGTTGATTTAAAATTTCATGATTGCGAGATAAACAATCCATACCAAGAATCTAATTAAAATCTAGCATATATAAGACCTTTAAGTATGCGTGAGTCTCATATGCCATCATGGTAACAATACATAATCGATACACTCAGTGTACCACTAAAAAATCCCCAACATGAGTAGAAATATAAACTGGCAAATCAAGAGACTCACATAATATTTCAAGACTCAGATAAAAATATGTGGACATATAAGAATAAGTAGATCCTAGATCACCTAATAAAGTAGTTGGTTGATGACAAACCTTAATGATACCTATCATAGAAACATCTAACGATTGAGGATCTGAAGCCTCAGCATCTAGCCTACTCGAAAATGCATTACAGTGAGAATTATCCTCCTCGGATCGTGAAGCTCCACCAACCACCACCTCCATCATAAGGAGAACTGCCTCTACCTGAATGAGAACCACCTCAGACACTATGTACACCTCGCCTAGTTTGAGGTTGCACAACCCTTAAAATCGAAATGTGAGAACCCTTATGTAATCCTCCACGCCTTTTTCTAGGGCAATATCTCACAAAGTGCCCCATATCACCACACTCTGAACAACCCCGACTAAACATAGGCTGATGAGAGGAACCTTAATAACCAGAATTTCCTCTATTGCCTACAAGACTAGAAGATGAACCCTGTGAAGTAGTAATGAACTCGAAGAACTATGCCCAACATAACAAACTTCAGACGCTGGTTTAGTTGCATGAATGGGTATGCTAGACTGAGAGTGTTAATCTCTCCCCATGTAATCTCGACTCCTACAAGGAGCAGCACCAATGACCTTAATGACTTGTCCTCTTACCCTCACACTGCTCAAATATTTCATTTTGTATCATTTCCAACTCCTTGGCAACATGTACTAATATCTAGAACGGAACACCATAACCAACAACATTAGAAACTCCTAGATGAATTTGAATAATGATCCGTTTAACAAACCTTTTCTTTCTTCAAACCTCTCCGGGAAGTATAATAAAAGCATGCCTAACCAAAGCATGAAATTTACCCTCACACTCTGTGACTGACATACCATCTTTCTTCAAACCCTACAACTCAAACCTCTAAGGCTCCCTTGAACTGTTTGGAACAAACTTTGTTAGAAATACTTGAGTAAACTTAGTCTATGATAGGGAGGAGATTCAACTAGCCTACTACTAATATAATTCATCCACCATCACTTTGCAGAGCATGTCATCTGTAACATAGTGTAGTAACCTCCATAGGCATGATGTCATAGTTACTAGTTTCAAATTCTACAAAGAAATGATGAAGAAACTAAAATAAGAAACATTGAACGTTTCATATAATACTCCATTTTTTAGAAAATAAAATAATGAATTTCACTATATTTCGTTTGTTAAAAAAACTAGATGGATACTCAAGTATTATATATAAAAAATTACCAAGAATTATTTGAATTTACTCTGTTGATCTAGAGCCTACAAATTTTACCTTGTTATCAATACCAAGCAATCTATCCAAGTATTTTTTTGATTTTCTTGATGTTTTTAGTTCTTTTAAACTTTAATTCCATCCTCCCGAACATATTCTTTGTGAAGATAATTCCAAATATCTTTTGGATATTGGAAAAATATAATTCTTTTTAAAATAGTTCTTGAAACAACAACAAACAATGTTGCTTTTGTTGTGGACTTCATAGATTTTATTTTCCTTGTGACTCTTTATTTGTTCTATGGTAGGATTATAATGTAACGAATTGATTTCAGAATCCACTTTCATGACTTACTTCCTAAAGATCAAAGGTCTCAAAGTTATTTTCCGTTATCACAACTCATAATTGGGAATTTATATTTCTAAAAACAACATGAGTTATTCATGATAAAGAATTTTTGAAATCCATATGTTCACTCAAAGGTCCCTCAAAAAAAATCAGCTCTAGATCAAACATATATCTTTTTGAAAGAAAATAAATACCCGAAAAAGACAATGGGATCAAATTTGAAGGATAAATAATATATTCCATTATAGAACTTTATATTATTGATGACTAACGAAAGAATCTATTTACAGACAAAATTGAACTGAAAAATAGAAACAAGCTCCTAAATACTAGGTGTCTTACTGAATATATTTATTGAAACAGGAATATGTGTGAATTTAAATCAAAGATTCACCATGTATACTAAGGATTCAAAGACATTCAATCTTGAAAGTCACATGTAAAGATTTAAATCTTTTACATTATTGACTTGAAGACACATAGAGAAATTTTAAAGAATGTTCATATCAGCTCTCTAATGCTTTTATGTAAACCCAAATTGAGCCAGACATCATAAGTGAGGACATGGTGGAAGGATTTTGTAGTCCAGTATTTTAGTTGGTGGACTCAACACAATATCTTAGTCTAGTCAATGAATGAAAACAAATGAGTTTCTCGGAGTCTTGTTGTAAACTGCTCACCTTTGTATCTACCATTCAACAGGGCTTACAAAAGGACTAACACCAAACATGTTATAATTAAGGTTTAAGTATCAGAACACACGATGTATATCATTGCCCGTCAAGTGGAAATATCTTATAATTTTTTCAACAAAAAATGTGTTATTTGTTTAATTTATTACGTTTATATTATTTGTGTTAAATCCATAATACAATATCTTTTTATATAGTTAAAGTTTGTAAATTTTCTTACCATAAATGCATCTCCTATGTTAATCGCAAAGCATTAAAATATGGACGAAAGGAGTACTATTGGTTTTCAACAAAAACGTGAAGTCCTTAATTTGAAGCATAATACACAAAACATTATATATATATATATATATATATATATATATATATAGATATATATATATATATATATAGATATATATATATATATATATATATTTATATATGATACACAATCTAATAAGATACAACATTTTGCAGTATTCATTGTACTTTATGTATATGTAACTCCCTAAATTTAACTAGTTCATTGTCAATGTTAATCGAGGTAATGTTTTGTTAAAATGAGTTAAATTAGTGTTCTTAGGCAGTATCCTAAGTTTGTTTAAGTTATTAGGTCAAAAGTCTATGTCGTTCGGAAGGTGTATCTTAGAAAGTGCTTTTGTGTCTTCATGTGTTTGAGTGAGTTTTACAAGTTCGTTTTGTTTGAAATTTGTGTAGGATGTTCCTAACACCTAGAAGACTATGTTTGTGGCTTTAACGTCAGGGTACAATTCCACCCATGACCCGCGAGGGGACCTTGAATTGGACCCCATCTCTTGTCAAGAAGCTGCCAAGCAATGACAAAACTACGGTCAAAAGGGACGGACCGCTGGTCAAAAGATGACTTGTCGACCTTGGGAGTCGATTGTCCATGCAAGGTTGGTAATCCTTCTCAAGAAAGAACCTAAGTATCAACCGATGGACTCCACAAATGGGGCATCGATTTTGAAATGGTCCGTTTGTTATGACTGGTCGATAGTGCCTTCGAAAGCTGCACTTTTTCTTCTAAGGCTTGGAGTGTTTGCTAAATTCACCCCATTTATTTTGTTTAACCCTGGACGTTTATTTTAGTGTTTATTAGGTATAGTAAACTAATTCAAAGCATAAGACCTAATTTTAGACTCCGTGTCCTAAATCCCAGAATTACTCTATTTTAAAACACACTCTCAAGTCTCCATGAAAGCTACACGTCAAGAAGATCTACGTGGTCTCTAGGTCGTTGATTTTATCACCAAAAATCAATTGGGTTTATATAATATGATATATGGTAGTCATCTTTGAACTCTCTTCCATTGAAGTCCCTTCTAACGAATTTTCAAAATGGGTTTTCAACACTAACTTCTTCTATCTTTAATTCTAAATATAGGTCTTGCATGATAACGTTTCTAATGATTCAAATATGATGTTTTAGTGGGTGATTTTAATTATAGAACTTCAATAAAATCATGTTAAAGCCTTTTAACAAATTTCGTCCTAAGAATTGGGTTGGATAAGCATGATATTGAGTCTTTGAAATTCTGTTTCCTAAGAATTGTTTAACCTTTGAAGTTCACTCTTGTGAATTAGGAATAGTTAATTGTAAAGTTTAAAGAGTTCACTGTAAATTTTTGAAGCTTACTGTAAAATGGTCGTTTTGGTTAAAATTATGAAATTCTTTTTCTAAGTTTTACATGGTGATTTTTATGTTGTATTACTTCTATATTCTTCAATGTTTCACTTTATTGGAATGAAAGTGTAATTTTACAAAAATATCCATCTATGCATGTTTTTACGTTTGTCATTCTTAGTACATTATTTGTACAAACCTCAAACTTTTATTTACTCTATATGTATAGGTTTGGAAGCAAGGTTAAAGTTTAGAAGTCAAAGATTGGGAAAGATTCTTTCAATACAAAGTATGTTCTCATATATTCGAGGGCATAGTTCTTAATTCTTTTTTTTTATAAGCTCTTATTATGTATTTCTTTCAAATGTAAATGGTCCTGTTCGTATGATTTTTATGTCGTGTCTTTAAGATGGTTTGTGATGATGAGACATTCATAGTATTTATAAAAGATTCCTCTTTATATTAAATGGCATGAAAAGTTTTAATTTCGCACTAGTTTTCATTTCTTATGTAATGAGCTATAGTTAAAAGGCTTGTATGAAACCCTAAAGGGTCATGTACGCCTTGTCTATATATTACTTGAGGGTTGTTACAATATCATAATTTATTATTTGATGTAAATTAAATAAGTATAATGCACAAATTATTGGGATAAAATTATTTTGATGTTACAAAAATAAACATTTCTTGAATCTCAAAACACTTTAATGTAATAAATAATAATTTAACTATAAATAACACTTCAACAAATATAATATTTTGTAGTTTCAACTATATTAATTTAGTGTGTTTTATTATAGTTTCATTTTAAGAATAAAAGTTATTTGTAGCTATATAAGGAAATCTATGTTAGGAAGATCAATGGAAAAAATTGTTTAAATATTTATACCTACGATTATGCTATATTATGAGTAGATATGTTACTAAAATAAATATGCCCCAAATTTAAGCATTATTAAGCAATTCCTAGCAAATTGTTTTGACCCATTGTTAACATTCCAAAATTCTTTACTCTAAATTTTTCACACTCTCATTTGAAATCTATGGTCAAACATCTCTTGAAAAGTATTTCCTTTTTCAAAATTTTCTTGAAAATTCAATGAACAAGAAAGTAATTTTTAGTGTTTTGTTTATAAAGTTATTGTTTTATCCATCTCGATAGTTGCCTTCAGTTAATTTTTATCAATCGGTGAAGTTGATTAGAGAAATTTGATCTATTCGTGTATCTATAATTAATTAATTTACGGATTCTTTTAGACAATTAATTTAATTGATAGTTAATGGGCTAAATTAATAATTTGTTGAATACCCTATATTATTTAACTCATATTAAAAAAGTTAGTAGGGTTTATCATATTAGTCCACAATGTGGGAAGAGAAAAGAGTGGCAATAATTAACCTATACGTAAGAAATCAAAAAAGAGAAGTTCATGTGCAACTTATGCCACCTATACAAGGGAAACAACAAGTATTAGGTAAGAACAAAATCTATTAGACTAAGAGTATGTTTGGTATGAAGGAAAACATTTTCTGGAAAATGTTTTTCAATTTTCTCTTGTTTGGTTGGGGCAAAAGTTTTGTAAAATGTTTTCCAAATCAACTCATTTTCCTCAAAATTAAGGAAAATGACTTCCCTTTAAAAATTAAGGAAAACATTTTCCAAAGCTCTCTCCAATTTAAATTACATTTTTTTGGGGAAAACATCAATTTTAAAAAATATTTTCAATTTCAGAATTTTATTTTTCCACCCGATCTATGATCCCCTCCCCCCCCCCCCCGCCCACCTCCCGCAACACCACCCCCTACCAAAAAAATTAATTTTGCTTTTTAAAAATATTTTCAACTTCAAAAATTTATTTTTAAGCTCCTCCCCCCCCCCCCGGTCAGCCCCCCTACCCACCCCTACCAGCCCCCTCACTCTCACCCCACTCCCCAAAAAATTAATTTCATTTTTAAAAATACTATCAACTTCAAATTTTTATTTTATCACTCCTACCCCCTCCCTCTGCCCCCCCTACTACCCCCTCCCCCCATCACCACTACCCCAAAAAAATTATTTTTAAAAAATATTTTCAATTTCATAAATTATTTTGTATTCTAGTAAAATAAAAGATATTCCTCAAAATTATTTTTCATTCATAAATCAAAGACAAAATCGTTTTCGGAAAATATTTTCTACTGACCAACCAAACATGAGAAAACAAGTTCAAAATCTACTTGTTTTCCAAGAAAACATTTTCTAGGATTTTATTTTCCATGGAAAACATTTTCCTTCATACCAAACACACCCTAATTTTCTATCCTTACACAAATATACTATATGTACATATAGTTGCCGAATTGTAGTATGTTAATTTATTTTTGGGTTGTGGGGAAGCCATTAAATATCAATTATCTCAATCCTACCCATTTTATATATTAAATAATGTTTCATAAAGAAATTGGAGTGCATATCTATTCGCTGTAGCGTGTTGGTTGTTGAACTTGTGGATTATTTAAAAGTTTTTTGTCATGTGTTGTAGTCTTGGAATTTTTCAAGAAAAAAAGGACTGTAAGTGATCGTTGTTCATGTGATTTTGGCGAATGATTGTCATTTTGATAAATTAAATAACTTAATTATGTGCTTTAGATTTTTGTAAAATTAACAATGATTAAGGATGTTGATTATTCCTTTAAATTTGTTCACCATCTTATGACTGCATATTAATATACATTATTGATTAATAGATATATTATAACATATGAATACCATTAGACTATGATATTGGAAGAGTTAGGACTTAATCGTAGGCTTCAAATTCAGAAAATCATAGGAGTGAGCATGTTAATTGGCAACAAGATTAGAAACATGCTTATTAGTTGAGTGAGTTTTTGGGTCTAGGATAGAGTTGTAGTGATATGGATGTTGTTAATTTAGAAATATTATACTAATTACTTATTCAAATAGATTGTATTTATTTGGAAATCAATAGAAAGAGGATGACTCAAGTTGTGGAGTCATTGTACAAATATTTGAGACAAGTTGATTTCTAAACCCTTGTTAAGCATATGAAATTAATTAATTTTTTCTAGTATATGTTTGGGAGTAATTGAAATTTGTGATTGTTTAATTTTTTATTTTGAATAATACTAATTATGGGGAAAAGGTGATAAAAAGGTTTAGTGGTTAATTGCTTGTGTTTGATGTTTGCGAATGCTTGAAAGACTTATTGTTCAATTGTTGATGTTGTACCACTGTTGTTTTTATTGTAAATTGTGCATTGCTATTAAAGTTTCCATCTCCTCATAACTTGTATGAACATGTAATTTTCATTGGTCATGATACATGGTTGTGAGAAGTATTATGTGAATAGAGGATGTACCATTTTGAGGGATGTATTGTGTACCGTGATGGATACAATATATTGGGGGACATATTTTGTGTCGTGATGGATACTATTGTCTATATTCATATCTCACGCCGTGATGGATGCATGGAAAGATATGTCTCCTATGGGTCGCATGTTTAGAGACAACGGGTGTGTATAGTTAGGTCAGACACGCATCACTATACTTGAAAATGCATTTCATTACATTGCACATCCTTATCATTAGTAAACTTGATTTTGTGTGTTATGGATTTTGTGAGTGTATTCTTGTGGAACACGTGACTGATGAATAATGAGTTTGTTGTTGATTATACTTAATTTGTTAAAGTGTTGGTGTTGAGGATATATAATTTGTTAATGTTTTGTGTTTGAGGATATGTAATTTGTTTAAGTGTTTTTATTGAGCTCTGTGCTTCCTAATGTAAGAGTTATAAGGTTAGGTTGGCTTATGCAGGTTGTAGTTGTGCATGTTTTCATGGGCATAAGGAGCACGTATATTCTGTTTCCTTAGCTTGTGTTTAGTTGTTTTCTTGTTAATATCTTGTGGTTTGGTACTAACCTCTTGCTTATACAATATTTTATCGGTTACGAGCCCATATTTTCGTGAAACCTTCTATTATTTTCATTTTCCGCTTCCAATGGATATATTAAGAGTATCTGGTTGTATTCTCAAGGAACTTTCTTATTTCTATTTATGGTTTGCTTTTAAATAAAAACTATGGCAGCTAGTTAGTCTCGTGTATGGCTTTGTGGTTATGTTTGACACTAATGTAGAGGCGATATACTAATGGAAATGATATGGGGTTAGAGTTTGAGTATTCAGAGATTTGAGGAAATTGAGTTAGGTGATGGCTCGACGAAACATTTTGAGGATATCTTAATGATAAGGTTGAACAACGACTTGAAGGACTTCATGAACATATGATATTTTTCGTGTATTTACCTAATAATGGGAATATTACTTGTGTGGAGTAGGCAATATGTTGATTAGTTTTAAAATTAGAAGTACAATCACTAACACAATATATAGGTAATGAATAATATACCTTTGAAAAGTATAGTTAGTAATGTTTACATAACATATATAGGATACTTAAATATTGAATGATGAGAAAGATGTTAAGAATCTTTAATGTAGTTTCATAGATTGAGTGTCAAAGATTAAGATGAAATGTCTACTATAATGGTATCGATTCTTACTTAGTTAGAGTGGTTGAGTTTTTTATTTCCACTATACCCCTTATATATGAAGAAATGGATATCTCTTTGGATGAGAGCTTAAATAATTTGAGTAGTTTGTTAATGTTATTTAATAGATAGCAATGTTGGGCTATTTAGGTACAATCTTCTTTGTATGTATGTTGTGTTCTAGTGGTGGATCTAATGAACTTTCACAATGGTGTACTAGTGGTAAAGGGAAACAGATACGTCGAGTTTCAATTATGAATACTAACTACTTCAAGAGTTAAAACGTGCATCACATGTTCCTATAGTAGGATTTGATGTTGCAATCAGATTTGGGAAACCAACTAACTTGTTACTATGAACTAATGAGTTAAGAATTATTTATGAAAAAGCTTTTTATGGTGGATAGCTAATTCTATGTTAATGCGGTAAGTGTAGAATTGTATCCCGAGGGTTATAAATAAGGACCAATGATGTAATATTAAGATCTTAGGGAACGAATAGATACTTTGATAACAAACTTATGGGTTAAGGAAGACCCAAAGAATATACTTATGTGAATGTAATCGATGATTTTAGTAAAATATGCATATGATTGTGGATTAATCCTTTGAATTTAATTGGTATAACTAGGTTTATAGTGTCATATTGATGAAAAGATTAACTTTATGGTGATGAAAAGAGATAACTTAGCATGATGTCAATACGAGTCTCTGATGTAATGTGATTGAGATGATACTATATTAAAAATATTTTTGGTTAAACAAACTTTGTATTGTAATGACGACTTGCTAGCATTTAAGGTTGGGTTTCATACTATTTGGTGAGTATGTTTATTGCATAGAAAGTTATAGGAGGTGCTAAGGCATTTCTTCAATAAATTATAAAGGAGCTAGACTCATAAATGGAATGAATTAGTGGGAGGTAATATAGTCTTCGAAAGAAGTAAAGAGCAAAGATATGTACTCTGATTGCGAAGGGAAAAATATTTTTTCAAAGGTTTGAGAATTTTGTTCAAAGACGCATGGTTCCATCTGTTTCACAATTGTTATTTGTAATACTCTAACTTTTTCATTAGATTGGCTAAAATTTGTTGGTCAAGGTATTATAAAGAAGTTTATATAGTTCGTCTCGAGTTTGATGATATTTTTTTATTGTTTTAATTTTTTTAATGAGTATGATTGGACTTTTAGTAAATGATATGATTAGGTCGACGGAGAGTGGATCTATTATAAGTGAAGATATGTGAATTCATAAAAATCTTTAAAGCATGAGCTAATGTTGATAGAAAAATGAATTAGGTTACCCAGTTTTATTAAAAAATTAAGTTATTCATTGCTAGTTTAGGTTTTTGATTGTGTGTTTTGTCAAGATATAGATTTGTAAGGTAAGAAATGATTGATCAAATTGAGTATAAAACAATTGGAAGGACTTAACATAATTCGAGTAGTAAATTTTGTTACTTTTAATTGATATACCTATGGGAATTTTCCTTAATGTTCTGGGTTTGAGGATAAGGTAACAATTTCAAGGGTTGTAGGTCAAAGAATAATATTTTTTTAGAAAGTTAACTAAGAGAAAAAGAGTCTACTTTATTGAAGAGTTCAAGGTATTTAAAATCTGCAACATAGGAAGAATTTAAGAGATGTGATGGAATAAGACTTTTCATATACACTGTTGGTTCAACGTTGAAGGGTGAATGAGTTTTCATATAAATTGATATTATGACAATAGATGTGAATTGGTTGGGTATAGGATTATTAGGTTTTTATAATTGACTTTTATAAAGATTGTGTTTTACTTTGAGTGACAATCAATGATGTGAGGAAGATTCTATATTTTTATTTCGAGCTAGATTGTTCAACATGTGGTAGGTAACTTATGTATGTTAAACGGTGTAGACATACAATTTTACATGGTAATAAGTATTTTAAGGGGATTAAAATTACATTGTTGATAAGACGTAATAGATTTCTATGATGTGTTACATAGTCATTTATGGTGAGGAGTGTTTATGAGCTTATTGTATACATAATTATATGAGTTACAATGAATTTCTCTGAATTTTTACATGACATATATAATGGTTTAAATGGTAATAGATACTTGATATGTGAGTCATGCCATGAAGTTGATATTATGTGTGATTTAATAATTTCATCTCAATGCAAAGGTACTATCATTCTTAAAATAATTGTTATCATTGTTGGGTGGAACTCTTATCTATCACAATATGCTGACAAGGAAATACAGGGACCCATAGTTCTTAAATTTTGAAGGGTATAATGTGTTTGATAGGAATACCTAATTCTAGTTACAATTTAAGAGTAAGGTTAATGACTCTAGTGGTTATGTTGTACAGTTAGTATTAAAGTGTTCACATTATTGGAGTACAAAGATGAGTAAGTGGGGTTTGATAAATTGAGTTTGTGTACGATTGTAATGAGGACTACAGTGGTTTATTATTCGGGGCTAAACACCATGGAGATAGAGTAAGATGAATGAAAATATTTGATATAAGCACTATACAAAGAATATATTGCGTTATTCGACCTAGGTTACATACTTTATTATGCGACCACCTTCTTCTTTCTTGGAATTATTTAGAATTTGATTCACTACCTACGCACATGTGTGTTTTCACATCTGTGGGTGGACCCAAAGAGGTAGATCGGGTATATCGATCATGCGACATCCTCTTTGTAGTATAAGATTCTTGGAAATACTTGATAGTTTAAGTTAAGACTTATTTGGTGTTTTTGATAATGTAGTTAACATATTTTAGTGGATTTACATACACAACTTTGCTTATGAAAAATAATTGGAGATCCACCGTGAATATTTCTAGTTTTCAAATAGACTTAAGATATATCACATCATTGATATCACGTTTTGGACATGTGTGATTGAATGTGGGAAATATTAGGTCTAGTTTTTTTGTTTTTGAGGTATGACTACAATAATAACTACTGATCTAGCATTTGGTGGGAAGTCATTTCATTATTTCCTTCCATGTGTTAGATAAGTTTATCCTATATTGATAAGTACCTAATGTCTAAATATCATATTTTTATTATTTAATTTCGTGAAAAGATTATATTGTGCAAAGCAAAAAATGATAAGATCAGTGATGATTTGTACATATTGAGGGTGTATCAATTTGTTCAGGTCCAGTTTTTGTTGTTGATGATGTTGGTTCAGAATTTTCTGTTGGTGATGTGTGGAAAGATTCATCATGAAGGTTGTGTTAACGTCCAATGGGTTACAGTTTATATTGAGTTCATATGTTAGTTGGTGGTTTGATAATCACAGTTGACTTATAGATCTTCCAAAAGCTGATTAGTGAATTTAGTTCTTAATAGTTGATCTTGATGGAATGATTTTAACGATGAGCTCATTTGAAGATATGAACACTAACTATAGAAGATCATCACTTATAGTTTTGGTAGCGTTGGTTTTTTTTCCTTTGTCTTCTTCCTAATGTTCGAGGACAAACACGGGTTTTTTGTGGTGGATAATGTAATGAACAAGCAAGTCATTTTTAGAAATTTTTATTAAATTACCCCTTTACCCATCGCGAAAGTTGCCTCGTGTTATTTTTTTTAGTCTGTGAAGTTGATTTGAGAATTTTTAACGATTCGTGTAACTATAATTTATTTAATTTACAGATAATTTTAAATAATTAATTAATTGATATTAATGGACAAAAATGATAATTTAATTAATATACTATACTATCTGAGTCATTATTAAATAAGTTTGTAGGGTTTAACAGTTTAGGACACAACTTGAGAAAGAGAAAAAGAGAAATAGAAACTCACATATGCGGAAGAAAGCAAAACGTGAATTTCGTGAAGATTTTATGCGACCTAAACATGGGATGCAAGGAGTGTTCGGTAAGAACAAAATCTATCAGATTAATTTCCTGTCCTTTGTACAAAATATAATAGATATGTTTATATTCGCTAAATTGTAGTATGTTAATTGATTTTGGGGTTATGGGGCAGACTTTGAATATCAATTATCTCAATCTTACCCATTTTATATATTAAATAATGTTGGCTGAACAAATTGGAGTGTAAGCCCATGCACTTTACCATGTTGTTTTTGGAGTTTTGGATTAGTTAAAGTTTTTGTTCATGTGTTATAGTGTTGGAATGTTTTAAGAAAAAAAAAATTTATGTGACCATTCTATATGTAATGTTTTCCAATGATTGTCATTGTGATAAGTTAAATAAATTAATTATGGCGTTTAGATTTTTTAAATATTTTTATTACTTACGGACGCTAATTACACCTTTAAATATAATCTCTATATTATGATTAAGGTTTGCATATTAATATACATAATATTGAAGCTTAATCCTATGCTTCAAAATCATAAAAACATTGGAGTGGACATGTTAATTACCACCAATATTAAAAAGTTAATTGTAAATTGAGTGAGTTTGTAGGTCTAGACTAGACGTATAGTAATGTGGATGTTGTTAGTTTTCAAATATTATTGAAATGATTTTTTTAAATAGATTGTATTTATTTGGAAGTCAACTGAAAGAGGATGGCTTATGTTCTAGAGTCAATGTTCTATTATTTGAGGTAAATAGATTGTAAAACGTTGTAAAGCATATGAAATTCATGTATTTCCTTATGGTATATGTTTTGGAGTAATGGAAATTGGTGGTTGTTGACTGGTCCATGTTTAATAATTCTAATTTGAAAAGGTTAATAAAAAGTTGAAGTGATTAATTGGTTGTATGTGATGTTTGGGAATGATTTGAAAGATTTTTTGTTTAATTTGTGATGTTGTATTACTGTTGTATTGTTGTAAATTGTTTATTTTTATTGAAATGGTCATATCCTCATGATTTGCATGAACATGTTATTTGCATTAGTTATGAGATACTGTTGTGATAAGTATTATGTGATAGGAGGATATACAATTTTTAGGTACGTATCGCTAGCTGCAAGGGATACTATATTTTGAGGAACGTATTGCGCACCGCAACATTTATTATTATTGAGGATTATATTTCACGCCACGATGGATGTATGGATAAATATGTCCCCATGGGTCTTAGACTGAGAGACAGCCGGTGTGTATTGTTAGGTTAGACATGCATCACTATACTTGACAATGAATTTTATTTTATTGCACATATTTATCATTGGTGAACATGATCTTGTGTGTTGTGGATCTTGTGAGTGTCTTTTTGTGAAACTCCTAATTGATGAATACTGAGCTTGTGTTTGATGATATATAATTTCATAAAGTGTTGTTGTTGAGGAAATATAATCACTTTAAGCGTTTTTTTAGAAGATATAATTTTTTGTAAGTGTTCTTGTTGAGCATATGTAGTTTCTTACATTGTTGTTGTTGAGATATGTGCGACGTAACTTTTGAGTTTTTAGGTTGGGTTGTATATATGCAGATTATAGTTGTGTAGGCTAGGATGAGGTGTAAGGAGTATGTGTATTTTGTTTCCTTAGCTTGTGCTTACATGTTTGTTTGTTGCGTATCGTGTGAATTTAGCACTGACCTCTTGGATCTACAATATTTTGTAGGTTACGAGCATGTATCTTTGTGATACCTTTTTTTTTTCCGTCTTCATATGAAGATTTGTGATGTAGCTGGTTGTATTCTCAGCTAACTTGTCCTGCTTATGATTTTCTTTTTACATGAAAGACAACATAATTTGGTACTTGAGTATTTTATTTAATTGTAGAATTTACACTATAGATTTGTACATGTGACAACCTGGTTTTACGGGTATTTTTAAGTTATTATAAGTTTTGCGCATATTATCATAATATTTGAGTTTTAGGTTGACTTTTATTGGTGGGATAAGACGAGTTTCATTTCATCCATTTTTGGGTCGTGAAACAAAATATAAGAGACCTCTCTGCACATAATATTATAAACTATTATGTCTTTCTCAACATACAGTTCGTACTCACTTTTCATGATTAAGAACTTTTTAGGAAAGTTTTTCTACGTATTTCCTTTTTATAAAATCTATTTAAACAACATAGAAACTTGTATCAAAATTTTAAGCATATGAAGGCCTCATTTGTTTGCACTTAATGGTGGTCTGGATCTTAATCAATCAAATTCGCCTTATTTAGTATGTTTGTTCTTTATGACTTAATCTTAATTATTAAGATTCAATTCATTAAGTTTGTTTGTTTTATTTTTCTAATAAACCTTTTAATGGGACTGAATACACCTAAATGAGTTAGATCTGTAACACACCCTTAACACCATTCAGACCTAAACATAATACTCCTATATTAATTGAACTACATCAAAACAACTCATAAATTTTTTATTCTTATTTAGATAATGTGAATCACATGCTTACATGTTATAATTTGTTTTGTTCTTAATAACTTAATATACTTCTTTTACTTTCCTGAATTAATAAACATATTTGAATTGATAAAAACATCATGGTATAATATTTATCATGATTTAAGAAAAAGAAGAAAATATTTATTATTTGATCAATAACAAATATTCATTATCAAAAGAAAATATTTTCATAAACATTATATATACTCTATATAAACTATTTTAAAATGAATTATATTAGATTCTTAAAGTTTTTGAGTGTAAAGAATAGTCATATTAATGATGTAACTTAATGTTACATTCACAATAAGATAAATCATATTACCCTGTTAGGATTAGAATCTTCAAAATATTATTTTGTATAAGAATTTATTTTACTAAAATGAGGTTTTAGAGTAATATTTTGTTGATATATAATTTAATTCATATGTACGTGCAGATATTGAAAACAAACAGTCCCAATAATCTAATGTTCAGATTAAGAGATAATATATTAAGATTTATATTCGGATATACACATCTAGATCTTAATGCCTATCTAAATATTCAGATGTGTATTCAGATTTAGACGTCTTAATTTTAATAGAAACGAATGAGGCGTAAAGCTTGAAGGGCAATCTGTTTCAAGTAAGAAAAAAATGTGTTTTGTTTCATCCTAAGACGATGAAGAGTGGGAAACTATTGGACCAAAGAAAAAGTATGCAGTCCCAAGAACTCACAACTTCGTTTCTTCGAACTAGAGTGTTATTATTAGAGGGAAATTGAAGAGTCTTGTAAAAGTGAGACAGAACGAAGCCTCTGTGATATCTCAAAAATTTTCTGGTATTCCATCTTAATATTTCTCACGAAGTTGTTCATAAGACTGAAGATGTTGTCATCCTATTTTCTGCCGCTGAGACACTCGAAGTGCATAAAACTACCATAGAAATGGTTGGACTGGCTACTCCTAGGAAATCCATCAGCATACAGACTCTTCCAAAGATGATAATTTTAAACCTAAAGAGGTTTGGTTATGGATACTATGGAAGTACCATATTGCATAAACCTATGAATTTTCCTGTAGGTATAAAAGACACAGGTTTATGCAATTTTGTACTTCCATAGCTTCCACAACCAAACTGCTTTAGGTATTAAATTTTCGCCTTAGAAAGTGTGTGTATGATGCACGATTTCCTAGATGTAGCCACTCCAACCATTCTTATATTAGTCATGTATCCCCCGAGTGTCTTAGTGGAATAAAATAGACTGATAGCATCTTGAATGTTATGAACAACTTTGCGTAAAATATTAATATGGAATACTTAAAATGGTTGACCTATCAAAGAGGATTTGTTCCTCTCACGTTTACAAAGCTCTTCATTTGTCCCCCAATAATGCCACTCAGCTTGAATGAACGAAGTCCTGTGTTCTTGTGACTGCACACTTGTTATTTGGGCCAACAATTTCGCACTCTTTATCGTCTTTCGATGAAACAACATACAAATTTTTAACCTAATATCTCTTCAAGCTTTAGTATGCTGAAAATTAGGATGGAACTTCTTATCTTTTTTAAATAAGATTTTAAACAAGGAAATACTTTTAAAGATTTTTTTTCGATAAATTTTGAAAAGAATTTCATGAAAAAGTTCTCGAGCATATGAAATGATTCGAACAAGTGTGTTGAGAAGGACTTAATACTTCTTAATTTTGTGATCAAAGAGCTTACATATATTTTGAAGAATATTTTAAAAATGTAAATATTTTTGAAGATATGATTGATAATAAATTTTAAGACAGAGTTTGAAACTTTTTTTTCCTTGAAAGCCATTGAAATATCACTAACGGATTTAAACGGTTTGCTAGGAATGACTTAACTATATGGACAACTAATGTTATTTAATTCGTCCAAATACACTGCTTTTGTGGTTAACATAGATAACTCATTTATGGGAATAAAATTTAGAAATTAGTATTGTATAATAGGATAATGCATTCTTTATAAAATACAAATAATATAAACACAATCAATAAAACAAATAATACTTTTTTTTGGTCAAACACATTATAACATCTTTCCACATTGTGTACAATGTTATGCATCATGAGTTCCTAGACTTATGAATTGATATTACTAATTTTCTGTTTGTCCATTTGCAAGACCTATCGAATGGTAGATACCAAAGTTAATTTTATAGAGCAGTGGTTCACAACAAAACTCGTAGAAAATTACTTGATTATTTAATTGGCTAGATAAAGATAAGGCCAGTGAGTCAACTAACTGAATTGATGGACTACAACAACCTTTGACTATATCCTGACTTCATATTGTCTGCTATCCATGACTTTACTATTGCAGGACCTATCAATTAGTAGATACAAAAGTTGTTTGCATAGATCAATGGTTAAGAAAAAAACTCCTAGCAAATTACTTGGTTTTTTTAATTGGCAAGACAAAAATAATATGGTGACTCCACCAACTTAATTTGACGCCAACAACCTTTGACTATATCGTGACTTTACATGGTCCTCTATCCTTGAGTTTACTGATAAGAATCACAGGCATGATACAAATACTCTTAAATATGTCTCGATGTTGTTTCAAGGAAATAATATTAAGGTTAATAGAAATAAAAATATTGTTCAAGATCGAAGGCTTTGGACTCGTTAATATAAATGTTGTCTTCGATTTAGAACTATAAATATTCATATTGCAATGATTCTTTAAGTTCGACACAAAGTATTTAGGGGTTGATTTCTATATCAGTTGTATTTTTAGTCTATAAATACAGTTCTTTCGTTAGTCAGTAATATAAACTTCTGCTCTGCAATACTTAATTTATCCTTCAACTTTTTCATCCATTGTTATTTCCCTGCATTTCTTTTCCTTCAAAAACATATAGGTGGATCTTATCCTTTAACTTTTCATCCATTGTTATTTCCCAGCATTTCTTTTCCTTCAAAAACAGATAGGTGGATCTATACCTATTTTTGTGAAGTTACCTCTGAGTGAGGAGATGGATTTCCAAAATAGGTTTGCAAGAATAATTCGTGTTGCTTTTAGTAATGAAAATTAACAATTATGAGTTGTGAGAACGGGAAATTACATTGAAAATCTTAATCTTTAGGAATGAAGCAATGGAAGAGGATATGAAATTAATTCATGACTAAATAGTCTCACCAAAATGCAAATCAATAGTCGAAAGAAAAAAAAATCATGAAGTCCAAGACGAAATACACTTTGCTTATTGTTGTCTCAAAAACTATTTTAAAGAGAGTATTATTTCTGACATAACCAAATGAAATTTGGAATCACCTTAAGAAAAAATATATTAGAGGTGAAGGGATTCCAAAAAAGTCAAAGAGGCTTGGGTAGATTGATTGGTATTGATAGCAAGTTAAGATTTACAGTCACTAGATCATAGAAAGTAAGAGATAAATATCAACACAAGTAGTCAAATATCGGTTCGTTGAATATTTTGACTTTAGCAAAATATAAAGAAATTCATTCTTAAGATGTGATATTAAAGTTTCTCTTAATTAAGATGAAATGGAGTGAATGTCAGAATCCAAAGAAACTACTTCCCCCATATATTATATGTCACGCCCCGAGCCTACACGTTGAACCTGGACGACACTCGAAGACTATTGTTGACCTCAAGCGAAGCCTTGACCTGTCTCTTTTACTCTGCTAAAATCATAAATACAAGAGAATATAGATCAAGGAAAAATTTAAAAGATAATAACTTATGCCAAATATGAAACTTGAGTCTTAAACGAATACAACTGAAATGAACACGACAAAAATACTAAAACTATTTGTCTATCGATCCTTTAATATACAAATTGATTTTGGGACAGGACCCCCAATTATCCTTAAAATTGAAATCTACATAAAAAGGGATTAAAAGAGTCCTCACGAATAATAAGGGGTTACCAACTGCCTCGAAGTTCGTCATTGCATAAATGGTGAGCCAAATGACAATCCTAGTTACCCGCATCTACATTATAAGAAGAAGGACGCAAAGTGACATCAGTACAAATGTACGAGTATGCGAATTGGAATGCTAAAATAACTTAAGAATGAAAGGGAGTAAGAAGCAAATACTTACCTTGGATCTAATGAATTCCTCACTACAAAGTACAAAAAAAATCTAATAATATATATATATATGTGTATATACATATATATATATGTGTGTGTGTGTGTGTGTATATATTTATGTATATATCTATATATATATATATATATATATATATATTGTAAAGCAACTAAAAACAATCTGAGTTCGTTAAAGATAAAAGAAATAAAGAACTTAACTTTACTTATTTAGAGTAACATATCATCTGTGGAAGATTCTCTAACAGACGACCATCAACATGAGCCTAAGTGATGGAACAACATTGTAACTCACGTTGCCGAGGACCATCCTCTACCTATCCATAAGTATAGGACCTTACTTAAGTTAGTTGATGCACTAGCTTAATTTAATTGATCATCTAAAAAGTGTGCTCCTTTAAAACCCATTATTGTTGCATGGTTTATGGAGACTTCAGACATTATGAATTCGCATCCCCATGTCGGTTCTCAATCCTACTCCATAAAATATACTTATCTCATGTGTTTTTTAAAAAACATTATTTCTGATGAGATAATTTCTCAACATTTAGCTTTATAAGCTCTCTTGGAATCAATGCTTCCATTTCAATTAAACTCTTTTTTGGGAAATCTTAGTTTTCTCTTATCTTAAATGTGAAACACATTTATAAACTCTTAGAGAATAATTAGTTCCCTTATAGATTTTTATAAATGAATTCAACTCTTTACTTTTTACTTAGCTTGAAACTTGACTTTTAAAACAACTCTTAGGGAATACTAAGTCACCTTATAAATTTTTTAGAAATAAACTCAACTCTTTACTCTTTACTTAACTTAAATCATTAGTCTTAAACCAACTCTTACAGAATACTAAGTTACCTTATAACTTTTGAGAAATGAACTCAACTCTTTGCACTTTGTTGAAAAAACTAAGTTAAAACGTTGTTAGAGACTCTTGAAAATTTTAAGAACTTTGCTATGAATTGCTTCTTATCTTCTAGACTTGACTGTTAACTTCTTTAACTTCTATCTTAACTTTCCTTAAATTCTATTACGTATTGAGGTTCATTATCTCATTCTTATGGTTAACTTCGTGATGCTTAGATGTACTTTAGAGTTTTCTAACCAACTAACAAACACATGTGCATTACTTAGGAACTAGTGTCAAAAGGTGGGGGAACAATGGGGAAAATTGGCATCCCTTTCTCTCTAAGAGGTGTGGGCGTCAGTTCTCATAGATTAGAGAACTTTATGGGTCTCTCTTGCTGGAACTACGTGCAAGAAGCCAAACTTTAGGGTAACTTTTGTGGCACTCTGGCTGGCACAGTGCCCCAGCCCTTGCCGAGAAAAGCTCTGACATTTCTCTGTTATTTTTCTTCTCTGAACCCTCTAAACATCTATGGTTCTTTCCCAAAAATACTTATGATCATTATTACTATTAATACACAATAGATTAAACTCAAAATACAACCCGGAAACTCAAATCGAAATCAACACTAGGCATTCAACAACTCAACCAACAAGTATTCTTACATATCAACATGTAAAAAACTTACCAACCACTGAATTTAAAAAAGTTTGATGTGGGTGAATACCACCATCATTAAAAGATCTCATATACATTTATAGGGATCATCAAAGATGAATTTCATTCTTAAAGCTTGATGTTCTTAGAGAATCCTTGACTTCTTTCTATATTCCTCTTCTTGTCTTCCTTCTCCAAGCCCTAAGCGTAATTCTTATGTTTCCAAACTAAACTCAATTTAGTTTAAACCTCAATAATCTATTAAACTAAATTAATTAGATTAGGTAAGGAAAATACAACTTCGTCCTTCCGAAATCCGGACTTGACTTTACTTAATCTAATTGCAAACTTCCAGAAGGCCTATCTCACTCCTACAGTATCGCAATTGCACAAACTATTCATCATTGGAAATATTATTCAATGAAATTTACAACCATATCTCGAACACTCATGACTCATTCTGAGCTATGAAATATAGTCTTTTGAATTGACCTAACTATGCTTTCCTAACTTAGACAATATTCGATATTTTTCTTATTCTTTAAAAATAAATATTTCAAAGAAAAATTTTTAACCTCTTTTCTAGTCATTTCTAACTGCAAGATGTAACAATATCTTCCTCTTGGTAATTCGTCCTCTAATGATGTGACTCTTACTTGAGTTATGGTAGAAATATCAAATGCAAATACCTACAACCAAATGCAACCACAGAATCATGCTTACTAAAAATTAGACAATACTAAGCATAAAAAAGTACCTTGTTCTGCACATTCTCCAGGTCCAAAGATATGTGAATATCTCTTCTTCATGTAATTTTAAGCTTCCCAAATATCTTCTTCAATAAATTGCGAACTTGGCGATCTTGGATATAAACCATAATCTCCTTATAAGACAAGTTATCTTTGATCAGAATATTCATAGTTAGAATGATCAATGAAGGATCACCCATGCGCTTCATAAACATGGATATATGGAACACCAGATGAACTCCTTCTAGCTCATCTAGTAGGTCAAACTCAAAGCCACATTGACAATCCTCTTTGCTATACAATAACATCCAATATACCGGGGACTCAGTTTTCTTTTCTTACATAATCTCATAACAGACATCATGGGTGATACTATTAAAAATATACTCAGTGATCTACTTCCTCACGACCTTCTCCTAACTTCGATGTAGGATATTTCACGGCTTTTCGCCAGTAAATAGTGCTTTTGAATCATGTCAACCTTCTCCATAGCTTGGAAACATAAATCTGGTCCTATCAAGCGTGTTTCAAAAACTTCAAACCATCTTAAGAAGATGTCCATCTTTTCCCATAAAGATCTTCATATGGAGACATATGGATGCTATAGTGGTAACGATTGTTGTAAAAAAATTCAATGATATGTAGTGGGGTGATTTGGTCATTCTATCGACAATCACCCATATAGAATCATGTTGTCTAGGCGACTTTGGTAACCCTATAATTAAGTCTATATTAATCATCTCCCAATTCTACTCCGAAGGTTCTATATTCTGAGCAAAATCTCCAGGTCTTTGGTTCTCTACTTTAACTTGGTGAAAATTCGGGCACTTGGAAACAAAATCAACAATGCCCTTCTTCATACCTTCCCACCGATATACTTCTTTCAAATAGCGCAACATAATTTTGGAACGTAGAAGAATTGAATATCTGGCGCTATAAGCTTCCTCCATGATCCTCTCTTTGAGTCTATCAACCACATGTACACACAATATACCTTCCTATCCAATACACCATGTCCCCCTTTTTCAAAATCTAATACTCTTTGCTTATGATCATTTCTCTTAAATCCAAGAAAAATGGGATCTTTGTTTTGCTGCTCTATAATTTTTTACATTAAGGATGACTAAGCCCCATTTGTCAGTACTATATCTCAATTTTTGAAATCTATAATTCGTACTCTTTAGCGTGTAAGTCTATTTTACATCTTTTGCTTGTTCTTTCTTCTATTCATTAAGATGGCGGTACTACCCATAGACAACCTTCTTAAGGAATTAACAACTCTATTAGCCTTACCTGGGTAGTAATTAATGCTCATGTATAATATTGAGAAATTCTAACCATATCCTTTGTGTGAGATTAAGTTCGTTATGAGTGAACATGTAGTGTATCCTATTGTGATTAGTGAATATATCAACTTAAATACAATAAAAATAGTAAAACCATATTTTAAGGAAAAAAACACAGCAGCCAACTCTAAGTCATGGGTTGGATTATTCATCTTATGAAACTTCAACTGTCTAAAGGCATAAGTTATAAATTTGACATTTTTCATTAGAACAAAACCCAAACCAATACTTGATGTGTCACATGACACCATGAAACCTTGAGTACCCTCTAGGAAGGTCAAAACTGGGCAATAGTCAACCTTTTTTTCAATTCTTGAAAGTTTTCTTTACAAGCTTAAGACCATTATAACTTTATTATCTTCTGAGTAAATTTCTTTAAAAGGGACAAAATTGTCACATCCGGGTTTATGCCCTAGACGTTACTGGTGTGTTCCTCTTTTTCAAGGACTAAGACGAGCCTCTTAGTTTCATGTCATTACATTCATCGGTTAAAAAATTTGAAAAATTTAAACTTCCATTATGTCTACTTGGAGGTTTACATAGACATCTACTTAACCATAATATATATTAATATCGAGGATGCGTATACCCTTCGTATAGGAAGTCTACATAGCCTCCTACTTTTAATACACATACATACAGGTAAAATATAGAAATAGTCTCAACGATTGTCTCATCTCATACAATAAACGATTATCAGAATATAGGCATAACCCTTACATCTATTCAACGAGACCATCTATAGGTCATATGAAAGTACAATACTCTATTACAAGAAAAGGAGTTAAAGAGTCAATAATCTTATAACAAAATCCGTAAGCAACATTATGGCATTGCCTTCGAAAGTTGAGGACAACCCTAATTTGATGAATGAAAGAATCCAAGCCTTCTACAATATCGCCTTCCAAACATTTCAATGACTGAAACCTAAAATTTTTGGGGAAAAAAGGAAGAAAATGGGGTTAGTAGTCCACATGTACTAAGTATGAGATCTTATGCGAATACACAAGTAAAACATGCTAAAATGGACTCTTTAGGAAAACATGCCATTTTACCCATTTAGGTACTAAATGCAAAGTCAAGTAAGTCACATCAACCAACCAAACATGCTTAATATCTTACCAAGTAATACTTATCCCAACATACTTGAAACCATGATTCACTACAACCCTAACATCAAGGAATAATATCCCAAGAATGTTTAAGAGTCAAACATATTATAATAAGCAAGAAACTACTCACAAGTCCATATTAAGTTTACAAGTGCAATAACCAAGCAAAGCCCCTTAACCTTACTGAATCAAGTATCCCCAACAAGAAAACATGACAAATGCCCAACTTTACATATCATGGCATTTAATTTTATATTTCATCATACATTAAATTTTCAACCGAAGGCATAGTCATAAATTAACTAATCAACAAATAGTATCAACAATGTGCCATGGTCATCATATATACATCATATATTATCATAACATAAACATATATAAGAACCTCCTTCTAAGACTCACCTCAAGGATAACTAGTGCAATGTTTAGGTAGAATCCCATACCACTACCTAGACTAAGCTAGACCCTTAAGTTATGAATTTAGAGGTCAAGTCCTTCAATTCGATTTACCTTTCGGGAACATCTTGCCATAACAAACATAGAGCACATGAGATAGTGTGGAAACCGGTGTCATAAAACCCTACACCTAAAGAAGGTGAACTACTTAGGTGGTATCAAAACATGAAACATAGCAACTATGTGGATCCACTAACTAGTATTCTTATGGGGGAAAGATTGTTTATGAACTAGGAGATATAGTTGGTACCCTCTTTATGTGCCATGCATTATAGTGTCCAATCTCAAGAATAATGTAGTGTTCCTTCCTTCCCTGTGTGGGAAGGGAAACTCCTCTATCTATTTCACTTTGTTCTAAGATAGTGTACCTTTTTAAAATTTGTTTAATCCTTCAATTATCAATCATAGCTTAATTTAGTTGATAGGGTCTACAAGTTGTATAATGATCATCATCAATAACTCAATAAGAATTGTATGACTATAAGTGTTTTATCATAATTCATATAAGTGGGGTTAACATATTAGTATTTTCATAGCATATTAAGGCACAATGATTGTTTTCACTATCCTTATATCACATACACCTTAATTAACCTCACAACATAGTCAAGACATTTAAATTAAACAGCATACCACCATATGATCCAAGTATAAGGAATAATACAATGTAATATAATGACTTAACAACAATTATTCACAACTAAAAGTAAATATAGAGATTCTAAGACTTACCAAGTCTTTCTCATAATCTATAATCAAGGTCTAACCATCAACCCATAACTCAGCCCAACTTGGGGAGTAACATCATCACACAAGGATAATTAATAGGATAACGAGGTCAATTGCATCTCTATAACACAATTCATCTTTAGATCACAACTTCAGACAAGATACATAGGCCAATTTAACATTATAATTCATAGCCCGAATCACATCTCAAGAACTAGCATGATAGGACTATAATTCATCTTAATTTAATCACAATAACACCATAGGATAATAATCAAATCAACAACCAACTTAATTGAATAATCACAATACAATATATGTCAAGGTCACTATCTAAGGTTAGGGATAGAGGATCATAATTGAATAAAACACATAAGAAAACTCAACTTTTTGAAATCTATTTTGAAGGAACCCTCTAAGTAAAGAGTCTCAAAGGTGAATAGAACCGATACCTTAAATCATCTCTTACTCTTCCTTAAATCTTATTGAGAGGTGGTGGGTTAGAATACCACTTCTCTCATTTATTATTTTTTTCTTTTAAGTTACATTTTCCAGCCAATACAATGGTTCGAATCCCCTTCACCACATTTCTTTTCACTTCTTTATTTTCATGGTTTTTAACATGGTGAGGTCACATGTTCAATCCACCATGACCTCACTAGTTTTAGTTCATTTTTTAAAACATTTTGAACCCTCTTTTCTGACCTAAATTCATCACTAGAATCTGAAAATTATCTTTTAGTTTTTCAATATCCTTTCATCAAGTTACACCTTCTTTCTTAGGGGAATTTAGTAGTGCATTTAGAACGTTTTAGGTTCGTTTTCATGGATTCGCTTAGCCAAGAGATTATATCTCAAATCAGCCACATTTAAACACATATGAACATCACATTTACATCAACAAGTGTACATGAAATATAAAAAACTATCAAGCCATTTCAAGTCCTAAACCAACAACAATAGCCACCAAAACATACACCTACACAAGTAGTCACTTCTTCGGAAATATCAACATCAGTCACAGAATTCCAAACACATGTATAAACACATAACTATCATGAAAAAACATTTCATCCCAAGTTTTCTACCATCAAAGATAACCAACGTATGATTCATTGAGAGCCAGATAAAGGGATATGCAATGGGGAACAATCCTAGTTTTCGGAATGAATATTCTGAACCTTAAGGGGTTTCTTCGGAAAGGGACCACGATAGAAGAGAATCCATACCTTTTTGACGTTCAAACCTAGACTTTCTTCCTAAATAACCCCTCAAAGCACACTTCCAAATCCAAGAGCGTCAACAAAAACTTGACGGAAAAACCCTCTCTTTGCCTAACGTGTTTGATTAGTAGTTTGTTTATAATTTTCTTTGTGAGTTCTTCAAGTGTGAAGAAGTTTGGTTTACCTACTGTTTTTGTATGTTATTTGTCAGAGAAAAACGTGAGTGAGAGTGATAGATATGTGACAGAGAGAGAGATGAGCGTGGGAGAGAAGAGTTTTCTTAGTCATAGGAGTCGAGTTTAGGACCTAGTCAAATAACGTTTTATTTAATTATTCAAAATCTGATTTACTTTTATATTTATTCAGATAATAACTAACAAATATAAAATAATTACATTAATTTACCAACATAAATTAAAAATAATTTAATTCGTTGCTTCCACCTAGGTTCGAACTTGGGTGGAGAAAGACTTCACTTCAAGAGCCAAATTTTGGTACTCTCTCAAAAAATGCCTCTCCACCTTATTAATTAAATAATTAGTTATATATTTAGGGAAATTTCGATACTAACCTTAGCCCGGAAAAATACCTTTGTACCCCTAGACCCTCCAAACCTATGCTTTCTTTTTTTTAAGTCCAGTAAAGACTCTTTCGAGTAAATCTTCGTATTTGAGAATCCTACATGGTTGGACCCAACCTTTCCTAGTTCAACTTTATCCCCAAGTAAGTTGGCTTGGATGTATCAAGGGTTCAGACGTCTGGTTCTATGCGCATACATCAATGTAAACCGGTCTAATCTTTGGCATTGTTGACCCGTTAAGCATTACTTAGCATATTCAATTTTAGGGTTGTTATATTATCCCCCTTTAGGAACATTCATCCCCGAATGGCACTAATCTTTAGTAAGAATAAGTAAGTCATCTATAGAATTTATGCATACATAGGTAATTCAATACTCCCCATTGGTCAATATCTGATTTACATATTAACATGACGATGCACATCCTTGAATCCTACTAGTAGCTTCACATTAATAGACTAAGCAACTATTTCCTAAACTAGTCTCATCGAAGCATACATTATAACTAAACATGTAATTCATACAAATCAGCAACAATCATGATGACTCAAACATATTAACTTTATACTAGTGCATAAACACCATACATAGTCAAATCCATGATAGACTTATTAAGGCTACACACCTGAGACTTTACCAGAGGTGCCTTCCTCTGCACCCCTAGACTTAAGTGCGAAGAATTGTTGCCTCCTTGGAGCCTCTTCACTTTGGACATTAGGTTGAACTCTCTCTTTCCCTTTTTCTTGACTTTTCCTATTCAGACAATCCTTCACCATGTGACCCGGTTTACTACAAGTCTAACAAGCATTAGATCCCCTCATACACTATCCTCCATGATGTTTAACACACTTCCAATTCTTAAATATAGGCTTGGAATCCCTATCACAGTGATCCTTGGACGAACTTTACTCCCCTTGGTGGGAGAGTCCCTTCTTAAATCTGGGCTTTTCTGTGTTTTCAGAACTACTCTTCCTTGAAAAATTGTTCTTATCTTGTCTTGATTTGACCCCTTCCCTAATATGCTTCATATTCCTGTTTTCCTCCACTTTTTGGACATGGATCATCTGGAAAGGCCCATGCTCGCATGCAACATAGCTGCCCTACACTCCTCCTCGAGATTCACAACAATCTTAGATGCAGTCTAAACGGAAGGATTCATCCTCGTGAAATCCCTTAACCTCCTAGCCATGGTTCTGGCAGGTGGGTTCTCCCTGGGAACACCTTGTTCCTTTGCCTTTGTTTCTTCTTGTATTCATCTTTCTGAATCTCAAGAGTTGATATTAGATACACTCTTAACACCAAGAAACAAACATTAGAGAAGGCACAATAAGATCAGAAGAAGGGAAATTTTCCTACGCACCATGTAGTCTCTTATTTAGGATAGTGGTGCACTTCAAACAATGATTTAGAAACTACTCATTGTGGTTGACGTGAACTTATTATCTTCGAAATTTAACCTAGGTCTCTGATACAAACTTTGTCATGACCGAAATCAAAATTCTAGAGGAGACTGACGTCATTGATCTCTCAAAGGTCGCTGACAAGCCTACACACGCCATTCTTACTTCATCTAGGTTGATTTTAGCAAAAAATTTGAAACATTTTGTTTCCTAACATTCTTACTCAACATTCTATTATATATATAGTTGATCAACATCAATCATCTAACATTAAGATCATCAAATGAAAGAAACAAATTATTATAACGATAAAAATGTACTTGCCAAAATTGCACTAATACAATATCTGAACAAAAACGAGAAAGAAACGCTAGTGGAACATACTCCACTATCTCAATCCTGCAATTAAGCTAGAATGTAAATGGGCAAGCATCCTCGAAAGCATGAGGCCCCACCATGTCTTGATGAATGCTCGACGTCCGGATAGCTTCAACATTGATCCTGTAGCTCACGTCCACCTATGCCTGCACCTAAAACATTAGAGTTGTATAGGGTTAGTACATACTTGTACTAAGTATGGGTATATTCAAGCACACACCAAGTACATGGATGAGTAAGAATATCTCTTTGCTAATAACATGAATATACCAGGTCAAGTCAGTGGACTTTCCAAATTAAGATTAGGAAAGTGAGTGAACTTTCCAAATTTGAATTAGAAATGTTTATGAGCTTTCAGAAATTGGATTAGGAAAGATATTCAATGAGAGTAACATGCACCATCATACTTAAAATTTTGCACACAACACACAACAACGTAGACATAGCACATATCATAACTCATATAACACATAACATTGTTCATATCATTTATTTGTATGCCATTAGATATTGGAATCAAGGACTAAGAGTAGCCTCTTAGTTTCATGTCATTAAACTTAAAGGTTTAAAAATGCGGAAGAATTTTAAACATCGATTATCACTACTTGAAGGTTTACATAGAAAATTACATACACATGATATATATTCATATCGGGTATACATAGACCCTTCCTATAGGATGGTTACATAACTTTCTACTTTTATTGCACATACATATACATAATATATAGAAATAGTAACAATGATTGTCTCATATAATACACTCTACACAATTGTCATAATATAGGCATATTCCTTACATCAAATAAACAAGACAATGTATAGATCATACGAAAGTACAATACTCCAATAAAAGAAAAAGAATGAATGAGTCAATAAGCTCAAAATAAAATCCGTAATCTAGAGTATGGCATTGCCTTCGAAAGTTGAGGACATACCTACTTGGATGAAAGGAAGAATCCAATCCTTCATCACTGCGCCTTCCAAACTCTTCAACGACCGGAACCTAAAATGATTGGGGAAAAAGGAAAGAAAATGGGTTTAGTACTTCAGATGTACTAAGTGTGCGATCTTATGTACACACAAACGTAAAACATGCAAAAAGGGACATTTTAATCAAACATGTCATTTTACCCGTTTAGATACCTAATGCAAAGTCAAGTAAGTCACACCAACAAACCAAACATGCATACTATCTTACAAGTAAAACTTATCCCAATGTACTTAAAAAATGATTTACTACAACCCAAACATCAAGAAAATAAATCCTAAGAATAATTAAGAGTCAAATATATCATAATAATCAAGACAACTTCTCACAAATCCTTATTAAGTCAACAAGTGCAATAACCAAGAAAAGCCCCATAACCTTACTCAATCAAGTATCCTTAACAATTAAACATTACCAATCTCCAACTTTACATATCATGGCATTTAAGTTTATATTTCATCATATACAAATATTAAAACCCAGGGCATATTCATAAATGAACTAATCAACATATAGTATCAACAATGTTCCATGGTCATCATATATACATCATATATTATCATAACCTAAACATATATAAGAACTTCCTCCTAAGCCTCTCCTCAAGGCTAACAAGTGCAATGTTTACGTAGATTCTCGTACCCTTACCTAGATTAAGCTAGACCCCTTAGGTTAACCATGTTAGAGTTCAAGTCCTTTAATTCATTTTACCTTTTGGGAACATCTTGCCCTAACCAACATATACCACATGAGCTAGTGTGGAATACAATTTCATAAAACCCTACATCGAAAGAAGGTGGACAACTTTAAAAGGTAGTACAAAAATATGAAACATAGCAACTACGTGCATCCACTAGATAGAATTCCTATGGGGGCCACATATCTCAAGAACTAGGAGATACAGTTTGGACCCTCTTTATGCGCCATGCAGTGTAGTCTTTAATCTCTAGAGTAATGTAGTGTTCCTACCTTCCCAATGTGGGAAGGGAAACTCTTCTATCAAGTTCACTCGGTGCTAATCTAGAGTCCTTTTTTTGAAATATCTTTAAGCCTTTAATTATCAATGATAATTTAATTTAGGCCATAGGGTATACCCCTTGTATAATAATAATAATCAATATGTCAATACGAATTGTCTAAGTATAAGTCCTTTCATAACAATTCATATACGTGAGGTTAACACATTAGCATTTCATAGAATACTAATACATATTGACATTCACAATCCTTATATCACGTACACCTTAATCAACCTCAAAACATAGTCAAGAAATTTCAATTCAATATCATACAACCCTATAATCCTAGTGTAAGTCATAGTCTAATGCATTATCATGACTTTACAAAAAATAATCACAATTGGAAGTAAAGATAGAAATTCTAAGACTTACCAAGTTTTCCTCATAATCTATCATAAAGGTCTTACCATCAACCCATTACTCAACCCAACTTGGGGAGTAACATCATCACACAAGGATAATCAATAGAACAACAAGGCCCATTGATTTTCATAACTACAGTCATATTTATATCACAACTTTAGACAAGATACATAGGCTAATTTCACATTATAATTCATAACCCAAATAACGTCTCAAGAACTAGCATAATAGGACTTAATTCATTTTGATTTTATCATAATAACACTGTAGGATAGTAATCAACTCAACAATCAACTCAATTAAATAATAAAAATACAATATTGGTCAAGATCACTACCTTGGTATAGGGATAGAGGATCATATTATTTAATTTAAACAAAACCATAAACAATTACCTTAAAATAAGTAGAATTACATGTTAATTTACTCAATATAATCGTAAGAACTCATTTACAACACAATCCATAACTTCAAATTCGTAATTGAATGAAACTCATGACAAAACACAATTTTTGAAATTTATTTTGAAGTAAACCTTTGAGGAAAGATTCTCAAAGGTGAACATAACTCGTACCTTTACATTTTTCAGCAATTTAATTGTGAATTCTTCCATTTTCGGCTCCCAAATCCTAGTCCTTGCTAGTCTTCAATGGTGAGTTCATGTGTAGAGAGAAATGATACAGAAGGAAGAGAGTTTATTTGAGAGTTATCTTTAGGTTAATGAGGGTAGAGAGTATTTATATTGGGACTTAATCAACTTAATTAATCTCCCTTTAATACCCAACGAACCCCTAAACCACTTCATTAATGAAATAAGACCAACTTAAATTAGGCAAAAAACACGACCCTCACTGACGAAACCCCGATGACTGGCTGTCTCTAAGTCGACGGATAGCCCCCCCTTCCTCCACCATACCTCCATTGTCTTTGTCAGAGACTGTGTAGGAGAGTGCTTCCTCAAATTTTCCAAGTGTGGGATGACGGTGGCTATGAAGCCCTGTCGATTCACACACCAACTGTATCCTGCACCTCTACACTCTATCAATGAGTTCAGAGGTTTTGCGGGTTAAGGGACCTTCTCCACCAGCCTAATTAAGGGATGAAGGTGGCATTGACGCCTTGTTGATACACACATGGGTCGTGTTCTATCTCGTCAATGAACACTGTTGCATCAAACTACAGTGGTACTCCTTAAGGTCTCTTAGTTTATCATACGGGAGTCGTACCCGGACGTTTCAACCATGAAACAACTCAAACACCTATTAGCTACCTTTACACCTTTTTTTGTACATTTCCCACTCCTATAAGTTAGTCAAATAGGCTAAGGCACACTAACTACCCTTTGAACCAACATCCCAAACGTTATGGACATTTTTGGATGTTTTGGTTCTTAAACCTTCTAAATGACCTATATTTATACAAAATGGACATAGAAACACTCCTCATACATTATGACACCTATGTTAGACTTTACAATTTGTCTTGGATTTTCAATGTGTTATAGACATAGAGTAAAACCACTCACAAACCTTTTATGATATCCAACCAAATTAAGGAAACTACTAAAATCGGTTGGAGACATAAGACTAATCCAATTATGAACTGCTTCTATCTATTGGGTATCAACTGTAATTCCATCATAGAATAATATGTGGCCCATGAATTCCACAAACTTAACCTAAAACTCGCATTTTGAGAACATAGCATATAACTCCTTACCTTTCATATTATGATGGACTATTTTGAGGCGACTAGCATAATCTTCTTCATTCCTTTAATAAATTAGTATGTCATCAATGAACAAATAACAAGCATATCTAAATAAGGTTTGAAGAATCAATTCATAAGATCCATTGGCGCATTGGTCATCCCAAAAGAGATGACCAAAATCTCATAAGATGCATATGTTGTTCTAAAAGCTTTATTTGGAATATAATATTCCCTAACTTTCAAGTGATGGTAGCCTGATCTGAGATCAATTTTCGAGAAGTAAGAAGACACCCGATTGTGGAAAAAAAGATCATCAATCCTTGGAAGAGGATATAATTCTAGATTGTAAACTCGTTTAATAGGCGGTAACCCTAAGGTGAGACAATTTGTCGAATGAAACCCTTATCAACATATATTTCAATTGTTCATTCAAATCCTTCAACTGTGTTAGTGCAATTCTATATGTCAAAATAGATATAGGATGAATATCTTAAATTCTATGCTGAAGTCTATTTCTCTCTAAGGAGGGAATCTAGGTAGATTATTGGGAAAGAGATTTGGAAAATCTTTTATAATAAAAATTTACTAAATGAGAGGTACCTCAATACTTGAGTCCTTAAATCAGACTAAGTGATCGATACACCCCTCTTTAACTAAATTCATTTCCTTAAATCATGAAATAAAATGACCCTTAGACACTGATGAACAACTACTCCACTCTATAACTGACTCATTACAAATAAGAAACTTGACGACAGTAGTCCTGCAATATATTGATGCATAACAGGCATGAAGTAAGTCCATACCTAAAATTACATCAAAGACTACCATGTTTAACTCGACTAAATAAACAATGGTGGTCTTGTTATTGATTGAAACATGACTATCACGATAGATACTTTATGGTAGAACAAACTCTCCAACAGGTTTACAAACACTGAATTCTTCTCAAATTATGTCATGGAGGATATCAAACTTATTTTCAACATAAGGGGTTACAAAAGATAAACTTGGTCTTGGGTCAAGCAAAGCATAAACATCAAAACTAAAGACTTTGGTCATACCATTGACAACATCTGGAGTGTTCTCTTTCTCTTAGTTATTACTTATTGCATAGAAACGATTTACTCATTTGCCAGTATCAAAAGTAGCTTCTCTAGTTGCAGCCTTCTCAAGTGGATGAAGTGATAAAGATTGGGCTATGTTGACCAGATGTCCACCACCTTGCTTTTTCTTAAGACATTCATTTATAAAGTGACCCTCTTGACCATACTTGTAGCAACCTTTCTTGCCATCATGAAACTTACCTGAGTGGTGCCTTGCACATCAACGACATATAGAAGCCCGACTACCTCTTTGTTCCACACTACCTTTAGACAATTTTGTCATATCTCTTATGATCTTCGTAGCCATGATTCTCACTTTTATTTCTTGTTGGAGGTGCACTTGCAGTTGATGGTGCAGGTCCCTTTTGATACTGATTGAATGAACGATTAACATTACCCTTCTGCTACCTAGAGTGACAAACTGTCTTGGCCCTCTTATTTCTGAATGATTTTCTGTGACCCAACTTCTCTTCTACAACCTGATGCATATAAACTGTCAATCCTGATACGTCCATATCACCTATCAAGAATTGTTGGTCTACCATGTTAGCTTGATGTACAACCTAAGACAATAACAAAGACACTCATCCTACTATTTATGTCCTTACTAATTTCTATAGCATAACTAGATAGTGGGGTGAACTTCAACCAACACTCATTCACATAGAGAGAATCCTGCTTATGTGTACGAAATTCCCTTACCTTAGCCTCTTTCAATTCTTTGGGAAAAAACACCTTACGAAATCTTCTTAAAAATAGTCCCAACTCGGATATGGTACAACCTAATCTCTACTCTCATTACATTGATCAGACCAAGTCCTAGAAACATTTTTAGTTGATATATTTATAGCTGAGCTCTTGTAGCATCCGCAACATGCATATCATGGATGACTTTCTTAAGTTCCTCAACCAAATTCTCCGAATCCTCAGTATTTCTTCAACTAGTGAAATTTCGAAGGTTCATTCTCAAAAAATCAAGTATCCTTGAAGTGTCATCCTCTTCTTGACGATTTTCTCATTGTTGCCTGACTTGGTTAGTCATTGCTTGTCTTAACATTAGCGTTGGTAACTTCCCCATGAGGTCGCATTTTAGGTGCATTGGTTGACTGTACTTCCATTACATTCCACCTAGGTAGACAACCTATCGTTGCACTTCCTAGAGGCATGGTTATATAAAACATGCTCAAGCATGAATTTGAGGGAATCCTTTTAGAGAACAACTCTAAAGAATGAAAAAAGTGTAAAAGAAGTGAGATAAGTCGTAAATTTTGCAGCCTCCTAATTATATATGTGGCATGATTCACAATGATAACTAGGACTCTTAATCCACAACTTTACAGACTCTTTAGGAAACCTAATCACTGTGCTATGATACAAAGTTTGCCATGCCTAGATCTACACCCTGGACGTGGCCGAACCTCGAACATCATTGCTGGCCGCGAGTGGACCCTTGGTATCGCTTACTTACTTAGCAGAAGACTTTAAAATAAAATTATATAACTCAAGAAATATTTCAAAATTTAATAACTTAGCCAAAATGGAATCTTATGTTTTAAACATATACATTTGAAATGAATAAGACAAAAGAAATACTACTATATGTCAATGAATCCTCTAAAATAAAGATGGATGTTGGGATATGGCCTCATCCTAAAAACATAAATCTAAACAAAAGAATGATAAAAGAAGCCCTTGGGAATTAAAGGACACTCACTAACTTCTTCGATGCTAATCCTTTGATCAACGGTCTGCCGAATGTAAATCCTAGTTACATGCATCTAAATCAGGAGAAGATACATGCCATGTTTCATGAATACATTGAATGTACGGGTGTGTTAGTTAGAATTCTAAAAAAACTTAAGCTTTAATTGGAGTAAGAAGGAAACACTTATATTGATTTTTCTCAACTCATGGTAACTCAACTCAATATAAAGAAGTAAGACAAATGCGGTGTGTATATATATATATACATACAAAATATTAAAGCAACTTAAATCAATCTTGGTTCATTTATCATAAAGCAATAACAAACTTAAGTTTACTTATTAAAAGAATCGTAACTTCTGTGAGACATTCTCTGAACGTCAACCACAATTATGAGCCAAAAAAAATGATACAACGTTTTACCTCACGCTGTTGAGGCCCATTCTATACCTTTATATTGGTATAGGACCATTCTTAACTTCATGGATCCACTAGCTTAACCGAAGTCATTATCTTAAAAGTATGATCCTTTAATTCCCATAAGGACCATACGGTTAAAGGAGACTTGATGAACTCACATCTGAATATCGGTGGTCAATAGTAGCCCGAAAAATGCTTAGCACATATGTATTAAAAACAACTTCTATCTCTAGGTTAAAATAATTTCTTAACAATCAACAATATAAGCTCTTTAGTAATGAATATGCCCTTTTCTTGCTTTAATATCTTTTGGGAAATCATAGTTTCCTCTTATCTTAAAAGTGGAAAACATTTATAAATTCCTAGGAAATACTTAGTGCCCTTAAAGATTTTGAGAAATAAACTCAACTCTTTGTTCTTTACTTAGGTTGAAACTTAAGTGTTAAAACAACTTTTAGGGAATCCGTAGTTCCCTTATAAAATTTTCAAAAACGAACTCAACTTTTTGTTCTTTACATAAGTTGACACTTGAATCATAAAACAACTCTAAGGGAAACCTTATAACTTTTGAGAAATGAACCAAACACTTTGCTCTTTACTTAATTTAGTAGTTTACTCTGAAAAAAAAAGTTGAAACGTTGATAAAGACTCCTTAAAACTTTTAAGAACTTCGCTCTTATTGCTTCTTAACCTCTAGATTTGACTCTTAAGTTCCTTTACTTTGATAATAAAATTACATTAATTTTTTTATAGATTAAAAGTTCATGATCTCGTGTTTATGAATGAATTCATGATGTTTCGATGTACTTGATAGTGTTGGAATTAACAAAGAAACATAGGTTTATCACTTATGAACTACTACAAAAAGGTGAGGGAAGAATGTAAAGAACTAGCGTCCCTGGCATTGAAAAAGGCACGGGCGCCAACCCTCAAAGTTCTGATAAATTTCTTTGGCACTTTGGATGGCCCAACTTGCCAGAGGCCACAACTAAGAGGAAATTTTGTGGTGCTCTAGCAGCTTCGGCTCCTTAGATCATTCCCAGAAAATCATATGCATATTTGTTCGTTTTTCGTTTATAGACCCTCTAAACTTCCAATGTTCATACCTAAAAAATATAGTATAGCTAGTAATATCAATGCCCAATACATTTAACTTGAAAGCCAAGAAAAAAATACGAATAAAAATCAACACTAGGCATTAGACAACTCAACCAACATGAATTCGACAATGTTCTTCGAAACATCACATATAAATATGTAAACAACTCACCAATAAATGAATTAGAACAATTTTGGTTCTTGGGTGAACAGAACCAACACTAAAATATCTCAAATACCATTACAGGGATCACCCCCCACCAATTCAACATTCAAAGCATCACTTTTTCTGCAAATACTTCAATTGTCTCTACCTTCCTCTTGTTTTTTCTCTTCTCCAAGCCCTAAAAGTATTACTTACCTTTTGAAACTGAACTCAAATTTGTTTTTACCCCAATAAATCCCTAAAAAATGAATTACTTAAATTAGGTTAGGGAAATATAACTCTTCCCTTCCCAAATCCTGATTGATCTTTCCCTACTCTAACAACCAACTTTAAGAAGAAATACCCACTAATATGATATCAATATCACACAAAATCGGCAGCTCGGAAAGATTATTATATGGGATTTACAACCATATCTCAAACTACTCCGAACTCATTCTGATCTAGGATCTATGGTCGTTTGCAGATGACAAAAATTCACTCTCCTAACTTAGACAACATTCCAATTTTTTTTTATTCTTTCTAAAAAAAAATATTTCCAGAATTTAACCTATTTTCTAGTAGTTTGTAGTTGCGAGATGTTAAATTATAGAAGATACACGTGATAATTGTTCTGTTAAATAAAAGAAGTCATATGTGTTCAATTCCTTATAAAAAGACTTTAGTAGAAGTAGAAATTTTAAAGGACTGATGGAAACGTTAGATTTAATAAAAGAGTTCGAGCTAGACAAGATATAGATTGTACTTAGTCTCAACATAGTGTATATGTTGAAGATTTTGGACCAAACTCTCTCTTTTCAATTTATGCTAGCTAGTCTTTTTCCATTGAGGCGTCTTCTTGTGTTCAGCTAATGGGACTTGCATTTGTTCACAATAGAAAACATGGTACTTGTGACTTCTAGGTTATGATATTGTTTCCCTTCTACGTAGTTCTAATCAGCAACGAACTACTTTATAAACATTCATCAAATTGTTCATAGGTAAATTTTATAATAATTTGTGAATAAATACTATTAGAAATGGATTTTATTGTTTAGCAAAAAAATTTATTGATCGCTAATTTCAAATTTTATGTGTTATTATGTGAAATAGAAATTAGAAGAGACTGAAGTTGCTGCAATAGATGGTTTGCACTTGGCCAAATTACTTTTTAATGTACCTTGATTAGTGTCAGCACTATGATGCAACACAATGTAATATAGATCATGTCAAACTAGTTTTCCTTTTCCTCCACCAGTCCTTTTGCTAGCTCTGTTTCTGCTGAAGTTTTTTCTATAAACATGGAGACCTTGGTTTCTTTTATTTTTTACAGTGTTATATATCAGAACTCTCTTCTATAATACATCGGGAAAGGTTGTGTCTTATAATTCTAGGATTTACTCCATTTCCTTTTAGGGAGTCTTTAGTGTCACATCCAAAGAATAACTTTCTGAATTTTAGAAAAGTCAAATCGTTCAATAAATCAATCTTTTGGTTCTTAAATTTATATATATCATTAACCTTTACTTATCCACGGTATTATAAGATGGTGGTCCCAGTTGGATTTTCATCGCAAGTGACATCGTCTCTCCAACACATTTTAATTTTAAAACTATCAAAATTCATCTCACTTAAGTTCCACATCATGGAATTTTTTGTACATGCAAAACATGTAACACAAAGTTAAGTGAAATCCAATGAGTTTATCAAGTTCAAAATATGATAGATTAAGATGTAACCCAATCAAAACATTTCTCAAGTGATCTTATCTTCTAATTTTTCTTACATATTTGCTTTTCTAAGTTTGAGATACTTGGCAGGACCACAAGTTGATGGTAATTTCTATCAGTCAGAGAATTAGTAGTTGTTGAGATATAAAATATTAACCATATCTTAATATGTAATATTTATTGTAGAATAAATATTTAATCAGTTTTAATAGATCATATATTCTTTTATGGTGTCTATTTACTTTTATCGTACATGATTTAGTATAACACCTCTACAAAAAAATAGATTAAACTAGAGCCTAATATGAGTTTCATGATGTTTTAAAGTTCTAGATTTTTTTATAGAAGTGTTTATGGGCAGTATTTAATGTTTTGTGAGGTTTGGAGATTAAATGTCCAAGAACGTCCATGACATTTGAAGGTTTTTCCTATTAACGTGCTTTTGTTTCAAAGTTTGTCTTGGCATGTTTTATGTGTTGTTTTGTGTTAAAATTAATGTGAGAGGTTTTTAACATATAAACGAGAGTATTTGAGGTTGAAATGTCCGGGAGAAAATCCCCGAGGACGTAACACAGTGTCCTTGATGATGACACAAGCCTTGGGCTAGCATGCTGCCGAGCCAGCCCCGTTTTTGTTCACGAATCAAGTAGGTCCACGTCACGGACTGGGGTTTACAAGGTACTAAAATTACTCCACGTCGCATGGATAATGCAGACTCTACTGTCTTTTAATTTATTATTTGAAATATTATTGGAGCAGTTCCGCGTTGTGGACTTGTTTCACTGTGGTAATTAAAAAAATTTAAGTTTAGTCTGACTTGGTTAAAGTGTCCTCAAAGTTAGGGGTCTTTTGGTATTTTAGGGTTTAGTTATTGGCGGTTATTAGACATTTTAACCCCAATTCTCTCTTCAAATATAAACCCTCAAGTCCGAAACAAACCCTCTCCATATCTTCTTTACAAAAACCTCTAATGATGAAGCTTTGAAGCTCCAAGGAAGAACACAATTTTGTGTATGTTTTTCTCCATCAATCTTGTGGGGTTTTAATAGTTATAATTATGGATTTTTATCCTTATATTTTCTTCCATTCAAGGAGTCAATTTCAATGATTTAGAAAATGAGTTCTTCTATAAAATATTTTTAACCAATGAATTATGATTGAATTTATTTTATTTGAATATTTTGGATTAAAAATGCATGATCCCTTGAAAATCATGATTTCCTTATTTTGCCTATATTATGACATATTTTATAAGGTCGGAATTATATCAATTTCTTATGTAAGTTGTATTGGTCTATTGAATTATGAAAGAATTATGTTAGAATAGAGTGTAGGCTGTCCTTAATTGATGAATTTGTATTGTATTAATTTGGTTTCATTGTTTATTGAGGTTACTGGGTTATATTAGTGATCAGGCTATGGGTAAGAGCCTTGGTATTTTATGTCGATTGATTTGCTATGGACTGAAGTTGTGTGTTTGGGTTGGTGGTATGTTCACCTAACTCTCTCTATATTGTGTAGTATATATCTTTAATTAAAATGATTATTGGTATGGTCCACTTTTAGTGGCAGTAATTATGTTCTATACTTGTGAATTATCTGGCCTCGCCGACATTACTCTATGAATTATGATATTATAATATGATAACTTAATTAAGTGAAGAGTGTTAAGGTCTTCACAACTTATGTCTATATGTTAAATCAAAGCATGAGTTCTTTTAAAGGGTGCCATATGATCATGCTATGCTAGACTGTGGCATTGTATGTATATGTTAGTTGTTTAGGAGTGACTGCGCTTAGTCGACTATATGAACGTTATGATGAGTCTAGTTAATGATTCTATAGAAGTGTGTAGGATGAATTTCAAAAATATTTAGTTCTTCATATCTGCTTCTTGAATGAGATACTATATGTGATAATGTAAAGTGAAGTGTGTCTTGTCTAGGTAGACCTATGTCCCTTACTTAACACATGAATGAATATGAATTCTTCACATAGTAGGTTCGAAAACCCTTTGTAATGAAATTTTTGTACGAAATGAATATTATCATGAATATAAAAAAGAAGAGTATTTTTGTGGAACCTCTTAGAATGAAGTTTATGATATCTTTGAAGTTGAAAGTCGTAATGGTATCTTTCTTATGTGAATGATGGACTTAGGAATGGTTGACTGGAAAGGCATGAAATCATACTGAGGGATGTCATTGAGCTATCCTATCGTAAGGCAACCCTAGGGTATCACATTGGTAGGGTGTAATGTGATTTTTTTAAAACTAGATATCGAACCTTTTCATATACTCCTTTATTGAATTATTCTATGAGAACAAAGACTAGCACCAAATGAGTATGGTTTGGGGAGTACCTATATTTAAACGTGAGGGTGGAATTTAAAGAAATCCTTCATATTCCTTAACCATGTGCTTACATGGGATATGTCTTCGTTCTACAATTGGCAAGTTGAACACCCTCTATCAGAGGAGGTTTATGACTCCGAATTCCTTGATTAACTAACAATGTCTATGTCGTTTATTGCCTAATCTCATCATGTGGGAAACATGCTACTGTCGGATAAAACCTATGACGTCTATGTAGTTTAATGGAACGATATCTAGACATTGCACGACTAGGATTTGAAGACATTAGCGTGCAAGTGCCCTAGGTCTTCTTAAAGACCATTATATGAATGTCCTTATGTTTTGAATGTTTTATAAATATCTTAAGTAAAGGACTTGAAAAGGTATCTATCTATTGTAGCTTTAAGGATATTTTAGGAAGGCTTGGAGAGGGTGTACGGAAGTTCTCCTTATGTCTTACTTAGGAAAATCTTACAGTAATTCTAGGTAGGGTGTTTGATTAATGAAATGGGAAAAATATTATCTTAGGTAGTCAAAAGGATTTTTTTGGTGTGTGTGAAGGGATTGTATAGGTTTGCTTCATTACTCACCTATGTGAACGTTATAATCACCTTTGGTAGGAGGGTCTCATGTTAAATATTTTTATGTATTCTTGATGTTCTCTTGTGATATGTGGCTTTTATGTGTCGTTGGTGTGATATGTGGTTCTTATATATTAGGATATGAAGTTTTATTTGAAAAAGCATATTTGAAACAAATATATGTTTCGTATGATTTTATACATTATGTCATACCTAGTACATGTATTTGCATTAATTCCATACTTTTTGTCCATCTCTAAAGGTGTGTATGTAATGTGAGAGGTATTTTGCATCAAGCTTCGAATCTATTAATCGTTCAAGCAAAGTTGAAGTATGTTCTAAGTAAAAGACTAAGTAATTCTATATTTCGTATTGTATAGGCCATGTCCTATTGTTTTATGAAAGACATTTAATGATATTTACTATGAAAATTATTAATTCGTTACTTGTTTTCATACATATATGCAATGAATTATGTCTAAGGTCTTGTACAAGACTTTCGAGAGGTCAACTACGCCCTGTATCGACTTAAGAGTGCAATAACTTCTAAGGGTTACTTTGGGTCGTTACAAACTTTGTATTAGAGCATAGGTTATGAATGTTTTCTTAGAAATCAAAATATCTCATAAAACTTTTTTTAGTAGAGTCTTGTTCATCTACATGACTTGCGACACATGTATGGGCGAGAGGCTATTAGACGATACAGTTTCCCTTCTTCATCTACTATTGTGTTGTGCCATAGAGTAAATGTTATCAGTGTCCTTTGAAATTCTTTTCTTTGACTTCATAGTAGGATGAATACTAGTAGGATAGCCACTAGAATGATTGAAAATGGAATGGTGAATGAGGAAACTCGTCTCGAAGTTGAAGATGTTAAGCATGTTTTTCATGGTGTTGAAGGTGCTCATGGTGTTCAAGACTGTAATGGAGGTTAATGTAATGCGGTTCCTGTGGTTTCCCCGGAAATGACTAATGAGGAGATTAGATAGGCTCTACTTTTTTTAGCCCAAGCCGTCACTACTCCTGTTATTAGAGGTGTTGAACCTTGAGTAAATGTTAGGGAGAGTACCATGATATCTAGGTTGATACATTTTGTGAGGATGAATCCTCCTATCTTACTTGTCTCAAAGGTGGGAGAGAATCCCCAAGAGTTTTCAAATGGCGTCTATGAGGTGTTGAGTTCCATGGAGGTGACTTCTAGGGAGAAGACAAAGTAAGATTCGAACCAATTGAGGGAGATTTCTCAATTATGGTACACTCAGTTGAAAGATAATAGGCTTGTTGAGTCTGATCCAATAGAGTGGAAGAAGTTTAAGGAGGGTTTTTTAGGAAAGTACTGTCCCTATGAGAGTAGGAAGGTAAAGGTTGAAGAATTCATTAATCTCAAGCAAGACAATATAGTTTTAAGGAGTACTCCTTGAAGTTCACTATGTTGTCGGTATGCTCCATCATTGAATTCTAACACTAGGGATGAGATGAGTACGTGTGTGACCGGTGTTTTTGACCTTGCGAATAAAGAGTGTCACAAAACCATGCTCCGTAATGACATGAACCTGTCTAGGCTCATGGTGTATTCTCAATATATTGAGGAATCCAAACATAGTAGGATATCATGGAATTTGAAGAGGAGTGGATTCAATGAGAAAAACCAATCTAGGTTCAAGAAGACGGCTCCAAACAATAATGGAACTAGTTCTCCTAAGGTCAAGGGTGAAGGTGGTAGTAATTTTGAGGTGTTAAGCCTACTTGTGTTACTTGTGGGAAGAAGCACCTTGGGATAAGTGTCTAGTTTGTACCGAAAATTGCTTTGGTTGCGGGAAGGATGGACATAAGGTGAGGGATTTCCCTAATTTTGCATCTAGAGGTTTACAAGCTAAGCAAGATCCTCCTAGTGCTCCAGAAGATGGTGCTCCAAAGAGGAATCTTTTTTTTGCACTCCGTGCTAGAGGATCAAATCCTGATGATTATGATCATGTTAGTAATTTCATGTATTTTTCTCTTTAAGTTTTATGAGGTCATTTTAAGTGTGGTAGTATGGTTATTAGTAGGGTATTATTGTTGTCTCTTCTGTTCTATTCAACTCAAGCTTGACAGTTAGAAAGTCATAGTATGTTGCATGGTGTGTAGGAGTCTTGTTTGAATTGAATTTAATTGATTCCCTTTCTTTGTGTATGTAATAAAACTATAATTATGTTGTAAATTGAGTTCATGTGGTTTTATCTATCATATTATCATACTTTCATCAATAAATTCCTAAAAGTTACATTTTAAAAAAATGAGTCTAAATTCACTGTAGGTTGGTAGATTATTGTCAAGAATTTCCAATTTTTGCTAAATTGTGCTCTTCATGAAAATAGTTATACTGTTTATGCAATTTATGTATATAATCTTGATAATGAATGTAGGAGGAGTTCTTGATACATGAAATGAAGAATTTGAATCGTATTGCCTAATGAGTAGTAAAATTATTTCTATCCTCTTGTTGTGTTTTGTATCTTTTAAATTATGTGGAATAGGTTTTCTTCCAAGTTGTGTGATATGTATGGTGTGTTATGGTTATGTGTTTTTAGTATTGAGTTTCTTATCTCATGAAAGTGCCTAAACGTTAGCAAGTGTCATTCGATGACTAATGTTGTCCAAGTGGGGAGATTATAACGTCTCTAAAACCAAACTAGGTTAAATTAGAGCATAACATGTTTTTAATGATGTTTTAAAGTTATAAAATTTTTAATAATATTATTTATATGCAGTAAATAAATTTTTGTGAAGTTTGGAGATCGAAACGTCCATGACGTTCGCATGTTTTGCCTTTAAATGTGCTTGTGAGTCCTAGTGTGTCATGGCATGTTATAGTATTTTTTTAGTTCAAATAGAAGTGAAATGTTTCTAACATGCATAACAGAGTAAATATGGTAGAAACGTTTGGGCATAACTCCCCCAGAACCTACAAAAGGATCCATGACGAGGACCCAAGCATTGGGATAGCAAGCATCCCAAGGCAGCCACATTTTAGTTCATGGATCAAGTTGGTTTGCGTCGTGGACATGAGGTGTTCAAGAGACAAAATTTGCTCCGCTTTGCATACACAACGTGGACACTAGTGTCTAAGAATTTATTTTTGGACATAGACGGGAGCAGCTCCGTGCGCAGAGTTATTTTTCCGACGGTAATTTCTGACATTTAAGTTGAGTTTAACTTGGTTAAAGGGTCATATAAGTTTAGGGGTATATCGGGTATTTTAGAGATTCATTAATGGTGGTTATTAGACTTTTATAAACCCCAATTTACCCTTCAACCAAAAGCCTCAAATCCAAAATAGAACCTCTCCATCTCTACTCTCCAAAAACCTCTATTCGTAAAGCTTTGATGCTCCAAGGAAGAAGACAATTTTATTCAATTTTTTTCTCAATCAATGTTGTGTTCTTTTTATAACAATTAAGGTATCGCCTTTCATAGATGGTTTCTTTTCCATTTAAGGGGTATATTTCAATGATTACAAAAATGATCAAAAAGATGAATTATCTTTTTTTGTGATCTAGACATGGGTTCTTCCATAAAATATTTTTAATCAATAAATTATGATTCAATTGATTTTAATTTGATGATTTTTGATCAAAAAATCCATTAAACTATGTAAATCATGATTTCCTTATTTTTACAATAATTTGGGTGATTTGATCATGTCTCAATCGTATTGATTTCTTATTTAGATTGTAATGGGCTATTAAATTATGAAAGAATTATGTTTGAATATTGTGTAGACTCTCCTTAATTGATGAATTTGTATTTTATTACTTTTTATTCATTGTATATAGAGATTGTTGGGTTGAACTGGCGATCATGACAATGGGTAACAACCTTGGTATATTTAGTTGATTAATTTGGATATGGATTGAAGTTGTGAGATTGGATTGGTGGTAAGTTAACATTACTTTATTTATATTGTGTACCAAAGGTCTTGAATTATGATAAAAATTATTATGGTCCACTCATGGTTGCAATGCTTATGTGCTATACTTTTGAATTTTATGGCCTCGTTGACATTACTTTATGAACTATGATATTATCATGTATACACATGAATATGTTAGTAGTGTGGATGACCTATGTGTATATGTGAAGTCAAATCATGAATTCTTTTAAAGGATATTATGTGATCATGATAGGCTCTATTATGTGCTTGTATGTATATGTTGTATGTTCAGGTATCAATCCTCTTAGTTGACAATATGAACATTATGATGAGTCAGTTCATGGTTTTATAGAAGTGTGTAGGATGAGTTGCAAGTATATGTAGTTGTTCCTATGTGATTCTTGAATGAGATACTATATGTGATAATGTAATGTGTAGTTTGTCTTGTCTAAGTAGACATATTACCCTTACTTGATAGATGAATGAACATGAATCCATGACTTTGAAGGTTAGAAAACCCAAGGTGATGAATGTGTATGTACCGAATGAGTATGATCTTTAATATAACAAAAAAAGTCATAATGTGGAACCTTTTAGAATTAAGGTTATGATATCCTTGAATTTTTGAAGTCCTAATGGTATCCTTATTGACTGAATGATGGACATAGGGCTGGTTAAATGAAACAACATGAAATTATATTTAGGGATGCCATTGAGCTATCCTATTAATCATTGTAAACCAACCCTAGGGTACAACTTTTGTGAGGTGTAATGTAATTGTTATGAACAAGATATGAAACCTATTCATATACTCCTTTATTGAATAAAGCCACAAGAACATAGGCTAGCACCGAGTGAGTATTGTTTGGGGAGTAGCTCTACTTAAAGGAGAGGCTAGAGTACAAAGAAACCCTTCATATTCCTTAACCACGTGCCTTCATGGGATGTGTCTTAGTTCTACCATAGGAAAGTAGAACACCCTCACTCGTAGATGGTTTATGACATTGGAATCGATGATTAGCTAACATGGTCTATGTCGTTTATATCCTATTATCATCATCTGGGATACATGCTAGTGTCGGATAAGTACTATGAAGTTTTGGTAGTAGAATGGGAAGCTATCTACACATTGACCGACTAGGCTTTGAACACATTAGTGTGTGAGTGACCTAGGTCTTATTCAAGACCATTATGTGAATTTCCTTAAGTGTTGAATGTCTTATAAATGACTTAATAAATTTGATGACTTATGTAAAGGTAAGTTAATTTAAAAAGTATCTATCTAGGGTAGATTTGAGGATGTCAAGGTAGGCTTGGAGAGGGTGTATGGGAGCTCTCTTCTTGTCTTACTTAGTTGAGTCTTAAAGTAATTCTTGGTAGGGACTTTTACTAATGAAATAGGAATAATATTATCATAGGTAGTCAAAAGGATCTTTTTGGTGTGTGTGAAGGAATTGTATGGGCTGCTGATTCATAACTCACCAAAGTGAAATTTGGAATCACCTTTGGTAGTAGGGTCTCATGTGATATGTTTTGATGTGTTCTTGAAATTCTCTTTTGATATGTCTCTTGCATTAGATGTTCGTGTGATATGTGGTTCTTATATATTAGGATATGAAGTTTTACTCAAAAAGAGCATATTTTATACAATTGTCTGTGTCTCATGATTTTTGGAATTATGTCATACCTTGTACTTGTGTTTGTACTAATTCCATACCTTTTGTCTCTCTCTAAATGTGTTACTAGTAGGTGAGAGGTGTTTTCAAGAAAACATGGTATCTAGTAAATGTTTAAGCAAAGTTGAAATATGTCCTCACTAGACTCGAGGGCATAACTATTTTGGAGTTCTTTTATTACAATAATTCTACTAAACTAAGTAATTCTATTCTTTGTATTGTATGAGCCGTGTCCCAAGTATTCTTGAGTCTAATATTGGTATATGTTGAGAGTTAGTATTTTGCTATGGTTTTATATGAAAGGCGCTTTAAGATATTTACCGTGCAATGTTTTAATTTTGCACTACTTTTCATACATATATAAATTATGTCTAAGGACTTATACAAGACCTTCGTGAGGTCAAGTACGACGTGTATCGATACAAGAGTGCAATAATTTCTAGGGGGTAGTTTGGGTACATTATTTAATAGAGTTTTAGCTTATACGCAGAGGATTAAATCTTGTCCTATAAGTATGAAGTTCTATGTTCGCAATATAGGAAATATTATGCATGCAAGCAGTTCGACTGTAGCACAAGATTATATATAATATCTAGACAATAGGAAAGGAATTGTTCCAACATTATGTGCAGGAGCATTTTTTTATGTATTGAATAGGAAAAACTAGAGATAGTTGTTTTAAGATGACTTACTAAATCATTTTCTCTAAACTTTAGCTATTTTGCAGGCCCACTAGTTATTGGCCATTTTATCAGTCAGAGAATCAGTAGTTTTTGGTATATAGTGTGTAGAGTTTTAGATTATACATAAAGAGTTAAATCATCGGTTCTTTAATGTGTAAAGTTTTTGTTCACAATAAAGGATTGAAATATAGTTGAAACTTCTTGTTCTAGCGCATTTTGTATGTATTGAGCGGTATATAGTGGCGATAGATGTTTTAAACTGATTGACAAAAACATATTATCTATATTATTCTAAGTCCTTATATTCTTAATCCTGATATAACTAGATGATCAATATGTGTGTGTATGTGTGTGCGCGCATATATATACAAATATGGATGTATGTATATAATTATAATTTAGATTTGTTAAAAAAAGAGTGATTCTGAGACTTGTAAATATCCATGATAGATAGGATGATAATAATTTATATTAGTCAATTGTCGATGAAATTCATGTTTTATAATAGAGATCAATAGATTTGTAATTTTTAGAAGCATATAAGTTGTTATCAAGTCAAACTTTTCCATACGATTAATGCTTTATAGAAAATTAATCGTTTAATTAAATTTGTCAGTAATTTAATGTAGTGATTACTTTGTTTAATCATAACATGGAGTATAACATATGTATTTAATGGAGAATTTAAAAATATAAAATAGTGGAGTGAAATTACGATTGTGAAATGATTTGTTATTTATAATGGTAAGAATAATTCATAATAATTATTTGGATTTAGATCGATATTGGGAAGCCTCGATAAATTTAATATGGGGTCTATACAATGCCCATATTTAACTAGAACTCACAATCCAATTTCTATGGAGAAAAAAGGAGTCTAGCATGTGTGTTTCTCTCAAAAAGAAAACAATCGTGTATATTTCTAGTGGAAGAAAATAGACTTTATTTTGTTTTCCTTTTTTATTAGGGAAGAAATCTCTGAAGGTATGGTTTTTTTTAACCTAAAAATATTGAATATTTTTAATCGTATTTGCCAACCCAATTATTGAAAGGATGAATGTGAATTTGAGATCATTGTAGAAGCTAACATAGCCGTCGTGTATCTTGTGGATTCACTTGATGATTTGTCTAACTTTGGAATTCACTTGAAGGAAGATTTATTTAACTGGAGAATTCACATGAATATATCTGTTCACTTTTCAAGTGGTATTTCTTAAATGTAATTTCAACAAGTTTATGTGTTCTAGAATAATAGTATATGATGTAGCAAAAATGATTTTTTTAATCTATTATTTATTTACTCAGTAAGATTGGGTTATCCTTCCGCTGTGCATGTGATTTTCTCACAATTGACATCAAGAGGATAGTTTTAATCTAAATATATAACCTTATGTAATGACTCATCATTTTATAATTTAAATTAAGTATAAACATAAGAGGGAAGGATCTAGCGTTTTGGAGAGGTTAGTGAAAGACCCCGGAATTTCCTATATCTTACCTTAGAAGCCCCTAAAATGCCTTTGAATTCTCTAGACTAAAAGAGAGTTCTGGAAGAGTGACTAGATATTTTCTTCGAAAGCCATAGAATTCTCTTGACTAGAACGTGGACAAAAGTGAAAATAAGTAGGGACTTCTAAATTAAATACTATTTATTCTTTAGCCATTAGGAAGTATTATATATAGAAGGGCATATCATTCGTTAATCGTCACTCAACATGTAAAGCTTTCTTCAAGTTTTACAAATCCTTCTTCAAAACTTCTCAAATCATTCTAAGTATCTCTTTGTATTCATTTAGTGATCTAAGTGTTAAAGGCTTGCTTTAGGTTACATGTTTATGTGAAAATGGTAAGTTGTCAAGCACCGTATAGAGCATTAGTAAATACTCTATGTCTTTGACAATTTGGTATCAGAGTGAGGGTTTGTACTATGGGAGTGACTAACACAGGAGACGTAAGTGTTTCTACAACCACCAATGTCACGTTGGATGGTTGAAAGAAGAACTGCAATTGAAAAATCACCAAGAGCGCAATGATGAAATGTGGCTCGACCCCATGCCAAGAGAGGCTCTAACATCTCATCAATCTTTAACCACTATAGTAAGTGATGCTAAACTTAAAAGGGAAGACATTGACATCACCGGTAGAGAGTATTGAGTTCAAGGATTGATGTGTTAGGTAGGCCATGAAAATATTAGGTTGGCGCTTTAATGTGGCCTAGTAAAAGAGAAAGACTCTTGAATACATTATCTTGAAGGATACCGACAACATACGCAAAGAGTTGGAGGGACACCAACGGGCTGAGTTTTAGATGAATGAGGCCATAAATTCATTGGTTTTTTCCGTCATGGACGCATTGAGAATAGTCAATACCATGAAGGCTAAGATGAAAACACTCAAGAAGGGTGTTAAAGTTTTAGGATCGTCGTCGTTCCATCGAGAAAGGGAGGCCAAGGTCAAGGCTCCAAAGACACCTATGTTCAAAGGCGTTGATGACACAAATGAGTTGGAGAACTTCTTATGCCAATTGGAGAATTAATTCAAGTGTAAGAGAGTGAGGAGAAATGAAAACATGATTAACACTGCTTTGTTGTATAATTCAAATGTTGTCATGCGATAGTGTAGGTATAAGTAGTCGTAAATGGGAAAGGGGGTTTGGATAATAAGCACATAGGAGCTATTCTAAGAGGAGTTATAGAAGTGTTTTCTTCTCAAACAACGTCATCTATGCGGTAAAGCACAAGTTTAGAGAATTGAATCAAATAGGAAGCAAACACACAAAGGAAGAAGTGTTTACCACCCTCACGCTTCAAATTTCTCCGCTCAAGACTTGGACGGAGTTGGAACGGAGACATGTAAGGTGTAACAATGAATTCATCAAGCAGGGCGAATCATTGAATGGATTTAGATATGAGAAGACCGAGAGAGCAAGAGGAGAAGACAAGAGAAGTAGTCGTGCCCATGGAAGGGAAGATCGTGCAATGTCAAGGAGTATTAAATACATCCAAAGAAGAATGATAGTGACATTCAAAACAAGTTGGAAGACATAGTATACAAAGAAAAATAGTTTCTACATATCAAGTAGGGAGCTTGGCTATATAAGGTGCCCTGATAAAAATATCATTAGTTCATTCATGTCGGAGACGAACGTGTAAGATGCATAAGATCAAGGAAAATACGTATTGATGAAAAAATTTGGCTTATTAAGACTTCACGGAGCAATAAAAAAAACTAGGGAAATCAAAAAAATGTGACATGCGATATGTTGACATCAAGAATAATACACGTTATGGAAGACACTAGTGCAAAGGCCAATATGATGAACAAGGCAACAACGAAAAGTTGGGGCTAAGTTACAGTCTATGTATAACTAACCTAAGGAAGGTCAAATTCATCACTGAGTCGTGTGAGCGGATTCATTCATTGAGTAATGTTACATCGCGCAACTAGAAATGACTAGAAAAGAGTTAAAATCAGAAAATACTTGTTTGTTGAAATAATAAGAAAAAATGGAATATTTTTCAAATTTTAAAATGCAATTTCAGTTAAATATAATTACATATATCATTAAAAAGCATTTAGAATTATCTTTTCAATGTCGCAAAGTTTGCGTGATTCCGATTTGGAATGAGTGAGTTATTCCATTAGAAAGTTGGGCTATTGGATTAAGGAAATATCCAATCTCGGGATTTTAAAGGATATTTTAGTATTTTCACTACACTTTTAATTTAATACATTTTTAGAAGTTTAGTAACAGTAAAGAGTGAATTAATTAAGTTATTAAAGCTGGAATTTTTTCACGCTTGTGCTAAGTAGAAACGAGAGGAGAAGAGAAGAGAAGAAAAAAAAGGGCAAGGTTCGCCAAGGTCGTTGAACTTAACTGGTCGATTTCGTAGGGGTGATACCTAAAAAGTTATGTGGGTCTATCTCAACGTTGGGTTTAGTCAACCATGTGCCAAACATGTTTTATTCAACGATAGTTTGTTCTAAAAGCATCGAATTTTAAATGTTCTTTAATATAATCTCATGAATTGCTTTCATTCTTGAACATTAGTTGAGATTTAGGTGTAATTTGATCATATAAGTGTTGTTATTGGATTAATTGAGTTAGATCCTTGTATAGAAGATGTGGGTACCTGAAATCTAAGTGAAATTGAGAAAAACAAACTATAATTAACAATTTATTGTTAGAAAAAGAGTTGTGAAATTCGCCTAGTGTAACTTGCGCATAGTCAGGCATGCTGCACCACATCTACGCAAAAGGGCCTGGGGTGGCATGACTACAGTGCTTCAGAATATAACCTCAAAATTTGAGGCCAAGCGCTGGGGCGCCCAGGACGCACCCGAATTGATGGTTTTCCCTAGTTATTGTAATTTAGTACGATTTAGACTTTCTAAAGTGTTTAAGAGTTTCTTATGATTCTGAATACTCTCATTGACTTCTAATCATATATAAATTATCCAGAAACATGATTACAACATTTAAATTAAATTAAACGAAATTTAAGAGCCATGTAATAATGTTTCTTGAGGCCATTAATGAAGACTTGTCCAAATACTTTAAAAATTTATTTTAAGACTCAAAGATTAGGTAGAGTAAAGATTAAAGAGAAGAACAAAGATCATTTAACGTTTCATAAGTTTTTCAAAAATGTTTAATGTTCTCTTAGAACTTATGTTTGAGTTCATTTCAAAATAAAGTGAAGTACTTTCTTCAAAATAGTATGTGGGGACTATGCATTGATGTACTGTCATTTATGGAAATTTAAATGAATTTTACTTGAGAGTTGTGTGTGTCTATAGCCTTTTTGTAGTAGTTCTAACAAGTTTTATGTTTTGTTTTGCATGAAAGATGTCCATGTTGAAAATGCATAAGGTAATTGAAAATAATGCAGAATGTGATGTTTGAAGGTTATCGGCAGCCCGTCGTCTAATCGATGGAACGTAGGTGGTGACCGTTGATGTTCCAGCGTGGAACAACGAGCATAAACACGGAAGAGCACCAATAGTCTGTAGAATGTTCGACACACAGTACTACTGGCCCATCATTTTACTTGAGAGAAGGTGCTATCTAGTGGACAAAATTAATTCAAAACGTGGATTGATGAAGATAGCCGACGGTCCATTTTGTGTGTTCGTCGATTCAAGACCCATTTCTGGACAAAACGTTCCTTATTTCAATTTCTCTATCTTTAGGAATATGTTTTTTATAAATAGGTGATTAAAACCTTATTTTTTGGGTTAAATTAGCTACTCTTGTTATTTTTCTATTTTTTTGGATATTGGGTTGTTGCAAACTTGGGCAATTAATCAATTTCTGTATATTGTTTGAAGCTATTTTATTGCAATTTCAAGTAAAATTTGTGGTTACTTCTTATTCTTGAGTAAGTTCATGATTTCTTTATTCAATATTATGAATTGTTATCTTGCTACCATGGTTATCTAAATTTACAACTAGGGTTGTAGGTACCATGGCTAATTAACATAGTAATCCAACAAATTAAGTGATTCTTAAGTAGTGATTTTTGCATGTATTGGTAATTATATCGCTTAGAAGTCTTTTGAACGATTGCACGCGTTAGAAGTCACCTTGATTCTACTAGTCAGACCAAGGAGGTTGGAAATGAAAAAATAATTATCAACATAGATTTAAGTGACACGATCTAATAGGTTAGTGTCGATTGGTGTGAAGTAAATAACTAAGGTATATGTTGATTATGAGGTAAAGGTAAGGGTTAAAAGATTATACACATGTACTAGATGTCATACCAAGGATTTAGAGATACATAACTTACAACTTTACATTTAAAACACTAGGAAAAAATAGCTATTTCAAGGAATACGACGTTATGAACCTGTGGGTAACAAATAAACCCTAGTTATTCTCATAACTTCATAAAAACTCAACATCTACTTTCATTCACTTAGTAACATAGAATTTTTAAGAAACTTGGTTCATAACCCCCACTTTAATTACAAATAGACGTAATTGTGAATTAAAGTTAAATCTAGTCCATTTCCCTCGTGGGATCAGCCCCAACCTACTCGTTAGGTTCTCTACTTTATTACGACCGCTTATAGTTCATTAAGGAGGTTCAATATGAGTGTATCAAATGTTTGCGCCAGTGCCATGGAATCTTTCTTTTAGATTAACTTTAGTTACTTTATTGAAATTTAGTCAACAATTTCCTGATTTTACTTTTTATTTTTGTTTTTATTTCTTTCAGGCCTAGCTCTAGTGTATGCCAAGTATACAGAGATGTGTAGTAGAACTCATTCCATTTGATCCCTAAATTAAATAAACATTTAGAAGAATGGAAAATCAAGAGGCGCCAGCCAACCCTAGCAAAGGAATTCAAGGTGATGGGGTAATCATCAACCTCCATTCCCGGTTGAAGAACACAACCAAGTTCGTGTTGATAATCAATTGGATAATGCTTTGAGGATGTAGCCTCAATCCCAACAGTTTTAGGATAACTATAAGGGTAATGCGAACGTTGCAGATTCTTATGGACATCTTACTCTACCCCTTCTGCCACCTAGACACACATTCGGGGTGACGAGTATCTTGATGTAGATGCTCAGCACTAGGGGTTTATTCTTGAGACATCAATTACAAGACCCACATGCTCATATAGCAAAAATGAGGTCTTTGTGCAAAAGTTGTGTGGGTAGAAAAGACATAGATATGGACATCATTGGGTTTCATGTGTTTCCTTTATCACTCACAGGATATTTCGCTACATGGTTCATCCAACAACCGAATAACTCTTTTCATACTTGGGATCAGTTGAGAGATATGTTCTTTGCAAGGTACTATCAACTGTCCAAGAAGAACAACGACAAATATAAGTGTCAAATCCCGAAAATACACCCTAGAAAATAGGGGAATCTCGGATTCCAACAAGCGTACTTAATCTCTCAAAGTTCTTGTACAATCCCTTACATATAATTCATCGGATAAACATATTGTAAAGTAGTGGAGAATTAAAACTTTTTACAAACACACTTCATAGTCTTTAAAATCACATTCATATAATGTCATAGGAAATACTAAGTCTCAATCTCATCATCTTAAGACACAAGAATACATGGGACACGGATCATACACAATACGTAAGTAGAAATACTTAGTCTATTACAATACTTAAAAAAGAAATATAAAAGACATATATGCCCTCGAGTCAATTGAGAACATACTTAAACATGTCTTGAACGGTTTTATGGTTGAAGTCTTAACTTCCCAAAAACTCCTCACCTGCCAAGAAATATAGAGATAGATAAAAGCATTGTTTTGTACAGTCACATGTATTAATTATTACATAATGCATATAAATCATCAAAACAAACTTTTATTATTACAAATATGAATCTTTTATTTTAAAAATCATATTATAATCATAAGAACATAATTTAACAACATAGAAACACATAAAAAAGCATTTAAATCAAATATAATCATTTTAAATGATACTTACTTCACTGCTACAGTGAAACGTTCACTGTACAGTGAAGTTAGTTGTCATAAGCTTAGACACATTCTAATGTGTAATCATTCACTTAAAGTTTAAGTAAGAACCATTTAATCAACTCAAAGAGAGACCCCCTATACAACCTCTCTAGGCATGCCTAAATTATCCTCAAGACTATTTATAATGAGTCACGTACGCATTTACAAGACATCAAAGCATAAATTTAAGATTCTTTTACAAAATGTAACTTCAACTCTCACTTCAGTGAGTTGTGACGTGACTGCACATACAATCCATTAGATACACACTCAGGAGTTCCTATACACTACCTATGACAGGGTCATTCTCACCATGTGTATCAACATATAGGTAGTATGAAATTCTCCTTCCAAAGGCTATAAAAAGACCTACTTAACTAAATCATGAATGTAACGTCCATGATTGACCTCTTGAAGATTACATACCTAATCCTTAAGAGTACATTTGATTACATCATGTCCATAAAATAAACCAACTTCCCTAACTGAAGTCATCCTAAAGGTTTTAATAGATAAGACATGAAGAGATCATCCCTTATGCCCTCTTCTTGCATTAGATAAGGAATCCTTACGTTACTTTTGATTAGGAACACATTCATTTAGATATTCATAACATTATTCATTATTTCATTAAGAGTCTCCTACATCACATAATGGTCAATAAATTAATAGTCTTTGACAAGATCTAGGAACTCCATGAAACAACTTCAAAGACTATTGTAAAATATGTAGATAGCATCCCATACCACCACCTAAGCCTCATAAACTTCTCTAATGCTAATAGGTATTCCGTATGATGGAATAGACCATAACCAACATAGACCATGGTAGAAAGACATGGAAATCCAAAGATCTCGTCTACTCCAAAGACGTTGTTCAACTTGCTAATGGTAAAACATAAACACATGCCATGTAGGCACATGCTTAAGGAATTTAAAGGGCATGCTTTGTAATCTACTCTTACTCTTTAACTACAACTACTTTTTTTACCATACTCACTTGGTGCTAGCCTTTGTTCTCATAGAGTAATTAATGCATAAGGTTCACATAAAAGGGTTCCATAACATGTTAATAACCCAATCACATAAACTTCTCTAATGCTAATAGGTATTCCGCATGATGGAATAGACCATAACCAACATAGACCATGGTAGAAAGACATAAAAATCCAAAGATCTCTTCTACTCCAAAGAGGTTGTTCAACTTGCCAATGGTAAAACATAAACACATGCCATGTAGGCACATGCTTAAGGAATTTGAAGGGCATGCTTTGTAATATACTCTTACTCTTTAACTACAAGTAATTTCCTTACCGTACTCACTCGGTACTAGCCTTTGTTCTCATAGAGTAATTAATATATAAGGTTCACACAAAAGGGTTCCATAACAAGTTCATTACCCAATTACATTAACCTATAAAGAATGTTCCCCTAGGGCTACCTCACAATGGTGACATGAAGATCATGATTACATTCTTAAGGATTAATACGATGTCATTCCAGCAAATTAAAGTCTTTCTTTACTTTCAAGGATACCATTACTGCTTAGAACTTCATCATTCACAACCTTACCACTAGGTTCAAATTTTCACATAAATGACCTTATTAACATCATTTAAGGTGACATGTCATTAATAAATTAATTACTAAGAAACTTTAGCATCCTAAGTCAATACATCACATATTGATAATCATACATACATTAAGTAAATGAGACAATTCAACCAAGACAACGTACAACATACTTCACTTTAACTCATAATACATGTCATTCTAAAAACACATAAACATAACCATATCACTTTCAAGTAATCTTATCCACTATCATACTATCAACAGTGTGACCAATACAAACTCATATAGTCAATTATGAATTACCAAGGATCAACCCTAAGACTATACATATAAGCCACATTAAAGTCTAACATGATCCCCTACAGAAAATCAATAAAACACATATACATCCATATTACTTAACATGTTGATAGATTTCATCATACATCACATAATCAAATACAGGATTAATCACATTACTTCAAGTATTTCCCACAAGGCCATGATAATCCTATTCCATAAAGTAACTCCGACAAGGCCACGACAATTACAAGTAAAACACATAACATTGCCACCATAAGTGGACCATACCAATCAAATCATAGTTTAAGTATAAACAACAACAAAATAAAGGAAATAGACAAGCCTACCACCACTAAATCCTTAAAACCTCAATTCGATGCTAAATCATCCAATTCAATCATCCATGAACATAAGTTCAACATAAAGAATATAATTATCTATGAATTAGGTTAATTTAATGTAAATTAATCAATCTAATACAATCCAGAATTCAATTTACTACTATTATTACATAAACAAATAGACCACATAAAACTACAAAAGAATTCATACACATTAGAACATTATCAAGTTCCCCACAACTTAGTTAAAAACTAGAGTTCATCAACTTTATGGGTTCATAGGTAATCGAGGTAAAAATAATCAATACAATAACAATTTTATACATAATAAATGTTTAAAAACAATTGATGAATGAACCCATGGTAGAATCATGAAAATGGACAATTCAACTTTGAAAACTTTAGAAAACACCTTGAGAATTAGGATACTTGATGAAGAGTGTCTGAAGCATCAAAATACATACCTTGATGAAGCTAATACTTCACCTTTATTAAGAATTTCCACTAAATTCATCACATAAAGCTCTTCTTTGACTTTAGACTTCAATGGAGTCTTGGGAAATTTCTAAGAGATTTGGGGTTTTGATTTGTTAGAATGAAATCTTAAATGTGTTAAAGACTTACATACACACTTAAAACACCATAAATACCCCTAAAAAAGGGGAAATACTCTTATTTGTAAGTGCGGTGAAATTATCATTTTACCTCTCACTTAACGGTGATGCTGCATGTAAGGACCAACAGACCGTCCTGTTTATCCGTTGTCTGGGATATAGGCTGGTTGTTGACCTTCTCTATCCCATGTCTATGTCTCAATCAATTACACCCTACCAACGGGTCGTCGACTGAACCACCCGGCGTCGATTGCAAACCGTTGGTTGGTAGTCTTTGACTGCCTTTGGATCAATTTTGTGTCCTTCCGCAAGGACACTTGGATGGTCCTTGGGGATGTATTCCCGGACGTTTCCAACCCAAATATGACATTATACGAGTTTTTAACACCAATGACATGAATTTTATCTAAAACAAACACGTAAAACCCGACGAATGATGCCCTGACTCAAAAGGTTATTTGAAGGAAACACTTTAGAACGTCACTGACGTTCTGGGACGTTTGACCTCCAAACTTCATAAAACTCGACATACTTCCTACCCATCCTATTATAACTCATTTAAGTACCTTAAAACTTCAATAATCACATATAAACCCATAGAACCACATATTATCGACATTGTTGGCATAGTCGTTGAACGTCTTGGTCGTCCTTTGACTTTTCTTTATCAAATAAACTGAACTCTTCGACACTGCCTCATTATCACATCATATACCTATTTAGGAGCTTTAAAAATCACAACGAACATGCTAGGATATAACCTAAGTCATTTTTGAGATCATACAATAAGGTGAATAACTTTTTGGCACTACTAGGAAAGTCAAAAGTAGCTCTTTTGACCAATTTACTGTATTTATGACAGGCATTCCAAACCATTGTATTGTTGAGAGTCATGGAAAAATTACTTATACAAGGTGAATGATGACAACAACAAAGCAGTACTCGATACTATTATGGGTGGCTCCAATGGGGAATGTATCTATGCTGAGATTCAAGATAAGTTGGAGAAGATATCTCTCTACAACAAGGCTTGGAGAACTAGAATGTCAAAGAATAGGATAAACACCTTTTCTCTACTAGCTACAAACAACCCAACAAAAAGATAAGATTCATGAAGAGTTCGCACTCATAATACCGGAGCTTCGGTTGGTCTTGAAACATGTAAGCCGAGGTGTAGAGAAGTTTAATGCGACAAAATATTTGACTAATAAAACACCTCCAGTAGATGATTTCTATTATGATGAGGATGCCTATGTAGTGAATAATTAGACGGTGGTTTCCGATCTAACCCCCAAAGCTCCAATTAAGAAAATGTGTCAAGGTCAAGATAAACAAGGTCAAAACTATGGTAACTACAACTGACAGAGTCAATATATCCGATATGGGAACTACAACCAGCGAAAAAAAACTTCAACCATAAAAATATGGTAACATGAATGATAGAAGTGGGCTATATGTTCCCCCACAAAATAAGGAAATTGCTCCAATGGATAGTGGAAGTAGTGTGGCGCGAAATAACGATATGCAGTAGAAGATGATGAGGACATTCGATGTGAGATATCATAATGTCAATGATATGAGAGGTGACATATATAAAATTAGACAAAAGGTAAATATACATGCGGTCTCGATAAAAGATCTTGAGCTACAGATGGCTGAGTTGTATATTAGAGGATACTCATAAAGTGGTCGACATACTTAGACCTTCACTACATTTCCCTTAGAGATTAGGGAAGAAGATAGAAGATGGTAAATACCGATGATTTATCACTATCATTAAATAACTTTTCATCAATGTCCCTTAGAAAGAAGCTTTGGTACATATGCTCGGTTATGCTATGTTTATGAAGGACATGATTATGATGAAGAGACATGTGAGCTTTAAACATGATTATAGAATGCAACGTTGTAGTGTTATATCTACAAGATTTCTTGTGCAGAAGAATGAACATACTCGCGCCTTAACTATTTCATATAGGATGGGGTTGCTACACATTGCTAAGGAACTATCTGATCTTTGGTGAGAGTATAAGTCCCGTTTCTCTATCCATTAATAAGAAGTTAGGCTTGGGTGAACCAAAGCCTACTATGATGCGGTTTCTTATAGGCGATTGAACTGTGAAGAGGCCCATCGCTATACTCCGTAATATGCTTTTCAAAGCGGAGTCATTCATATTTCAGAACAATTTTGTGATTATTGACATTGAAGTTGCCTTTGACTTCCCCATTATTCTAGGAAGACCATTACTTGCAAGTGGGCATGCATTAGTAGACATGGAAAACGGGCTGATGAAATTTAGGTTGAACAATGAATAATCAATATTCAATATATGTAGGTCCGTGAAGTAGATTCAAATGGAATCTACTATATCCTATACTTTTTAGAGTGTATCTAAGGTACAAATTGAAGAGAGACTAGGTGTGAAGGCACTAGCGGCAATTATCATGAACTTTAACGCTGATGGTATCGAATAGATGGGTTTTTTGTGGCTTTACTTGAACGAAATGAATATCGGTCAAAGTTGAAAAAATTGGAGTTGGATAAGAAACATTGCGAGGCTCCACCTACAAAACAATCTATTTAAAAGGCACCAAAATTAGTCCATAGGTTTGTACCACCTCATCATAGGTATATGTTGTTTGGTAGAGGTAACACTTTGATGGTGAAAATTGAAGAAAATTTAAATTGACAACAATTCAAGTGCTTAGTTGCAGTATTGAAGAGGTGCAAAGAAGGCATTTGTTGGACAATTCACGACATCATTGGGATTCCCACCGATATTTGTTCCCGCGAAATACAACTCATGCCCGATCAGAAACAAAGTATTTATCATTAATGAAAGTTTAATACACCTATTCAAGATCTACTGAAAGAGGATATCGTCAAGCTGTTTGATGTTAGGGTTATCTATCTTATTACGAACAACAGTTGGGTGTGTCCTAGTCAGTACATGCCTAAAAAGGGTGGGATGACAATAGTACCTATTTAGAGGAACGAGCTTGTTCCCAAAAGGGACAATGATTGGATGAAGAGTTTGCATGAACAACTGGAAGTTGAATGCGTGGACAAAAAAGGACAATTTTTCCATGCTCTTCATGGATCAGACTCTAGAAAGACTCATTGGCAAAGGTTTGTACTGCTTTCTTCATGGGTATTCGGTCTACAATTAGATTTCTATCGCTCCATAAGATCAATTCAAGACAACCATCACTTTTTATTACAGGACCTCAGCATTAAAAAAGATGTCATTAGGGTTATGTCATGTATCGGCGACCTTCCAGCGTTTTATGATGTCGATATTCACTGATAAGGTGGAGGTCACTATTGAAGTGTTCATGGAGGATTTTTCTCTCATTGAAAATTCTTTTGATGTGTGTTTGATTAATTTCGTTGAGGAACTCAAAAGATATGAGTATTTAAATGTTGTGCTAAATTGGGAGAAATGTAACTTTATGGTGAAAGAAGGCATCGTGTTGGACCATCGCATCTCCAAGAAATTTATAGAGGTTTATCGAGCAAAATTTGAAGTAATTGAGAGGCTTCCTCCACCAAACTTTGTCAAGGGTGTGAGAAGTTTTCTTGGGGATGTTTGTTTTTATAGAAGGTGTAATAAGGATTTTTAAAAAATTACACATCCATTGTGGAAACTTGTTGAGAAAGAATGTAAGTTCTATTTCGATGAATCCTTTTTGAAGACATTTGGAGAGTTGAAAGAGAAGTTAGTATCTGCAACCATCAGTATTTCACCAAATTGGAGTGAGCCTTTTGAACTGATGTGTGATTCAAGTGGTGTTGCACTTGGTGTGTTATTGGGATAGAGAAGGGATAAAATCCTTCACCACATCTACTATGCCGTAAAGACCTGAACGACGCATAAAAGAACTACACGTTAACTGAAGAAGAACTTGTTGCAGTAATATTTGTATTCGAGAAATTTCACTCCTATTATCATTGAATGATGGTCATAATGCATAACGACCATTCTACCTTGCGTATCTAGTTCGCGAGAAAGAATGCTAAGCCAAGGCTTATAAGATGGGTACTATTGCTGCGATAACATGATTTTGAGATTAAAGATATAAAGGGGAATGATAATAAAGTTCCCAACCTTTTGTTAGATTTTACGATGAACCTATGTGTTAATTGGGAGAAAAGGATGAAATTGATTATGAATTACCATATGAACATTCATTGGTCGCGTCTCAGGATTTAATGTAGTTGTTCGCAAACATTCTGAATTATCTCGCTAGTGATGTAGTTCAGTAAGACTTGACCTTCCAGCAAAATGTTCATGCATGATGGGAATTAGTTCTTCTTGGATGAGCCTTACTTATACCGGAGTTGTTTTGATGGGATTATTTAGTCATTGTGTACCTCAGGTTAAGATGCTGAGTGTTTTTGATGCATGTCACTCCTCTCCTGTGGGTGGGCACAATAGTTGTATCCGGAATGCACATATGATATTACATTGTGGGTATTACTAGACAACCATTCACATAAATGTTCACGATTTTTCCTTATCAATTGATCAGTGCCAACGAGATGGAGAAATTTTGAAATGAAAAAAACTACCCTTGAATCCTATTATTGTGATTGATCTATGTGATGTATGGGGAATTGACTTTATAGGGCCATTTGTGAGTTCTCATTGGATGAAGTACATTCTGGTGGCGGTGTACGATTTCTCGAAATGGGTAGAAGAAGTTGTGCATTCTAAGAATGAAAGAAAATGTGTCACCGCATTCTTGAAAATGAATATCTTCTCCTTATTTGTCCACCTAGGGACATTATTACTGATGGTGGGTCTCGCTTGTGTAAAAAAAATTTCAAAGGGCTACTAGAGAAATATGGTGTTTTCCATGATGTTGATAGTCCTTACCATCCAACGACTTGCGGGCAAGTTGAGGTGTCCAATCATGAGATGAAGCAAATTCTGGCAAAAACGGTGAATGCTTATAGAACGGATTGGTCAAGTAGGCTACATGATGATCTTCAAGACTACGACACTAGTATATGGAAAGGTTTGACACTTGCTAATCGAGCTAGAGCACAAGGCGATATTGGCAATGAAAAAATAGAAGTTTGATTGGACTAAAGCGGCAGAAAAAAAACTAATTAGGTGGAATGACATTGATGACATTCTCCTAAAGGCCTACAAAAGTTCATCAATCTACACATAGAAGATGAAGAATTATCACGACCAAAGGATTGAAAGGCGAAAATTTGTAGTAGGTGATTTTGTGCTTCTATTCAACTCTAGGATATGCTTGTTTGCAGTAAATTTGACGTCCAAGTGGACAGGTACATTCCTTATCACTAATGTATTCCCACAAGGATTGGATGAGTTGGAGAATAAGGAAGGTGAAAAGTTCACCGTTAATGGGCAAGGAATAAAGATCAATATGGGCCATGCGAAGAGTGTGCATGAAGTTATTGAGGCCTATATTCTTGATGAAGTCTGATTAGTCAGGGCCCTGTGTCGTGCCGCAATGTTAAATCAAGTGATTCTTGGAATTCAATTGAAGGTGTACCCTCTAGCCAACGATAGGTTTTTATTTTCCTTGTAGAAATAGTCATAGTTTTTATCCCTTTTCTTTTCATCATTTCATTGATTTTTATGCGTTAATATTCTCTAGAGACTAGAATAGGGTCCATTTTACAAAATATTCCAGCGAAAAACAAAAAGAATGGCCTAATTGGTGTAACATGTGCAGAAGGCAAAAGATAAAATCTTTTTTAGAAAAATGGTCTTGTGCAGAAGTCGACGGACCGTGGATTGTGTGTGTAGATCCTCGGTATATTCCCAATTTGTCCTATGTCTTGAATTGATCGACAGTCCAATAGATGAACAATCGACAAGGTCTCCTAGGTTAAAACATGCTAGTGACCCGACCCGACCAGGATAGTAATATTCAATGACATAATTTTTCAAATTCACTCCCTCTTCCATTTTCATTAAAGTTTGGTTACATAATTAATTATTTTCTTTATTTCCTTCCTATTTCATTCATAATCAATCTCTTCAAAACTCAAATCACCCCATAGGCGTATCTAACATCGTCGTCCTCTTAGAGGACTTAGAATAGTCTCTTAGCTTACATCATTATATTCATAGGTCAAAATGCAGAAAATTCAAAACATTTCATTACATCTACTTTGAGGCTTACATAGACCTCTACATACCCATAATATTCATATATGGTCTACATAGACACTTCATACAGTAAGATTACATAGTCTTCTACTTTTATTTCACATAGATATAAAAAATATAACATAGTCTAAAATGGATGTCTCATATCATAAACATCCAACAATAGTATAACAATTTGGGCCTAGCCCATACATAAATGTAATACAACCGCATATAGGCTATACAATGTTTAGTATCCAAATAAAGACGAAAGAACATAAGACTTTTAAAAACTAGAACAACTTTATAAACTTGATAGTGGCATTACCCTCAAAAAGAAAGGACCTACCAAAATCGGAAGATTGAGAGTTCCAGGTCTTCTTCCAAGTCGTCTCAAAGTGCTTTCAACAACTAGAAGCTAATTTTTTAGGAAAAAGGGAGAAAATAGGGTTATTACAGCACTTGTACTAAGTATGAAACCATATATACACATATCATGAAATAATGCTAAAAAGACCATTTCATTAAAATATGCTATTTCACCTTTAAAAAGCCTTATGCACATTCAAGACGGTCATACAATTCAATAAAACATATTCATTAATTCTAAGGCATGTGTCTCATAAGAGAAACAAATAATGATTCTAATCAAGTCAACATGTATATAACATAATTGAACACATAGTAAAAGCAACTCTATCAAAAGTTATATTAGCAACAACAATTAATTAGAGTTCATCACAACATACGAAAAGTAAGAGATTATCCAGGAACCTCTATTAAGTTAACAAGTAAAATGAGTAAGAAAAGCCCCATAAGTTTTCTCAATCAAGTAACTCAAGAAGACCCATAACCAATGTCAAACTTAACATATTATGTCATTAAAAGTACATATCATCATACTTAATAAATAGAGAACAACACATGTTCATAAGTTAAACCAATAATCATGTAGAATAATCTATGTGCAACATTATCATGTACAAAATACGTACAATAATAAGCATATTCATATATAAGAACCTTCTAAAACTTCCTTCAAGGCAAACTAGTTAAAGGTATAGGTAGAGTCACATACCCTTTCCTAAGCAATGTCAAACCTCTTAAGTCACCTTAGTTTGTTTGAACTTAATTACTTCATTTTAGTTTAAGGAACACGTGCCTTAACCAACATAGACCACCAGAGAAAAATGTGGAATCCGATGTTGTAAAACCTTACACAGATGAAAGGTTGTCTACCGGCCAAAGTAAAACCAAACATTAATGTAGCTTTCTACGTGGATTCACTAGCTAGTCTTCCTATGGGGCAATATAGTTCAAGAACTAACAGATAGGTATGAACACTCTACATTAAACTTGGTAATTTGAGCCTCATCTCATGGGAATCCATACGATGAGTATCCCGCATAGGGGAGTCAATACCTCATGTTAAACTATTGGGTGAATCTTCCTCTACGGAAAGTCAACACCTCCCATTCTCAAGTTCACTAGGTGCTAAGCAAAGATCCTTTTGAAATGCCTTTAATCTGTTAAATAATACTTATTTTTTAATGTAGGTCATAGGGTCTATAACTTGTATAATCTACACCATCATTATAGACCAATAATAATTGTATGAGGATACCTTTCATTACAAATCAATATAGATGAGGTTAGAAAATTTACATAATCATATCCTGATAACGAACATTCTTAAGTTATCACAATCATTATAGCAATTACATCTTAGCCAACACCACAAAAATAAAAGTCTAGATATTTAAATTCAATATTATACCAATGATATCAATCGTAATACAAGGTATACTTTATCATCACTTATATCATAATTAACCACAATTGAAGTAAAGTCTAGGGATCACAAGACTTAAAATCTCTCCATCATAATACATAATCAAGGTCTTACCATCAACCTTTCACTAGGGTGTAATATAAACATACAACAATAACCAATTATAATAACAAAATCAATTGAAACAATACATCACAATCCACCACTTACTCATAGCTTATTACAAGAGACTTAGGTAAAAGTCATAATCATGATCAATTATTCAAGAACTATAATGATACGACTATAATCCATCCAAATATATTCATAACTATCATAATTACATGATATAGTAGTAATTAAACCAGTAACAAATTCAATTGAACCAACATTACAAATTTATATCAAGAAAACAATCTAAGGTTAAGGGGAATAGGTCACTTTCTACAAACTAAACCAATCCATCAAGAAATAACAAAATTGAGTTATAATAAATGTACATTTATCCATAATATCAAAAATATATCATAAACTAAACAATTTGAAAGATCAATTACGACATTGGAAAATATCTACTTGAAATTTATACTTTTGAAATCAATTTGATAAAACCCTTTGGAGAAAAAAGTCTCAAAGGTGAAAGGAATACCATACGTTATTGTTTGATGAAGACTGATGAAGAAATCTTGGTGATTGCAGCCCTAAAGAGAATGAGTCAATAAGCCTGCTAAGATCTAATTCCTTCAACTCGATCAATTCTTGATCAAGGTGTTGTTTGGACTTTACCTCAGCCACAAATGATGCCTCGGAGTTACTATGGACCATGAAACCACCATTCGATGAATCTTCCAACCTAACACCAAATCTGGATAACCTATTGAAATCATTCCATAGGACATTCTTGGCTTACTATATATGAGACAGACTACCCCAGTTAAGACGACTTAAAGCATCCATAACCACGTTGGCCTTCCCAGGGTTATAGGTAACACTCATGTCGTAATCTTTAATTAATTACAACCACCTTCTTAGTCGTAGATTCAACTACTTTTGATTAAACACATATTGTAGACCCTTATGGTCAATATACACATAAACATGAAAACCAAACAAGTAATGCCTCCATATTTTCAAGGAAAACACCACGGCCGCTAACACAAGATCATGAGTTGGATAGTTCCTCTCATGCACCTTATGTTGTCTAGAAGCATAGACCAATACTTTCTTATGTTGCATAATCACACACCCTAAACCCACTCGAGATGCATCACAATATACAACAAATCCTTTTGTACCCTCCGGTAGATTCAGCATCAGAGCGAAACTAAGTCTATGTTTCAGGATATTGAAGCTTCTCTCAATGCCTCCGACTACTCAAATTTCTTATTATTTTGGGTTAAAGTAGTCAAGGGAGATGCAATGTAACATTCCTGAAAAACTTATATCTAGTGAATAGTCTAATAGGTCTTTTAGAATCCATACTAGGGATACATAGGGATTCCAATGCCCAATATTGAGAAATATTGGGAATAGTGTAGAAAATTTGCAAAGGGGTACTAGCCAATTTCTATATAATACCCAAGAAGAAATTATTGGGCGTATTAGAAAATATTGGCTTAAAGGGTTTTATCCATATATATAAGTATTAATGAGCTTATTTAGGAAATGTATCTGCAATGAAGACCCTAAGCTAAAATTAAGAAATTTATCAGTTGCAAACGCATCTTGTACTAGACATCCAAGTTTCAGGTATAGTACCATAAGTACATAACCATTTAAAATGATCATGTCGTGTGAGCAGTACCCAATGACATATTGAGGGTCCTTGGGACAATAAGTGAACATTCCCAGAGTAACCATAAAAAATAGTTTGTTAGGAGAGTACAACCAACATATGTTAATGAACACGTGCAAGACATGTGAAGAAGCGGCCAAAGGAGGGGACCACCCTAACCGAATTCGGTAATGGTAGTTAGGGGGAAACGTTCACAAGGGACAACTCCATGTGTGGCCTAACTTCCTAACCAATTCTAGACAATAACCTAATTCAACAACTAGATAATTATACAAGGACCAAACAAAATAAAATAATTAGTGAACCCGACAACCTAAGAATAAACGGGTAACACTAACCTAGTAACTAGTTAAAGAGACAACCCGAGTACCTAACCTAGGATGGTCCAAAAGGCTGGTTATTGTCCTAAAAACTTAGGGATACTTTAATAATTACAATAGTATAATTAATTAATTAGGTTAGAAACTTCATTAAGACAATCACAAGAAAGGGATAATCTAGTAGCTAACCCTTGATGGTCCAAACAGTTAGTTACGGTCTTAACAACTTAAGGGTACTTTAGTAATTACCTTAGATCACCTAATTAATTAAATTATCAATTTATTTTATTTATTTAAATGGTAATAACTAAATCCTTTCACTAACTTAGGATAATTCAACAAATATCCTAGTACTTAACATAGGATAGTCCTTAAGGGTTTATTATAGTGCCAATGACTTAGGGGAACATTAGTATATACCCTAGGTCCCTAGTTTAATTAAATTTTGGATTTAATTAGTTAATATAAAGTCAAAATGTTTACCAAAACCATAGTCAACATCAACTTCAAGATTTGACTAAGTGTTATGTTCTCCTATGTTTAGTAAACTTAAGAGGTTCGTTTTGATAATTGGTTAATTAGTTTTTTAATTAACTTATTAAACCTATGTTTTATAATATAAGATCACTTCAAAAACCTGAAATTCACAATTAAAATATTTGGAAAGAAAATTCAGGAAAGAGGAAGTAACGAAGAACGCTAAAATAGAAAAAGGGCAATGACGTTCTTAGGCGATTTCGAGGTAAATTCATGGTTTCGTTCGAGGTTGTTTTCATATATTCAGTTCTACTAAAGATATGTATTTCTCTCTCTGACTTATTTATCCAACAGAACTTTCTTTCCAACTATTCAAAGATCTTCAAATCTAGGGTTGTTCGAATGTTCTCGTCGAACTCGTTTGTCCCTAGTATCCTTTTCGATTCCATGTTTAATAGGTTAGACATCATGTTGTTTGTATGTGTTTCGGGCTGATATTATTTGTAATGTTCTTGAAATATGATTGTCGATTAATATATGAATTTGTGATTGTATAATGTTAATACTATCATGAAAATTATGAATCAGTAATATGCTACGTTACGTCTGTGATTGTGTTAAGTGATTTCTTTTTTTTGGTTGAATGTTGACTTGATGTTTTTTTGACGTTATGAAATTGTGAAAGTCATCAAATGTTAATATGATTCAGTCCAATATGTCTTATAAACGTTACCCTAATGTCATGAAATAAGATCGTCTTAAAAGATCTCTATAAAATCATAACTTGAACGAATTTGAAATCTTATTCCAATAAAATTTGCTAAAACATGTTGGTCGACAAGAATGCATTTCAATGGATAAGGGCTTATGCTAATAATTTAAAGATTGTATAAGGGTTCATACATATTCTATTTAAATACGAACATCCGTCAGATTGGATTATGTCAATAAAAATGGCTTAATGGTTTAACATCCCAAATGTTTAATTAATACTAATAATATGTGAATTATTGTGTAGTAAGAATATCAAGTATATTATAAGCACTTATAAAGTAAATCAATGAATCCACAACAATAGGCAATGTAATTCATTGGGACAAATCCCAACATGTTTTACAAGAATGAACTATGAACATGTGTAACTTATTAAAAGAAGTGCTCATCGTCCATTAACTATAAAATTAAACTACTGCACTAAGTAAGGAAGTAACGTGAGTTATAACATAATTAAAGGGGTCAAAATTAAGTAAGTGATCAGAATGGGGTGTTAAAGAAAGTCAGAAAGGTATTACTCACACCTAAGTTTATATGTTAGATGTAACTAACAAATGAAGGTGTTAGAGCGTGTGAGACTAGTCTCATTAAGACCTAAGGATGATGAGTAAGGACAATTCACATTTATCAATTTAAAGTAAATATGATATGTAAGGACAATTCACATTAATCAATGTAATGTAAGGATGATATGTCAGTACAATTAACATTTCATCAATGTAATGTAAGAATGAAAATACATCGAAAGAGTAGGTAACTCAATCTAGAAGCAATCTTCCATAATTCTTGAGTAAACTTTAAAAGATAAAGAAGATAATGAAAGTGAGCATAACACCGATAGACTAGTTATGAGCATGTTCTTTTAGGGGTATGTCTAATGCTACGAGGCTACAACAGAGGTGGATAAGTAGTCTCATTATGTCCCTAGTCCTTGAACTATGCCTAGTCAAAATAGGAACTAGCCAATGATTTCTACCTAAGAAAGATAGGCATGTACGGTTTCACCTTGGCCGGTGCTTCCACCCGATTTCGGTATTGGGCAGACATATGACTTCATGTTTAGCTCACAATTTCTATGTTGTTTAATGCTCACGATATGTTCGTTTTTCAATATAGCTATGATCCATTACTTTTTGGTGTAAAGTGAACACTCGAGATGGATTCGCTCTAGCCGGGGATCTCCCCTTTTTGGTGTTGGACGGACACCGGATTCAATGAGTATCTCACAGTGTCTAATATTTATTTTTACCGGTGAGTCACCTCGTTTTAGTGTGAGGGATACACTAGATTTCATGTTAATCTGGCATGATCTTATTCCTAATGATGTTACTATGAATGTGAGAATGATGATATGATGGAACATATATTTAAGGTGACCAATGATGAAGATCTTAAGAATGTCAACTGTCAATATAACACTCATGAAGTTTCAGCAAATAATAGGCAAAGCCAAATAAGATTGGCTGATAATTATTTATTATATAATGCCAATAAAGGAAATAGAAAGCAATGTTAATTAGACATCTTATAACTTTCCTAAGATGAAATTAATGAAATAAATGGCATGACTATAGTTTTTCTTCTGAAACGTAAGAAATGTATAGTATAAAAAATTACTCACTATAAGGTAAGGATATCATTCCTTACTATTTGGATTACTTAATTGATTCATTGATGGTATGGGAATACAATGAATCATTGCATTTGCTAGTGAAACATAGGACCAAAGGAATTATTAAACTACACAACAAGAAGAAGAAAAACACTGAAAATAAAACAAAGTAAAGATCAATGAGCTCTAGGGTTGGGGGTTAGAAAATTTTCAAATCGTCGCCTGAGTGGTTCTAAAATTATATTGATGATACTAATGACTTGTAATAATATAGAAAATGAGTTGTGTTCTTTGAATACATTAAAATACATCATATTTATACCCCAATTCACAATTAATGAATTAGGAAAGTCTAATGACTAGACATTCCAGAAATGACATGTTGCTTAGGAAGAGCTTTAATTGATCATGCATATCTTTATGTGTATGTGTGCATACACCCATACTTAGTACAAGTGGTGTACTGAACACCAACTATTTACTATTTTTATAGGTGCAAGTAAGAGGACAGATTGACAAAACTTGCAGCGGTATGGACATCAATGTTCTCCAGACCATTTGGTAGGTCCTCTTTATTTTGAGGATGCTACAGGTTTAGTCTAGCCTTAGTTTTAGCATAGTAAGTGGAGGTTGTCCCTAGCGTTTCTTTCGTACTATTTTCAAAGCTTTGTAATAAGGCATATTTTGAAAACTATTTATGATATATTTATCTTCTATTTCGAATTGACTCTTACAATTGATGGTTGTTTCCTTATGTTGAGCTTAGTATATGATTATACTCTGTAAGTAGTATACGAAGACTATGTATACTTCATAGGTTGATAAAGTTAAAAATTTTCTGCAAAATTTAACTAGATAAATGTGATGATTGAAAGATGAGGCTTGTCTGTGAATTTTTATATGACAACAACGCCTGTGGTATTTCAGATTCTAGAATCCGGGTCGTTACAAATTTGGTATCAGAGTATGATGTTAAACTAACTAGGAACTAAAACTATAAACAACCATGTTACGTAATTTCTAGCTTATGGTTGTGAAATACATCACAATCATTACTTAGAGACTATGCAATGATAGGAAATGTTCCCTTCCTCTACTCTTTATCGTGCTAACTAGATCTTTGACACTTTGTGTCATTAAAAGTATCTAACTTCCTTCTTGTGTGAATGCGTAGAATAATACACACAAGAATTAGGATGACCAAGTTTTCTAATTTTCCATACTCAATATCTCCCCTTTCCAAGAAGGGTAAATGATTGACATGCCCAGCGTGACTAAAAGATGTGTAGTAACTGTGGTCGTTCGCATTGAGATGAGTACATAATTGATTCTAAATGCATGCCACGGGTGTTAGTGAAGAGGAGGACGCTGAGATGGCGGCATATACGCTCAAGGATAGGGCTCAGGTATGGATTGGCTCACTAAAAGTTATGCTACTATAGACCGTCGAAAAAGGGTTGTGAGGTTTCAGTTTCCAAATAAATTGGGTTAAACGGGAAGGGAGTGGTTCAAATCCAATAGACCAAATAATTTCAAATCTTAAAAGCTAATAAGATTATATCTAAGGGGGATTTATACCACTTAGTTTGAGTCAATGTCTTAGATCAAGAAGTCCCTTCCATTTATTTAGTGTCAATAGTTAATGAGTTCCCTGAAATATTTCCGAATAATCTACCAAGAGTCCCTCCTTAATGTAAGATCAACTTTTGTGTTTATTTAGATCACAACCCTAAGCCAATTTCTATTACCCCATAGAGGATGGAACCTGCTGAACGCAAAGAGCTAGAGTTGCAATTAAAAGATTTACTATATAAGGGCTTCATCTAGCCGAGCAAATTCCCATGGGGTGCTCCAGTGTTGTTCGTTATAAAATAGGATGCAAACCTTAGAAGGTGTATCGATTATCGACAAATAAATAGTCACTATAAAGAACAAGTATCCTCCTACTAGAATCGATGACCTCTTTTACAACCTCCGAGGTTAATGTTTCTTTTCCAAGATAGACCTTCGATCAGGCTACAATCAACTTAGAGTGAGGCAAGAAGATGTCCCTAAGACTTCTTTTCGTACGAAATATGGACCTTATTAATGTAGTCTTCCTTTAGTACCTTGATTCCTTCGTCATAGTATTCATAGATGACATTCTCATTTACTCTAAGTCCAGAGAAGAGCATGAGGTACACTGAAGAAAGACATTGAAGTACTCAAAGAACATTAATTGTATGCAAACTTCAGCAAATGTGAGTATTTGTTGAGATCACTTACCTTTCTTGGTCATATTGTTAATGACCAAGGTGTTAAGTTGATCCGAAAAAAGTTTCAGTACACGTGTGAAGCTTAGCACTTCTTTTAATCCACAAATAGAAGGGCAAGTAGAACGTACCATTAAGACTCTTGAAGACATGTTGAGATCATGTGCTATTGACTTTAAGGGGAATTAGGATAGATTGTGTACTGCTACAGTCGTCAAAAATCCAATGGTGATAACAGAAAGAGTACCCTTGAGTTTGAAGTATGTAATCAAATCTACTTTAAGTTATCACCCATGAAAGGGGTAAGGAGATTTGGTAACGAAAAGAACATAAATACGGGTTATATAAGTCATTATGAGATCTTTCAGCGAGTAGCAAATGTTGCCTACGAACTAATGTTACCACAACATTTAGCTTCGTCCATCTAGTGTGGCACGTTTCAATGCTAGAAAAGTGTCTAGGTGATCAAACATTTATCCTACTCGACTAAAGGTTATAAGTCTATGGGAATCCTTCCCTAAGAATAGGTTCCCGTTGCAATTTTATATCGTCAATTGAAGCGAATGCAGAACGGGGAATTTCTCACCGTGAAGGTGTTATGGAGGAACACCCTTTTCAGGGGTAAGTGGGGAGGCCGAGGCCGATATACGATCCGTTACCCTCATTCATTCATTTCTTAAGGCCACTAATCTCATATAGCTTATAATAGCACCATGCGAGTTAAAACACAGTTATGTTTGCATTTCATATGCTGTTGGGTGTAGCATAGACATGTTTTTTCCGTATTGCATGATTTGTGATGTGTATTAAGTTAGGTGTGATTGAAAAAAGAAGTTCCAAAATCTCAAATATGAATCTTCAAATAAGCTTGAGTAATATGTAACATCCACAGAAAGTGTAAATCATATATTCACATAGAGTAAAGTTTCAAGCATGTTAAAGTATTTTCGAAAAATCAACATCTTTGTTTAAATGATATGTAGTGTCATTCGGGGACGAATGTTTTTAGGAGGGGGGGATAATGTAACATTTTTGAAAATTTTATATAAAGTGAAGAGCCCATTAGGTCTTTAAGAATGTGTATTGGGGATACCTATGCATTCCATTGCCCAGTATTGAGAAATATAAGGCACATTATAGAAAATTGTCTAAGGGGTAATAGTCAATTTCTATATAATACACAATAAACAAAATATTGGGCATATTAAAAAGTATTGACTTGAAGTGTGTTAACCGTATATCTAAGTATTAATGAGCTCTTTTAGGATAGGTACCTGCAATGAAGACCATAGGCTAAAATTTAGAAATTCATCAATTGCAAACAGATTAGGTACTAGACAACCATGTGTCAAGCCTAGTACCCTAAGTACATAACCATTTATACTGATCATGTAGATTGAGAAGTTCCCAAGGACATAGTGAAGGTCCTTCGAACAACAAGTGAACATTACCAAAGGAACCATAAATAATAGTAAGTTAGGAAAGTACAACTAACACATATTCAATAACATGTTCAATACATGTGAAGAAGCGGCCAAAGGAGGGGACAAGCCTAACCAAATTCGGTTAGAGTAGTTAGGGGGAAAAAAGGCACAAGGGACCACTCCATGTAGGGCCTAATTTACTAAAAATTCTACACTATAACATACTTCCCTAACTATGTAACTAGCCTAGTACAAAACGAATCAACTTATTAGTGCACGCGACAACCTAAGGCTTAAGCGGATGATACTAACCTAGTAACTACTTAATGTTTCAACCTAATACCCAACCTAGGGTGGTCCAAAAGGTTGGTTTTGGTCAAAAAAAATATAGTAATACTTTAGAAATTACTCTAAGCTACTTAATTTACTATTTTATCAACTTAAATAATTAATTTAAAGGGGAAAAACAGAAATCAAAAATTCAGATTTCGGTTAAGACAAGAAAGGGACAACCGAGTACCTAACCTTGGATTGTCCAAAGATTATGTTAAGGTCTTAACGAGTTAAGGGTACTTGATTAATTACCTTAGGTCACATAATTAATTAAATTATCAATTTAAACAATTTATTAAAATTGTACAAAACGAAATTCTTTCACTAACATAGTATAATTCAAAAATATCGTAGTACTTAACCTAGGATGGTCTTTAAGGGTTGATTATAGTCCCGATGAGCTAGGGATCCTTTATTACTTACCCTAGGTCCCTAAGTTTATTAAATTAAGGATTTAATTAATTAATATAATGTGAAACTGTTGACCGAAATGATAGTCAACACAAATTTACGTATTTGACTAAGTATTATGTTCTCTTATATTTAGTCGACTTAGGAGGGGCTTTTTTGTAATTGGTCAATAAGTTTATTACATTTATTTATTATAACAAAGTTTTATCATTCAATAATAGTTCCTAAACACTTGGAACGAAAACACAAGAAAAAGGCAGTTATGAAGAACGCTAAAATGGAAAAAAGGCAAAGACGTTCTTAGGAGATTTCAAGGTATATTAAAGGTTTCGTTCGAGGTGGCCTTTGTAGGTTATGTTCTTCTTAGGGTATGGGTTTCTCTCCAAAACTTTTTTCTCCAAGAGACTTTCTTTTCAATGATTCAAAGATCTTGAAAACTAGGGTTGCTCCCCTGTTCTCGTCGAACTCCTTTGTCCCTAGTATCCTTTTTGATTCCTTATTGAATAGGTTAGAGATCATTTTCTTGGTATGTGGTTCTGGATGATCTTATTTTTAATGTTCTTGAAATATGAATGTGGATTAATCTATGATGTTTTGATTGTATAAAATTAATACTATCATGAAAATTAGGAATGGATGATACAATAAGTTACGTGTGTGATTGTGTTAAGTGATTTAGGTGTTTTGGCTGAATGTTGACTTGTTGTTGTTATGACGTAGTGACGATGTTAAAGTCATCAAATTTTAATATGTTGATGTCCAATTTGTCTTAAAAACGTCACCCTATAGTCATTAACTTAGATAGGCTTAAAAGATCGCTATGAAATCACAACTTGAATTAATTGGCTATCTAAATCCAATAAAATTGGCTAAAACTATTTGGACAAAACGAATGCATGTTAAATGCTAAGGGATTATGTAAATTATTTAAACATAGTCTAATGGTTCATACATGTTCAATTTAATTATGAACCTCTGTAAAATTAGCTTATACCAATAAAAATGGCTTATTGGTTTAACATCCCAAATCATGAGACAATACTAATCAATATGCCAATTCTTGTGTAGTAAGAGTATAAAGTATATTATTAGCACTTCTAAAGTAACTAAATGAATCCCTATCTATAGGCATGTCATTCATTGGGACAACTCCCAACATTCCGTAAAAGATTGACCAATGAACATGTGTAACTTATTGAAAGAAGTTCGTATCATCCGTATATGATGAAATGAAGCTACTACACTAAAGTAATGAAGTAACGTGCTTTATAACATAATTAAAGGGGTCTTAATTAAGTAAATTACCAGAATAGGGTGTTAATAAAAGTAAGACAAGTCATACTCACAGCTAAGTTAATATGCTAAAAGTATACTGACGAATGAAGGTGTTACAACATGTGAGACTAGTCTCATTAACACCTAAGGATGATATGTAATGACAATTAACATTCATCAATGTAAAGTAAGGATGATATGTAAGGATAATTCAAATTCATAATGTAAAGTAATGATTATATATAAGGATAATTAACATTGAATCAATGTAAAGTAAGAATGCCAAGTCATTAAAAGAGTAAGTAAATCTCAATCTAGAAGCAAGCTTCCATAATTTTTGAGTCAATTCTATAAGATAAAGTAGATAATGAAAGTGAGCATAGCAGTGATAGACTAGGTATGAGCATGTGCTTGCACATGTAAGTCTCTAGCCAGCGGTTTCACCTAAGCGAGCTAGGCATGTAAGGTTTCACCTTGGCCGGTGATTCTACCCCTTTTCAATGTGGGGCAGACACAAGATTTCATATTTAGCACACATGATCTATGTCGCTTAATGCTCACGATATGTTCTTGATTCACTATAGTCGTGATTCACTCTTTTTTGTGTGGAGTGAACACTTCATATGGATTCGCCTTAGAAGGCGATCACCCCTTTTCGGTGTGGGTTAAACACCAGATTCCATGAGTACCTCACATGGTCTACGATTTATTTTTACCGGTGAATCACCTCTTTTTAGTTTTGGGGAGGCACTAGATTTAATGTTAAACTCGCATGATCTTATTCCTAATGATGTCACTACTAAAGTGAGAATGATGATGTTGATGGAATGTATGTTAAAGATGAGCAAATAATGGACAAAGACAAAATAAAATTGGCTTATAATGATTCCTTATATGATCCCAATAAAGGGAAGTACAAAGCAATGTTATTTACACCCCTAATATCAATGTAATGAAATAAATGGCATGACCAATATAGGTGTCTTATAAAACGTAAGAAATGTATAGTATAAAGAATGACTCACTCTAAGGTAGGGAAATAATTCCTTAGTCATTGGATTACTTACTTGATTTATTGTGGGCATGAGACTACATTGAATTATTTAACTCCTATGTAAAAATTGGGCACAAAGAAATTATTGAACTACACAACAACAACAAGAAAAAGACTTAAAATAAAACTAAGTAAAGATCAGTGAGCTCTCGGGTTGGGGGATAGCTAATTTTCAAATCATCCCCTGAGAGGTTATAAAATTATGTTGATGATAATAATTTTTTTTGTAATCATATAGAATACGAGTTGTGTTCTTTGAATGCATTAAATACATCATATTCATACTACAATTTACAATTAATGAATTACGAAAGTCTAATGACTAGACTTTCAAGAAATGGCATGTTACGTAGGAATAACTTGGATTAATCATGCGTAGCTTTATGGGTATGTGTGCATACACCCATACTTAGTAAAAGTTGTGTACTAAACCCCTACTATTTACTATTTTTAATAGGAGCAAGTTAGAGGAGAAATTGACGACACTTGCAGTGGTTTGGACATCAGCGTTCTCCTGACCATTTGGTAGGTCCTCTTTATTTCAAGGATGTTACAATTTTAGTCTAGCCTTAGTTTTTAATCTAGATAAGGGATGTTGTCCCTAGCGTTTCTTTCATACTGTCATTTTGAAGGTTTGTAATAAGACCGTAGTTGGCAAACTATTTATAATATATTCATCTTCTATTTCCAATTGACTCTTCTGATAGATTGTTGTTTATTTATGTTGAACTTAGTATATGAAGAAACAATGTATCTACTAGATGAAGTCTCTGTATACTTCACACGTTTAAAAAGTTATAAATTTTCCACAAAATTTAACTAGATGAATGTAATGAATACATGATGAGGCTTGTCTGCGACCTCTGAAAGGTCAACTACACCGGTGGTGATTCAGATTCCATAATCTGGGTCATTACATGCAATGGATGAGAAACCATCCACAAACCATAAATAATAACAAGCTAGACCCAACAAACTTGTAATGTAGGATGGAGTCAATGGTCAAAGACAAGAAAAGCCACCAACCTCAACCATTTTCTATACTTGACAAATATATGATTTTCCTTAAGCACTTGTAATACCACCCTCAAATGGTCCATAAATTCACCCTCTCTTTTTTAATATACACAGTTATCGTCGATTAATACAATGAAAAATGAATGTATGTATCTTTGAAACACCCTATTCATGAGATCCATAAATGACGCTTGAGAATAAGTGTGACCAAAGGACATTACTAAGAACCTATAATGACCATATCAATTCTGAAATGCCATGTTTAGTATATCCTCCCCTCTTACCCTAAGTTGGTAATACCCTGATCTCAAGTCAATCTTCGAAAAGTAGTGTAACAACCAATCTAGTCGTTTTGAACAGCAGATTTCATTTCTGGAAAGAACTGGCCAATATTACGGACACCACGACGGACCGTCATAGGCACGACGATCCGTCACAGATGTCTCGTTTCAATATACTTAGGAATTCTGGAATTGGGTACTGAAAATCGACTCTCTGAACTTCGTAACGGACTTGCAGGATGGACCGTCACAGGTGTGACAGACCGTCACAGTGTCCTTGTTGAAAATAAAGTCCTGGCCCTCACGACGACCCGCGTGACGGACAGTCGCAGTCACGACGGCCCGTCACAGGTTGCATAATCCCAGTCAGAATCGGATTTATTTACACGTTTTAAGGGACGTTTTGGACTATTCTTTCCTTAATTATAGATTTCGTGGGTTTACATTACTAACTCAAAATTCTTGACGGATAAAAGAGGTAACTTTGGGTTAATTAGTGGGGTATTATTGTCATCTTTTACACTTAATTATATGTTAATTAGGGTAAAAGAAAGAGGGTTTGAATAAGAAAAAGAGAAAAGAAAAGAGAGGGATAGATTGATCGATTGAGAGAGAGAGTCGAACGAGGAAGAAGAATATCAAAGCTTGGGAAATTGCTTGTTGATTCAAATTCTTCGGTGGAGGTAGGTTACGGTTTCTCTTACGATACTTGTAGTGAACTCTTAATAGTGAATGGTATGTATTGGTGGTATTGTAAACCTTTCTATATGCTTAATTGTATTCTTGCATGAATATGATTATGTGATTTTTATAAAACAAGCATGATGAAAACCATTGAATCCCAAATCTTGAAAGAAACTTTAATCTACTTATTAATGATAATGTCTTGGTATAAAAGAAGGCTTCATGAATTAAAGTAATGGGATTGATGATGCCTTGGTACAGAGAAGGCTTGACGAACAGTTAGAATGAGATTAGTGGATCGGAATGTCACGTTCCGACACCTAGTATTAGTGGATCAGAGTGTCACGTTCCGACACATAGTATTGGTGGATCGGAGTGTCACGTTCCGACACATATAGGGGATCGGAGTGTCACGTTCCGACACATATAAGAGATTGGAGTGTCACGTTCCGACATATATAGGGGATCGGAGTGTCACCTTCCGACACATATAGGGGATCGGAGTGTCATGTACGTCCGACACATAGTGGTAGGGGATCGGAGTGTCACGTACCGACACAAGAGGAAGAAATATAATGAATCGTGAAAGATGATAATATACTCAATATAATAAACTTAATTCCCAAATGAGCATGGTATTGAGGCTTGAGCCCTCATGGATGAACTTAATGGTACTTATTGATGGTTATAGTACTTGTTGTTGTTACATGTTGAGTCTATAGTTGATTTATGATATTAACTGATATATACTTTTTTCTATTTTGAGTTGGCCGATGATATCTACTCAGTACTGTGGTTGTACTGACCCCCTACTTTTATGTTTTCTTCTTTGTTATTTGTGGAAATGCAGCAAATGTTCTGTCAACTTCAACTCAACAGTAGATCTAGCCAGTCTTCACTACCTTCGGAAATTCAGGGTGAGCTAATGCGTCTAGCTTGGACTGGATCATCGTCTTCAAGTCTTGATGCCTTGAACTTCTGGCATGGACTAGCTTTTATGTATTTTTAGTTCTTAGACATTCTTAGTTTAGTAATTTGAAATAGATGTTCTTGTGATGATGACTTCCAAATTTTGGGGATAATGATAAGTTTGAGTTATAGAAGTTTATTATTGATTTTACTTATGAGTTTAATTCTTCCGCATTATTTTCTGTTGATATATGTTGAAATGATAAGGTTTAGATTTGGTTGGTTCGCTCACATAGGAGGTTAAATGTGGGTGCTAGTCGCGGCTCGGTTTTGGGTCGTGACAAACTTGGTATCAGAGCATTAGGTTCGTTGGTCTCATCACACAAGAACAGGTCTAGTAGAGTCTTAAGGAACGGTAGGGGGACGCCTTTACTTTTCCTTGAGAGGCTATAGGACTTTAGGAAAATTTCACTCTTTCATTCTTTCTTTCGTGCTACTACTTGAGTCCAATTGGTATCTAGGCGATACGAATTGGTATCTAACCATCTTCACTCTCTTTCGCAGATGGTTAGAACTAGAGCAACGACTACGCCAACACCAACACCGGCCAGACAAGAAACAAATGAGCCAGCCACTGGGGCTGTGGCTCGAGGAAGAACAATGGCAAGAGGCCATGGTAGAGGTCGTGGGAGGACGTCCTCTAGAGGAAGAGGACGAGCACCTAGCCCATCTGATACAAGGGCAGTGACTCCTCCACCGACTGAGGAAGTAATAAGAGAAGGGGAGGATGGGGAAAATGAACAAGTGCAGAATGAGGGATTGCCACCCCAACCTACCCCAGAGATGATCAATCAGGTTCTTGCCTATCTCAGTGGTTTGTCTGATCAAGGTCAGGCACCTCCAGTGTTTTCCGCACCAACACTTCCAGTTTCAGAGGTACAACATGCAGCCACTGTTGCTCCTCGTATGGATGCCTCATTGGACATAGGCACGTTTCCACGTCTGACTACTGGGCCTATGATGACAAGTGATCAGCATGAACTTTTCAGTATGTTCTTGAAATTGAAACCTCCAGTCTTCAAGGGTGCTGAATCGGAGGATGCTTATGATTTTCTGGTTGATTGTCATGAGCTACTACACAAGATGGGGATAGTAGAACGGTTTGGCGTTGAGTTCGTAAGCTATCAGTTTCAAGGGAACGCCAAAATGTGGTGGCGATCACATGTCGAGTGTCAACCAACAGAGGCCACACCAATGACTTGGTCATCCTTCTCTACCCTTTTTATGGAGAAGTATATGCCAAGGACTTTGAAAGATAGGAAAAGGGATGAGTTCTTGAGTCTCGAGCAAGGTAGGATGACGGTTAACGCATATGAGGCTATGTTTCGTGCTTTATCAAGGTATGACACCCAACTTTGTTTCAGTCCACAAGAGCAGATTCGCCATTTTGTGAAGGGGTTGAGATCAGAGTTGCGGATTTCGGCCTTACAGGTAGCGGCAACGGAAAAATCCTTCCAAGAGGTGGTAGACTTTGTGGTAGAAGTGGAAGGAGTGAAGCCAGACGACTTCACCACAACAACGACATCAAAAAGGTTTCGAAAAGGGGGTGAGTTTAATGGTTCTTACACTAGAGGACAGGGTTCAGGAAGTTACTCAACCCGACCAATTCAGTCTTCACTACAGACTGTAGTTGGGGGACCACCTCTGACAGGTCAACACTTTTCCGAGAGACCTATGCTTGACTCCAAAGAGTGTTATAGATGTGGGGAGATTGGACATATTAGGAAGGATTGTCCCAGACAAAGTTATAGACCCCCAATAGCTAGAGGTAGAGGTGGTCATGGTAGAGACCGTTATTCTGGAGGACGTGGTGGTCGAGGTAATGGTGGTCACCAAAACGGCAGAGGTGATGGGCAAACTGGAGCCACTACATCACAACATGGTAGGGGCAACGGACAGACAAATGATAGGGCCCATTGTTATGCTTTCCCTGGGAGATCTGAAGCGGAGACATCTGATGCTGTCATCACAGGTAATCTTTCGGTTTGTGATTGCATGGCTTCTGTATTGTTTGATCTCGGATCCGCATTTTCTTATGTATCTTCCTCATTTGCTAATGGTCTTAAATTACATTGTGAATTACTTGACATGCCTATTCGTGTTTCTACTCCGGTGGGTGAGTCTTTGATAGTTGAAAAAGTATACAGGTCTTGTTTGGTGAACTTTGTGGGGAGTAACACTTATGTAGACTTGGTTATCCTAGAAATGGTTGATTTTGATGTAATTCTGGGTATGACTTGGCTTTCTCTGAATTTTGCAATCTTGGATTGTAATGCTAAGACTGTGACGTTAGCCAAGCCTGGGACAGATCCGTTAGTGTGGGAGGGTGACTACACTTCTAATCCGGTGCGTATCATCTCCTTTCTTCATGCAAAGAAAATGGTTAGTAAAGGGTGTTTAGATTTTTTGGCTCATCTCAAGGATTACACTACTCAAGTACCCTCGATTGATTCGGTTTCGGTAGTCCGTGAGTTTTTGGATGTGTTCCCTGCAGATCTTCCTGGTATGCCACCAGATAGGGATATTGACTTCTGCATCGATCTTGAACCGGGCACTCGCCCCATTTCTATACCCCCTTATAGAATGGCTCCCGTGGAGTTAAGAGAGTTAAAGGCAAAACTTCAAGAGTTATTGAACAAAGGCTTCATTAGACCAAGTGCATCCCCTTGGGGTGCTCCGGTTTTGTTTGTGAAGAAGAAGTATGGGAGTTTTCGAATGTGTATTGACTACAGACAACTAAACAAGGTAACGATAAAGAACAAGTATCCTATTCCTCGCATTGATGACTTGTTCGATCAGTTACAAGTTGCTTGTGTCTTCTCTAAGATTGACTTGAGATCCGATTATTATCAATTGAAAATACGGGCAACGGATGTGCCAAAGACTGCTTTTCGAACTAGGTATGGGCATTATGAATTTGTGGTGATGTCCTTTGGTCAAACGAATGCCCCTGCTGCGTTCATGAGCTTGATGAATGGGATTTTTAAGCCATACCTGGATCTGTTTGTGATTGTGTTTATTGATGATATACTGATTTATTCTAAAAGTAAGAAGGAACATGAGGAGCATTTGAAGATTGTTTTGGAAATGTTGAGGGAGAAAAAGCTTTATGCCAAGTTCTCTAAGTGTGAGTTTTGGCTAGATGCAGTGTCCTTCTTGGGGCACGTGGTTTCGATGGAGGGGGTGATGGTAGATCCTTCTAAGATTGATACAGTGAAGAATTGGGTAAGACCCACTAATGTGTCAGAAATAAGGAGCTTTGTTGGGTTAGCTAGCTACTACCGCCGATTTGTCAAGGGATTGTCTTCTATTGCTTCCCAATTGACGAACTTGATTAAGCAGAATGTTCCATTTGTATGGTCGGATGAGTGCGAAGAAAGCTTTCATAAACTCAAGGCTTTTTTGACTACCGCACCTATCCTCACCTTACCGGTAGAGGGTAAGAACTTTATTATTTATTGTGATGCATCGTATTCGGGTTTGGGTGCAGTGCTAAGGCAAGAGAAGAATTTGATTGCTTATGCTTCAAGATAATTAAAAGTGCATGAACGTAACTATCCGACCCACGATTTGGAATTGGCTTCGGTAGTGTTTGCATTAAAGCAATGGAGACACTATTTATATGGGGTTAAGTGTGAGGTCTACACGGATCATCGTAGCCTTCAGTATGTCTTTACTCAGAAGGATTTGAACTTGAGATAGAGGAGATGGATGGAGCTACTAAAGGACTACGATATCACTATCTTGTATCATCCGGGGAAGGCGAATGTTGTAGCGCATGCTTTAAGTAGAAAGGCGGGAAGCATGGGAAGTCTAGCTCACTTGCAAGCTTCTAGATGCCCATTGGCTAGAGAGGTCCAGACCCTAGCTAATGACTTGATGAGATTAGAAGTAAATGAGAAGGAAGGATTGTTGGCTTCTGTGGAGGCAAGATCTTCATTTCTTGACAAGATTAACGGAAGGCAGTTTGATGATGAGAAACTGCGCAGAATCCAAGATAAGGTATTGCAAGGAGAGGCTAAAGAGGCAACAATCGATGAGGAAGGTGTGTTGAGGATTAAGGGAAGGGTATGTGTACCCCGCATCGATGATTTGATCAACACTATTTTGGCAGAGGCTCATAGTTCAAGGTATTCTATACATCCGAGTGCAACCAAGATGTATCGCGACCTAAAGCAACACTTTTGGTGGAGTAGAATGAAGCGCGATATTGTTGACTTTATTTTCAAATGTCCAAACTGTCAACAAGTAAAGCATGAACACCACAGGCCCGGAGGAACGCTTCAGAGAATGTCCATTCCTGAATGGAAGTGGGAGAGAATCGCAATGGACTTTGTGGTTGGTGTTCCAAAGATAATGGATAAGTATGACTCCATTTGGGTGATTGTTGATAGGTTAACTAAGTCTGCTCATTTTATTCCGGTCAAGGTAACTTACAATGCAGAGAAGTTAGCAAAAATCTACATCTCAGAAATCGTTCGACTGCATAGAGTTCCACTATCCATCATATCAGATAGAGGTACGCAGTTTACTTCTAAGTTTTGGAAAACATTGCATGCGGAATTGGGTACTAGGTTGGACCATAGTACTGCGTTCCATCCTCAAATTGATGGTCAGTCCGATAGAACGATTCAAGTGTTGGAAGATATGCTTCGTGCATGTGTGATAGAGTTTGGTGGCCATTGGGATAACTTCTTACCTTTGGCAGAGTTTTCGTACAATAATAGCTATCACTCCAGTATTGATATGGCCCCATTTGAAGCATTGTATGGGAGGAGGTGTAGATCTCCCGTTGGTTGGTTAGATGCATTTGAGGTTAGACCTTGGGGTACTAACCTCTTGAGGGATTCGTTAGATATGGTGAAGGGCATTTAAGAAAAGCTTCTAGCGGCGCAAAGTAGACAAAAGGAGTATGCAGATCGAAAGGTTAGAGACTTGGAGTTCATGAAGGGTGAACATGTCTTGTTGAAGGTTTCACCCATGAAAGGGGTGATGCGGTTTGGCAAAAGAGGTAAGCTAAGTCCAAGGTATATTGGACCATTTGAAGTACTAAAGCGAGCAGGTGAGGTGGATTATGAGTTATCCTTACCTCCAGGGCTGTCCGGAGTGCATCCGGTGTTTCATGTGTCCATGTTGAAAAGATACCATGGAGATGGAAACTATATCATCCGTTGGGATTCAGTTTTGCTTGATGAGAATTTGACTTATGAGGAGGAACCGGTTGCTATATTAGATAGAGAGGTTCGCAAGTTTAGGTCGAGAGAAATTGCATCCATCAAAGTTCAATGGATGAATCGACCGGTTGAAGAGGCTACTTGGGAGAAGGAGGCAGATATGCAAGAAAAATACCCACATCTATTTACAGATTCAGGTACTTCCTTCCGCCCTTGTTTTTCTTCTTTTGATCATTCGGGGACGAACGATGGGTAAATTGTTATCTATTGTAACGACCAGTCTAGTCGTTTTGAGCAGCAGATTTCATTTTTGAAAAGAACTGGCCAAGAATACGGACACCAAGACGGACCGTCATAGGCACGACGGTCCGTCACAGATGTCTCGTTTCAATATACTTAGGAATTCTGGAATTGGGTACTGAAAATCGACTCTCTGAACTTCGTCACGGACTTGCAGGACGGACCGTCACAGGTGTGACGGACCGTCACTGTGTCCTTGGTGAAAATAAAGTCCTGGCCCTCACGACGACCTGCGTGACGGACCGTCGCAGTCACGACGGCCCGTCACAGGTTGTGTAATCCCAGTCAGAATCGGATTTCTTTACACGTTTTAAGGGACGTTTTGGACTATTCTTTCCTTAATTATAGATTTCGTGGGTTTACATTAATAACTCAAAATTCTTGAGGGATAAAAGAGGTAACTTTGGGTTAATTAGTGGGGTATTATTGTCATCTTTTACACTTAATTATATGTTAATTGGGGTAAAAGAAAGAGGGTTTGAATAAGAAAAAGAGAAAAGAAAAGAGAGGGATAGATTGATCGATTGAGAGAGAGAGAGTCGAACGAGGAAGAAGAATATCAAAGCTTGGGAAATTGCTTGTTGATTCCAATTCTTCGGTGGAGGTAGGTTGTGGTTTCTCTTACGATACTCGTAGTGAACTCTTAATAGTGAATGGTATGTATTGGTGGTATTGTAAACCTGTCTATATGCTTAATTATATGCTTGCATGAATATGATTATGTGATTTTGATAAAACAAGCATGATGAAAACCATTGAATCCCAAATCTTGAAAGAAACTTTAATCTACTTATTAATGATAATGCCTTGGTATAAAAGAAGGCTTGATGAATTAAAGTAATGGGATTGATGATGCCTTGGTACAGAAAAGGATTGACGAAAAGTTAGAATGAGATTAGTGGATCGGAGTGTCACGTTCCGACACCTAGTATTAGTGGATCAGAGTGTCACGTTCCGACATATAGTATTAGTGGATTGGAGTGTCACGTTCCGACACATATAGGGGATCGGAGTGTCACGTTCCGAAACATATAGGGGATCAGAGTGTCACGTTCCGACACATATAGGGGATCGGAGTGTCACGTTCCGACACATATAGGGGATCGGAGTGTCACGTACCGACACATAGTGGTAGGGGATCGGAGAGTCACGTAACGACACAAGAGGAAGAAAGATAATGAATCGTGAAAGATGATAATATACTCAATATAATGAACTTAATTCCCAAATGAGCATGGTATTGAGGCTTGAGCCCTCATGGATGAACTTAATGGTACTTATTGATGGTTATAGTACTTGTTGTTGTTACATGTTGAGTTTATAGTTGATTTATGATATTAACTGATATATACTTTTTTCTATTTTGAGTTGGCCGATGATATCTACTCAGTACTGTGGTTGTACTGACCCCCTACTTTTATGTTTTCTTCTTTGTTATTTGTGGAAATGCAGCAAATGTTCCGTCAACTTCAACTCAACAGTAGATCTAGCCAGTCTTCACTACCTTCGGAAATTCAGGGTGAGCTAATGCGTCTAGCTTGGACTGGATCATCGTCTTCAAGTCTTGATGCCTCGAACTTCCGGCATGGACTAGCTTTTATGTATTTTTAGTTCTTAGACATTCTTAGTTTAGTAATTTGAAATAGATGTTCTTGTGATGATGACTTCCAGATTTTGGGGATAATGATAAGTTTGAGTTATAGAAGTTTATTATTGATTTTAATTATGAGTTTAAGTCTTCCGCATTATTTTCTGTTGATATATGTTGAAATGATAAGGTTTAGATTTGGTTGGTTCGCTCACATAGGAGGGTAAATGTGGGTGCCAGTCGCGGCTCGGTTTTGGGTCGTGACAAGTAGCTTGCCTCTTGAAGTTGATCAAACAAGTCATCAATACGACGGAGAGGATACTTGTTCTGAATAGTGACTTTATTGAGTTAATGATAATCGATGCACATTATAAGGGACTCATCCTTATTATTCACCAATAAATTAGACCACCCCATGGAGAAATATTAGGTCTAATGAAGCCTTTGTCTAGTACATCTTTGAGTTGAGCCTTCAACTCTTTCATTTCGGCTTGAGTCATCCAATAAGAAGAAATTGAAATGTAATTTGTATCCGGTAACTAGTAGATACCAAAATCAATTTTCCGTTTGCGAGTAATACCGAGAAGATCATTAAGAATTACATCTGGAAATTCCCGCACCACCCTTATTCAACAATCTATAGAAGCAAAGCAAGAATGAAACCAATCCATATCCAATACGACAACAAAATAAAAGATATCAAGTTCTACTACTACAACATATATTACTCTATTTGGCAACATTATAGGAAAATACCTATTTACCCTTTTTTCAACAACCAACTCACCAACTGGGGTAGACACCATAAAAAGGTCATTCAAGATATCAAGCAAAATTTCAAAATTTCTAGCTACTAGAGAAGTAAGAAATTATAATGTAGCACTAAGATCAAATAAATCATATAAATCATTGGAAAAGACTTTCAACATACCGGTCACCACATCGGAGGAAGTCTCTTACTCTCTCCTATAGTGTAGAGAATAAAAGTGATTCCTCTTCAGAGCGTCATTTGAACCACTTGGTTGAGTTTGATCACTAACCTTGTCTTGACCCTTGACATTAGGGCAATCCCTAACCCTGTTGCAACACTTTAAACAAAAAAATTATTTCCCATTCCAACACAGAATTCCCCTAAATGAGCTTTTAAAAAATTTGGAACAATTAGGATTCTTGTTCGCTGAACTACTATCCTTTCCCTTCTTATTCTTAGGATTAGACACCCTATCCTCATTTCTTAGGGAACATGGAAGGAACTTGATTTTACAACCTCTTTTTGAACCTAAGCTTGTCTTGGATATCAAGCCTACCATTTGAAGAACCACCATCAAAAGATCCTACCATCTTGGCATCTCTAGTCTTCTCTTAACCCTTGACTCTTCCACATGTTGAGCATGATCCATAAGAAGAGAAATGTTAATATTTTCATGTAGCATAGCTTAATGACATTCCCATCATAAAGTGATTTATTTCATCCATGGGATCGGAAACTATAGAAGGAGCACACTTGAAAATTTAGTGAATTTCAAGGAGTATTAGAGCACACTGATACCTCCTTGACGAAGGTTAATGAACTCGGCCACTTTAGCTTACCGCTTCTCCCTAAGAAAGAATCTATAAAGAAAAGTCTTCTTGAAAATTTCCCAAGAAACTGATCCACCTTTTAAAGGCCTATTGTCTATTCATTTGAAGTATCAAGTTTGGGCCACATCTTTGTGTTGGTACATACCTAACTCAGCCTTCTCACTAGTAGTCAACCCCATAGCATAAAGGATCTTGTATATTTAATCAATGAACTGTTGGGGGTCTTTCTCATGTTGGTACCCATGGAACGTAGGGGTATTGATCCTAATGAAATCCCTTAAACGGTAGGCCATAGTACCAACATGTTGGTTTTGTCGGGTTACAACCTCCTAGTTATCTTGGGCCGTCATGGATTTAACTTAGGTAGTGATGTCTTGTACTTGAGTAGTAATCGATTGGGCCATGTGGATAAGATCAGACCTTATGTCACAATTTATCAAAGGAGAAGAATTGATCAGAGCTTGATTATCATTAGGATTTTCTTCAAAAGGAGGGAGTTGATCACCACGGGGAGGAACTCCAGCATTCGAAATCTCTTCGTTTATTCTTTGTGTCGCATTCCTTCAAGTAATCATTACCTAATAACACAAGAAAAAGGATTAGATACAAAAATCATATAGAGTAAAAACTCTAGAGGCACTATATTAGACTTCCAAGCATCATATAGATTCTTATTCATAAATGTGGTCCGCGTCAAAATTATGAATAAAAATCTACATAGACGTGGTTTAGAGATATATCTAATCAAAGATATTTAACATGGCTCTAATACCAAGTTTGTCATATCCGGGGAGAACTCCCTTGAGGTAACTTGCGTCGTCGTCCTCTTTGAGGACCAAGACTAGCCTTTAACATACATCATTAAATTTATCGGTTAAAATATGGAAAATTTGAACTTTTCCTTACTTCAACTTTGAGGTTTACATAGACCTTTACATACACATAATATTCATATCGAGTATACATAAACCTCTTTTTATCGGAATATTACATAGTGTTCTACTTTTATTGAACATAAATATATATTTAGTCCTAGACAATACATCAATGTAATAGAGCCTCATATAGGTTATACAATGTCTAGTATACCAATAAAAAGGAAAGAACATAAGAGTCATAAAAATTTGAACAACTTCATAAACGTGATAGTGGCATTGCCCTCGGAAAGTGAGGACCTAACAAACTTTGATGATTGAGAGTTTTAAGTGTTCTTTAAAGTCATCTCAAAGGCCTTCAACTACCAAAATTAAAATATTGGAGACAATGGAGAAAATGGGGTTAGTTCACCACTTGCTTTAAGTATGAGACCATATACAAACATCTCATAAAATAATTATAAAAAAGGGATATTTCATTACAATATGTTTTTTTACCTTTAGAAAGCATTATGAACATTCAAGAAGACCATACCAATCAATAATGCATATTCATTAAGTCTAAAATATGTACATCACAACACAAACAATACAGTGTCTAGTAAAGGCAGCACGAATATGACATAATTGAACATATAGTCAAAGAAAAACTATCATCAAGTTATAATAGACAAAAGTATGAATTAGAGTTCAGTACAATATTACCAATGTAAGACATTTACACATTAACTCTATTAAGTCAACAAGTGCAATTACTAAGCAAAGTCCTATAACCTTACTCAATAAAGTAACTCAACAAGACCCATAATGAATGTCCAACATTACATAGTATGTCATTAAGAGTATATATCATCATACGTAAGCAATAGAGACCAATACATGTTCATAGTAAAACTAACAATAATGTATTATCATCAATATGCAAGAACATCATATACATAATTGGTACAAGAATAAGCATGTTCATATATTAGAACAACCTTCTAACGTTTCCTTCAAGGTAAACTAGTGCAAGACATAGGTAGAGTCTGATACCCCTCACTAAGCTAAGTCAAATATCTTAAGTGACCTTAGTTGGTGTATATTTATTACATTATTTTAGAGTTAGGGAGTACTTGCATTAACCGACATAGACCACAAAAGCTAAATGTGGAATTCGGTGTTGTAAAGCCTTACACTGATCGAAGGTGATTTGCCAGCCAAAGTAAGACCAAACATAAATGTAGCTATAATGGTGGATCCACTAGCTTGTATTCATATGTGGGCAACATAGTTCATGAACTAAGAAATAGGTATGAACCCTCTGCATGCCACTAAGAAATTTGAACCTCATCTCATGGGAATTCATAGGATGAGTAACCTTCCTTGGGGAGTCAACCCCTCATATGGACCCATTGGATGAATCTTCCTCGATGGAAAGTCAACACCTCCCATTGTCAAGTTAACTCGATACTAAGTTAAGTCCTTTTTGAAATTTCGTTAATGTTTGTATGAATCATCGTTGCTTGATGTAGTTCATAGAGTCTATCCCTTGTATAATCATATTTTTCGTCATCATAGATCAATAAAATTGCATGACTATAGTCCTTTCAATAAAAAATAATATACGTGAGCTTAGCACATATACATAATTATATCATGATAAGGCACATTGGTAAGTTATCACCATCCTTATAACATTTACATCTTGGCCAACACCTCACAAACTAAAGTCAAGACATTCAATTGTAGATCATACCAAACCTATCAATCTTAATACAGGGTATAGTTAAATAGAAAATGATCATATAAAACACAATTAACCACATTTGGAGTAAGGAATTGGAACCACAAAACTTACCAAGTATGCTTCATAATCCATCATCAAAGTCTTACCGTCAACATTTAACTTCACCAAGTAATGGTGTAATATCATCATCCAACAATAACGGATCATGATAACAAAACAAATTGAAAACATACATCAAAATCCATCACTAGTTCATATCTTAATACAAAAGACTTACGCCAAAGTCATAATGTAGATCAATTACTCAAGATGTAGCATCATAGAACTATAATTCGTCCTAATTTTTTCATAATTTATACAATAACATCATATAGAAGTACTTCAACTATTAACCAATTCAACTGAACAAACATTACATAATTCATATTTTAAATACAACCTAGGGTTACAGCGAATCGGTCATCTTCTCCAAGAAGGACCAATCGTTCAATAAACAACATGATTGTGTCATAATACATGTTTATATATAAAAAATCCATAAGAAATCATAAACAAAGAAATTTTACAACATCAATTTTTTTATTGGAAAAGACCCACTTGAATTTCATACTTTTGAAATCAATTTGATGGAACCCTTTGGGTAAATATGTCCAAAAGTTAAAAGGAATCCCATACCTTATTTTTTTTGTAAGTATTGATGGAGAAATATTGGTGATTTAATCCCTATAACAAACCTTCACCTTGACTTCTTTAATACCCTAAAATGATCTAAGGTTAACTAGAGTTTTATGATTGTTTCTTGAATTAATTTTGTAATAAAATTTGTTATATTAGTTTCCTTATGAAATGTATGAATTTTTGTTTTGTTTAAAGTTAAAACTTCCATGACGTTTGAATGATATGCCTTAGATAGTTCTTGTGTGTCATGATGTGTTTTACTGAGTTTTACGTGTTCTTTTTGCTTGAAATTGGTGTGAGATTTTCCTTAGACCTATAAATCTATGATTAGAGTTTAATGTATGGGTACGAACCCACCAAGTCCCCAAAAGGGGACCTGGATAAATGCTCAAGACTGCTTTGGTAGCGTCCACCAACGAGGGCAAAGGATGACTAGTCCAAGCACTAACTTGTTGATTTTCCCCGTCGATTTTACCTTCATGTTAGGCTAGCCAGGATCCAAATAAATCAATTTTTAAACCCACAAAACAACACCAATAGATCGTTGATGGACATACAGTCTGTTGGTTTCATAAATCGATTGTGGTCCTACAAAAGTTGTTGGACGCTACTTCCTTGGCTTAGGGTGTTTTGTAAATTTACCCCAAGTATTTAATGACACTAGGATGATATTTTTATATTATTTTAGTTATATTAGATTATTTTTAATTCCTATACATAGAAAATACCTCTTACTTAAAATATTCAAACTCTCATTCTAATGAAAAACTCTCTCAAGTTACCATTGGAGCTAAGACTGAAGGAATAATTAGGATGTCTTGTTGCAAAGTTTTATTCAACAAAATTAGTGGGTTTCCTTCTCATTGAGGTATGGTATCAATCTTTTAACTATCTTCCATTGAATTAGTAGCTTTTAATGAACTTTCAAAAAGGCTTTTAAAACCTAACTTCTTCTATCTTAACTCTAAATATGGGTCGTGCATGAAACGTTACTATCATTGAAAAATAATTTTTATAATGTTAGATGATGATTTTAATGCTAAAATTTCAATGGAAACATAATAAAGCTTTTTATCAAATCGTGGCGTAAGAAATGGGTGAAATGAGCTCTATTTTTTAGTCTTCGAGTTTTGCTTTACTTGTGTTGTTATTGAGGTTTAGCTACTGACCTAATGGATAATTTATGATGAATTGTTGAGTAAAATGTTATAGGTGATGGATGATTGGATTAAAGGGTAAATTGGTTATGTTTCTTAGCTTTAATTTCGAAATACTTTTAAGTTGTATGATCCACCTTCTTGGTGTTTGGGTTTACTTGAAATGTATGAATGTGAAGTTAATTGATTATTGTGAATGGGGCCATCAAGGCTTGTTATGTGAAGTATGATTATAATGATGTTATTCTTGTTAAATGTATTTTATGAAGCTATTATGTCAAGTAGGCTACAGAGTATGCTTAAATGAAGTATATGATTGTTTTATTTATTTCACAAAAAATAATTCAATAGACTCGTTATTGAGACTTGTTTATTTTTTAGAGTTGCCACTTAATTTTTTTTCAAGAAAAACTTGAGAAAACTTATTTTTCATTAGCTTAAAATAGTTAACTGTTGAAAATATTGAAGTGGTTTGGGGGTTCTTATAAATATTTTAAGAAGGTGCTTAAGGAATCTAGAATAACCATACTGCGGTTTAACGCAACTAACATTGTTTGGCTAAAACATAACTTAATGCAATTCTTTTCGAAATCCTTGAAATGCCAACTTACTATCTATATGAGATTTGACTTGTAAAATTAGTTTTATTGTTTTTTATACTTATTTTATTTGATTATGTTGTTAAAAGGAGGTGACGCTATGAGGGGATTTTAAATTTCCTAATTTAAAACTAGTAGTAGATATTGACAAGCAAATAGACGAAAAGTAAAAGGGTTGGAGAGAGAGAGTTGGGTCCAAATCTTGTTTCTGTTCACCTGGACTAGTTAGACCCATTTTGTTTTTGGTGCCTTTGTCCCATTTCAATGGTAGCTATCTAATAAGTCTAACAAAATTAAATAATAAGACAAGGGCCTACGCCCAGAATACAAATTCTTTGGAAATAAATTTGAGCTCTTATGGACGACTCTCTTTCTATTCTTCCACATCAATTCCTTTCACTTCAGGGCCTGTACGCCTTTAGGAAATTATTACTCTAGTTAAAAGGAGTAATCGAATAAGGGAATTTGTGCCTTTATAGATCTCTTGAAAGGCAAAGGGATGGAATGTATTCTCAACCAACTCAGGCATATTTCACATTCAAAGAAAATAGTAATAAGTGAGTAATGAATCATTACTTAAAGTTAGAGAGTATATGGTAAAGGAACAAATATAAAACAATTCTTCAATTTTAAACACTCTAAAGAGACTAGGAAAACCACATGAAGAAAAAAAAATTAAATCGACACATATGATATTTTAATGACATAAATACAATTAAAACAGTAGCCAAGATTTGAACAGGTGAAAAGAATGTGATCGACAAATTAATACTTTGCCCAAAGATATCAATTGATAGCAACTAAGCCATGGCTCCTTAATAACCACGAGATTTTTGAACAAGCCAATCACACTCAACGACTGCCAACAGTCACCATTAAATTAACTGCGAGCAACAAAAAGTCAATGGGTCAAAACATGGGTAAAGAAGAATAAGAACAAACAAACATAATTTGACAAAATGACAAATATAGATAAACTTATAAGTATATCTATTTATTTATATATGTGTGTGTGTGTTTTATATCAAGCCATAACACTAAAAAACTATGAACTCACAACGAGGAAATTAAAATTAGAGAGGGAATATTACCTTTTTAAGGCAGCGACTAAGATAAAATGCAAAACGAGCTAGAGAGACATCACCACTGACCTCAAGTCTCAAGAAGATTCGGGAGAGTGCTGAACGACTAAAGGAATGAAAAGAAAGAATCGAACCTAGCCTCTTTTGAGCATATTCTATATATGCTCTCTACTTTGTATCTAAAATCATATAAGTTGTTCTCCTTGTAAAATTCATCCCAACTCTTTCTAATTCTCTTTTTTCCCTTTTGTTTCTTGCCAAATTTCTTGCAACTCTATTTTTCCCTTTTGTTTCTTGCCAAATTTCTCCATCTTCATTCACAACTTTTTTTTCCCTTTCGATATCATGGTTGAGTAATCTACCTTAATATCTGCTTCTATTTTCGTGTCTATTCTTGAATTTTCGATTCTTTCTTGGTTTTTTTCCCTTTCACTGTCTCCAACCTCAAACCATGAGGAAGAAGAAGAAGAAGGTTATTATAGGAGAGAATAAGGGCTGGAAGAGGGGTGAACTGAGAACAGTAATTGATGGAATTTGATTTCAAACTTTAAATTCTCTCCAAAAAGTTGTCGTTGAATTTCTCTACAAAATTGTACAATTTCCTCAACCGATTTATTAGAAACCAAGGACGAACGAGCGAGGAGGTTACGAAATCTGGAAAATTCTTGTAAGGAGAGGACGACGTGAGAGTGATCTCGGTTCGTCAATTGTTGGACTGCTGGTGCATTGTTTCAGGCTTTGTTTGCTGCTTGTTCACGCGGAGAAGAAGAGTCACAGTGGTCATTTTGGCGGGATATTATTTCTGTCTGTATGTATTGTTATTTTTGGGGTGGGAATGCATCTGAGAATGGGTCCTTTAGTTGTAGGCTGGCTAAATTTTTTTTTTCTTTCTCTGAGAATTAAGCTGGGATGGGAATTTGACCAATAAATGGCCCAACTTTAGGTTTTGACAAAGTGAGTTAATTTATTTTTCTAATAATAAGATGAATATATTAATAAATAAGTTTGTTAATTTTAACGAAATAAAAAAATTATATTTATTAAAAAACAAATATTTTAAAGCATAAAATATTATATAACCGAAATGAATAGTAAAATATTTAAACAAAGTAAAATCTTTTTCAAGTGATTATCAAATAAACCTAAAATATACTAATTGTATATATAATTACGTAAAAATATATATTATCTAAAAATTACAAAAAGCGATAAGAAAATAACTTATAAACATTTTAACCTTTATAAAAGCTAACTATTTCAAAATCATATAAAATTATGAAACTCGGTAATTAATTTTCTATTGGGGCGGTCAAAATTGGGTGTTAACAATGATTATGTGAAGCATGTAAATTGTATGATGTGATGAATGAAGGTCTAAGTTTGTATAAAAGTTAAATGTAAATGAAATGATTGTTATGTGCAAGGTGTGCTCACATTCACACACACTTACACTTGAATGAATTAATTGAGAATATTTACTGAAAAGGGTAGGTTTGGGGTGAACACTCTTCATGAGTTGAGATGAAGTGTTTAGGAGCAACTTCACTACATCCTAAGAGCATTCTCAGATATGTCGGAGGAGGAATTCCCTTCATGAGTTTATATATCGTGTTCCCAAGTTTTCCTTAATCTATAGTATATAATGTTTAGATTTGTGGGGAGTTATGCCTAGCACTGATAGGATAGGAAGAAGGGGTGGTTATGCTTCGTGAGTTGAGATATTGTATTCCAACATACATCTTGAGATTCGTAGTCCTCGTTAGTAGAGAATGAGTTATATAATAGTAATCTCCTCATCCATTAACTATGCGCCCACATAGGTGTAACTCTTGGAAAACCATGTAAATGCTAAGACAATTACCTTACTCTAGGGAAGTGAGGATCCCTATTTTGATAGGGGTTAATGTCGAGATTTCATGTCCACCTCTCATGGTCTATGTCTGTTAAGCTAACCCCGCAAAAGTAATGAAAGCTCTGTTTCTTCTAAAAGAGTGTAATACATAGGGTAGGCAGTGGAATGGGATACTATTCATCCAATGAACTAGGTAAGCATTCTGAAAGGGGATTCATGGTGAGTTTTATATGAATTGAATGAACTACGTCTATTAAAATAACGTACTACATAAGGTAGGTGGTAGAATGGGACGCTACCTATCTATTGAACATAGTAGACCTTCCAAAAGGAGAGTGTTGGTGCTTAGCCTTCTAAGAGAGTGTACTTCTTAGGGTAGGTTGTTGAATTTGACGCCATCTACTTATTGCACTATTTCGACATTCCGAAAGGGAAGTGTTGGTGTCATATTTCATTGTTCTTCTAATGTGTTGTTATTGAATGGTGACTTGTTCTCCTGAATTTAGTAAGCCTATAATGGGTAGTCTTAAGAATCTCATTGGTGTTCATTGAAGGAGGTGTAGAGGACTTTCCATCATGTCTTACCTCAGAGAGTCTTAGGATAATCTTTGTTTGGGAAACTCCTAAAGAAATTAGTTTACTTCCTCTAAACAATACCTTGAGAGTTCACTATTTTGAAGTAATTTTGTTTTATCGTTATGATAATATGGTTTACTATAAATTGTTGGTAGTTCATTGTAAAGTTCCTCTTTTTGCTAAAATTATGGTTATCCTTCTCTAAGTGTTAAACGATGTTTCTTATGTTGTTTTGCTTCTAAGTTCATGAATGTTTTACTTATTTCACATGAAAGTCTATTTTTACTAAAATGTCCCTTTTTGCATTTCTTTCATATGCCATACTCAGTACATTATTTGTATTAAATCCATACTTTTGTATACTCTATTTGTATCGGTATAGAAGCAACAAGAAGTGAAGAAGTCAAAGCTTGAGAAACCTACTCTCTCATGATTTGGTATGTCCTCATTTATTTGTTAACATCATCTATCTTTCTTACTTTTGTTATTAAGACTTATTATGAATTTGTTTCATTGTAAATAGACATGTCCCTAAGATTTCATGTCGTGTCTTTAAGATTGGCTTATGACAATGAGACTTCTTTAGTAATTTATGAAAAATGTTTCCATTATTAAATTATCGTCAAAAGTTTTAATCCAACACTACTTTTAATGTCTTATATAATGGACGATAGTTAGAGGGATTTTACAAGACCACAAAGGGTCAAGTATGTCTTGTCATGACCCAAGGATTCTCTCTAACTTCTAGAGGGTCGGTGTGGGTTGTGACAAACTTGGTATCAGAGCATAATGTTAAAGGAAATAGTTTGGTGTCAAAAAGTTTCACAAGCCACATCTAGTACAGTCTTGATCATTTGTGTTAGTCATGACACATCCATGTACAAGAGGCTATAGGATGATAGAAGTTTAACTTTATTCTCTATTTTAATATTGTGCCTTATAGTTGATTTCTATAAGGTGTCATCTTTTAACCTCTTCTTTTTGTGTTTTTAGGAAGAGAATTCAATGATGTCAATCCCTAAAAGGTAGGAGAGAGGCGTAGATAATGATAGGATCCCTTAATGTGTTGGCCAACTTCCTATTATTGACCTAGAAGGAGAGAATGAGGTGGTTATCCTTCAAGAACCTCAAGTGCCTCTGGAACCTCAAGAGCCAAGGTGCCCAAATGTCCCCTATGCCTCAAGCTCCCTTTGTCGAGGGGGATATCACAAATGCGGAGTTGAGGGCTGCCCTATGGAATCTTAAAGAACTCATGACTTCTCAAAGTCATGGCGTTTATAATCACTTTGTTTCAAAAGCTAATCAAGTTATTCCGGCTTCTAGAATAAGGGATTTCATAAGGTGTATGGGCATTTCCATCATGTATTACCTTGGAGATTCTTAGGATAACTTTGGTTTGGGAAACTCCTACAAAAATGATTTCACTTCTTCTTTACAATACTTTTAGAGTTGACTCTTTTGGAGTCATTTTTGTTGGCAGTAATGATATAAAATTTTACTATAAATTGTGGATTTTCCATTGTAAAATGCCTCTTGTTGCTAAAATAATGGAATTCCATCTCTATGTGTTAAATGATATTTCTTATGTTTTATTGCTTATATATTCATGAATTTTTTACTTATTTCGCATGAAAGTCTATTTTTACTAAAATGTTTGTTTTTGCATATTTTGCATATGCGATACTTAGTACATTATTTATACTAAGCCTATACTTTTATATATTTTATTAGAATAGGTAAGAAAGTAAGAAGAAGTATACAAGGCGAATCTTCAGAAATCTTCTCTCTCAAGATTTGGTATGTCCACATACATTTGAGGACATAGTATATATTTCTTACTTTTGTTATTAAGACTTACTATATATTTCGTTCAATGTAAAGGACCTGTCCCTAAGATTTTATTTTGTGTCTTTAAGATTGGATTGTAACGATGAGACATCTTTAATATTCTTATGCAAAATGTTTCCTTTATTAAATTATTCATGAAAAGTTATAATTCTGCGCTACTTTTCATGGCTTATGTAATTGATAATAGTTAAAAGGATTGTACAAGACCCCAAATGGTCAAGTACGCCCTTTCATGACCCAAGTGTTCTCCCTAACTTCTAGGGAGTTCCTGAAGGACCTGACAATTTCTATGGAGTTCTTCTACTTGATAGAGAAATAAGATAGAAGGAAGAGAGTTTGGGGTTTGGGAATTATGAAAGCTTATGTTAGTTTAATTAGCTTAGATTCTTTATATAAGTTTTCAATTAACATAATTAGACCCCCCTACCCCTAATTTACCTCCTAACTAAGACAACTAATTATATGAATTAACTAAAAACGTGCAGCAAAACAGTTGCTCCACATACTAGACCACGATCAAATTATTGTGTGTCAGTTGACTAGAATTGTTCCTCTTCATTCTGCACACACGTCGATTAGTTCAGAAAATTTCCATATATAGGCTTCCCAAAAATTTTCTAAGTGTACATAGGATCGTGGGTTGCATCCACTGGTGGACATTGCTTTGGGCAGCCTTGGACCCCAAAATGCAAGGGTCCTCCAGGGACTTGGTTTGACCTTGGGGAGTCCTGCCTTGACGTTTCAAATACAAATAAATTTTAATACGCGTTACACACCATTCTACAAAAATCATCAATTTATGAATCTTAAAAGCTCTTCATAAAGGCTAAGGTACGTGACTACCTAATTGAACTAGTTTCCGAACATCATGGATGTTCTGTGACGCTGTGATTTCTAAACTTCCTAAATGACTTATTACATTCAAATTGACCTTAAAACAATGTGTACTCCTTTTGAGACTCATGCTTGGATCTATTACACATCTTAGACTTTCGAAGTGTTACATGTTTATTAAAGAGACATTCATAACATAAGGACATTAAAGTAATGCTCTTGGAGAAGACCTAGGGACTCACTAACTAACATCTTCAAGGCCTAATAGTGAACTGTCAAGATAGCGTTCCATACCACCACCTAAAATTCATAAAACTTCTCTAATTTAAGTACGTATTGTCAAACCATGGTTCTAGACCCTAGATGAGACCGGCGTCGTTAACCTCTCAGAGGTCACAGACAAGAATCTTCTTAGCTTTCATCACAATCATATAGTTAATTTGAGTGGAAAATTTAAAAATAATGAATTGTATTTGGACTTCATATAATTCTTGCATAAGAGTGATATACTAACATCTCAAAATAAACAACCATCTATTTATAGATTGACAAATTGAAATGTTGAATTCATAATATCATTAATAGTTGCCAAACCGAACTTAATACGAAAGCTTGAACAAATGTTTCAAAGAAAACAGTAGGGAAAACATCCACTAGCTATGTATAATCTACTAAAGCTATTGAATAAAGCGTAGGCATCCTCTAACTGAAGAGGACTTACCAAAGTCTAAAGGTACTAGTTCCAAATAGCTTCAACTCATCTTGAATCTTCTTCAAGGACTCGCACCTATAAAAATAGTAATTGTATATGGGTTAGTACACACTTTTACTAATTATGGGTGTATGCACATAAACACATAAGGACTATGCAAGATCAAGAAAAACTCTTCCTACAGCAACATGCAATTTTTGGAAAGTGAAGTCACTTTACATTCATAATTCGTTATTTATGAATCATGCTATCAGTAAGACATATTTTCATGCATTTAAAGCACACAACCAATTTTCAATATTAACATAAGACCATTGAATCATGAAAATAGTTTTAGAAAACTCGAACGAAATTTTATAATTTTACTCCCCTAAGATCGAGAGTTCCCTCTCCAAGACATAGTTTATTTTTCTGGATTTTCTTCTTTTTGTTTTGTTGTTCAATGATCTTTTTTGATCCTATGTTTTACTTATGAGTGAAATACATTGTAGTCCAATTACTACAATGAATCATGTAAGTAATACAAAACACTAAAGAAATGATTTGACTACTCTACTCACAAGTTATTCCTTTCATTCTTATTAAATTGAACATGACGTTGGTTATTCCATTATTTTATCAATTGCATAATATAAATATGCTGGGGAATATGTTCATACTCCAATTGATGAGTCATTATGTTTTGCTCCCTTTATTGGCATGAGCAAATAACTGTTAAAACTACCATACTTGTTAAATTGGGCCTAAATTCTTTATAAGCAAACCTTTATTAGTATCAATCAGTGATGGTTTGATATACTTATGATTTTGCTGACTTAGTTAACTTTGAATTTAAATTTCTTCTTCTTTTATCACATGTTTAGTTTGAACATGCTATATTTACTTGGGATATTCTTTTAAGACTTCCATTGGGATCTTTCTGTGCAGTGACTAAAAATGACATACATCATTACTTAGAAAAACTTCACCCTTTGGTCAACCTATCTGAACACGCTTTATCTTCCTAGTTCTTTCTTTACTTCTTTTTTACTTTGATAAATAAATATTTAAAATTTAACCGACATATATTATTTGAGCTAACATGAAATCCAGTGTCTTCCCCGCACTGAAATAGGTGGTTCACTGGAAAAAGTGAAACCGAATACTTCCTAGCTTCCTTAGGAGGATCCACTAGCTAGTAAGCTATGCTGGCGACATTTTCAAAAGACTAGAAGAATTTTGAGACCCTTATAAACCTTGGTGTTAGTCTCATATCATGAGGCTTACATTTGCTTGCACAATCTCATTACTGGTCAATCGGTGCTTACCTTGATTTATCTTACTTAAAAACCTTTAGAGTTAACTCACATATTATGGATGCTAGCTTCTATTTTGAAGTATTCTTAGCTAAATGGATGACTTGCCATCACTTTATATACAAACTAAATGTGAACTTAAATCTTTCATTATCATTATGGTGTGAATGAGACTTGTCTCACGATTTCTAACACCCTCTTATGTTTTGTATCTTTATCATATATGTATAGGTGCAAGTGATACTTATCTCACTTCCTTTAACACCTCATTCTATGTCAATTTCATAACTCATAATTTTTTAGTTCTTTCATTACTCAATGTATCTTGGTCAATTCTATTTGGTAGTCTTGTATCATTCTTTACAAAAGTTATAAGGACTTATTCAATGTTCTATTATGTTCACAAGTCCATTTAGATAAGGTAGGTTGGGACATTTCCCAATCATCAGTATACCCTAGATTATGATATAATTGAGTTACATCTTGTCCAGTCAATATTTAACATATATTTGTCCTTACAAGAAAGATCATAATTTAGATTGGCCATATAAGATTGATATGACTTAATCATTAGGAAATTCTATTACATATTTTTAAAATAATATACCTGGCCTATTTATTGGCATTAACCAAAGTTTTACTAAACAAATGTCATGATATTATTACTAGCAAAGTCAATTGACTTCAAGTATATACTATAGTAATCTCATCATTTTAAGCTAGCCAACTTTTCACATTTGATTAGCACATAGGAACAATTCAGTGATTAGTTTTGACAAGCTATAAAGTTTATAATTGGCATTGAAGATTCATTAACTAACTTTGATTGTCATTCTTAATTATTCTTGAAAAAATTGCATTCCAAACAATTACAAACATATCTATTGTAAAGCAAAAATAGTAATTGAAACCTTCATTTCTTTAAACAGTAAACTGAATTTCATAAATGACTTATAACAATTTCATCTTCACGAACACAATTCGGCATTAATCATACGAATCTAACCTATTGGTGTGATTGGACATTATCAAATCACAGAAACCTACACATAATTACTAGTTAGCACCACGTACCAACAACAGGATCGAGATTTGCATTATACATACTACTATCGGAAATAGGGAGAAGTAGGGAGATGAACATTAGATCATTTTATTAGGAACAACCCTAGTTTTAATTTTCTTGAATTCAAAATTCCTGAGAATTACATAAGTGTAACTGAGTGAAGATAAATGAAAACAAGATCAATGCCGCCTTGTTATATCATTTTATGATTGCCATGCTATGATGGAGGCGTAATAAGTCGGAAATAGGAAAGGGTCTTTTGAAAATAAAAACTTTGGAGCTTGTCACATCCGATGAGCACTTCCTAGAAATAACATGATGTATTCTACCTCTCTGAGGTCTTATATAATCCCATAGTTATCATTTATCGTATTGTCATAGGTAAATTTAGTGGAAAATTTAAAACATTCTTAGCCATAATATGCTACAATATTACTTCATATATATAAATATATATATATATAAATATATATATATATATAATATTCACCATAAATAGTTAAAGACTAGAATTTCTTTAACATCCATCGTAAAAAGTAGAAAAGAATGGAGATAGTAGAAGAATGCACTCAGAATGGCAACCATTTAAAAACATTCATTTAAAAGGGACATTTTCTTGAAATCATGCTTCATTTCTTTTTGTGAAAATCATTATAAAACATTTATAGAATAGAATATATATCATTGACATGCTTCATATAGACATATTCTAAGTCCAAGCGTCATATAAAATCACATATAGAATTTAAGCCATATTCGGGGTCACTCTATAGTGAGTTTTTTGTCTTAAGAATGAACTTTTCCACTTTACAATGAACTTCTTGTAACTCCTTAAACCTCCAAGTAATCCCTCTAGTGGCACTTGTTGGAATAGATAACCTTAAGGACACAAGGAATTAATCATACATCATACATAAGCCATCACCTACAATAATATAAGTATAGTACAACATAGACACATTTAAGTCAAAACCATAAGAACCTTACAGTAAACTCTTAGTCATTATGCACATATATTTATTTTACTTCACATAGAACCTTATGTGGCGTTACTCATAATACTAATCTAAATCTACTATTGCATTTTACATGTGAATCCTCATAAAATCCCACATACTTAGTAGACCTATCGTTAGACCACAAGCCTTACCATTCAATTCATTCATCAACAAATAAGTGAAAACAAGTTCATTCATGTCAACAACCTTCATCATAAAGTCATTATGACAAACATAGTACACATAAGAATAAGATCACATCATATAGACTCGGACCATGCACATTTTCATAACCAGTATACAAATAATTCATGCCATGCATAAAGACATATCCACAATAATTCACCTTAGATCCCCTTCCTAGAACCCCTTACGAAGCAACTTGTGCAATATCTAGGTGGGTTAATTGCTTCCACTATCCTAAGTAACCTCCCTTAGGTCATTCTAGTTTTGGTCTTAGTCTTTTACATCCATTGTAAATTTTACTTTAGGGAAACTATATCCATAACCGACATTAATATCATGGGTTCTACATGATATTTTGTGTTGTAGAGACATACAGTAATGCAAAGTGTTCTTACCTAGCCAGGATAGAACATTAACACATGGTACCATGCTAGGTGAATTAAATTGCTAGACCTTATGTGGAATGCATAATTTATAGAATTAAAAGATATACATGAACCTCTACATGATCATTAGCATTAGAGCCTCGTCTCATGAGAAAACATCGGTGAACCTTCCTCAAAAGGAAGCCACCACTATGTGGAACCAATGGTGAATCTTCCTCTAAGGGAAGTGAACACTCTATGAGAAACAAAATGGTGATTATTCCTCCAAGGAAGACAACACCTCTAAATGTCAAGATCACTCAGTGGTAAGCTAAGTTCCCTTTATTGAAACCTTTATTACTGTAATTCATAAAACATATGCTTACGATATTGATTCGTCATATGCTCATAGCATATTCAATCACCAATCAAGTTTAAGGGTACATATGAGCTCACCTTTAATGGCCTCTCTATTTACTAGATCCTCATACATGTGTGTGCGTACTTGTATGCGAGAAAACATTTCATATAACACATAAATGTCACACATGTTCGTTTATCAATGCACAAGTTTATAGGTATAACTATATGAACAATCCTTTCGTATAAACATAAAATGAGACTATGCACATTCATATTTCATCATATCATATACTTCATATTGTTGCATGTAAGTCATATTCATAACATGTTCATACAATCCTATGCGTGCACATGGAAGATCAACCAAGGAACTATCCTATCAAGGTACACATGTGCAATGCATAGACAAGGTCTTATACCCTTTCCCATACTAGTACACCTAGGAAGTCATCCCAATGAATAATACATCACAAAAAATTATAGGACCTCATCATAGGAAGAAACTACAAATAAACTTTGCATAACCACTTAAATGCTCATAAAATTAGCTACATAACGTAGATCATAGTTAAAAAAGGAAACTAGGCATAGGCTTCACGTAGGGTGCTTCATCAACAACACTTATTAATCGTATAATTGCATCAAAGTCCATGTTCACATCAAAAATATTTATTGGAAACAAAGTACACACCTCCACCATAAGTGGACCATACCACACAATATCATACAAGAGTAATTCTATCAACAATAGTATCGAATGGTGGAGAAGTAGAAGAGTAGAGCAATTCTTACAAATCCTTTAGACTTTGGTAATCATTGCTGATTAATACTATTTCATAAATAATTTAAGTATACATAAGTAGATAAAATATAATAATCATATACAAATTCATAGATAAGATATTACAAGACTATGCTACAAACTAGTACAATACATCACAGACATACTAGAAGGTTGAAGGACATAGACCATTGACCAATTTCACTTGAATGGATCATAGATAAGATTTAATCAATAATATCTTTCTAGGGCAGTAGTTAAATATACACTTAAAATGACGAAATCATGATTAAATCCCTACCAGATCAAGATACCAACATAGACACTAAACTATCAATTCAATAGAAAGTAGACAAAATCAGAAATCCTACTAATTCTTTAAAGCCTTTATCATCAATAACGAACATGGCAGGAAGTAATTAAAGGGATCATTACTCAAAAGGAATCATGCTTCATCCAATTTAAAATCCAGATCATATCACATACATATTATTATCAGTAGATATACTGGATGAACCTAGATGAGTTCATGTAAATCCTTTTGTACTTTAATCATGCGAGATTCATATACATAATTCAACCATGATATTAACCTAAGTCGGTAGCTACAATAATCTTAACATGATCGAATTCCACATTCATACATTCTAAGACCAATGTTATAGTAAACACATAGAGACATAGTCTAAACTTATTCAAAAATTCATACAATGATCCTAGTGGATCATTCATCAACAATTAACCATCAATTTACATAATAAATAATATACATGGGAAATTCAACGTTATACAATCATAACAAGACACAATAACTGCACACATGCATAGGCTAAATTCAGTTTGAGAGGGGACATGGGTAGAAAATGCAATTTGATTAAATTTCAAGATAAAACCTATACATTATAATTAATTCATCATGATTAAGTGTTTGAATAGGTTTTGAGAAAGAACCCATGGCTAGATTGAAGAAGAAGAAGTTTGATCATGGAATCTCTTTGAAAACATTGAGATTAACTCTCTACATGGAAGGATAACTAGAAATGAAGGATCATCATACCTTAATGTGTAAGAAAACCACTAAAAAATTATGAATAATCCATAGAAATACAAACTCCAAGCTGTTCTTGAGCTTCACCTTCAGTGCATGCTCTAGCGAGAATATTTTGGAAGAAAAGTCTAATTTTTGTAGAAGCGACAGGGAATGAGTTGATCACATTTTTTATCACTTAAATAAATGGAAAAAAACCCAAATAAACCTAGTATGGTAAGGTTAGGATGTTTGCTTAATTTCCCATTCACCCTTAAATAAAACAGTCGCTAGGCAGCAGTTGTAGGCCACCATGGACGGTACCAACGGAGCCTTGTAGGACCATCGATGGGGCATCTATTGATTCGGTCGATTGGTCATTGTCATGTTATTTGCTTGAGCCTTCCCCTAGATAAGTTTTGATCTACCACTTCACCATTAATTGGTCGTTTTTCAACAAACGGGGCGTTGTTTGATTCAGTTGCTTGACACATCCATGGCACTATCTCAACAACCTTTAGGTCCTTCTTGTGGGCCTCATTCGGGGTCCTTGCGGAGTCGTTCCTGATATTTTACAATATAAATATGAATATTAACAAGTCAAAGACCTTACACATAAGGTTCACCAAAAAAATTACATGTAATACTTCCAATCATGCTAGGCACCATTATGACACACATATGCATATCTCAAGGGTTATCTTTCGAATGTCTTGGACATTCTTGTATGTTTCACCTCAAAAAATCATGAAACTCAATACGCTGCCTATCAAAATCATTTTTAATCATATAAGAAACCCATAATCTCATCACTTACACATAATCACATAAAAACACATAAGACCCTTTAGGTTACTAGTCCTCGAAAGTCTTGGTCGTCCCTTGACGTTTGACATCCCAATGAATTCAAATCAGCCAATCATACTTTAAAACAATTTATTAAAATTTTAAAAATATTATACCCACAATTGAGAATATAGACACCCGAACTCATTTTAGGGGTCTTACTATATCCCTACTTAGGAACACTCGTCCTCGAATGAAACTTAGAACACTCTAATCACAATAAGGATTTCAATGAGCCATAGAGAAGCTCACAACAGTTATAAAATGATCATTTTGAACATAATGCATGAAACATACAAGAAACACACATGAAACCATTTAGTACTCAATGCATATATAAGCAAGAAAATGTTTATTCACTCACTCTTTAGTGCATGAAACACATAGGCTCTTATAATGTTCATAAGAGGAACCCATCTTTAAGTCACACTTAGGCAGTTTCCACAACACTTGAGAAACAATTAGGCACTCGTACTTCAATGCACATAGACTTGGGTAAGACAGGTTGACAATGAATTCTTACTGTTTAAGCCTAGTGCAATTAGGATCATACTCAACCATACCATTCTAGTTGTGTCCATAGAGAAATGGCCTTCTCCTCAATTCACTTACATATCGTACATATCCAGGTCATGCTATTCAGACTATAAGTTGGAAACGTCTGGGTACGACTTCCAAAGAGCTCCGCAAGAGGCCCTCAAGAAGGACACAAAGGCTGTCAAGACACTGCCTTGGCAGAGTGAATTGAAGATCCAAACGATGCCTCATCACTCCATAAAAACACCTCATCACCCTGCATGCCAACATGACCCTATACTATTTATTTACTATTTTTGAGCCAATCGAAGAGTCCTCTTCAATGTTTTCAAGAAGTTCTGCGATTAAATATCTTCTTGTTCAATCTATTCATGGGTTCTTTCGTATATTGATTTCAAAAGCATAATATGAATGTATTTATGATTATCTATTGATTTGGACGTCATTTTCTATTCAATTGCATAATGAACCCATGATCTTTCACAAAATCAATTTTAGCTTATGTATGGCTTTATGATTTTCACCTTATGCGTATCTCTTTGTGATTCAATTATGTTACTATGCTTATGTATAATTTTATTTATGTGTATTGATGATGAATTGCTGATTAAGGATCCAGGTGGATCAATGTAGTAAGATTTGAACATGGATGTCTTAGATCTCCATGTGTTCATTGTAACATTGATCTTATAATGTATAAAATTGGAATTCGATTTTGATGCGGTGATTGTATCTAGTACATTAGGTTAATATATTTTTGTAATTTTAGGCATGAATTTTGTATGATAAAAGTAATGAAGTCTTGGTATTAATTTATCTATGTTCTTCTAGTCTATCGATAGATAATGATTCAGACTTCATTATTATTTACTTCCATACGTTGGTATTATTTGTATAGTTTGGATGTTAATAATAGTAATACAAGTAAAGAATATTAGTAAGTGATGTATGACTCTCTACTTTTAGTGTATATGTGATGCATTGTATTATGCGATAGTATGATCTTCTAGTGACATGTACATGGTTTATATAATGATTCAATGTGTATTTAGCTAATGTCCTTTAATGTATTGATGATCAAAAAGGTATATTGATCAATAATAATCAAAGTTCATTGAAGTTCTATAAATGGCTCTCCCTCTCTAATTTTTGATATTATTGTAGTTGATGAAGCCTTGTATAGCATTGCTTGGTATGGTCCACTTATGGTAACTATGTTTACTTTGTTGTCATTATATACGTGTTGACCATGTAATTGAAGGAAAGTTGATGAATATATGAATGTGTGGTTATGATGATCACATTATTTGTAACTTGTGCCTTGTCTTCTACTCTAGTTGTGACTCTTGGTTTTGTTACTATTGTTATGGGCATGAAGATGATTATGTTAGGGATATGTGTAGGTGGTTCCATTAATGAATTGTTAAGGATTTATGACCCCTACCCATGTACCCCTGTGTGAAGGTATAAATAGCTAACGTTAGGAGTCTTAAAGTCTAAAATAAAGTTGTCTTGCCTCCTATGCTCTTATGGGTTGTGTTGTCTATGCTTTGCTGTGTATTGTGGTCCTAAGAGGGTGGCTGCCTCAGTTTGTTGTTGATAGAAATTATATAATCCTATTGACCAATGTACACACACCCACCCTATATGCATGCTTACAAGTAGTACAAGTCGTGGTGTCTAAATGAAAGGTAGTTCTCATATTAACTAACATCTACTCTCACGCATGTTAAGTGTAAGTCCATTAAAGTATGTCACATATCCCTTAACTAGGATGACATTATCGGTTTACGAGTATGGGCAATGGTATGGTACCTTGTCTTTGCATTGCCCATGTGTACATTAATATAATAGTTCCTAGTTTTGGCCTCTTATATATATTGATATGAATAAATGAGTATGTATGAACATGTTTTAAATGCTATAATGTGAGGTATGTGTTATGATGAAGCATGATTGTAAACAGTGTATAAATGTGTTTATATGAAAGGATATCTCATATAGTTACAATTTTACACTTATGCATGAATAAGTTAAGTAAGAACATGTGTGGTATAAAGGTTTTATGTGAAAGCTTTGCTCACATGTATGTACACACACATGTATGATGGTATAGTCAATAGAGGAGCTCTTGAATGGTTTTCTCAACAGTATCCTAATTTAGATAGGTGCTTGAATATTCTATGTCCATGTAAAAAGTTTTCTCACATGATATAGGTTCATGGATGGACTTCTCATCTATAACCTATAAGCTAAGCATATGGGGAGTGAACCTCCTAAAGCCCATGTTTTTATAAAGTAATGTAATAATAGCTTTTAATAAAATGATCTAAGCTTAAAGCCAAGTGAACTTGAAGATGAGGGTTTTCCCATCCCATTGTAGTAAGGTAGTTCACTATACACCTCAGGGGGTTGATAGCATAATGAACCAAAAGGGTTTTAGAGGTATATTTCAGCGATGCATCCAAGTTCAAAAACTATGTTGTCCCATAGGATCTTGCACGTGAAATAACGTAATATGCTAGCATGATACTCATGTCTTACCTTGCCAAGTAAGACACACTATTTTGGTGTAAGGGGATGACAACAAATTTCATTTTTGGCTTGCATATTCTTATTATTGGTTAAGGCTATATTTTCCCTAGAGTAAAATCGAAAATGGAAGTAAATGTCTAAGACCCTAACTAGGATGACCCATGCGATGTTACTTAGGATAAGTGGAAAGAATGAGCAAGTTGCTCCGTAGGGAGTTCTAGGAAGGTGATCTAAGCAGTATGATTGGTTATGTCTTTAAGTATGACATGATAGTATTTGTCTACTGGTTTTAAAGATGTGCATTGTGTAAGTCTATATTATGTTATTATTCTTAAATGCACTATGTTGGTCTTTATGAATAAATGATGAAGGTCTTGTATTGACATGAATGAAGTTGTCTTCACTTACTTGTTGATGTATGAAACGGAACCTATAGGCTTGTAGTCTTGTGATAGTTTTAATAAGTATATGCAAGGTTATGGGGCTTCACATATACTTTTAATTAGTAGACCAAGAGTAGGATTATGAGTAAGGTCTTATAATGTATTTATGTGAAGTGAACTTAGTATATGTGAAAGTTGAAGTATTTTACTGTAACATTGTTATGGTATTGTTTTAAATGTGTCTATCATGTGCTATGTATGGTTTCCTTGTGGAGAATAGGTGATGACTTGTGTAGAATGTATGTATGGTTTCCCTGTGGACTTAAGGTGATGCATTGCACCAAGTATCACTAGAGGGTTACTTTTTTGGCTAATCAATTAAAGGACAGGTTAACTGTAAAAAACAAAATATGCTTACTATAAATGGAAAATTGGTTACTATAATGTAACATAAAATACTGGTTAAACTCTAGGTGTGATATTATATGATATTAGACCTTTGAATATGTCTATATGAAGTATGTATGATAAAAATACTATTATATAAAGGACTTATTGAAGATTTACTCAAAACCCCATAATGTGTGATTTCAAGAAAATGTCCCTTTTAAATGCATTTTTTTCATGGTTGCCTTAGTGCATTTTTGTACTACGCCCATTCTTCTTTACTTTTTACATAAATTGTACGTTATGATGCTTAAAGAATGTCTTAAATGGTATGACCTTGAGAGATGATTCCAAAGCTCAAGAAAATGAATCCTTAGGTCCAAGGATTTCTAATGTCATGTCTGTACTGTAATGTTTTTAAAATTGCAATTATTTATTATGTTATAACGGCCGTGCCCCTAAAGTAATCTTATGATTTATAGTGTAGGATAAAAAGGGGAATAAAGTATTCAACTATGCGTAATGATATTATATATATATATATATATGATGTAATGTTCTAGCATATCATGTGCTAAAAAAGTTTTAATTTTTCCGCTAAATTTACCAATGACAATGCAATGAATGATAATTATGATTTTGTATAAGACCTCCGAGATGCCAATTACTCCATGTTACTTCAAAGGGGTTCTTCCCCGATGTCACAAACGTGGTATTAGAGCATGAGGTTTACGAAAGTGGTCATAGGATCCAAAAATCTCATATAGCCCCGTCTAGTGGAGTCTGGATCATCTGTGTGAATCCCAACACAATTATGAGTTAGAGGCTATAGGACGGTAGAGTTTTCCTTCTTCATTATTCTCATGTCGTGCCATAGAACTTAAACTCTATAATATATCTCTTTTATGTTTTCTAGTCCGGTGGTCTTTTAGATAGGATTGCTGGGATTTGATTGTATCTCTATGCTTTATTGAGTAAAGGTGAGTTTTGATGCTTATCTTGGTATTGTTATTTCATGTGTATCTGCGAAGGTTATTTTTTCAATGATATAGTTATATGATACCCTCTGTGGCTATGTATGGGAATTATGAGGTGGCATGTTATGTTAAGAAATATATTTCATAATTTGTCTGAAGCATGATAGAAGGTTCTTTGGTTAAAATGTTTTTCTTTTGAAATGGTGTATTTTTATATGGTTTCGCATGATAGTAGCCTAATGTTATAATTGGAACTTGAAATATTTCTGATCACTGATGAAAGCATGTTTCCCTATGTATAAATTCAAATGTTTCAATCGCTGTCTTTATTTATATGTGTGAACCTTCATAATTATTTTTTATTAATTGAAGTCTTTGTATAGACTTGTTTTAAAAAAAATTGTAGCATGTTATCCTTGTAGAATGATGATGTGGGTTTGTTTGACCTAGAATTCACCTTACTGAAAGGTTGAACGAAAAGGAAGAGTCCCTATGGTTATGTCATCTCAATTGTTTCCCATAATGTTGTATGACCTTGGTGTGACCTACCATTTAGATTTCAGTAGGAAGAAAACATGAGCATGCTAGGGTAAAAGTTAAGAAATTCACATTTTACAATAAAGGTAACCTTTGTGCATTTCCTTATGTATGAACGCATGAGGCATGTAATTTTGTTGAGGTGAAGGATATTCCTCCATTTACACAACTAAACATTGTATGTCTTAGTATGAACCTCATAGAACTAGGTTTAACTAAGAAGAATCAATTTTTAATATATTTAACTTACGTTATTGTTCATTGAAGTATGAGTGCTTAAATGTCTTTTGAGTATTGTTGGAATCTGCGTATGTGTGATCTTACATGTTGAGCTCTGAAACAAAATGAAGTGTAATGACCATGTAATGATTAGGAGAAAGATGTACCTTCTACGAACGTGATGAGAGCTATGTATTTAATGATTTAAAGATTGAGTGAATAAAGTTTTTCTTGCTTGTATTCATTGTATTCTCAATCATTTGAAGTATGTTCCTTGTAAATTTGGTTCATTATCTTCGATATGATTATTCTATGATTGTTTGAAGCTGCTGTATGATTCATTGAATTCCTTATTCTAACAAATGTATGCTATTTGCCATTCGAGCACATATATTTCCACGTGGGGGATATTGTAAGACCCCCAATATTATTTAGGGTTTCTAGAGACTCACTTGTGCGTATGATATTTTTAAAATGTTAATATAGTGCTTTATAGTATAGATGGATGATTTGATGTAATTTGGAAGTGCAACGTCAAGGGACGACCAAGGTGTTCGACTAGTAGTCACCTAAGGTGCTTTATGTGTTTTTATGTGATTTTATATGTTTCAATAGTTTTTGAGTTCTTTTTATAAATAAAAATGATGTTTATAGAAAGTGTATTGAGTTTAATGAGGTTTGTAAGTCAAACATCCAACAATGTCCACGACGTTTGAAAGTTCGCCTTTCAGACGTTCATGGGAGTCTTGTGTGTGGCTTTCGTGTTTTTTTATATATTTTGCGAGTTTAGATTTGGTTAAACTTGCATGGAATGTCTAAAACTTGTTAACGTTTGTATTTATGTTTGAAAAGTCTAGGTAAGACTTCCCAAGGGACCTATAAGAGGTCCTCATGAAGGAAAAAAAGCTGTCGAGACAATGCCTTCGCAGTGTCAATACACGAGCCAAACAACGCATCATAGGTCCAGCAAAGACCCGTCGATGGGAAGGCGTCGATGGACACTTATACTGGTGAAGGCTTCACTCAGTTGACAGCCTCATACCCCAACGATAGAAAGCACAGGACAGCCCGTTGATTGACTAACGCCCCATCGTTGGTCCGTAAATGGAGGCCTTCAGTTATTTCCATGCACGCTGCCTATTCATGGTGTTAATGGGAAATTCACCACACCTGCTAACCTGACCCTAAGAGGTTTGTATAAATATATTTCGGTACATTAGGTTGGTTAAAAACGTAAAAATCCCATACCCAATCCTCTTATCAAAATAGAACCTTCCACTCCAGAAATAACCTCCCCAGAAACCTCAATTAAAGGTGAAGTTTAAGGTCACGATTTTGATTGGATTCAAATTAGTTCTTCCCAAACATTTAGTGGGTTATTCTTGCAATAAAGGTATGGTGATCCTACATCTCTTGTTAATCTTTAATCTAGAGAGTCCTCTTCAATATTTTCAAGAAAATCTGTGATCAAATTTCTTTTTCTTCAATCTAGCCATGGGTTCTTTCTTAAATTTATTTCTAAAGAATAGTATGGATGTATTGATGATAATCTATTTATGTGGACATGATTTTAAATCAAATTGCAGCATGAACCCATGCTCTTTCACAAACTCGATTTTAGCTTATATATGATTATTTTTACCTTATGCATATTGATTTGTGATTGAATTATTTTTATATCCTTATGTCTACTGTTATTTACATGTATTTATGATTCATTTATGATGAAGGATCCACGTGGATCAATGTATAAAGAGGTTAAAATGTCTGGCTTATATCTCTAGGTGTTCATTATAAGATTGACCTGATAATGTATAAAATTGAAATTTGATTATGATAAGATTCTTGTAGATACTGCATTAGGTTAATATCATGTTGGAATTGCAGCTATGAATATTGTATGATCAAGGTGAAGAAGGCTCGGTATGAATTGATCTAGGTTCTTCTAGTCTATCGATTGATAATGCTATGCATGTAATGTAATCTCACTTTAGAGTAGATGAAGCATGATTTAGACCTTATTAGCCTTTTGCTACTGCCTTAGGTTGGTAGTATTTGTATATTATGAATTTTTATCATGGTAATGAAAGTAAAGTATATTAGTAAGTGATCTATGACTCTTTACGTTCCAATTTATATATCTGATTCCTTGTATTATTCTATAATAATAAAATGTAGCGACTTGTACATGGTTTCTTTCATGATTAAATTTATATTAATCTACATCTATACAATGTATTGATGACAAAAAATATTTATAGATCAATGATGATGACATATTGATGAAGTGGTAAGAATGTCTATCCCTCTCTACATTCCTATATTGTTGTAGTTGATAACGACTTGTAAGGCTTATGTAATCTTATCCACTTATGGTGGGGGTGTTTACTTTATTGTTATTATATATGTGTTTACCATGTCCTTGAAGGCAAATTGATGAATAGATGAGTGTGTGGCTATGATGACTAACTTATGTTTAACTTGTGCATAGTCTTCTACTCCAGTTGTGAATCTAGGTTATGTTACTGTTGTTATGAGAATGTGAATGATTAAGTTAGGGTTATGTGTAGGTACTTCCATTGAGCAAGTGTTAAGGATTGATGGCCCCTACTAATGTACCCCATGTTAAGATATAAATAGCTAATATAAGGAGTCTTAAGGTGTAATATGAAGTTCACTTGTCTCATAAGCTATTATGTGTTGTGTTGTCTATGGTTACTTGTGTATACTGTTCCTAAGAGAGTGGCTGACTCAATTTTTTTTGATAGCCGTTATGTGATCATATTGACAAATGTAGACACACCCTCACTCTATATGCATGCTTACAAGTAGTATAGGTCATGGTGTCTAAATGAAAGGTAGTTCTCATATTCACTAATGTCTACTTTCATGCATGTTAAGATTAAGTCCATGAAAATATGTTATGTATCTCTTAGCTATGATGACTTTATAGGCTTATTTGTATGGGCAACAGTATGGGACCGTCTATGCATTGCCCTTGTGTACCTTGATAGGATAGTTCATAGGTTTGGTCTCTTATGTACATGGATATGAATGCATGAGTATGTTATGATCATGTCGTATATTCTATAATGTGAAGTATGTGGTTTGATGAAGTATTATTATACCTAGTGTCTAAATGTATTTATATTAAAGCATGGCTCATATAGTTACAGTTGTAGACTTATGTATGAATGTAGTAAAGTATAAACATGTGTGGTCAAAATATGTTATGTGAAAGGTTTTCTCCACATGTATGTACACACACACATCTATAATTATCTAGTGAAAGGTTTTCTCAAGAGTATCCTAAACTATATAGGTTCTTAAATATGTTATGTCCTTGTAAAAGGTTATCTCAAATGATATAGGTTCATGAAAGTATTTCTCATCTATAACCGATGATCTAAGTATATGAAAAGTGAACCTCCTAAAGCCAATGTTTTATAGAGTTATGTAATAAAGGCTTTTAATGAAGGGAACTATTTTAGCACCGAGTGAACTTTATGATGAGAGGTGTCCCTTCCCATTGTATAAAGGAACGTCACCATATGCCTCATGGGGTGGATCACCTCATCACCCAAAAAGTATTTAGAGTTATGTTTCCTTGATGCCTCCAAGTCCTATAGGATCTAGAAATTGATATCACCTAATTTTCTAGCATGATACTTGTGTCTTACCTTGGAAAGTAAGACACCCTCTTTTTGTGTGAGGGGATGACACAAAATTCCATATTTGACTTACAAAGTCTTATTCTTTGTTAAGGCTATAGTTACCCTAAACTAAAATAAACAATGGAAGTAAATGAGTATGACCATAACTTGGATGACCTAAGGGAGGTTAATCAGAATAGGTGCAAGTAATTAGCCCATATAGACATTACACAAGTGGCTCCTTCAGGAGTTCTATGAAGGTGATACAAGGAGTATGAATATGGTTATGTTTTTATGCATCGCATGGTAGTATTTGTGTACTTGTTATGAAGATGTGCATGCTAAGAGTCTTTTTTATGTGGTCAAATTCTTATTTGCGCTATGTTAGTCTTAATGACTATATGATAAAGGTCTTGTATTGACATGAATGAAGTTTTCATCACTTTTTAATGTATAAAATAAAATATTAAGGCTTGTGGTCTTGTGAAAGTTTTTCTGAGTATGTGTGAGGTTATGGGGCTTCACATATAAATTGCACTAGTATACATAGAATAGGATTATTAATAAGGTCTTATAATGCATTTATGCGGTGAAGTTAGTATATGTTCAAGTTTAAGTAGTTTACTGTAATATTGTTAATTTATTGGCTTAAATGTGTATATCATGTTCTATACTTCCATGATGATAGGTGATTATTTGTGTAAAATGTATGTATGGTTTCCTTGTGTCCTTTAGGTGATGCATTGCATTGAGTATCACTAGAGGGTTACTTCAGAGGCTAATTAGTTAAAAGTAGAGTTTAACTGTAAAGAAGAATATGCTTACTGTAAATGGAAAATTGTTTACTGTAATATGAAAGAAAATATGGCTTAAACTCTAGGTGAGATCTTAGATGATATTTGTCCTTTAAATATGCCTATATGAATTATGAGAAATAAATAAATGGCAGAATATAATGTTTTGTAAAGTTTTACTCAAAACAACATGAAGTATGAAATCAAGAAAATGTCCCTTTTAAGTGCATGTTTTTGCATGGTTGCCATACATAGTTCATTGTTGTACGAACTCCATTCTTCTGTACTGTTTACACAAAGTGTAGGTTATGGATCCTTAAATGATTTCTTAAATGGTAAGAGCTTAAAATATGATTACCAAGCTCAAGGATTGGAATCGTTAAGTCCAAGAATTCCTAATGTCATGCATTAACTGTAAACGTTTTAAAAATTGCACTTATGTATTATGTTATAATGTTCGTGTCCCTAAAGTACTCTTATGATGTTAAGTCTAGGATTGAAAATATACTAGAGTATTTTTAACTATTTATAATGATTTTTTATAGATATATATATATATATATATATATATATATATGAAGTCATTTCTAGCATATGATGTGCTAGGAATGTTTTAAATAATCCGCTAAATATACCTATGACAATGAGATGAATGATTACTATGAGTTTGTATAAGACCTCCGAGAGGTTAAGTACGCATTGTTCCTTCTTGGGGGTGCTCCCCAAATGTGACACTCATCATAGGAAGCAAGTACACATAAACATAACATAACCATTTACATGATCTTGACATTGGCACCACAACCTAGATCATAAGAATAGAAAACTAGGCATAGGCTTCACATAGGGTGCTTCGTCACCATTAGTGGACCATACAATAAAATGTCATACAAGATATAATTAACTTCAAGGCCATGTTCACATCACATATATGTATTGTCAATAAAGAAAAAACTGCCACCATAAGTGGACCATACAATAAAATGTCATACAAGATCAATTCTATCAACAATAATGTAGAGAAATAGAGAAGTAGAATAGTAGAGCAATTCTTACCAATCCTTTAGCCTTTGGTCATCATTGACCATTACTACTTATTCATCAATAATTAACGTATAGGGCCGTATCTAAAGTACAATAATAATATATGAAGTCATGAATAAGCTACTACAAGACAATGCTACAAACTAGTACAATACATCCCCAATATACTTGAAGGCAGGACATAGATCATTCACCAACTTTACTTGCATTGATCATAAATCATATTTCATCAATAGTATAAATTTAGGGCAGTATCTAAATATAGAGTTTAAATAACTAAATCGTTCTTAAATCCCTACAATATAAGGATACCAACATAGGCACTAAACAATCAATTCAAAAGAGAGTAGAGGAAATAGGCAAACCTACTAATTCCCTAAAGCCTTGATCATCAATCGTATTTTAACACTATAGTACATCGTAGACAGTATGTAATGTGATTATTACTTAAAAGGAATCATGCTTCATCTAACCTAACATCGAGATCACATACATACATTGTATTATCAATCGATAGACTAGATGAACCTAGACCAATTCATGCCAATCCTTAATTACATTGATCATATGGAATTAATATCCATAATTCAACCATGATATTAACCTAAGTCAGTATATACAATCATGTTAACATGATTGAATTCCACATTTGTACATTATAAGGCTAAATGTTATAGTAAACACATAGATATATAGGCTAAACTTACTCAAACCTTTATATAATAATCCACATGGATCATTCATCAACAACTCATAATTAATATACATAATAAACAGTACACATGGGAAATTCAACGTAATAAACTCACAATTCAACAAATAACAAGCCATAATCACAATGCCCATGCATAAGATAAGAAGCATTTTAGAAGGGACATGGGTTCACAATGCAATTAGATTAAATTTCACATTGAAACTAATACATTATCATAAATTCATCATTATTAATCCTATGAAGACGTTTTGAGAAAAATCCATGGCTAGATTCAAGCAGAAAATGTTTCATCCTGAAATATCTTTAAAAACATTGAGATTAAGTCTACAGATGCAAGGATAACTAAAACTTAAGAATCACCCTACCTTAAATTTTAAGAAAACCTCCAAAACAGTATTAAGTGTCCATAAAAATCAAAGATCCAAGATATTCCTGAGCTTAACCTTCAATGGAGGTTCTACAGAGAATATTTTTTGAGGTAAAGTCTAATTTGTGTAGAAGGGATTGGGAATGAGTTGATCACATTTTTGATCAAAAAATAACCAAATATACTAAGTAGTCTATGGTTAGGAAATGGGGTAAATTTCCCATTCACCCCTTAAATAAAACATTCGCTTGGCAGCAGTTGTAGGACACCATCGATGCCCTGTAGGTCCATTGGCGGGACGTCTATGGATTCAGTCGATTGGGTCTAGCGATGTTCATTAATTTATCCTTCCCTTGTATATGTTTTGATCTATTATTTAGCCACTAATGTGATGTTTTTCAAAAAATGGGGCGTCGTTTGCTTCACTCGATTGACGTTGTCAAGGCATTATATTGAAAGCCTTTGGGTCTTTCTTGTGGGCCTCTTGCGGGGACCTTGGGAGTCTTACCTGGGATTTTCAAACTTAAATATTAACATTTACAATTCAAGTACCTTCCCCATCAGTTTTACCTTGAACCATTACAAGCAAAACGTCCAAACATGATAGGGACTTTCTAGACACACACATGTATGTCTGACGGACTAACATTCAAATGTCTTGGATGTTCATGGACGTTTGAACTCTAAACATCATGAAATTTAATAATCTTCCTATAGAAGACTTTTTTAATCATATAAGGACCTCATAAACTTATGACACATACATAATCACATAAAAACACATAAGGTCCCTTAGGTGACTAGTCGTCGAACGTCTTGATCGTCTCTTGACGTTTGACATCAAAAATGACTTAAAATAACCAAGGAATACTTTAAAACTTCTATTAAAATGTTAACAATTCAATAGGCACATGTGAGCCGCTAGACACCTTATATCATGTTTGGGGTCTCATAGAGATATTCCTAGTTGAGTTATAGAACGCTTTCTTCCCAAATAACGTCATCTATGAGGCGAAGCAAGAGTTCAGGAAATTTAATCAAACCAATATTATACACACATACGTGAAGTCATTTACCATCCTCACGCTTCAAATATCAAAACCTCATAAATGAACATATGTTGTTTCACTTCATGCATAGGTTTAAATATTAGGCAAAGATTGAGTTGGAACGCAGGCAGTTCAGGAGTAACAATGACGCCATCACATAGGAGCATTTAATGACTTTATACATCTGAAGCTTGAAAGAGCAAGAGGAGAAGTGCGGAGATATATTCGTGACCATACTGGGGGAAATTCTTTCAAAGTAAAGGAGTAATGACTACATCCCAAGAATAATAATAATTATAAGTATGATGGCATGAAGTGTGGACGTTAAAGAGACGTTAAGAGAAAGACAGAGCTGAAAAGAAAAATAGTTGGTACAGATGTTGTGGGCTGCATAGCTAAAATAGGTGCTCTGAATTGAATATCCTTACTTCTATCTCACGGAAGCATCAGGAGAAGGATGCATAAAAGGAAGGAAATGGCGTAAAGAAGACGTTGTCAGGATTGATAGAACAACTCGGAGCTATAACAAAACAACAAGGGAAGTCGAAAGAATATGAAGAGCAATATGTTGACATCACGATTAATAGTAGAGTCACCCATGCTATGGAAGAGCATACAACAAAGGACCATATGATTAACAAGACGACAACGACATGTTGGGGTAAGTTACAGTCAATGATAAACAAATCTTAAGACAGTCTATGTACCACAGACTCGTGTGAGCGGAGTCATACATAGTGTAATGTAACATCTTGCAAGTAGAAATGACTAGAAAATAGTTTAAATTCTTAAAAAATATTTATTTTTTAAATTATAAGAAAATTTGAAAATTTTGTCAAGGATAGGAATTTGATGTTTAGTCTTTTAAGATGTCCATAACTCCTACATAAGTATGAGTAAAGAGTAGTTCCAATGTCGCTGAGTTTGCACGATTCTGAGTTGAATTAGTGAGTTTTTTTTCTTTTGAAGTTACAGTTGTTTAATTAAGGAAATGTCCAATTCCAAGATCTCAAAGGTTATTTTAATGTCTCAACTTCCCTATTAAAATAACACATTTATAGCAGTTTTATAAGAGTTAAGACTAAATTATATCAGTGTTTGACGTTGGGAATTTTAATCGTGGTCCTAAGGAGACGGGAAAAGAGAATAGAAGAAGAAAATAGGAAAAATTCTCCAAACAGGTATTTCCAAACATGCTTTTGGCTAGTTTTCAGAAAGAGAGAAAAAGTTTCCGAAATGAAGGAAGCATGGAAACTGAGATTTCCAAGATAACATTTCAGCTATGTATTTGTGCATTAATCTCAAATAACATAAGCAATATGTTTCTATAATATAGGACACAATATATTTTGTAAGTTGTATTGATAACTTAATTAGCGACGAGTTGTCATGCCAACATCCTATACCCTGGACATTGCTTGTATTATGAGACCATTGTTGGTCCAAAAGCAAACCCTTGCTCTAGCTTAATTACTAAGAGGAAGACTAAGAGCATTAATACAAGGATTAAGATGTTATCTGACTCAACTTTTTGAACGGAAATCAAAATGTTTTTAAAATAAACATTTACCTTAGAAAAATTTGTAACTCAAATCTGAAAAATAAGTTAATAACAACATTTAGAAAAAGAACTAACATCTAACGGACTATCGATGGAACTACTAATTACTCGATGGATGTTGGAACAGATCCCAAAACATCCCTATGAATTAGGAGGAAAGAAATGAAAATGGATCCTCTAGAAAGCAATGAGGCTCACCAACTAATTTTTAATTGCTTACTCGATCAACGCTGCACTAGAAAGTCGATCCTAGTCACTGGTGTCTACATCACAACAATTTTCAACAAAAGGATGAATAAGTAAATTTTTCGCAAAATGTTACTGTGAGATCAGGAAAACTTTATAGTGAACATACTTCACAATCTAACAATGCAATACTTAAGAAATTTCTTGCAAATTCTCTAAAAATTAGTATCATAAAATCATTTATACATGATTAACATTAACTTATATGAAACAATTCGCAACATACACTAGATGTACATGAATTATGAGGAAAATACTATAGATAAGAACTCATTTTCACATTCAACGAAGCTTCAATAAAATAAGAATATCATAAGGAGAATACTTGTAGCTCACTTTCCACAAAAGACTCATACACCAATCAAGTTACCAAGAACTTTTTGTTTTAGGCTTGAATAAACACATAAGAAAAGTTATGGGTACTTCAGTCCCCATAATAATGTTTTTCACCCAACAACAATACTTTTCACCATACTCCCCCACTTAGGAGAAACCCATTGTAATGTCAACATAAAACTTTCTTACTAAGGTCTACCTCATAGAGGTTAAGGACTCTCAAAGGTCTCATCATCTTACAACTACATCCCCCTAACTAGGAGAAATCATCCTTACTCATTATGATAACATCCCCTCCCTTCCTATGGTTTGGTTTCAAACAACTTTAAATTATCTCAACAACCACTCGTCCACATTTCTAACAATAAACCTTACCATTACTTCCAAATTAACTACACTTCAAATATTAACAAAGATAATCTAAAGTCATCAAGACCATCTACCACACCTCATCTAACAAGTTATATATCATCTTTTCTCTCCCTCATTCGAAACCTCAAAAATTCACACTCGAAGGACCAACACATAAGGCAAAAAAGGGAAAGATAACATATACAAATCTCTTAGGAAAGATTATATGATTGAAGAAATGAAACTTTCCTAGAACACAATAGACTCCTATTTATATACACTATGAAGGCAAACTAACATCATCACACTGAATGCACGAGTATTCGAGTAAGTGTGCTAAAAAACATACGCTTAAAGCAGATTCAGAATGAAATACTTACCATGTCTCTTCTAAACTGATGAATACTTAACAAAACTCATTTCATTTTGAAGCAAGTTAAAAACAAGTTCATAGTAAAGAAAATTGTTTAAAAACCTGTTGTAAACTTTATGTGTATACCAAGTTACAAAATAACTGTGAGATGTATGTAAATATACAAAATAATCTAATGTTTATTCATAATCATCATAAAAATGCATTTCATGCTTCCCCTCATATTCAACTCGAGCAATGAACGAATAAACTCACATACCCCCATTCATACTAGAAGAACCTCTTGAGGGACAAAGCAACTAGTGTTGTGGGAGTTTCTCTAACCAACAACCATCACATAACAATTATAGTGATTGTACGACATTTTACCTCATGCTGCCAAGGAACATCCTTACTTTACAAGAGTATAGGACATAAATTTCTTATTGGATCCACTAGTAAATTGTGAAAAGGATTCATCTAAAAGACATGACTCTTTTTTATCCATGATGTCTACATGGTTTTCATAGAGACTTGAGTTTATCTGAAACTCGCATCCCAGGGTGGTGTTCAATACTAACCCCAAAAAATGTACTTAATACATATGTGTTAAACACAACTTCTCCTGCGATTAGAGTTTAGTGCTCAAAAACATAGCTCTACGGTTATCTTGGAATTCTTAGTTTTTCCTGCTTGCTTAATATAGAAAGCTATTGCTGTTTTATGAAAACTAGCCTGAACTCTCTTTGAAAATCAATGTTTTTGTTCTTATTTAAATGTGAAAAAATTTGAAATCTCTTTTCGGAATGCATAGTCCCATATACTTCTTTTGATGAAAAAAATTTCAACTTTACTCTTTATTGAACTCAAACTTAAGAATCAAATCAAAGTTAAAACGTTTGTAAAGACTTATGAAAATTTGAAATGAACTTCTCTTACATGACATTTGACTTCTCTTGTCTTTCGTCTTAACTACTCCTCACCTGACTCTTTACAGATCTTGACTTGGCTATTAATTCGTCTTCAGTTGACTCTTAACTTATCTTGAGTGGACTCTTAACTAATCCTTTATTTCAATTAAGGATTTAATGATTAACATTTGTCTTTTGAAGTATCTACTATTTCTTAGGAAATTTTTTAGATAGATAAATATGAAGAAAGTCTAAAAAACAAGATTTGAAGGAGGGTCCACAAAGCGGAGAAATGATTTTTTTATTCTTGAAGTAGGTTGCGCAACAGGTTCCCATGTCCATATTTCTCTCCTCATTTTTTTCGTTTTTCTTCCCTAATTCGCAAAAATTCTATTCCTTTTTCTTAAATCTCTTTTAGATATGGATACCATACAAATGTACCTTTGAAACTTCTTAAAACAACCCCATAATGAGACCTAATGAATTCTAAAACTTCACAACTTAGACAATTAAAAACCAAAAGATGAATGCAAAAAAACTATCAAGATAACAATATTCTAATGATTGTAGGACGAATACAAACCTGAATAATATAATTGGCTAGTGGGAGAACGATCCCAACATTATTAGATCCTCACATACCTTTGTAGTGATCAGCCCCGACGAAATCCACAAGTTAGTATTGAGGAACTCGATGATCTTGGGTCCTTTGATCCTTTCTTCTTCGTTTGCATTCTTTATAAAAAACATAAGACTTTCTCCAAAACTATAAAATGAACAAGTTCAGTATAGACCCTAAACAATACAACCCAAAATGAAATTAAATAATGGGTAGGAAAAAGACAATTTTGCCCTTCCCAAATCGGGATTGGACATTCAATTAATTCAATAGCCCTACTTCCAAAGAGCATAACTCTTTCAGCTAAACTAAAAAATTCGCAAAATCTATGGTATTGTTAAGATTGCCCCAAGGGCTTTCCAACCATATCTTGAACTACACCTTACTTATCTTGAACTACACCTTACTTATCTTGACCTAGGAGTTATGATTTTTTAAAGTTGACCCAAAACTAATTTTTTCGAACTTAAGAAAATTTAAAATTTAAATTCTTTCAAAAACTGACTATTTCAACTTCATAGCTTCTTCCCAGGCATTACTATTTGCAAGATGTTCTAATATGTTCCCTTTTGGAATATTCGTCCTCGAATAAGATTACTTCATATAAGGATTATGGTGTAACATCTTCGATGCTCAAACTCCCAATAGCAAAATATTAACAATATATGCCAACATGATATTAAAAGGATTAAAACCTTATTTTGTAACTTCACCGGATTCAAAGAGATATGGGTACTCATCTTCCTATCCTCTTTAGCTTCCGAAGTAGCTTTTGTAAAATATGATTTCTCTTTTTACCAAACATCATATCACCCTTCTTGAGGGAAGATTTCAAACAATTCAGTCATCTTCCATTTGTACACACAACCTACCTTGACATCTCAATGCACCATCTCCCCCTTATTCAAAAGTCATCACCTTTTTGCTTATCAATATTTTACTTTACTTCAAACTAGATAGGGTCATGGTCTTATTACATCAACCAACTCTATCACGTAGGTTGGATAAATTTTCTCATGAAATTTTAAATTTCCTAAGGAATAAGCTATAATTTTTCCATTATGTATTAACAAACAGTCCAACCAACCTGGTGATGCATCACAATATACCCCACTAACTTGAGTACTTTCTGGTAAAGTAAAAATTAGTGAAGTAGTCAACTTCTTTTTCAATTGCTGAATGCTTTTCTCAGAAGCTTCAAAATGAGAAACTTAACTGTCTCCTACGTTAATTTTTAAAATATAACCCTTCCCTAGACAATCCATGTCACATCAAGGTTTACCCAATAGACGTAACCAGCGTCATCTTCTTGTTTAAGTACTAAAACTATCCTCTTAGTCTCATGTCTGTACATTCGTTGTAAAATGCGAAAATATTTAAAACATTCATTATCACTACTTGGAGGTTTACATAGACCTCTACATACACTCAATATATATTCATATCGAGTATACATAGATCCTTCGTATAGGAAGGTTACATATCCTTATACTGTTATTGCACATAAATATACGTAAAACATAGAAATAGTCTAAACGATTGTCTCATCTCATACCATATAACGAATATCACAATATGGGCATATCCCTTACATCAATACAAAAAGACCATGTATATGTAATACAAAAATACACTAATTAATTTAGAATGAAAGGAATGAAAGTGTCAATAATCTCATAAAAATATCCATAAGGTAGAAGATCGTATTGCCCTCGAATGTTGAGGACCTTTCCCACTTGGATGAAAGGAAACATCCAAGCCTTCAACAATGTTGCCTTCCAAACTCTTGAACGACCAGAACCTAAAATGTTTAGGGAAAGGGAAGAGAATAGGGTTAGTACTCCACATGTACTAAGTATGGGATATTAAGCACAAAAAGAAGCAAAAAATGCTAAAAATGACTTCTTATATAAATATCTGAAATTACCCCTTTAGGGGCCTAATACAAAGTCATGTAAGACATATGAACCAACAAAACATGCTTACTTTCTCAACAAGTAATATTTATCAAAACATACTTGAAAATATTATTTACTACAACCCTAACATAAAGAAATAATAACACAAGAATTATTAAGAGTTAAAACATATCATAAGAAGCAATAAAACTACTCATAAGTCCTTATCATGTCAACAAGTGGAATGACCAACCAAAGCTCCATAATCTTACTCAATCATGTATCTGAACATGAAAACATGACCAATGTTAAACTTTACATATCATGGCATTTAGGTTTACATTTCATCATATATTAACATTAAAACCCAAGGCATATTCATAAATGAACTAATAAACATATAGTATCAACACTGTGTCATGGTCATCATATATACAACACATATTATCGTAACATAAATATATATAAGCACCTCCTCCTAAGACTCCCCTCAAGGCTAACTAATGCAATGTTTAGGTAGAGACCCATACCTATACCTAGACTAAGCTAGACCCCTTAGGTTATCCAAGTTAAAGTTCAATTCCTTTAATCAATTTTACCTTTTGGGAACATCTTACTGTAACCGACATAGACCACATGAGCTACTGTGGAATTCGGTGTTATAAAACCCCACACCTAAAGAAGGCGGAGTACTTGCCAAGGTAGAACCAAAATCCGAAACATAGAAACTATGTGGATCCACAAGCTAGTATTCCTATGGGGGAAACATATTTCAAGAACTAGGAAATATAATTATGTCCCTCTTTATGATCCATGCATTATAGTCTCCAATATCAAGACTAACATAGTGTTCCTACCTTCCTTATGTTGGAAGGGATACTCTTCAATCTATTTAACTCGGTGGTAAGCTAGAGTTCCTTTTTGAAATGTTTTTTAGCCATCAATTATCACTCATAGCTTAATTTATGCCAAAGAGTCTACCCGTTGTATAATCATCATCATCAATAGCTCAATAAGAGTTGTATGAGCATAAGTCCATTCATCACAATTCATATAAGTGAGGTTTACACAATAACATTTCATAGAAGATCAAGACACATTGATAGTTTTCACCATCGTTATATAACATAAACCTTAATCAACCTCATAACATAGTCAAGACATTTCAATTCAACATCATACCACCCTATAATCCTAGTATAAGGCATACTCCATTGTAATATAATGACTTAACAAAAATTAATCACAATTTGAAATAAAGATAGAGATTTTAAGACTTACCAAGTCTTCCTCAGAGTCTACCATCAACGTCTTACCATCACCCATTACTCAAACCAACTTGGGGGGTATCACCATCAAACAATGATAACCAATAAGATAACAAGGCCAATTGACTCTCTCTAACAAAATTCAATTCTAGATCCAAACTCGTGACAAGATACATAGGTTAATTTCACATGGTGGTGAAAATTTGCCTTTTACCTTCTTCTTTCTAAAGGAAAAAATAAATGTCATCATTATACGTAACTTGAAAAAAGGAAAAAGTGAAGGAACTTGGAGTTGGTACCCACATAACAGATTGATTTCTTACCAAGCAATCTTGATTTTTCACTCCTCTCAATACATTCAAGTGGTTTTCACTCCTCCAGTTCGATCATTATCGACTTGACTTATTATTATAAAACTACTCACTATCCAAATGAAAGACTATCAATTATATACCCAAGAAGGTATAGAGTCCCACATACGAGAAAATGTCACAAATAAAGTTGAACCAAGTAACATCGCAAAGGCATAATGATAGAAGTGTTGGGGTATCCCCGCCATCTAAACCAGAGATTCTAGAGGATCGAAAATGTCCCATTAATTTCTTCCCCTAATATCCTCCATTTTCCACATCATGGGGATTTATAGGAGATTCTAGAGGATCGCTCGGAAAGGCTTTTATACTATACCCTTTGACTTAACTCTACTTTAGTAGTCACTAGACTCAATATATAAGCCCGCCTGGCTGCTCTTGCTGAAATCATTACACTTAATTCTACCATGACATAACTATTGCGCTCCCTAAACCACTGTGTTATAGTTAGTTTCTTACAATAAGTCTGTAAGTAAAGGAATCTAAGAATGAATGGGGATCCCTATCAATAGAAAAAGAATATCTAATTAGAGTTTTCTCAATTTCTCTTACTCAATAGATCTATCTTATCTAATCTGACACAATAAATACGAGATGATGGAAAGCAATCGGATAGACGGTAAAGGGCTTCCTATGCCCAAAAGCAATGATTCACTTGCCCCACCTCTATAAGGACGTCATGTCATACAACCTAAACGACTCCCGCTAGATGGCTGCCCCTTTCTCTCTTTTTATAGCCTCGTGGATGGACGAAAGAAGCGAAGTTACAGAATCGGGCACTGAAGTCTTGCGATGTAGACAACAAGCAGCAAACAAGAGCTTCGCAGCCCCATAACCTTTCTATTTTTTTAGAATATTTTTTTTTCTGAATTTGGTAAGCTTTGATGTAGGCTGCTCTACTATAATATACTAGTTTTAGGGCACTATTGCTTGACTAATATAATAGAAAGTAAAGGGACTCTATTAGGATCTTATAAATCTAAAGATCTTAAAATGGAAAAACGAGCTCGTTTGCTCGCTCCTGTCTCTACAGGGGCGTAAACACTTCATTCGATACGGGATGGGACTCATTAACTTGCATTCCAGCTAGCACTACAAAAAGCTCTGGTCTTAATGCCCCTCATACTGCTGTGAAGCCTTTCCTTGGGTTTGAGAGTCATATTTCCTGCTAACCACAACAGAAGAGCCTCCCACACCATGCAGGCAGCCACGGGTCATAACACACTCTTCGCACATCAAATTCACTTTGAAGTTGACTTATTCTATCGGCCAGTCGTCAAAATGTGTACGACATAGCATAAGAGCAAAATATCAATAGCACATTTGTCTAATGCTTCGAAGGATACTTCATATCTGAAACGCGAGATCGATCTGAGTAGAAAGTCATTCAAAACTAGATCAAAAAGCCAGTGTTTTTTGAAGACGCTATAGAGTAGATTACTAATAGTACTTGTTTGAAAGGCTCATGGGAATTGATACTTTATGGTATTAACATTATATGAAACCAAAGCACTTGAAGTACTAAACAAAATATGTATTAGTTTGGTAATGATTGGAGCAACGAACTCGGATTCGGCAAGAATCTCATTTTTTGGTAGTACGAATAGGGAATTTGCCAAAAAATGGGTTGGGGTTCAAGGCGCAGTTGTGCGCCGGCGGCTGACTCAAGTGCCACAGGAACCGCGCAAATCGGTCGCCTATGTCACGACCTGAAAGTACCCCCTAGAAGTTAGAATACACCCTCGTTTTGTGGCCGGGCGTACTTGACCCTTAGGGTTCTTGTACAAGCCCTTCAACTTGTACTAGCATTTATTACATAAGATATGAAAAGTAGTACGAAATTAAAACTTTTCATGAGTAATTTATTAAAAATGAAATATTTAAGAAATCTTATCCTCAAAAGCCAAACTTAAGACACGACATATATTATCGTAAGGACACAACTCTTTACATTGAAATCAAATACATAAGAAGTCTTAATAATAAAATATGGAGACAGTAGACTATGCCCTTGAATATATAAGGACATACCAATTCTTGAGAGAGCGAATTTTCGAACCTTCGCGTTTGAATCTTCCAAAAAGTCTTTAACATGCACTTATAAGGTATAAAAAGTATGGGGTTAGTACAAATAATGTACAAAGTATGACATATACAAAAACATGTGAAAAAGGATATATTATTCAAATAACATTTCATACAATTTTATTAAAATATTCAATAATAGAGAAGCAAAACATCATAAGGATCATAATTTAACACTTAGATGAGAGATTCCATAATTTTGCTCCAAAAGGGACCATTTACAGTAGTAAACTTACGAAAATTACATTAAACTCCAATCAATATAACAGTGAACAAGTTGAATCTTTAACAATGAATCATTTAAGTCACTCACAATGAATTATCCTATACTAAAGGAGTGAACTTCCAAGTCCAACTGAAAGAGAAAGTGAACTAATTTTCTGTAAGAGATTCCCTAACTCGGGATTATCGTAAGACTCACTAAGGTAAGACATGAAGGAAGTATTCATATGCCTCCTTCAATACAGACCAAATAATCCTCAAGACTATCCCTTTCAGCTTACTTAACTCAGGAGAAACAAGGCCCTAAATAAATGAGAAACATTAAAAGACACCCAACAAACCACCATAGTCTTTTCTTTCAGAATGGCTACTTAATTCAATGACTAGATAGCATCCTATACCACCACCTACAGTAAGTACTACATTCTTTTAGAAGGTTTGGCACCAAGTCTTCCCTTTCGGAATGTCCTACCTAGTGCAATGAGTAGATAGATACCCATACCACCACCAATAGTAAGTAGTACGCTCTTTTAGAATACTTAGTTCAATCCATTTATTAGTGGAGGTTTAGCTTAACCGACATAGAACATGAGAGCAGACATGGAATCCCGACAATAACCAGTATCGGATGAGGGATCCTAACTTCCCTAGAGTAAGGTCATTCTTTTTAGCTTTTGTATGGATTTCCAAATAGCTACACCTATGAGGGCGCATAGTTATGGAATAAGGAGATTGCTTCTAAGCACTCATTCTTTGCTCACGAGGAGTATTCATCTAAAGAGGTAAATTTTAATACAACATCTAAACATATGAAGTGTATTCACCTCTTCTTCATATCGTCTTGGTGCAAGACATAACCAGCATAGACTCTAAGAGATTTAATATATATGTAAAGGATAGGTAGTGAACACCACATCTCAACTCACTAAGGGCATTCATCATCCGAACTATCTTAAAATGCTCTTAGGATGTAGTGAGGTTGCTACTAAACTCATCATCTCAACTCACGAAGAGTGCCAACCTCAAAACTCCTCTATTTACTAAATTTAAAATCATACATTCATTTATGGGTGTGTGTGTACTTGTGAGCACATCTTGCATATAAGCATAATTTCACTAACATTAGCTTCTATACATGTTGTAGTCCTACGTTAATCAATTTACACACTTTACATGCTTCAAATGTCATACACATTACCTAGGCATAATCTAAGACAAGCATGCTATTCAACTACAAAAAACAGAACACAAGACAAATCTACATACCACTTCATTTCACCTACTACTCCTTCAGAGCCACAGACATAAAACATACTAAGTAATATCAAGTTCATCAAATAAGCACCGCCACTAAGAAGGTGGACTATACCACTCAAGAGCAATTATAATTAAAAGTGTACATTGAACGAAACATGCGGTTTAACAAATACATAATAACCTATATGCCTTTTATCAAATTTTCATTGAAATAAGACTCTTAGAGCAGAAGCTAAATCAACATATTAACACAACAAAACCAACATTTATATTTTACCCAAACATGATCATATAAACCATTTCCCAAGCTAAAAGTTTCAATATGGATAAACATGAGTTAATTAGGATTTTTAATATGAAAATCATCAATTCTTAAAAGAATAAACTAATTTATAACATTAGAACACTTTTATATGAAAATCCATACTTAAAATAAATGATTGAAGAATTTTGAGTTTGGAAACCCTTTGGGAAATCTTTTGGAAATAAATTCTTGAAGGGAAGGGGGTTGACTGATGGATACCATACCTCAAATAGAAGGAAACTTATTAATTTTGGTTAAGGAACACGTCCGAACAAGCTCTTTTTCCCCTCTTTGAGTCTTAGCTTCAATGGTGACATTGGGAGAGTTTTCTTTAGAGAGGGAGTTTGAATATTTGAAATAAGGGGTCTTTTCTAGGTCTAGGGCTTAAAACTAACTTACTATAACTTAAAAACACAAATAATATTGACCTAGTTTTAAAAACACCTAGGGTGAGTTTACATAAAACATCCCAAGTTTGCAACAACTTCCACAACTTTTCGGAGGAGTCAATCACCTACCCACGCTACGCACAATGGCGTGTTCGACGGCCCATCCTCCTGGGCATCGATGAGTTTAGAGGCCTCTACATGGGAGACAAGAGTTCCTACTAAGCATGGGACTATGCCTCCCACTCGACGGGGCGTCGTTGGGCCTACCCCCAGTAGACAGCCTTGTCGATTGAGCACACTAGAATTTTGTTTTATCATTCCCTGGAAATGCATAGAATGCCTTTGAATTATCTAGAGTACAACATTGTTCTAGAAGAGGGAATAGATATTTTCTAAGAAAGCCTTCGAATTCTCTAGACTAGTAGAAAATTCCAGAACATAGACCTAAGTGTCAACAAGTATGGGCTTCTCTAGACTAGTAGGTGTGTTCACAAAGATTATAACAATTTTTGGCTAAATGTATAAGTAATATTAAAATAATTGACATAGTTGACCTACATGTGCTTGTTCATTTTGATTAGCCAAAAGTAAGTTTTTTTAAAAAGAAAAACTATGATTTGTTCTGACGACAAAGTGGATTGTTGAAAACTAGATTTGACAAAAGAATTTCTTAATATTTTTGAGTGGAAATACTTAAACAAATTTGTTCACTTTTACAAAGCTTTAAAAGAGAAGGAGATATATACATGATTCTTGAAGTGACATTAATAACCAGTGGTGCCATCATTATCTTAGAATATTTTTCCATTTTCTAATTTATTTCTTTTTATAATTATATGAGCTTTTATATGTTACATATGCATGCATAATTTATGAATTAATGATTGTTAAACTACTTTTATGACACAAATTATATATCTAAAATTATGAAAAGACGATATATATATATATATATATATATATATATATTGTTGGGTATGTAGAAAGAATTTAAGGGAAATAGAGGGAAGGAGAGAAATTTGAAAAGTTTAGAACTTGAAAGGTTGGGAACTTGATAAGTCCTCTAATGCTTTAATAAAAAAGGCAATAGTCCCTCATCGGTAATGGAAATGAAAATAGGAGAGTTTAAATAAATAAACACTCCTATTACTTTTTAAAAGGGTTGGAAAGAGGTACCCCCCTCGCGCCATCGTCGTCGTCGCTCGCTCGCTGCGGCTTCGACTTCGGCTTCGGCTACAGCTACGGCATCGGCTTCGGCTTCGGCTTCGGCTTTGGCTTCGGCTTTGGCTTTGGCTTTGGCTTTGGCTTTGGCAAATGATCTATCGAGCGATAATTTTTTCGACAAATTTATTTTAATTATAAATTATTTTCAATTAATTAGTTGATAACAGAAATTAACCGAAAAGTTTTCAACTTTTTAGTTAACCCGACCCGACTCAGATCCGCGCGCGTGACACGTTTTAAATTCCGTTATATTTAAAAAATTCTTGCCACTATTCTGAAAGGTTGCAACTTTCAGGAACAATCAATACCATTTGAAAGTTTGCAACCTTTCATTAATAGTCGTGTCAATTCTGAAAGGGTTGCAACCTTTCAGAATATATTATTCTTGCCTATAAATACCATTCAGTCTTAAAAATATTTCCTAATGAATTTTCTGATCTTCCTTCTTCTTAAAAATACATATTTCGTCGTGTACTTTCCTGCTGTGGGTTGATTCGCTGACAGTAGAGTTTTTGGTATCTATACTCTACTGATTAAGATCATTTTACCCTAGGAGTTTATATTCCAAATCAAACATCGGATACTAGAGGGGAATAATTTCCTTAAGAGGACATTGTGAATTCAGATTAAATTATTTTTTACAAATAAATTTCTGTTCATCTTATTTACTGGTTCTAAAAATCTCAGTTACTTCGTGTTTCTGAATGATTTATTACAACCAGTAATTTTTGATTTTCTTAACACTGATTGGTAACAATCTTAAGGAAATTATTTAAATCTGTGTTTCTGGTTGAGACAAAAATATTTGTGATTTTATACTCGTTTAACTCTGCATTTAAAATTTATTGCTTACTTATATTGTATCAATTTTGTTTATCAGAAGTAGAAAACACTAGTGTTACAGTGGCTGTTGCTGCACCAACCCGAACTCTTGTATCACAAGCAGAGAAACAGGGTAAATTCACAGGTGTGAATTTCAAAGGATGGCAGCAACGAGTATTTTTCTGGCTTACCACTCTTGATCTGCATAAATTTACAATTGAAGATACTCCAGTACCTGCTGATCATATGCCAGACAGGGAAAAATTTATGATTGTTGAAGCATGGAAAAAGTCAGACTTTCTATGTAAAGGTTACATTTTTAGTGCTTTAGATGATGACTTACATAATGTCTATAGTGCACTAACAACTTCAAAAGAGTTTTGGAATGCACTACAGAAGAAATATAAGACAGAAGATGCATGCTTGAAAAAATTTGTGGTCGCAAAGTTTTTAGATTATAAAATGGTAGATAGTAAAACTGTTGGATCACAAGTGCAAGAACTTAAACTTATTCTACACGATCTGATTGCTGAAGATATTGTAGTAAATGAAGCTTTTCAAGTTGCTGCAATGATCGAGAAGTTGTCTCCTTTGTGGAATGATGTCAAGTATTATCTAAAGCACATGCGTAAAGAAATGAAGCTTGAAGATCTTGTGATTCATCTCAATATTGAGGAAGATAACAGAAATGCTGAAAAGAAGTCGCGTAAGAGTTCAACAATCATTAGAGTTAATATTGTTGAAGAAGCTCCTACCAAAGACAAAAAGAGAAAGAAGTCCAATGGGCAGAAGTCAGAACAGGCCAAGAAGAAATTCAAAGACAATTGTTATAATTTTGGCAAGGCTGGTCATAGATCTTCTGATTGTCATGCTCCAAGAAAGGACAAAAACAAAGGCAAAGGCAAAAGTCAAGCAAACATCGTGGAAAAGATGGAAGATGCAGATGACTTGTCTGCAATGATATCAGAGTGTAACTTAGTTGGAAATCCGAAGGAGTGGTTTGTCGACTCAGGTGCTACTAGACATATTTGCTCTGCAAAAGAAGTCTTTGCAACGTTCACTCCTGCTGAGTACAATGAAGATTTATTCATGGGAAACATAGGAACAACAAGGATTGCAGGAACTGGGAAAGTAATGTTGAAAATCACATCCGGCAAAGTGTTGACTTTAAACAATATTCTGCATGTCCCTACGATTAGGAATAATTTAGTTTCTGTTGCACTACTCGTTAAGAACGTCTTTAAGTGTGTCATAGTTAGTCATAAAGCTGTAATAAGTAAGAATGAAATGTTCATAGGAAAAGGCTACCTCAACGAGGGTCTTTTCAAACTAAATGTAATGGTTATTGACAGTATTAATAAAAATTCTGCTTATGTTTACTTGTTGGAGTTAATGGATTTATGGCATGCCCGGTTGGGACATGTAAATTACAAAGCCATGCGAAAATTTGTTAATCTAGAAGTATTGCCTGATTTTAAATGCGATAAGTTGAAATGTGAAATTTGTGTGGAAAGTAAGTTTGTTAAACATCCTTACAAGTCTGTTGAAAGAAATTCCAAAACTTTAGACTTAATTCACACAAATATATGTGATTTGAAGTCAACACCATCTCGTGGTGGGAAAAAGAATTTTATAACTTTTATTGATGACTACACCCAATTTTGTTATGTATATTTGCTTAATAGTAAGGATAAAGCAATTGATGCATTTAAGCAATACAAAAATGAAGTGGAAAACCAATTGAATCTAAAGATAAAAATGATTCGGAGTGATAGGGGTGGAGAATATGAATCTCCTTTTGCAGAGATATGTTTGGAATATTGTATTATTTATAAAACTACTGCGCCTTATACACCACAGTCAAATGGTTTGGCAGAACGGAAGAACAGAATATAAAAGGAAGTGATGAATGCCTTAATTATTAATTCTTGTTGAACGCGAAATCTTTGGGGGGAAGCCATCCTTATATCTAATAAAATACTCAATACAGTACCCCATCGAAAAACACAATCAATTCCATATGAGTTGTGGAAAGGAAGCAAACTCAACTTGAAATATTTCAAAGTGTGGGGGTTTTTAGCCAAGGTAGAGGTTCCTTTACCTACGAGGTTAAAATTGGACACAAAACAATAGATTGTGTCTTTATTGGGTATGCTGTGAATTGTAAACCTTGTCTATTTTTGGTTCACAAATATGATAATCCTGAGATTCATGTTAATACGATAATTGAATCATATAATGTAGAGTTTTTTGAAAACATTTATCCGTATAAAACTGAAAGTGAGTTAACAAGTGAAAGACCTAAACGATCACGAGAAGAATCAATTGAAAGTATTCTAACTAGTGAGGAACCTAGGCGAAGTACTCGACAACTAAAATCTGTTTCTTTCGGACCAGATTTGGTAGCACTATTGCTTGAAAATGAGCCTCAAACATTTAAAGAAGCTATGTATTCATCAAAGTCAACTTATTGGAAAGAAGCAGTCAATAATGAGATTGAATCAATTTTAAGCAATTACACTTGGGAATTGAATGATCTTCCTCGAGGAAATAAACCTTTAGGATCAAATTGGATCTTTAACAGGAAAATGAAACCTGATGGGACTATTGACAAATACATGACTAGACTGGTAGTCAAAGGGTATAGACAAAAGAAAGGTCTAGACTACTTTGAGACATACTCTCCAGTAACAAGGATAACAACAATTAGGATGTTAATAGCACTAGCAGCAGTGCATGATCTTAAAATCCACCAAATGGATGTAAAGACAACCTTCTTAAATGGAGAGTTAGAGGAAGAAATTTACATGGAACAACCTGAAGGGTTTATAGTTCCTGGTAAAGAAAAGAAAGTGTGCAGACTTGTGAAGTCACTTTATGGACTCAAGCAAGCACCAAAACAATGGCATGCTAAATTTGATCAAATAATATTGGCAAATGGATTCAGGATTAACGAATGTGATAAATGTGTTTACATTAAAAATGTTATGAATCATGAAGTCATTGTTTGTTTGTATGTTGATGACATGTTAATAATGTGTAAAGAAATCGACGATATAAATGCTACTAAGCGCATGTTGTCCAGGATGTTAGATATGAAAGACTTAGGAGTTGCTGATTTGATCTTAGGGGTCAGGATTATCAAAACTCCCCAGGGACTAGCATTATCTAAATCTCATTATATTGAAAAAGTATTGGATAAGTTCAATTACATGAATTTCAATGTAGTCAAAACTCCAATTAATTAAAGTTGTACAATTTAAAAGAATGAAGGTCAAAGTGACTCTCAATTTAAATATGCCAGAGTGTTAGGAAATTTGATGTATATTATAAATTGCACGCGACCAGATATAGCATGTGCTATTAGTAAACTGAGTTGGTACACTAGTAATCAGAATTAAACTCACTGGATGGCTATGAACCGTGTGTTGGGTTATCTAAACTGGACACAACATTATGCTTTGCATTATAATAAATATCCTGCTGTGATTGAAGGATATAGTGATGCAAATTGGATCACCGGGTCGAATAATGTAAAATACACGAGTGGTTATATATTCATACTTGGTGGAGGAGCGGTCTCTTGGAAATCTTCAAAATAGACATGTATTGCTCGCTCCACAATGGAATCTGAATTAATTGCTTTGGATAAGGCTGGTGAAGAAGCGGAATGGCTCCGGAATATCGTAGAGGATATTCCATTCTTGCCCAAACCTGTTGGACCAATTTGCATACATTGCGATAGTCAAGCAGCAATAGGTAGGGCAGGGAGCATTACGTACAACGGGAAGTCTCGTCATATACGACATAGACATTACACCATAAGACAACTGCTCTCTAGTGGAATTATCACAATTGTCTATGTAAAGTCAAGCGAAAATGTGTCTGATCCACTAACGAAAGGCCTAGTGAGAGAGGCAGTTGAAAGATCATCTAAAGGAATGGGTTTACGGCTTAGGATAAGTCAGCATGACGGTAACTCTATCTAGCTGACTGGAGATCCCAAGAGGTAGATTCAAGGAGAAAAATAATGTTGTGGCTGACGGTTCAACATTGTCAATTAACTAAATCCATTCTCATTATGAAGACAATGTTCAGGAAAAGGTTAAGACTTTAAAGCTTGTTAATGAGGTAATAAAGCTTAAAGTTTTTAATTATTTGCTAAGTTTTGTAGATTTGACCAAATAGTGTATCTACGAGATGACACTGTTATAAATCACCTATGTGAGTGTGAAGTGGAAGCCGCTTCAAAGAGAATTTTATGTCGAAAGCCTATTCTCTATACACTCGTGAAACCAGGAGGTGTTCATGGCTGAAACGAATACAACTGTAAGAATCATAAACAGTAAAGGGTTGATTGTATGACATATGGTTGTCTAGGTATACCCAAAAGTTCGACTGTTCAAAGATTTCACATCTACCGATTGAAAGAGTATATCCGACATATGTTCACTATGGAATGTCCAAGGGGAAACCTACTTATCCAGATGCAATTAATTCTTGCTTGTAAAGTACACAATTGACCGTGCATTCCTATGTTATAACTATTCCCCATAAATGTGGGGAATTGTTGGGTATGTAGCAAGAATTGAAGGGAAATGGAGGGAAGGAGAGGAATTTCAAAAGTTTAGAACTTGAAAGGTTGGGAACTTGAAAAGTCCTCTAATGCTTTAATAAAAAAGGCAATAGTCCCTCATCGGTAATGGAAATGAAAATAGGAGAGTTTAATTAAATAAACACTCCTATTAATTATTAAAAGGGTTGGAAAGAGGTACCCCCCTCGCGCCGTCGTCGTCATCGCTCGCTTCAGCTTTGGCTCCGGCTACAGCTACTGCTTCGGCTTCTGCTTCTGCTCTGGCTTTGGCTTTGGCTTTGGCTTTGGCAAATGATCGATCAAGAGATAATTTTTTGGACAAATTTATTTTAATTATAAATTATTTTCAATTTATTAGTTGATAACATAAATTAACCGAAATCTTTTCAACTTTTTAGTTAACCCGACCCGACTCAGTTCCGCGCGCGTCACCCATTTTAAATTCCGATATATTTAAATAATTCCCGCCACTGTTTTGAAAGGTTGCCACTTTTAGGAACAGTGAATACCATTTGATAGTTTGTAACCTTTCATTAATGGTGGTGTTAATTTTGAAAGGGTTGCAACTTTTCAGAATATATTATTCTTGCCTATAAATACCATTCAGTCTTTAGAATATTTCCTAACGAATATTCTGATCTTCATTCTTCTTAAAAATACATATTTCTTCATGTACTTTCCTGCTGTGGATTGATTCGCTGACAGTACAGTTTTTGGTATCTATACTCTACTGATTAAGATCAATTTACCCTGGAAGGTTATATTCCAAATTAAACCTCGGATACTAGAGGGGAATAATTTCCTTAAGGGGACACTGTGTATTCAGTGGACTTGATTTTCTTCTTAAATTATCAAAAAGAGTATACCAGATTCTTGAAAGTTTTACAGATTAAATTATTTTTTACAAATAAATTTTTGTTCATCTTATTTACTAGTTCTAAAAATGTCAGTTACTTCGTATTTCTGAATGATTTATTACAACCACTAATTTCTGATTTTCTTAACATAGATTGGAAACATATATATATATATATATATGATCGATAAAAGATACACTAACGCTGTGTATTTTTTTAAGTCACTAGAACATAATCAATATAACATGTATAAATTGTCCTAAATACATGTATACTAGTAAATTTTTGTTTCCTCAAGTGGATATTAAAATTTAGATACTAGTAATACTTAATTAATACAAGAGAATTGATATTAAAGGTTTTCCCTTGTATGAAACATAAACATGTAATATCATGAATTCTCCGATGCACTAATTAATAGGACAATTCGCAATAAAAAGGCGTTGTATGTATTTATCAAAGAAAATAGATATAACATTGTTTTGATGAGATAATTATTAAATAGAATGAAATATGAATCAAATTATTTTAATCCTTAACAAGTACTATAAGAACCATTATTTTTTACATTTTGTCATAGTTTACGCGGTAATGAAACTTTTTGATCTCTTATTGAGCTAAAATTTGATGGTTAATATCCTCATATCATTATTGATATAAGTTATGTTTATAATTAATTTGGAATATGATTATATAGAGTGATTAAATATGAATTGATGTGTGATAAAAAATGTAGTTCATATGGTTTTAATATTTAAAGATGGTTAAATCACTTGAATTCAAATTTGGGCAAAGCTTTTGGAATAATACTTTTGATAAAACTCAATTGACCTGAAATTTTATAACTTCATTGATGAGGGCCTAGTAAGAAGTACTCATTTCTATATGGTTATGATGTTAAAAACATTATTTGGAATTAAAATGTTATATATGAATAACTTCCTTTATATAATTTTTATTTGTGCTATACGCAGTGCATTATTATACATGATGAATTAACATGAATTGACATATGATATGGATATACATTTGATTCTTTTTTTGAAATCGTTTGAATATAAATTTGATCATAAATTTTGAGATAAATATTATTTTTACACTCTAACTGATATGAAATTCGGTAGGTTAATAAAAAATGATCAAATTAAAAACACTCATTGAAATAAAGTGATTTTTAAATTAGAGGCTTTATAGATTATAATTTTAGATAATTTATATTCTTAAAATTAATAATAATTAAAACTACTCGACTATTAAATAGTAGTGATTGACATTGTTCTCTATGGACTTCATGACTAAAGTTTACTTAAGTATTATGTTAATATGTTTGATTAAACCTTCCTCCATATAAGATTAATGTTTACAACTCATTAAAATTCAATATTTAATTTCATTTTTTTATCAATCTCCATATCTTAGAAATAATAGATTGGGTCGATGAATTTGGGAATATTTATATTTATTTGGCATGGTTAACATATACTCTCAATCTGTGTTAGCTTTTGATATAAATTTGTTGCAATGAATTTATTACATCACAATGTATGTTGCATGAGTAGTTATTTTTTGTCACCCACAGATCCTACACCTTGAAGATAGCTGGCACTCGAAGATCATTATTGGACCTAAGACAACCCTTGGCCTGATTTACTTAAAACATCCAAAGTCATTAATCATATCTATAATGATCAATAAACTCAACTAAACTGATTATGAAAATAGGCAAGTCAAGTCTTAACAATAGGAAATCATAATGAAAAAACTCAAAGGAGTAAAATTTGATTGTCTATGAAGTGTACAACTAAGTTTAATGTTGGGACAAATGCCACAACATCCTAATGATCTAAACTATAAATAAAATAAAGAGTCCTCCGGAATGCAAGAATGCTCACCAAAGACTCTTAATGTCCAAGCTGGATCAACAAAGTGCTAGATATAGATCCTGGTTACCTACATCTACATCAAATTATGATGCAAGTCAAGTGGCATGAGTACATTTAATGTACGGGTATGAAAGTTTGATTCTACCAAACCTGGACTTGGAAGAATCTTAAAGAAATAGTTATGATAGCTCTTCTCAAATCATAATACTTAACAAAATTCATTTCATTAAAACCATCTTAAAATCAGTACAATATAAATAAAAACATGTTTTCATAAATGGTTTCAGCTCATTGTATATACAAGGATACAACATAAATAAAAAAAGTATGCAGAAATACAATAAATTGACGTATATAAATTACAATACCTTCTGTGTGAGATTATGTAACTGAAAACCATCACTATGAGCCTAAGTAATCGTACAACGTATTACCTAACTTATCCAAGGACCCTCCTATAACTTGTCATCGGTATAAAGCCTGAACTACTATGTAGATCTAGTAGTTTATGCTAAAATCTCTAATGAATAATCTAAAAAGTATGATCCTTCCTCGACCCATGATGGCTACATGGTTTATGGAGGTTTGAATAAATATGAACTCGCTTCCCGATATCGATGGTCAATTCTACTTCCAAAATCTACTTAGCTCGTTTGTTTTTAAAAACAACTTCTTCTCGGGTTTGAGATAATTGCTCAAACATGGCTTAAAGGAATCTAGGAAATCATAGTTTCCCCTTTACTGAAAAATAGCTCAATGGTTCTTTTGAAATCTCAGTTTCCTTTGTTGTTTAAATGATAAAAGATGTACAAATATTTAGGAAATACTTAGTTCCCTTATATCTTTTTGAGAATGAACTCAACTTTTAATTCTTTACTTAAATTGAACCTGGGCTCGTAAAACAAAGATTTAATCATTGTTAAAGATTCTTTTAACTTTTATAAACGTTAGTTTATTTTTTCCTTAACTCCACCATATTACTCTTAAATTCTATTGACCTGTATCTTAACTTTCCTTGAATAATATTATTGAATCAAGGTTCATGATCTCATGTTTATGGAATCAACTAGAAGACATAGGTACTTCACTATGAAAATTGTACGAAAAAAAAAGATTGGGGAAGAATGGGGAGAGCTGGCGTACCGTGCTCAGAGGACTTACTGTGGCTCTATGGATGGAGTGATGCGCCAGACGCCAAAGTTCGTAGGAACTTTTTAGCGATCTGTAAGGCGCGGGCCCCCAAGATTTGCATAGAAAAATCCCCAACTTGTCTCAATATTTTTTCATGTCTAAAACTTCTAACTTCAATGGTTCTTTCCCAAAAGAAGTAGGTTTATTAATACCCTCAATATACAACAGATCTTACTCGAATTTTAATCTGGAAAGACGCATCAAAGGAGAACAAACTTTAACTAAACAACCGACAAAAATTCTAATGAACTTCATCAAGAACTCAAAGGATTTATTTTCAAACAAAACGTTATTTCACCGATGTAAATCATGATTGGTGTGTAGGTTAACTATACCAACTCTATGTGATTTCATATATCATGTAAGGATCACCCTTGTAAAAATCCACACGTAAAGCTCGAACGTTCTTGGCGATTATTGATTTTTCTTCTATTTTGTTCTCTTTTCTCCAAGCCCTAGCGTTAACTCTAAATTTTCTAAACTGACAAACAATCTTTTTTTACCCAGTTTTTTTCCGAAAAAAATTTAAAAATAATTGGGTATGGAATAGAATAATTAATAATGGACCTGCAAAAATTTCCACTAGAAGGACCCAAGACTGGTCGAGACACTATCTTGACAGTGCCAATCTACAGACTAAACGCGGGCCAGTTGGTAAACCAACGGCCCGTAGGTTAGGTCTCATCTACTAATACTTATCTTGGGAAGGCATAAATCTAAAATTTGGAAAAGGACCATACTACGGAAGCCGATGCACGGCCCGTCGACTGACCAACGGCCAGTAGATGGCTCCGTCGATGGTGGCCTATAAGTTACTGTTTGCGTCTGTTTGATTAAGCGGGTGAATAAGAAATTAAACCCACGTCCTAACCTGAATACAACAGGTTTATTTAGATACGTTTAGGTATATATAAGATATCTAATACGTGATTAACCCATTCTCAAATCCCTCTACACGAACCAAACTTTCCCTCCAAAAACATTCTACCTAGAAACAACCATTATTGGTGAATTTGAAGAACAGGTTGAAGCAAGGATTTACATGGATGAATCATCACGTTTTAGTGGTTTTTGAACTAGACAAAGGCATAGTGATCCTTCATCGCAAAGTAACCTTTCACTTAGAGTTCTTCTCAAAGTTTTCAAAGTGATTTTTATGATCAATCTTCAAATTATTAAATATAGCCATGGGTTCTTTCTCAAAACTTTTTGTTATGGTTAAATCATAATGAATTGTTGTTAATATTCTGTTTTGAACACGATTTCACTCCAATTGGATGAAGAACCCATGATAGTTCCTTAAATCGATTTAGCCCTTGCATGGGCATAATTATAATGACTTGTCATCGATTGATTTGTTATTATGTTAGTTTGAATTGTCTATATCTTATGTAATTTACGTTAATTGAATGAGAATTGATGTTAATGGATCCATTAGGATCAATGTATAAATATTCGAACATGTTAAGTCTTGTTTTCCATGATTCACTGTAATGATGGTCCTTTTATGATTTAATGTTGAATTTGAGTGGGTGTTGATCATCGTAGCTACTTCCTTACGTTGATATTATGAAAGAATTGTGTGTTTAAATCATTCATTACATAATTAAATAAATACTTCAAGATTTGACCTAATCTCTTCTTGTCTATGGTAATGTAACTTGTGATCTTGCAGGTAGGATAGTTATTATATGTATTGATTATGGTCAATTGTCCATAGATATTGCCAATAATGTAATGTGACTATGATTTATACGTAAAGGATTCAATGTGGATCAATTCATGATAGTTTATGTCGGATTAACCAGAGCAACTTCCTCTTCCAAGGAATCTTTATATGAAGCATGTTCACAGTAATTCGGTATTTATTGACACTTTTAGTAGCATCTCATCTACTCTATGATTTCATTAGCTACTGCTTTAAATGTACAATTATTATAAAATATGGTTGATAAACAAAACTAAGGAAGATAGTTGATGAAGTAGAACTCTTTATTTTCTAATATATTTGAGGTGCTTTGCATTATGTTATAGAATAATCTCATAGCGAGTTGTACATGGTTTCTTTTACGATTAAATTACATACATCCACTTCCCTATATATGAATTTTTGATACACAAGGTTTATTGATCAATGATTATCAAAGGTTGAGAAGTTGGTAAGGATGCTTATCTCCTCTACATTTCTATACTTATGTTGTTTATGAAGCCTTGTATGGCTGTCTGTGGTATGGTCAACCTATGGTACTAGTGTTTACTTTATGTAATTATAAATTTATTTACCATGGCCGTGAAGGAAAATTTATGCATATATGATTGAGTGATTATGATGATCACCTTATGTGTAACTTGTGCCTAATCTTTTATTATAATTGTCAATCAAGATTATATTACTATTGTAATGAGCATGTAAAGGGTTAAGTAATATCATGTGTAAGTGATTCCGTTAATGAATTGTTAACGATTGATGACCCCTACCCATGTACCACTTATATGATGCTGTAAATATCTAAAGTAGGAGTCTTGATTTTAATGTGTAGATTGTCTTGCCTCCTATGCAATTATGTGTTATGTTTTCTATGCTTGAATGTGTAATATGGTCTAAGAGGGTGGCTTCCTTAATGAGTTATTGATTATCCATGATGTGATCATGTGGACCGATGTACACACACACACACATTATGCAGTCTTACAATGTAGTGAATGTTCATAGTGTCTAAAGAAAGGTTGTAGTCATATTCACTAGTGTATAGTACTATTTATGTAAAGTATATGTATGTGATTTATGTTATGTATTCCTTACTAGGATGACTTGTTAGGTGTACTAGTATGGTTAAGGGTATGGGACTTTGCCTATGCATTGCACATGTGTACCTTGATAGGATTGTTTTTGTTTTTGTTTCTATATGTATTAATATGTATATCTGATGATGTGTGATTTAATGTGTTATGTGAAAGGTTTTCTCACATATAAATACATACACACACACAAGAATGATGATCTAGTTAATAGAGGGAAATTGAATGGTGTACCCAAGAATACTCTAACACTAGATAGGTTCTTGAATATTCTACAAACATATGAGCAATGAACATCCTAAGCCTATGTTTTTTAAATAAATGTAATAAAGGTTTTTCAATAAAGGGAACTTAGTTAACCACCGACTGAACATGACATTGAGAGGTGTTGGCTTTCCTTGGAGGAAGATTCACCATTGTCCTTTATAGAGTGTTGACTTCCCTTGGAGGAATAATCACCTATGAACCCACATGAGGTTGGATTTGCTAGTAGGAAGATTCACCCATGTTTTCTCATTAGAAGAGGCCCAATTATAAAATGGTACAAAGAGAAATACTTATATCTTAGTTCTACAAATTATGCTTGCCACATAGGATCTAGCAAGTGATATCATCTTATATGCTAGGATATATGTTAATGTTATTCCTTGGCTAGGTAGGAACACCTTCCCTTTGTGTAAGGTTCTACAACACAAAATTTTCATGCTTACCACCTATGGTCTTAATGTCGATTAAGGATATTGTTTCCCTAATGTGAAATGGATGATGAAAGTAAATGAATAGGATCCTTACTGGGAGGACTTAAGGTATGTTACTTAGGATAGGTGGAAGCAATGAACCCATCTAGACATTTCACAAGTTGATCCTGAGGAAATACTAGGAAGGTGGCCTAATATGTATGAGTTAGTATATTTTCTTTTTGCATGTATTTGTAGTATTGTTCTACTTGTTATGAAGATGTGCATGTAATGAGTCTTTATGCATGATGTTGATCTTGTTGACTATTTGATAAATGTTTCCTTTGACTATGTTTATATATAACATGGATGTAAACGCTTGTGGTATGATGATAGGTTTACTATGTATGTGTGAGGATATGGGACCTTACATGTACATTTCACTATTAGACTTTTATTGGGGGCATGATTTTGTATTATAAGGTTCTATGTGAAGTAAAATAAGCATATGTGCATAATGACTAAATGTTAACTGTAATTTTCTTATAGTCTTGGCTTAATTATGTCTATGTCGTATTAGACTTCAATGATTGTATGTGTTGTCTTGTGTATATGATGTGTATGGTTTTCCAAGTGGTCCTAAGGTGATATATTGCACCAAGTATACCTAAAGGATTACTTGGAAGACTAATGAATTATAAGCAAGAGTTCACTATCAAGGGAATTGAGCTTACTGTTAAGTGACCTCAAATTTTACTTAAATTGTACATATTATTTTCTGTGATGTTTGGCCTTTTATTGTGTTTCTATGATGTATGAAAATGATGTAAATGCTATTTTTTAAAGGTTTAATAAGTCATGAGGTATGATTTCAATGTTAAATACATGTTTTTGCATGGTTGCCATTGTCATTGCATTCTTGTACTAATCCTATTCTTCTCAACTTTTTACACAAATTGTAGGTTATGGATGCGTAAAGGGTGTTTACATGATTGAGGAGCTTGATAGGTGATTCGGAAGCTCAAGGAAAGTAATCCATAAATCCAAGTGTGTCCTAATGTGTACTTATTGTAAAGTCTATTAAATATTGTATAGTTTTGTATTATGTCTTAAGGGTTGTGTTCCTAATGTATTCTGATGATGTTGAGTCTATAATGGCACAGAGACTTAGGGTCTTATATGTATTTATGACTTATGTTATTTTATATATAAGAAACGAAATATCTAACATCTGATGTGCTATGACATTCTTAAATTTTTCCATTAAATTAACTATGTCAATGCGATGAATGAAAACTGTGGGCTTGTATAACACTTCCTAGATTTCAAGAATACCATGTTAATTCTAGGGGGTGCACCTGATTGTGTTAAGAACTTGAATAGGAAAACAAGTTGACACACTTGCGAGGAAATCCATCTAACCAACGAGTTGCATAAAACCTCCCTTGTTGTATTGCTTGCTTTTAGATAAGAAAGACTAGTGACTTTAACCTATATTACTAGCTTCAATTTCCTTAAGGCCTATCTTTCTTTCAAAACCTTGTTATTTTTTAAGCTTTCTTCTCGCCTAAGTCTTTCAGACAAGACTACTTACTCCATTAAGTTTGTAAGATACCTCTTCTACTTTTAGGAAAGGGTAGCTCTGAAGGGAGAGTGATCTGAACCAGGCATAAGGATCAACAATCGCTATTGAGAGTTCCCCTGCTAGGGAAACATCAAGAGGGGGACATACTCTATATAAATTGACTCTATTTAGTACAGTCGAAGTATCCCTTGTTTTAGTGAGAGCTTCTAAAATGCCATTCATTTCACAGTAAAAAACATTTCCATATAGAGGTTTCAGCTACTTAAAGCGAGAGTGCATCCACAAATTCAAGAAGAGTGCTCGTCCTTGCTTCAAAAAATTATAGGTGTCAATGGACTGATTTGACTAAAAGAACACTTTCCCCAGTTTGTTAAAGTAGCAACTAGTTTCACCTGCAAATCGGAAAGTTTTGAATTTTGAAATAAGTGGTACCATTTATTTAGAGTCCTATAGGTCAATTAAGTTTCCTAAATATCTTTCTCTTATGGTGCTCTATAGCTGCCTTCCTAACTTCATCTTCGGCTTTAAGAGTTATGGACTAAGCTCTTCCTTTTACAGCCAGACAACTTGCGGATAAGTTGGGCATCTAAAGAACATAAGATCCAAGTTTCTGCAAGCCATAAAAGTCATATTGTCAACTAGGGAAGTTGGTACAATCAGGCATCTCATACATTGATAAAGGGAAGAATTAGGCTTTCATTAGGATAATATTCCTTTCATCCGAATGAAAATATATGCTAGTTTCCTGAAGTACACCAACATCTCTCTATCTATGTTATAGTTCCTTGGATTGAAGGTCTCAAATGTACCTCCGGCATGTATGAGATTTTCTCTCCTTTATCTAAGTAATACTTGGGATTCACTGACATCTAATTCCAAGTAGATCCTCCCCCCCCCCCCTCGCTCCACTTCGTACGGTTTGTTTTCTCTCTCCTTATGCCTGCAAAAAAATTACGAGATTTGTTTGGTGTGCGTTAGCGATCATCAAACCTGTGACATAGATAAGATATGAGTTCATGCAGTTTAAATGCCTGAGACTACTTTTAGCCTTGCTGCTCTTGCTCATCTGGCTACTACTCTAGCTAAGGCTTTCTTCCTGCTTTGATTTATCTTCCTTATCTTTCAATCTGGACTGGTATGTATTACATGACTATTTTGAGTGATTTCTGCTCTCTGGACTGAGTTAGACAAGCAGAGAATAATTTTATGCCACCGGTGACCGGCTTGTCTATCTAGTATCTAGTACTAGGACTAGTAGAGTAGAGGCACTACTTGGCGTGGCTTCCTCGATCACAGCTTCTACCGTAGCTAAGATCCATAAAAGGATGCAAATCAACTCCTTTTATAGAATGCACATAGAAACATTGAATAAGGCATCCAGTACGACATACAAGCTACTTTGTTATTCTAGGAATAAAAGATCCTCTATCTATTAGCATAATCGTACTAACAGTTAGACTAGTACTCTCTTCCAAATTAATCGCAGTAACTAACTATAAGAGAGCTCACTATCTACTATCTATGACATGCCTTGACAGGTGAGTATGAGAGATATTTTGTAAGTGCATTCTCTCCTTCTGTGTCTTCTACAAAGCACTTTTTAAGCATGCTGACAGAATGATTTACACTCACATCTCTCTCATTTCCTTCTATTTTCCTATAGTTTACTAGCGCATTCCTACTCTAAGACTACGACATCGAAGAAGCAAGCTCACTCTCAATCATGGAATCAGAGGATAGCATTATGTCTGTAACCAAGTTCAAACTTTACAAATTCCTTTCTCTTTTCTCTTGCAGGTTAAAGTCTCAGTCAATCTTCTTCAACACTTTTTCTTCTACTCTATCTTCTTATTGGATTGGTAGATACAGTATTTCTTCTATGTTTTTTATTGAACATTAAGGTAGTGGGAGAGAAATAATTCGACTGATAATGGGTAAGTAATGCTATTGACTATGTTCTCACTCTAAGTAGTATGAGTACTTTGAAAAAATGATAGACATCTAGCGCATTCACTCGTTTTTTCTTTCCTATAGGCCAACCCATCATATTTTTGATACGATTCAATATGCCAACTATTAAACAACTTATTAGAAATACAAGACACCCAATAAGAAATGTCACGAAATGCCCCGCTCTTCGTGGGTGCCCTCAAAATTGAGGAACATGTACTAGGGTGTATGTGTGACTCGTTTAAATGATGAGTCAGCACAAAAAAGCAGGAAAACTACTTTCAGAGTATCAACGATCACTACCAGTGAATTGAATAGGTATAGGAAAAAGAGAGATTTTCATCGTTTGTGGATCACTTGGAGAAATGCAATAATTTGAATAAAGGAAGTATCCTATACTTATAATAGAAGGGAAGTATACGCTATAGTTATAATATAATAATACACGATTTGTAAAAGAGAGAGTTCATTCTTAACCGTAAAATACTTGCACAAATAGCTATATAAAATAGGAATTCTCTCTCTCATCGATGCGGAAGAGAATTAACTATGTAAACAAGCAAGTAGACATTCTTTCTTAACGGAAGAACTGTAATCTGCTGCTTGAGTAACTAATGTTCTTGAGCCAAGCCAAAAGCGGGATGTGTTTTTTGCTTAAGCCCAAAAATCAAACTACTGATTTCAAGTAAAAGGGACTACTATTTCCATTCAAACCTAATCGAGCAGTGAGACATAAAACCCAAGGCAAAATACCAGGCTAACGCACAATGAATTTTACTAAGGTTTAACTGAAAGGAAGATCTTATATGCCACATAAACATCTTCCATTCACAGCGGATGTGCGACTAAGAGTTAGGGCTGGAAGTCAGGAATTACAAATGCCTGTATGTGTGCACGTTATTGTTTATTAGTCTGTTTTTTCTGGTGAAGGAAATCCAATAGGTATTCAAAATCTAACATAACGTAAGGAGAGGAGGTAGAGTAATAGCTTGGGTTGACCTTCTTAATGAAAATCGATTTGGAAGAGGAGAAGTAGATCCATTCATGTCCAAAGAAATACGGAAAGTCTCAATTCAATGTTGCGATCGATGATCGTAACAATAGCCAAAGGCACTTGAGGGAAGCCGCTTAGGAGGTTGCTTATGCTGTTGAAAGTGTAGCTCATCCTATCATGGAATATATGTATCTACTGATATTTCTCTTTCCTGTTTGATATCATGAATAGGTATGCCTGTTAACAATTTCTACATGCGATATAGAGGCCAGCTTTAGTTTTGAGCTATGATATACCGTGTTTTCACGGTATTTTCTTTGTTTTTTGCTTATGTTTAGTGTGTGTCCAAAAGCTTTTTTGTATTGATTTTAATGTAAGTTTCCTTTTAATTGTAGGAAATGTATCTTATAATGAACGCGAAAGTTTTTGAGCAAGAAATGCATAAATGTTACCACTTACGGAGCTTGTGACGGTCCCTCGTGCCTGTGACGGTCCGTAGGTGGCGTCTTAGTAAAGTTGATAAAGAAGTTTGGGAAGTCTGACCAAGTATGGGGTTACGAAGTGCATGACAGACCATTGTATCCATAACGGTCCGTTCTGCTGGTTCATCGTGATGATAAGAGAAGTAGTCCAGTACCTAAATTCCAAGAGTTTAAGTGTTATGGAACGGAGACACTGGATGGACTGTTATGCGTGTGACAATCTGTCATACGTGCCGCCAAGGGTAATGAAGAGAGCAGCAGAAGAATTTGCATTGTATGGGACAACCGAGTCCATGACGGCCCGTCGTGACCACAACGAAACATCACGAGGTCCGTCGACCCAGCCGTTTTTTGATCGATTTTCAGCAAATAGAGTTCTTCTTTGATTAGGTTTTTGTTTTTTTATTAATAGTTCAAAAAACCTCTTTATTGGGGTTAGACTCTCTTATAGTTAGACTCTTTGTTGGTGAAGCACTTTTGTTTTAGATTCTTTGTTAGTAGATTATTTTGGATATTAGACACTTGGTTGTTAAACATTTTCTCTGAAGTTGATTGTTGGTGATTTTGTCGATTAATCAAGTAAATCTCTGGATTTTATTCTTTCTCATTGAAGTAAGTGCATGAATTTTTATATTACATATATGAATATTATGACTATGACTATGGGTAACTAAACTCCATAACTAGGATTGTAGGAACCATAGGAAAAAAATGAGGTAAAACCTAACTTAAAAAAAAATTCTAGAATAGTGTCTTTAATATATTGATAATTCTTTCTCTTAGAAGTCTTTTTAACGGATGGCAAACATTAGAACTCGCCTTAATTCTACTTTCCGGACCAAGATAGATAATAGGAAAAGAATTATAAACATAAATTTACTGTATTCTATCTAATAGGCTAGTATTGATTGGTACAAGGTAATAACTTAGTAAAATATTGAATACAATGCTTAATATGAGGTAAAGGTAAGGGTTAGTATAGCAACACATGCAGCCGTACATATGTGCAGACTGAAATTTTCTAGATGCCGGACCAAGGATTTTGAATTACATAACATATAACTTTGCATGCAAGATACTAGGGAAGAATTTTTATAGTTAGAATTATCAAGTTAGGAATCTGTGGGGAACACTTAAGCCCTAGTTATTTGTATTAATTGCTTAAACTCTAACATTTGTATCTGTTAGTTGTCTACTTAAAATTTAGCTAGTAATTTTCATTCATTTAGAAATAAAAATCCCCCGTTTATTGTCTTTGTTTTCTAAGGAAATAATTGACTAAATAATAGTAATAATAAATTGATGATAAGTCTGAACTATTATCCTCGAAGGAATTATCCCAACCTCATTAGTTTGGAAAAATGCCACTTCATTGTGAAAAAAGGTATTTTTTGAGGTCATCGCATTTAATAAAAGGGAATAGAGGTTGATCGAGCTAAAGTTGAGGTAATAGAGTGACTTCCCCAGCCTATCTCTGTATAATATGTGAGAAGCTTTCTAGGGCATGCAGGTTTATATCAGAGATTCATCAAAGATTTTATAAAAATTACACAACCCTTGTGTAAACTACAACAAAAAGATTGTAAATTTTATTTTGATGAATCCTGTCTTAATCATTCGTTGAGCTAAAAGAAAAATTGGTGTCTGCACCTATCATTATTTCTCCGGATTGGAACAGCCCATTTTAGGTGATGTGTGATGCTAGTGGGGTTGCTCTTGGTGTAGTATTGAGAGGAAGAAAGAACAAAATCCTTCACCCCATTTAGTATGTGAGTAAATCCCTAAATGAAGCTCAGAAGAACAGTACAGTGACAAAGCAAGAAATCGTTGCAGTAGTCTTTGCTTTTGAAAAATTTCGCTCCTATTTGCTAGGTACTTGATTTATTATGCATACTAACCATTCAGCATTGGGGTATTTCCAGGCAAAGAAGGATGCAAAATCAAGGTTTATTCGTTGGGTATTACTGCTACAAGAATTTGATTTTAAAGTGAGGGATAGAAAACAGACCAAAAATCAATTTGCCGATCACTTCTCCCGACTAGAAGATTAAACTATGAGAGAGTTAGGGGATAAAAATGATATTGATGATACTTTCCCTGATGAGCATGTATTGGCTGCCTCACAAGACTTTATTCAATGGTTGACAGATTTTGCGAATTATCTTGCTAGTGATATTATTCCATCAGACTTTTCCTTTCATCAAAGAAAAAAGTTCATGTACGATATGAAGAAGTTCTTTTGGGATGAACAATATTTATATAGGATTTGTGCTGGCGGGCTTTTTCGGCGTTGTGTTCCAGAATGTGAGATGTTGAGCATTTAGGAGGCACACCATTCCTCACCCGTTGGTGGACATCATAGTGGTAACTGAACCGCTCATAAGATATTACAATGCGGTAACTATTGTACAACCCTTTATCAAGATGCTCATGAGTTTGATAAATCATGTGACAGATACCACAGAGTTGGCGGCATTTCATGAAAGCAAGAGCTCCCTCTAGACCCCATTATGATGATTGAGTTATTTGATGTTTGGGGTATTGACTTTATGGGTCCATTTGTGAGTTCTCATGGAATGAATTATATTTTAGTAGGGGTTGACTATGTCCAAATGGGTTGAAGTTATCACCCTTGCAAACAATAAAAGGATGACTGTAACTGTGTTCTTAAAAAAGAATATATTCTCTCGTTTTTGCACCCCAAGGGCAATTATTAGTAATTGTGGCTCAAGCTTCTGCAACAGATTGTTCAACGGTTTATTAGAGAAGTATGGGGTTCGTTATAATTTGGCAAATCATTACCACCCTCAAACTAGTGGGCAATTTTGAGTGTCAAATAGGGAGAAAAACAAAGAACGGTAGTAGAAAGGATTCGTCAAGGAGGCTTAATGGTTCTCTTTGGGCCTACAGGACAGCATATAAGACTCCTATAGGTATTTCCCCACAACCACTTGTATATGGGAAAACTTGTAATCTTCCAGTTGAATTATAGCATAAACCCATGTGGGCAACGAAAAAGTTGAAAATGGATTGGAACGAAGCTGCAGAACAACATTTAACTAGGTTGAATGAACTCGATCATTTCGCCTGATATCTTATGAAGCTTAGCCCTCTACAAAGAAAAGATGAAAATGTACCATGACCTAAAAATTGAAACACAAAATTTTATGGTTGGGTATTTGGTGCTTTTATTCAATTCTAGGTTGATCTTTCTTTACGGCAACCTAAAGTCCAAATGGACTGGTCCTTACTGGGTTACCCAACTATTCCCTCATGGAGCAGTTGAGTTGGAAACTAAGGAGGGTGTGCGGTTCAACGTGAATTGACAGCGCATAAAAATCTATTTCGGGCATACTGACGGACCTTCACGCACGTGACGGAACTGATGACGGTCATGCCAGGTACTTCTTTAAGTTATTTTCCAATCTAGGGCACACACGACGGAACTGATGATGGACCGTCAAATTTGCAATGGACCGTCACCGGGGACTCATCGCTTCATTAATAAGCGTACCCGACCCAACCCGGCTGGGAACTTCTAAGAATATTCAACCTATAAACCCCCCTACCCGTTCATTTGAACGGTTTCTTTCCCTCTTTCACCCATTCCCTCCCTTTTAAACTTCCGACTTCCTACCTCTCTTTCAACCAATCATTTCACCAAATTCCCCAATTCCTAAAATCCACTCTCTACTAGTCGGAGTCTGCTAATGTGGTCCTGTTCTTGCTAACCAAGGGTCTCACTTGATTTACTTTCTCCTGTTCTCAAGTATGTGTCTCTGATTTCTATCCATTTATATTGCATTTTTGTTTTTCAATTAGTATTAGCCAACTTTTTATTGATTGGTTTATTCTTTAATACAAATTTTGTCTGACATAGGTTGAGAATCCTCAAAATTGCTTTGTTAAAACTTTTGAAATAGGTGCTTTAGCATTGCTAGTTTACTAGTTATTTTGGTTAGAAACATATAGGTTATCACTAAGTATTTAATATGAGTCATAGGGTATGATTGTGGCATCCCCAGTTCATAGACTAAATGACAGAATGAGACCCCGATGATGGACCGTCATACCAACGACGGACCGTCACAGCGTCTGTTCCAACATCCCACTGTACGTTTCTCAGTTGTCCACCAACGGATACATACAACGGACCGTCATAACAACGACGATCTGTCTTGCATAAATCTTCTAGTTCTCAGAGACCCTTTTTTCTAAGGGTCTCCTACTTTTTTTAAGTGTCCTCTAACAAATATCTTTGACGGACCATCACATTCTTGATGATCCATACTCAAAAACCGCCATGACGGTCACTGACCCTTCTCCTAAGCGTCTCCATACTTTTTCTAAGTGTCCTGTGATGGACATCTACAACGGACCGTCACATACTCTATGATCCGTCCTACAAAATCGTCGTGACGGTCAAAGACCCCTCTCCTAAGGGTCTCCCACATATTCTAAGTGTCCTCTGAAGGACATCTACGACGGATCCTCATACCCTTGATGGTCCGTCCGACACAACCATCGTGTCGGTTAGAGGCCCATCCCGCAAGGGTCTTCACGACGGATATCGATGATGGACCGTCATTGTCATGACGGTTTGTACTTCTTATCATTCATACTTTTAAGAGACTTTCCTTCTGGGATCTACACATTAACCTATTTGAAGTAAGACATGACAGACCCCATGACGGTCCGTCGTACTTACAACGAGCCGTCACCTGCTCCATTGTGTTTCACTGTTACTACAAAAACAGTCATTACAACTTAGCTCTTATATTTATTTTATTTCATTTTTTCTTGTCTTCTTTCCTCCTTCTCGTACTAATATTGATTCTTTACATGTACTATCTAGTATGGAACCAAAACAAGATCGAGTTTACACATGTGGGCGATCAAAGTGTGTCGCCCCGTCTGCCCGCCTGGTCATTGGCTTTGATGATGAGTGAAACCCCAAGTACGTGCGCCAAGGCACTGCCACTACATCCTGAGCTGCACGTGCTGCCAATGCTATGCCCAAAAAGGTGGCATCCAGCATAGTCACTATCTCCTAGTCTGATGACGATCGCACACAGACCTGCACACCTTCTGGGTCAACTACTCGTTAAGAAGGAGAGTCTGGCTCATTAGGAGTTTCGTGGTTGGAGGAATCCTCTGGGTCTGCTGAACTCGCTACACCCGTCACAACTTAAAAGTCTGCCTCGTCTGATGAGGCTGACAATTGTGAGTCCACTCCCAGCTCACCGACTCATGTTCTTACCCCAGTTGTCGACCAATCGAACCAGTGGTGTGTTGACGGGTAGTATCAAGTGTATTCAGATGAAAATTTTTTGAATGATAAAAGAGTAATGACACGGATCATTACATTAGAGAGGCGGGTCCTTACAGGAAGGATCCCTACTATGTCACGTATCCACAATCTCTACACTAGACATCGACTTGAGTATGTCTGAGTACGTGGCATTAAGGTTGATATCCTCTTTCTTACCATCCGCCGGTATCTATACGGTGAGGATGTTTATTTCAACCTAACACCTTTCACCACCGAGTTAGACTACCGGTTGAAAAATGTCAAAGATGGCCAATTCTTGCGTGATTCATCGCTGAAAGAGACAACCAAGAGGTGGATGGCCCTACACTTGTCTATTGATGGGGAGGGTGCCGACTGGAAAAACAAGCCAAAGGGATCCATCAAGAAGACTAACCTAACCTTCATGTTTATGTTTTATGGTTGATTGTTCAGCAATGTTTTTCCCCACAACTACATATAATGTAGTCAGATGGGATCGTGCAGTTGTGATGGCGGCGATGATAGCTGGGTTTGAGGTCGACTTTGCTTGGCTTCTATAGGCGGTCATGCATGAGAGGGCTTTTAAGGTCATAAATACTTACCCTTTTCCGTGCATGATATTTTCTTTATGCAGGTCTACAGGTGTGCCCATATGGCACATTAATCAACTCAAGACTCCAGTGGGCATTTTTGATATCGGCATCATTAGGGATGAGACCAATGTGTTTTCTCCATGCATAGGGCCCCATCCAGAGTTGCCTTCACTTGGTGACAATCTTGTTGATACGGTAGCACAGGCTCGCACTCTGAAACCAAAAACACTACCCGGGTCGAGAGTATCCTGGGTAGTTGCACTGCCCCGAGCTCCTCTAGCTCAGCCCCTTTCTCTGCTCTAGTCCTGTTTGCTATGGTCCAACAGATAGAGCGGAACATCGGTGAGGTTCATCAGCGCTTGGCCGGTATTGAGTTGTGGGTTCTTAAAGGACCAGCCCCTCTTGGTGGACGTGTCGACCCTTCAGTCTTTTGTAGAGAGTCTTCGAGCGTACATTTATATGATGGTACATCTAGGGTGTTTAAGTTTGAGGCCTCTTCTGCAGAGGCTATTTAGGACACAATAATGGCAGCCTTATTTGCCACTGCTGAGATTCCACCACCTCCCCCTCGAGAGCATGCCAAGAGGCTAAAGGTCGTAAGGAGGATGAAGCTAGAGCATTGATGATGGAGTTCCGTGAGATAGAGGCTGCAAGGAGAGCCTTGCTTTTTTATGAGGAGGCGTGTCGGATCAGGGTTGTTGAGTAAACTTCAGGGGCATCTTGCTCCCGAGATGTGGCTATAGAGGCAGGTACTGCTGATAGTGTTGTTGCTGATAAGAAAACTACTTAGGGTGTCTAGATTACAGAGGTAGTGGGTTCAGGGGAACTGGAACCACCATCTTGCTGATCGTCGGCGCTTTTTTCTCCTGGTTTGCTTCACTTAGCACTCTTGTATTTCAAATTTTTAATTCATTAGGGATAATTGAATGTCTTTTTGTCGGGGGTGGGGTAAATTGAATGTGAGCGCTACGGTGAAGTCTTAGTATACCAATTCACTATCCTCTTTTGAGGTTTTCTTGCCTGTGTTCTTTTTCCTCAAGAGACTGATTATATTTATTGTTGAACCGGCACGTATATATCTTGTGTACATAGTTTAACTCTGAAGCATGAAGGATTAAATGATATCCTGATGAAATGAAAAACATTCATGACTAGGCATAGTAATTAATAAATGTGTGGCTCTAAGCAATACATAGAGATACACAACTGCATGACCCTAAGTCTATATTAAAAGTAGGTGTCTGATAATCTGGTAGAGTAATGAGATGTCAAGTGAGTGTGAGGAAGAATTGAATAGTCATTATTTGTATTAAGGTAGAACTTACCTACATAGTCCTATTAAAACTATGTTGTAACAGAAAATTAGGAAAGTATCATAGGCCCTTGTTCAATATAGCCCATTTTTAGCATAAATAAATTAATAAACAAAATAACATTAGTCATTCTTTGATCCAAATGATTTGATCTTAAACTAGACCTTTCTTATTCACCCCGACTGATCTTTTCTAGGAATAATGTGTTGGCCCCGGTCCTTCTTTGGACATGTGCACCTCAGCTTATGCCAAAAGCATAAGTTGAGGGTGGCTAGTACATTAAAAAACCTTTTTATGGCCCTGACCCAACTTTGGGTATTGTGTACTTTGACTCATCGCAAAGCCATGAGTTGAGGGTGATTATAATGTGGAATGCTTTTTAAAGTGGGGTTGAATGAACAAAGAGATAGAAAGAACAAAAGTAAAGTGACTCAAGAATCAGTTGAAATAAAAGTAAAATAATCGTAATAGTAAAATATAACAAATACAAGCAAGAAAGAAGAGAGTCACCTACACAAATGGAAAAAGAGGGGAAAATAGCAAGGTACAAGAATATGAGATATGGGGAGAAATAAAAATGATGAAAAGAGGTATGTTTAGCCGATATGTCAAGGAGGGAAAAAGGTCACTGAAGTATACCTAAATATACCCTACCTGACCCCAAGCCTATTTTACAATCTACGAAAGTCGTATCGTGATCCTAAAGTTGAACAGCAAACTTAAAGCATTGAAAATAACGGCAAGCTTATGGCAATATTTATGAATGAGTTGTGAATTTTTTTTGAGAGTGTGAGTTGAAAACAAGTCCTTATACTCAAACTGAAATCATGGTGTGAAAAATGAGGATATTGTTTTGAAGTGAGGACAGTAGTTGCAATACCGGAAATATTAGCATCTCTATGAGATATTAAAGAGGATAAGTTTTAGTGCGTGGTGAGTCTGTCTCATGGTGTGATTCAACATAAATGAAGCCTAATAGTGATGAAATGCATAAATATGATTAGACTTATCGGGATTGATAGCTTAATGATTGCAAAAGCTAAAATATGGATACTATTGTACAATTAATTTGTAGTGAGTCATAGTGCGCCGCTTGAGGACAAACAACAAATTTAAGTTAATGGCGTTGATATACTGTGTGTCCAAATGCCTTTTTGTATTGATTTTTATGTAGGTTTTCCTCTATTTGCAGGAAATATGTCTACGGAAGAACGCAGAAGATTTAGATCAAGAAATGCAGAGAAGTTAACACCTACGAATCTTGTGACTGTCCTTTGTGCCTGTGACGGTCCGTAGGTGGCGTCATAGTGAAGTTTCTGAAGGAAGATGGGGAAGTCTGACCAACTTTGGGGTTACGAAGTGGATAATGGATCGTTGTATTCATGACGGTCCGTCCTGCTGGTTCATCGTGATGATTAGAGAAGTAGTCTCAGTACCAAAATTCCAAGAGTTTAAGTGTTATCGAAAGGAGACTCTCGACGGACTGTTATTCCTATGATTATCCGCCATACCTATCGTCGAGGGTAATGAAGAGAGCAGCAGAATAATTTGCAAAGTATGGGACGACGGAGTCCATGACAGCATGTCGTGACCACGACGACCCGTCGTGAGATTCGTCGATCGAGCCACGTTTTGAAAGATTTTCAGCAAATAAAGTCCTTCTTTGATTAGGTTTTTTTTTATAAATATTTTGAAATATTTTGTTTTTGGGGTTAGAATCTGTTATAGTTAGACTCGTTGTTTGTTTAACACTTTATTGTTAGATTCTTTGAGTAGATTATTTTTGATATTAGACTTTGGATTGTTACACTTTTCTCTGAAGTTGATTGTTGGTGATTTTGTCCATTAATCAAGTAAATCTCTTGATTTTATTCTTTCTCATTGAAGTAAGTACATGAATTCTTATATTACATATATGAATATTACAATTTTGACTATATGTAACAAAACTCCATAACTAGGTTTGTGGGAACCATAGGTGAATGAATTCTTGTTCATTTATTTGATTAAATTAAAAGATTGTATGTGGGTCTTTACTTGGGGAAAACTTTACGTGAGTAAGTTTGAAAAAATTGAGATCCATATCTCTTAGAATGATACAAAATACATGGGTTGGGATTTCAAACTTTCTCAATGAAATGTGCGTTTTTTAGTTTGATGTTTTTTCAACATAGGGCTTGATAATCTCTTCTAATCTAGGATCAAAATTTGTATAATCGAAGCCCTAGGAATTACAAAGTTGTTTGTTGATTGTTATTGAATGTTGTGTGTCATAGTATATGCTTGAAATTGTCCATTTGGGGGTTAAAAAAGTCTTAAAAACCTATCTCAGACCATAATTAGGAAACCCCGTCTATGGACTGTCGGTCGATCATCAAATCATCGATGAGGTCTATCCATAGCCCCACCATGTGTTTGCTTATCTCTGAGTAGATGGAGCTAGACCTTTCTTATAGGGTTAGAACATAGAAGCCCAAATAGCTACCTTGATGCACCATATCAAGCTTTGGATGGAGCGATCCATTGTAGAAGCAGAGGATCGGATTGAGAAGAACGTAGCTTATCAGATAGAGAGGATGATTCAGTAGGTACACTAGCGCCTCGATGTTTTTGAGTTTAGAGTCCTTGCACACCAAATCCCTACTATTGATTTTATAACTCTTCATGCAGATGAGACGAGTCAGAGGTTTATGTTTATGCTATCATATAGATGAGGGTATCCAAGACTTCGTGCGCATTTGTGAATCTTGTTTAGGATACAGTGATTGTTGCATTGTTTATTACTGCTACAGCACCATTTCCCTCGACATATGAGCGTGCAAAGAGGAATTGATCCAAAGAGAAAAAGGAGACTCAGGATAGGTAGAATGAGCATACTGAGATGGAGGCTGCGAGGATAGCTTTGTTTCTTGATAAGTAGGCTCGGCAGATGAGGAATCATGAGTTTGCTTCTGGGGCGTCTTGCTCCAGTTTTGCGGATGTTGATGGAGGGTGGAAATAATGTTGTCGGCACAACTGAGAGTAGCCCTACTACTTAGGGAGCGGGCTCCTTGAATCCGAACCCGCCAGCTTGTTGATTTTCGATGCTCTATGACTCAGGTTTTCTTCAACTACAACCTTTACTTTATATTTTATGCATTGGGGACAATTGCACGTATGTTTTTAAGGGTTGGTGTAAGTGGAAAGTGATTGTAAGGGTGAATTCAAAGTAGCCCAACTCACAATCCTATCTTTGTGGTTTTCTGTCCTTTGTTGTTTTCTCTCAAGAGACTAGTTATTTTATTGTTGAACGGGCATTTTTAGTATCTTGTACAAATAATGAATGTGAAATCTGAAGCATCATGGCTAAATATGATACCCCGTTCTGAAGAGAATTGTTTCATGATTAGGTATAATGATTGTTTAATGTGTTTGCTCCTAGCATGACATAGAGATGAATTATTACATGACCCTCAATATAACACTCGTACTAAGTGTCTGAAATCTTTTTATGGTAATCTGGTGTTAAGACAGTGTGAGGAAAATTGATTCTTCAACTATTGGTACCAATCTAGAAACCCGGTTAGTCATGCAAAATAAAGTATGTGTTAGACAATTAGTAAAGGATAACAGACCCTTGTTAAAATTAGCCAATCTTTAGCATCAATAAAATAAAACCAAATAAAATTGATCCCTTGTTGATCCTCAAATTTTGAGCTTACAATGGATCTTGTTTTCCTACCCCAACTCATCTTCCTTGTGTATAATGTGTTGGACTTGTTCCCTCCTTGGACATTTTCACCTCAACTTTGGCGAAAATCATAAGTTGAGGGTGGTTAATGCAGAAATTGATCTCGTCTTATCCCTAACAAAACCTTGAGTATTGTGTTCCTCGACTCATGGCAAAACCATAAGTTGAGGCTTTCTATTATGAGTAATGTGCCAAAAAGTTGGGTTGAAAGGATTAATGTAAAAAAACAATAAAAGAGAAAAAAAATTGAGAAATAGTTAATAAGTAAAGTGACTCAGTCAAAGTGGAATTCAAGTGAAAAAAAAAAGAATAATAAATAAAAAGAAAATAAGTGTTTGCGTGAGAGTCTTTTGCACAGAAAAGGAGAAATAAAAGATAAAATGAGGTAAAGAATACAAGAAAAGGAAGATTAGGACAAAATAGACAATAAAAGAGGTAGGAAACTTAGCTGTAATGTCTAGGAGGGCCACAAGTCACTAAAATGTATCCACATGTAACAACATAGTCCTTTAGCCTATGTTACAAGCCAAGAAAGTCCAATCGTTATCCTTAGAGTCTAATATGGTGAACTAAGAAGTGAAAATAAGGACAAGCCTATGGCGACAGTTACAAACATGGTGTGTAGTTGTTTTGAGTGTATGCCTTGAATAATGATCCTTATACAAAAATTCAAAATCACTGTGCGAAGAAAGAGGATATCTTTTGAAGCAAAGACACTAGTTGCATTATTGGAAAGTTTGTACCTTGGTGAGAGATAAAAGATTTGAGGTGTCGGTGCGTGGTGAGTATCTGTTATGGTCTAATCCCTATGAATGAGACTAGTGAGACTGAAAGTGAAATCATGCAGTGAAGAAATGAAAATAATCGGAATTGATTTTCATATGATTGTGAAAGCTTAAAAGAGGATACTTTTTTACAAAGGGGTAATGGTTAATGTACCGTTATTTCATGGTTCTTTCAATGCATTTTTCTAAAATTTATAGTGTGTCTAGGTCCTTTTAGTAGTAAATTTAGTGTGTTTTATCTATGTTTTTAAGGAAAGTTGTCCAAAATCAAAATGAAGAAGGTTTTGCAGAAATTATTTCACAAATGAAAAACAAAACCATCCACGACCCGTCATCCCATCGACGTCCCATAGTTGGTGATCGTTGAATGGAGGTACAAGAATATATAAGCAACTCAAAGAATTCTTACCAAGTGTGCGGCTATTGAACGATCGGCGAACCATCTTGGCAAGGCATCGATCAGATCAAAGATATGTCCCACTACCCGGTGTTGAAGAAAAACTAAACTATGATGCGACGAGAAGCATCGGTGACCCATGATTCCATCAACGGTACGTATTGTTGGTCCATTCTTTGGATCAGAAAAGAAGCAAAAATGAAGGCTGAAGAAAATTCTATGTGTGGACCGAGGAAGGCAGTCGACGGACTCTCTGTGGGGTCGTTTAGAGAAGTTTTGTTTTCTAAACAAACATTCCTTATTTGTTTTACATTTATTTTTAGAAAATGTCTTTATAAATAGGGCATAAAACCTCGTTTTTGGGTTTGGATTCTTTATTATTTTTCATACATTAGTTCTTGGAGAGTTGACTTTGAAACTTGGCAATAAACTCATGTTTTTCATTTCGATTTTCAAGTGAATTTTTTTATGTCAAGTACAATTTCAAGATATTCTTCAATATTGTGAAAGTAAGTTAATGATTTTTTATTCAACAAATATGAATTTTGTTATTCTAAGCATGGGTAACTATATCCACAACAAGGGTTGGGGGAACCATAGGTGATTAAAAAAATACCCTAGGAAATTAAAAGTTCTCTACTAGGTTGTTGCATGCATCGATAATTCTTTCGTCTAGAATTCATTTTAACGAGTGAACACATTAGAACTCACCTTATTGCTATTTGCCGGACCAAGGGTATAGTCAATAGGAAAAGAATTATAGACATAGATTTAGTGGATTATATCTGATAGGCTAGTTTTTATTAGTGCAAAGTTATAGATAAGACAATCATCGAATATCATACTTAATATGTTGTAGAAGGTAAGGGTATGTAGCTTAGACACACGTAGCTTGGCCATGGTACGGTGTGAAATTATATAAATACCGGACTAAGAATTTAGAGATACATAACTTATCACTTTGCATTCAAAATCATAGGAAATAATTTTTATAGGCTAGGATTATGGCATTATGGACCTATGGGAAACATATACACCCTAGTTTTTCTCACTCCTTGATAAATAACAATAATTTACTCTTGCTACTTGTTATTTCACTATATTGAAATACTTTTTCACAAAACCCCACCTTTAATAACTACTTTCCGGAAAGGTCTTTACGAAATAGAGGTAATCATATCTTAAAGTTAAGTGTAAACCATTTTCCTCATTGAATCGACCCTGAGGTAATATTTGGGTTCTCTAGTTTATACAACAACTTATACTTCTTTATGGAAGTATTATTTGAGCTTATCAAGTTCTTCTTTACATAGAAGATTTGCATTACTATTTTCATAAGTAAAATAATGTATTAAGTCGGCTCGAGAAAAATGAAAAAATTGACTTTTTGAAGTCAATAAAAGAGCATATAATAAAGTGGAGGGTTAGGTAGTAAGATAAACTAGATCTGTAATGGAAAGGGTGGCTAAAATTGATAGATATATTTTACCCGGGTATCCAAGTGGATACCTTGAAAATCTCTCACGAGATCCCGCTGGCATGTCCTACCGAATTAAAAGGGCGTCGCAGGAGCAAGTTAAGAATTAGAATTCCTTGACTTTGTTCCTATTTATTAGCCTTCTTTCTACTTCTACATAAACATCGTTAGCAAACTAATTGATCCTCACCTATCTTTGGCTGCATGTTAGGAGGATTATATTAGACTTATGCGATCTCGTTACATCATTCTTTTTTTAACAGAGATTTCTGGTGAAAACTTCAATCTTGAAGCATGGGAGCTTCTTAAGATGTGCGTGAAGAACTGCAGGAACAAGTTATCGTCGAGACCGTGCCCCAAAGAATTCGACGACTTGTACAAAAAATCTAACGATGTGGATTCAAATTTCGGTTTCTCTTTGTTATTGTGGGCGGGTCTGTCGTATTCCTCATTATAGTCCTCCTAGAATCAATATCATTTCATCGAAATATATCATGTCTTTTGACCGTACTAGTCCGGTGCATAGTCAATATTATGGCCCCAATCATGGATACTAAAAAAATAAGACTAAAACCAAAAATTAAACAAAATAGTACGTATAAAGTAAATTGCCCAATGTTTCCAGATTAGGCCACTTCTACCTTTCTATCATAAACCGTATATCTCAGAGAGGTCGTATTTCTTTGGGTTGGTAGTAATATAATGCTTTCATTATTTAAAATAAAGAACATCTCCCACAAAAAGATAAGTCCAATAATAACACTCACGGTAAGTAGTGCAGTACTTCTTTGTGAATATTTGCTATTTGAATATGGAACATCATAACACCGAATAGGAATGAAACTACTGGGAAGATCAAAGCGAAGAAGTCGAGACATAGCAAAAGAATTAAACCTGAAGTGTTGCAGAAGACCGGGATGAGAAACAAAATGGAATGTGTAGTATTTTTAGCATGTACAACAATTAAACAAAAGACCAAAGTAGGGATCCAGAAAACGGAAAGTATCATTGTACGTAGTACTTCCCTAAAATTAAAATTCCATGTTGGAGCAAGAACTACCATGAAAGTCGTTCTATTAAAACCAGCGTGGTTATTCCTATTTTATTTTCTTATTCCAAGCCCTTCTTTAAAGTACAAACTAAGTTATTTACGAAATATCAAATTTTTCTCGACGCCGAGAATTCTTTGTGTTTCTAGATTGATTATAGGTTCGGCTTCCTTCTCCCCACCTTTAAGCCATCTGGACCCCTAGAAAAAAAAACCTAAAATCAAAAAGAAAGAATAGAAATTGAGCCATTTTTCCCGAGAAAGGCCTCCTTCTCTCATATCAATAGTCCTATACCTCTAGTCGACATCTCTATAGCAGTCTTCCCTATTTGCTTGGCTCTTCTTGCACGTCTAAGCTCCGCCCCAGCAAATAAATATTGAAAAATGATGTTTCTTTTCCTTTAACTCAAGTGTATTTCCGCTCCAACTTTTTGATAGAAAATGAAAACTTGTTAAAAAAAAGGCAATCAAAATCAATATAGTTCGCTATATTTATCTTTATTGCGGAGATACCAATATATATATGGAGAAGATCTATCTACGAATCTTCCTAGACTATCCTTTATCTTGATAGATATGTCCTTATGAGCGACTACGCCGATCTTTATATGTTTTGGCCACGACCGTTTCCGCTCCAATGAAGAAAGTTTGGATCTGTCAATCTTATGTTGTGAGGTATGTGACCTATGTTAGGTCCATAAGATACAATAGCCTTTGGTGTTCTATAATTAATCTTCGAACATTGAGTAGGTAGTTCGATCTTCTTTATTTTGATATATTTACTAAATTTATGGGGGGGTGCGGAGCAATAGGTCAAATTACTATATAAAGAAGAGTTATGAACTATAGGAATTCTTATTCGATTTGGAATATTTTGGTTTTTTTCGTTCCTTCTCTTCGATAAGAATTGGGATTGGATTGATACATATTCCTCTTTATTCAGTTGTGCTCAGCGAAAAAATTGACTAAGCATACTTTTTTTAATTCAAACTTCGTTATTCTTTCTAAGTGTTCTTCTTGAATAGAATAAGACAACTGTTGAAAAAATCGGGATTTTAGTAGTACACGGCATCCCCTCTTAGTTTTTAGTAGACATAACCATTATGTTTTGGTTCTTCTACACGGGTGATTAGGAATTTTCCTATTATTCTGTAAACTGAGATTTCATTATAAAATATTTCTTCACTGCGGATTCTAACATAATTTTATAGAAAAGATATTATATCCCCGTGGGAGAGTTTAACCATTCCATTATTCACACAAACCCTTCTATGAATAGTTTGATAAAAGTGGAGATGATCGGGGTAACATCTGACCTTCATTCTTGATTGAGTAGAAAAGGGATATATGAAGTTCTTTCTCTTCCTATGTGCATCTCTGTGATGGGTAAATCTCCATAAAAAGCGATAACTTTTGTGTAGTTTGTGATTAGATGTATCTTATAATATTTTCTCTAGAATAAAACATTCTCTTAATAGATCTCTTCTTGTTCGTCAATCTACATAGAACATAGTTTTATTTTCTTGACTGCTGATGTGATTTGTCTATCTATGAGAATCATGCTTTTCCACTTCCATAAGCGCATATAGATAAGTGTGACCTAGGCTATTGAGAGGAATCCTATTATCTTTATTTTATTTACTGGAGTTTCTTGTTCTCGCGCCCCTTGAAATAGAGACCCCCGATAATCTCTTGCAGGCGCACAAGGCAACCTCCTTTGTCTTACCTCATGCAGTTTATGCTTTCTCTTTGTATTGGAGGTCCATTCCTTCTTCTATGGAGAGAATATAGAAAAAAGATGTTTCCCCACTTTGCGTCCGTCGTCCACTCCCCCTTATGTCTACTATAATAATGAGAAGGATGGTCTTCACGCTAATAATTTTTCAGATATTCCCCCTTCGCAGAATTCTTTCTCGAGCCTTTTTCCATCATCCCTTTTTGTTTGGGGACGACAAGTACTTCATCTCAAGTCTAACACCGGTTATTTCTACATTCACCTATTTAATTTCTAAATATGCTTTAAAGAAACTCCGTTTTCTAAGAGAGAGTGGACTAAAATAAGGAGAAGCGTCATGAGTCATGTTTTTGTAGACCAGCTAGTATACATTAAAGAAAGTTGCTTCCACAATCAAACTAGCTTCCTCATCTTCTCTTCCATCAAGAACTTCACTCCAGAGGAATCACATATTCTTAAGCGAGAAGATCAGTCTCTTATTATTGAATTTCTAATGTTTGCATGTAATTTCTCATTGTTGATATTTTTTTATGCTGAATCTTTGTGTTTTCCTTTTTTAAGTCTAAAAAGAAAGCGAAGTGACTATCTGATGATAGTAACGAGCTCTTAGAGATTTAATGTTAAGTGAATCTTACTATTTGAAGAAGTTTTTCTTCTTAAAGGACTCTTAATAAAAAGATATTTTTTTAAGAAAGCAAGCCTTTAATGTATGGCTTCAAAGAATGTAGTCGATCTAATAAAAAGATAAAAAAGATAGAGGAGAAGACAAGGAGCAAAGGACTTTTGAAATCCAATTTGCGTAAACACGATATAAATTTTTCTTTGTACTTTGTTAAGAGACTACGGAAAATCCTTTTCCGAAGCTCCACGCATCCGGTTACCTTTCCGGATCTCCCCGGCCTGCTTTTGAGCAATTTTTACTTACGACATCTCTCCTATTATGAAATTCCTTATTAGTTGTAGTTTTTCTAAGTACCGGAATAAGAAGTTTATGCTTTTCGGGTTATTAAACATAACGAATAATTTTTTATTGAAAAAGTCTCAAAATTGCAAACAATTTTAATCGCTATTAAACTAAGGGCCTCGTTAAGTAAGATGGGAGCCAATACAAACATAAAAAGCTTTCGTAAATGGTAATCTTGATGTAGATATAGTAGGATCAATTGAGTCAGCAAGTCTAATATGCGTACAAGCATCCCTTTCATTTTATTTTTGAATTTTGCACTACTATAATGAAAAATAACCTATAGTAAGGTTTTCTTCCTTAAACACTAACAGGACCAAGACTCACAAATAAGGTAACCCTGACCTTTGTTTTTTTGATCAATTACGATGAGAATTCTCCACTCATGTATTTGAAGAGTTGGGTAAGTAATGTTAAAGGGAATCTCCTTGATCTTTTCTTTTCAGCGCCCCTCAATCAAATTCGTAGTTGTTATTGCTTGTGAAGGAGTAACTATAGAACTTCAAACTGCAATAACAACACTTGTTAACAAAGAATGACCGCGCAGATATTAACAGAAAACATACCCTTCTCAAAAGGACCTGAAATCAAAGACCCTGTCAGGGATATAGTGGAGACTGACATTAAAATTGAACAGTTGTGTAGGAGTACTACAATTTTTGTAAGGGTATAATTTATTAAATTGAGTGACATTAGGCTAGTAGTCTTTTTGAATGTGATACTTAATAAAGGTGATTGTTCGCTGGATCAATTCTTCCCATCACGCTCTGGCTTTAGCATCTGCCGAGCACATGTAAGCACAAAATAGAAAAAAGTGTCTTGATTTCAATTGGATACACTTTTTCTCTATTGCATGTACAATTGAAGATCAATTTACAAAAAGAAATTCAGTGCTAGAAGTGTTCAAATCCATAAATTCACTACGAAACAAGGCAAGAACATATTTGAGATATGGAAATCTTCAAATAATAAAATCAAACTATCAATCGTATTAATATTACATAAATCTCCACATTGATGTGTTGGAAAAGATAGCTATCGGAGAGGTAGATGTTGACTATAAAATTCATCTCTCTCTAGACCTCACCGAGTTTTTCGAAAGATGAATTGCACGTTCACTTATTCAAAAGGTGAATCACACGTGTACTTTGTGTATACCCTCAACATTTCTTCCATCGGAACTCAAACTGGCAACAAATATTTCCTTTAGACATTGCTAGAAATGGCGAAACACTAAAAATTCGATGGAAAACTAGCTTTAGTTGGTTGTACTTTGGAGTTCGTTCAATTCACACGGACACGGTGATTGAGGTGCGTTCTTCAACATCTATGTTTCACACAAGGAACCTTCTTCTATTAAGGATGAACTACGATATTTGATGGACTGGCAGGTCAGCCACGTAAATTAACCCTCAAGCTGAAGCACTTTACCTGCTCCTTTAGTTTAGGGATATAGAGTTTACTTTCTTCTCACTGATTGTAGAATCATGAGCTTCATCACTCAACTCTAAACCAAATAAAAAACACTCGGATATAGGAAGAAAATCCTTCAGTACACAAGTGTATGTTCGATAATAACAAAACATCATATGCAAGAATCCGCTCATTTCACACCAAATAAAAATGGAACTTCATCACTAAGGTAGAGTTGTATAAGCCCTAATTTAAATGAAAAAAGTGCAAAACCAGCAATGCGAGAGAAAAAACCTTCTGTGTAAGAAGAAAATCCTAATCGAGTTAAGTTGGATGTTGATCAAGCGCAATAAGTTGCACAAGTGATTATTTCACTTTGGAACGAAAAAAACATGTCAAATAAGATCCTCACTCAACTCTCAGGCTGTCTTAGAATAGCTCCACCACATGTAGAAGAAAGGAGTGTAGAATTGGTAATCTTTTTCGGAAAGAAGCTATTAGAAAAATTTAGGAGGCTGCTACCGACGAAGCCGGCTTACATCGAAGAGTGCTATTGAGTGAAGCAGAAAGGGACAACGGAAGACCTCACAAGAAAGATTTTCCTCAACCACCACTTGAGCGCGATTCACTTATTTGTAGAAAAGTACCATCCAGACAGTAAACCTTTAAGTCATATGACTAATAAGGTAAATCAACCTAAGAAAAAGAAGTTCTTCTTATTTACGCTTGTCTCAATCATTGGCAGTTTAAAAGAGTTCTTCCGATCCGATCATTGTGTGAGCCGAGAGTTCAATATATGAGGAACCGTATGCATTTTTCACTTAATTCCAAAAGCATAAATGAGTTAGGATCTAAGAGTGAAGACCAGTAAATTTCCTTGTTGATAGAGTAAGGGCAAAGGAATGTCTTCCGATTTTTGATTCGCCAATTCAGGAGGGATTGAAACAAATAAAATAAATGAATCCAAGAAAGGGTTCCCTAAGGAAAGGCATCTCAACTGCTTCCAATGTAAAGTCATATACTAGTAATACGACTTATAAAATACTCCATCCCAATACCTAGGGGAGTTTGCACTAATAAGTAGAGCAGAAAGCAGTTAGCAGCCAACAAAATATCCACAACTTTGAGATCCGCATTCAAGAGAAGATCATCTTATTCTTTGAGATGACAAAGCTCCCCACTAGACACAAATTACCGAATCAATGCGAGGAAATATAGGAGTGCTTTACCTGATTGGCGTCTCTCAGACTAGAACTGAAAGGACGTACCAGCCCTCGAAGGATTATCAAGCATTCCTTTATGTCAGGAGGAGAAGGATAAAAGGTTAAGGATAGGTTTATTTCTTCCTTTCCACTCTTGCTCCAATCCCAATATAATAAAGAGCGCTAGCACTTGCTATAGGGGAGTGCTGGATTATGCCTCTCTGAGTATGTAAACTATGTGATGGATACAATAAAAAATTACCATCTACATCAGCCAATTCTTCTTACATGACGAACTTTAATGAAGCAACATTTTTTGATTTCCCATTAATCATATGGACTGACCCAGACCCCGTAACTGTCCCTGAAAAATCCAAGATGAAACATACTTTCATTAAAAACTAAATTACTCTTAGGAAAGCAGAGTTTTGCAAAAGATTACAAATGAATTGAAAGCTCTCTCATCTACGAGAAGAATTTTATAAAGTGGAGAGAGATATTTTGACAACAAAAAATATTTTATCCCCTACCAGGTGATAGACCACCTTATGTCCGATATGATAAGGAGCCTAAGGGAAAAAAGACGGGGTTTAATGCAACTCTACAAATACCAATCTTCTCTTGAGAAAGGAAAAAACTCTGCCTGGTATCGGTATATAATAACATATTTTTTTTAGAAAGGGGAAACCTTACTTAAGAACATAGAGTTGCCGAGCCAAAAAGAAAGGCAAGCGATAAAGGAGAAGTACTAGGCCCCAAACAAACATAGACTCCCAACGCTTTCATGAAAAAGACGCAAGTATCCATCCGTTTTAATTGATCTTATCACCTCACTTCTCTAGTTAATGTTGTGCTTTTCCTGAGAAACTTGCGTGCTTTGTTGGTGGAGCTACTTCTTCTTACATGATGCCTGATGATCACAAAAGCAAAGACTGTACTCACCCACTACTGGACTAGTCTACGGGCTGGTGATACTATTCCACTACTAATTGATGGACTTACTAATTTTCTGACTAATTCAATGAGTTAAGACTAGCGGTTTGGTGATCAAGAAAATGCTTGGTTCCTCTCTCGTTGTACTGAGGGAAGACTTTCCCACTTCATCTCATATAAATAAATAGATAAATATATATATATATCTATATACATATATATATGTATATATATATATATATAATGTAGATGATGATTTATTAAATATTTCCTTTCTACAATACGGCTACGAGATGGATTCAACCTCAGCCCGAAGAGAGCTTCCCTAGTGCTGGTTGAAATATTGAAACAATGGAAATCCAGCGCAGTGATTGAGCTAGGTAGAAGAAGGAAGTCCTATTTAAGTAAGGCCAACTTTAAACAAAGAAAACAAAAGATTTGTAACTGTACCACTACCAGTTAAAAACAATTGGACAGTTTCCTAGAGTTGATCGAATCATCAATAATAGTGGTAAGAGATGATATTTACAAGGGCGGGAAGCAGTATCGAACAAGAAGAGATGGAAACAACTACTCAACTTTTTAATGAAAGGAAAGATGACGCCCAGGAGAAGTCAACTTACTAAAGAGTCCTCTTTAATTAAGGTAACTAATTAAGTGCATCAATCTACCAGCAATGATATTCTACAATGTTAAGTAATTAAGTGCATCTATCTACCATCAAAGAAAGGTTAGAATGGTAATGTATGCTAAAAGTTCCCCTTTTATTAAACCTTAAGTAGCTTAGTGATTGAAGCATTAAGTAAGCAAGCAATGTTTCAACCCGAAATCAATAGTCCGAAGGAAATAAAGAAGAGAAATCCCATCAATTTTCTGTAGTATGTAGCTTCTTTTCCTTGAACTTCTATAGATTGCTTAGTTAGCGCAATTGAATGGCGCTTGTTGAATACCTCTCTACGGCCTGTTGCAGGGAATGCTCTACTCTATTTCTAACTACAGGTTGAAAGAGAATCAGAAAGAGAGTCATAAAAGAGGATCGATTTTTAAAGTCGTAGAAGAAGTAGATTATGTAGTAGTGATAGCTTGTGAACTCTCCTTTGAATCCTATTATTTTACGCTAACATCTCACCCGGTAGTAGTAGCTTCCTCCTCTCACCTTCCCGCGCTTTTAATTGTAACATTTCAGAAATATTTTATGCCTAGTGAAGAGCCCAATAGGTCTTTAAGAGTGCTTATTGGGGATACATAGGAATTCTAATGCCAATATTGAAAATATTGTGCATAGTATAGAAAAATGGCTAAGGTGTGTTATCCAATTTCTATATAATACCCAAATAAGCAAAATAAATATTGCCTTAAACGGTGTTAGCCATATATCTATGTTTTTATAATTTGCTTAGAAATTGTACGTGCAATGAAGACCCTAAACTAAAATACTTTTTCCTTTAACTCAAAAAAATGTATGAGGCGGCCAAATATCAAGACTAGATACCATGTCACATGATCAATTAAAATAATTGTGTAGATTAAGCAATGCCTAAGGACATAGTGCGGATCATTGAAAAAATAAGTTAACATTCCCAAAGGAACCATAAAAAGTAGTTAGTTAGGAAATTACAACCAACCCATGTGCAAGACCATGTAGAAGACACGTGAAGAATCACCAAAAGAGGGGACAACCCTAACCGAATTCGGTTAGGGTAGTTAAAGGGGGAAAATGAGACTAAGGGACCATTACATGTGGGGCCTAACTTCCTAACCAATTTTATATTCTAACCTACTGCCCCAAATAGCTAACTAACCTATTACTAACCGTAATGGATCCACTAGTACACCCGACGACCTAGGACTAAAATCGGTTTGCCTTACGTAGTACTAGTTAAAGAGACAACCTAGTACCTAACCTATGATGGTCCAAGGGTTAGTTATGGTCCTATAAATTAGGGGTACTTTATTAATTACCCTATGTTACCTAATTAATTAATTTAGATAACTAATTAATTAATTAATTTTAAAGGGATAAAACCAAAACTACCAAGAAAATTTCCAGATTTATGTTAAGACAAGAAAGGGAAAACCTAGTAACAAACCTAGGATGGTCCAGAGGACTAGTTATGGTTATAAAGACATAAGGGTACTGTAGTAATTACATTAGGTAACATAATTTGTTGAATTAGCTATTTAAGTAATTTAATTAAAGGGGTCAAATTCAAATTCTTATTGTAACATAGTAGAATTCTAGAAACATTGTAGTACTTAACCTACGACGGTCTTAAATTGTTGGTTATAGTTCCAATAACTTAGAGGTACTTTAGTACTTACCCTAGGTCCCTAAATGAATGAAATTTAGGAATTAATTAATTAATATAAAGTCAAAATTTTGACCGAAACCATAGTTAACACGAAAATTTCAGATTTTAGGTCAAGTCAACACTCACCTATGTTTTAGTCAACTTAGGTGTTTTTTTTAGTAATTAATTGATAAAATTCTTTAATTAACTTATGGAACCCGAATTTTCATAAGACAAGTTCAGTTTATAAATCTAAAAACCACGTTCAAACTGAAACAAATACATGCCTAAAACAAAACAAGAAAGCGTGAGAAAAACAGTGAATAAAACGCAAAAAAAACAAACAAATTTAGACGGTTTTCAGGGTTTCTTAAATATACGTTCAAGGTGGTATTCGTAGATTAAGTTATAGTTACAAAATGGGTTTCACTTTAGAATTATTTCTCCAAAAGTATTTTCCTTCAAACGATTCACAAGATCTTGAAATTTAGGGTTGTTCCTGTCATTCTCGTCCAACTTCACTTCCCTAGTATCCTTTTCGATCTCAATGTTTAATATGTTAGATATCATGCTTTTTGTATGTTGAGATGGCTGTCCTTAACATGTATTGTTTTTTAGAGTATCAAATGAACTTATAAACTTTTAATTGCGTAAATTTAATCTGATCATGATAATTAAGGATCGATAATATTCTAAGTTAAGTCGTGATGTGTTAAGTGAATATGTGTGTTTGGCTGAATGTTCACTTTCTGTTGTGGTTATGTTATGAAGATTTTAAATCCATAAAATATTAATTTAATGCTGTCCAATACGTTCTTAAAACGTTACACTAAAATCAATAAACTAAGAATTGGCTCAAAGACATCCATGAAATCATATCTTGAACGAATTGATTATCTAGTTTCGATAAAGTTGGCTATCTCTATTTGGTCAAAATGAATATATGGTAATGGGTAGGAACTTCTTTAAATAATTTAAATATTGGCTAAGGTTTCATACACATGGCAATTTAAATATGAACATACGTAAAAATTTTCTTATGGCAAAAAAGATTAATTTGCTAGTCTAACATCCCAAATCTTGAGTAAATACTACTCATATGCCAATTCTTCTGTAGTAAGAGTATCAAATGTATTTTAAGAACTTCTAAAGTAATATCACTGAATCCATAACTAAGGGCATTACATTCATTGGGACAACTCTCAACATTCTCCACAAGAATGAACTATGAAAACATGAAACTCCTTGAACGAAGTGCTAATCGTCCATAAATGGTGATATGAAGCTACTACACTAAAGTTAGTAAGTAACGTGAGTTATAACATAATTAAAGGTGTCTAATTATGTATGTGAGCATAAGGTGGTGTTAAAGAAAGTGAGCAAAGTCGTACTTGCACCAAAGCTACTTTGTTAAAAGAATACTCAGGAATGAAGGTGTTAGAATTTGTTAAACTAGTCTAATTAAAACCTAAGGATGATATGTAAGGACAATTCACAATCATCAATGTAAATTAAGAATGATATGAAAGAACAATTCATATTCACTCAATGTAAAGTAAGGAAGAGCAGCTATCAATAGATTAAGTAAATCTCAACTAGAAGAAAGCCTCCATTATAACATTTCACAAAATGATGTCAAATGAATACCATGTATGCCCTTAGGATAGCCTATTAGGGGTACATAGGCACACCAATGCCCAATATTATGAAACATTGGGAATAGTATAGAAAAATTTTCTATGGGATATTATCCAATTTTTTATATATGAATAAGAAATATACTTTTTCGGTTGTCATACACCAATCTTAGTTAATGTTCAATAAATCTACCTGCAATGAAGACCCTAATCTAAAATAAAATCTGTTATGAATAGTTTCACACAATGTACTAGGCATCCAAGTGTAATGCCTAGTACTATTCCACATAACCACTTAAAATGATCATGTAAATTAAGCAATGCCCAAGGACATAGTTAAAAAAACGATTCCAAAGTCTTATGCTACATCAACGATTCCAAAGTCTCATGCATATGAAATGTATAATATATAAAAGATGAATATAATGAAATAAATGGCATTATCAATAGAGAATTTCTCATGAAAGGTAATGAATATATAGTGTAAAGAATGATTCACTATAAGGTAGGGAAATCATTCCATTGTATTTCGAATACTTACATCGATTCATTGTGGGTTGGGATAATGAATCATTCCAATTTCAATAAAATATAGGATTAAAGGATTTATTTAACTACACAACAAAAAAAATAATCTAAGTGTTCAAAGAATAGCTCTTGGCCTAAGGGGATCAAAATCTTAAATCTTCGCTCGAGTTGTTTTAAAATTATGTGATGACATTAATATATTTGAATCATATAGAAAATGAGTTGTGTGCTTTGAATTCATTAAAATACAGCATATTAATAACACAATTCACAACCAATGAATTGTGAAAGCGTAGTGACTATACTTTTCAAAAATAGCATTTCCTTTAGGAAGAGCTTTCATTGATTATGCATAGCTTTATGTGTATGTGTGCATACACCCATACATAGTACAAGTGCTTTACTAACACCCTACTATTTACTACTTTTATAGGTGCGGGTTAGAGGACAGGTTGATGACACTTGTAGCGGTTTGGACATCAGCGTTTCTCCAAACTATTTAATAGGTCGTCATGATTTCGAGGATGCTACTGATTTACTCTAGACTAAGTTTTAGACATAGCTAGTGGATGTTGTCCCTAGATTTTCGTTCGCACCTTTATTTTTAAACTTTGGAATAAGGCCATGTTGGCAAACTATTTATGATATATTCATCTTTAGTTTCTAATTGATTCTTTATGTTAGAAGATTGTTCTCCTATGTTTAGTTTAGTATATGATGTATCTGGTTAAAAATTATATGAAGTCTATGTATACTCAATACATATAAAAAGACTTAAATATTACACAAATTTAACTACATGAATGTGATGAATGCAAGATGAGGCTTGTCTGCGACCTCTGCGAGGTCAATAACGCCGGTTGCGGTCCGAATTCCAGAATATCGGTCATGACATCCAAAATTCTTGAACAAACACTAAAAGATGATAAAATGAACATTTACGTAAATACGAATAAGTAACTAAGATGTATGTAATGAAATGATAAAACCATAGAAGGGTTAAGTAAGAGTGTAAAAGACACTAAATAGCCAAGTGCATTGGCATATTATGAAATGAAAATTTACGTAAACAGGATGAGTAATTATGAAAATCAAAGTGCTAGTGCTAATAAATGTGGTGACAATACGATAAAAAGATAAAGTTAAAGATTACAGCAATCTAAAATGAGACTATGTAAATGTTACCAAAATGTACTCACCTATGAGAGGGTAAACATAAGGAAGTGACTAGTCTCTACGTACACTCTAATAAAAGTAATGAGACTGATGTATACTTAATACTAGTAATGAGATGAGAAGTTTTCTACTAAGCTATGATGTTCTCATACTAGATGTCAGCTTCCATGACGTATGAGTTGAATTACATAAAACTTTATACAGAGCACCGATAGGCTAGCTATGAGCAGTGATGCCTTTTTTCGAGAAGGGTGGAGGCTCACGTAACTCACATGAGATGAGAATGTCTGGCATGTCGGGTATGAGTTTCCTTATATCTCCTAGTCTTTGAACCTATTCTTCCAATATAGGGATCTGGCGGGGTTCAATTCCCATGTACGCTAGCATGTTTTGGGTCACATTGGCCAAAGATTTCACCTCTTTTCGGTGTGGGATAGACAATGGATTTCATGATGCTCACATTATCTATATTGGTTAAGGTTGGAGTTGCACAAAATATGAAAGATAATGAAATGAATGATACCGGAGGTTTTTGTTCAAGACAATCAGGAGGTGAAACCGTATTCATGCAATGACATTACGTCATTCTTGGTCACTGCAGTTCATGATCTCGATTAGAGTCTTAAACTTCCTCCTCGGTATAACTGGTATTTACATCATCCTATGAATAAATTAAACGAATATGTGATGTAATAATAATTGAATGAACAAAACTATGTGTGCTAAAGTAGTCCCTCGGTTTGAGGTCCCATATTATGGCCCCTCACTAGAGATGTATTGATGCTACATCTACGATTCCAAGGTCTCGTAAATATGAAATGTATAATAGATAAATCATGTTCTTTGTTTACAATAGTCGTGATCCGCTCCTTTTGATCTGAAGTGAACACTTGAGATAGATTCACCATTACTCATAATCACCCCTTTTCAGTGGGAGGTAGACAAGAGATTTACTGAGTTGCTCACATTATCTAGATTCATTTTAATCGGTGAATCACCTCTTTTAAGTGTAGGGTAGACACTAGATTTCATGTTAGCTCGCATGATCTTATTCCTAACTATGTCTATATAAAAGTAATAAAGAATGGTGATGGAACGTATGTTCAAAGTGAGTTATGAAGAAGATCTTAAGAATGTCAATTGCCAATATCACTCTCATGATGTTTCAGCAAATAATGGGCAAAACCAATATTAAATGACTTATAATGACTTGCTATATGATGCCAATACAGGGCAGTAGAAACATAACAACTCAAAACCTCATAACTTCCATAACATGAAAGTAATGAAATAAATGGTATGATCAATAGTGAATGGCTTATTAAATGTAATAAATATATAGTGTAAAGAATGACTCACTATACGGTAGGGAAATTATTCCTTAATCCTTGGATTACTTAAATTGATTCATAATGGGAATGGGACTACAATGAACCATTAAACTTGTAATTAAAACAAAAGACCAAAGGAATAACTGAACGACACAAGAATAAGATGGAAAAAAAAGATAAATAAACCAAGTGTTCAAAGGGTATTCTCGTCCTAAGAGGATCAAAATCCCAGATTTTCACTTGAGTTGCTTAAATTTACGTTGATGATACTAATATATTGTAATCATATGGAAAATGATTTGTGTGCTTTGAATGAATTAAAATACATCATATTCATACCACAATTCACAACTAACGAATTAGGATAGTCTAATGACTATACATTCAAGAAATGGCATGTTTCTTAGGAAGAGACTTCATTTATCATGCATATCTTTATGTATATGTGTGCATACACCCATAATTAGTAAAAGTGATGTAATAATCCCTAGTATTATATATTTTATTCATGCAGGTAAAAAGCACAGATTGACGACTCTTGCAATGGTTTGGACATCAACGTTTCTCAAGACCATTCGGTAAGTCCTTCTGATTTCTTGGGTGCTATAATTTTAGTGTAGCCTTAGTTTTAGACATAGCTAGTGAATGATGTCCCTAGCATTTCTTTGTACATTAATTTCGAAGCTTTTGTAATAAGGTCATGGTTTGCAAACGTATTTATGGTATATTCTTATCCTATTTCGATTTGATTCATAAGATACATGCTTGTTACATTAATGTTGAGCTTAGATATTATGTAAATATCAAATAACTATATGTAGTATATGTATACTTCATACATACAAAATGTTTTTAATTTTCCTCCGAAATTACCCATATAAATGTGAAGAATGCAAGAAGAGGCTTGTCTGCGACCTCTTAGAGGTCAACGATGCCGGTCTCGATCTGGTTACAAGAATCAGGGTCGTGACAATAAGAACTCTGGAACCCAAAGAAGTCTTGCAGGAGTGGTTACCCCTGTAGTAAGACTCTTCGGCCTCGTAGTCAATCTACTGACGAGCCTTATTGCCAAATAAGGGGGAGCCTACTGCAGTTTCAAAAAAATGGAATTAAGAATCCTTATAGGTTTTGTTTTAAGTGAAAGAGAGAGACAGGACTTGCTAGCAATTGAATAAATAGGCTCCGTGGCATTCCCTTATCCACTGCAAGAGAATCCTTTCTTTGACACATATATTATACAGTAAACAAGAGACGATTCTCCCTACTCCCATGCGAAAGAGGATTCATGCGCAGAAGTTGCGGGTGAACCCTTGGTTTTCCCTCTAATATATACATTACTAGGGGATAACTTCTATGTTAGCTACCAGCTACAACTCCTGAAAGAAAGCCAAATAGTGTCTCATCCGACATTCCCTCTCTAAGGAATGTTTATTCAAAAAATTAGTGCTAATTTGAGAATTTTCTTCTTTATCTCTTTATCCTCTTTGGAAGGCTACTTCTGAGTGGAAGGGAAGTAGAGGTAGAGGGGTCAAAGGATAGAGGAGATCTCTGCACTTACCATTAATTAAAGATGGATCCAATATGAATGTATACCCTATGCGAAGGGATGTAATCCCCGGAGTAGCTCTTTATACTATGGGGTTATATAATCTCCTTTTTCCTTTCGATTGAGGGTATTCAGTAGTGGGCCTACCTTAAGGTAGGAGGTGATTGAAATAGGGGAATTTGATACCCTTACATAGCCATAATAGTAATTTTTTTAAAGTGGGTAAACAATTAAATTGGCTATTATAGAACCAGATGCACATTAATCTTCCTCAAATCTATCAATTTCATTATTTTTTATGTCCACATGTTTTCTTTAAATAGGATGTAAGGCCATCTCTGAAGTTTCAGAACCAGTTGGAACTTTGATTCCTGACTAATCTAATATCCTATAAAAGAAGATGAACATACAGGTAATATACTATATGTAAGACATACAGGCTTTGAATGAGGCTTTGAATAAATAAATAAAGGTTCTCAAGAGCGGACCTTCAAGAGCAAAGACCGGATAACATTAAGAGATGATTTGTCTCAATTATGCTTTTCACTAAGCGAAGAATGATCTTATTTGAATTAAGGGGATTCCTCTATAAAGAATAAGGGAGAAGATCTGCAACCTAGCAAACTAGCCTCTTTCATACAAGTATTTTTCCAGGTCCTCTCAAAGCAACATCTTCCAACATGGGGCTCTCACTTCTCAGACTAGTACAGGTTCAAACCAAAGCCAAAGACCTAAAAGTCTATTGATAAATTCCCTCTCTATGGAAGAAAGAGAGTGCCACAACTATTATTTAAAAAGCTCAAAAATCCCTTCTGAAACAACTAGAAAATAGGAAGACATGTGCCTTGCCTTCTACTACTTCATATGGATAATACGACGTTACTACTCTCATTCCTTCTTGCCATTTCCTTTTTACCCTCCTAAGTTGAGAAACACAGCCGCACATTCCCCATCCCAAGGATGCACCATTCCGCACATTGTTCTACTTTCGGAATTAGAACTCCCTCTCCTATTTGATATCCAAAGAATAAAGGAGCTTCAGCACCAGGTTTCCTTCTATTTTATCGGGAGGATCGAGCCCAGGAACCTCCAACTATTTTTGGGTATTCTTGAGAAGCAGTTCCTCTTTGAAAAAAGGGTCAAGGCCGCATTAGTGGGGGATAGGTTTCCCCTTAAGATAGTTTTGTTTCGGCGGTAAAAAATCCACAACCTCCTCTTTAACAACTCTACTAGGGGTAGGGCGACTCTCTCTTTAATACCTTAATAGGTATTATTTCCAGGTCGAGTGGGATGGCACGTAGCAGAGTGTGCCCTATCTTAAGGTGCTTCGTGCTGCCAACTATTGGGTCTAAGTGGGTTCTCTTGCTTTTTCGCCTTTCAAAATATTGGCCCACACACGGATAGGGGGAAAGGGGGGAGAATAGCCTCATTACTTCCCACTGGGTGAGAGTTGCACCTAACCCACCTACCCACTCATCAATAATGGTGCTCACCGGAATTGCACTGATAGACTCCTATTGTATTTGAACTAGACGCCTATATTTTTATAGTTTTCAATGAATCTCTTCCATGTTCGATGCTACTCTATGTGAGAACACTTAATTCAATGCTATTCTTATCTAAGTGGTCTCATTCTTTGTCCCGTATCTAGGAAGCATTACACCTCTTCTCATTCAAAATTAAAGAATACGACCGATACAATTAAATAGTATATGTTCCTCTCTTATTACTTTTTTATATCCCCTATTCTTCAGATACAATTTGATTCTTCTACGACCAAATCCCAATTTGTGGAAAACCATCGTTAGCTTCATTATGAAAACATCAATTATTATTTGGGTATAGACAGAATCTCAGTATTCTTCGTGATATTGACAACATTTCAGATCCCCATTTGCATTTCAGTGGGTTGGTCTTGTATGATATGCTATGGGAAGGAGTATATTACAACATTTCTAATTCGTGAATTTATGACGATCGCCATGTTCTTCAAGCTGGATCTTCTACTACTCTATGTTCTTCCCAAAAGTGTCCAAATACCTATGTTGTGTAGAGCGAGTATATTCTATTCGCTGGAATAAAGACTTTCCTGTGCACGGGCCTTGAGAAATAACCCCTTACAGGCGGCCCATCCATCGTCCTAAAGTAGTCCTTTTAATGCTTTCAAAAACAAGGGTAGTCTTATGTGTAAGCATAGCACTTCTGGTTGAACCTTCCCATCCCAACTAAGAAGAACCAAACCTGGGAAACACATCTTTTTCCTTTAGGGAGGTTACTCCGATTAGTGGGTAACTCAGAAGACCTCGACCATCCTACTTCGGACTTATATGGATATGAAATACGGGGTTCTCCTATGTGTTTGTAGTGTTTGTGTTTGTTTGTGGGAAAGTATTCCTCGTCATTAAAGTATGCGAGTGTGAACACACTTGCTCGAATTCGGGTAAAGAATACAACGGAGAAATTTAAAGGAAATTGTACTCGACATGGGGTGGATGTAAACTTGTAAGCTATAGAAGGTAGGTATAATATTCCAGGACTTATTGTGAGTAAAACAAAGTCGCCCCGCCACGGCCGATGGGTTGCTTCCCCTGTCGTCACAGGGAGGTATTGGAGAGGAGACCTAAGGATAAGTTGCTTAAAACAAATAGAATGGGAGGATAGACCCGTTCACATAGTTCCGACGAATGACTGTTGGAAGCAGGTAGAGTGTTTTTTTCCTTTTCAAAACACAAGGAGTTGCTGGTTTGGTAGATCTCGACAGAGGGTTCAGAATACCGTAGGGTCCTCTCCTTAAGATTCAAATGATAAAAGAGTTCCAAGACTTTATGCTCAGTGCAAGTCTTGCATATCTGTTCCGGCCAAGATGATTGAGAAAGATTCAACCAATTTGAACCGCTTACATCACCATAGTAGTAGTGTAAAGGCCGTAAGTCGGGGGGCTGCCATAACATAAGGCTATTTTTTTGGCCCCAATCTCTATTTCTAAGAGAGTGATCTGCTACGTGAGCAAGTCGAAGGTGCCTTACATGTGCTCTATAGGCCGCACATAATAATTCTTTGCAACTACCATTTTTTTATTTGGAAGACGAGCATTGTGTTCAGTTTGAAAGGCATGGTTTTAATTATGCCTCCAGATAGGGCCCCCACTAGTCCATATAGAGTGAGCAGTTCTTTTGGGTGGGAAGCAGGGCGGACCCCTTCGAGAGGGCATCTCCTACAACACATGAACCATTATTTGACACCACCTGAGAAGCAAAAGATTTGTAAGTCCAAGCTTAAAATATATGCATCAATAGTTGTTTAATGCCAAGGTAATTATGAATTTTTGGGACAAAGTTGTATGAGGCGAAGTCTCACGTACGATTCTCTTAGAAGGGAGTGGCTACATACTGGAGGTTCGACCAAGTACCACCGGTCAATTCCGCTTTGGGGCCACGCCTGACTTTACCATTATTATAGGGGAATGGGGTTCGTGACAAAAGAAGGTCAAGGAAACATTTCATTTATTACATTATACATTTCATGGATATACTTTATGCTATTATTTATTTTGTTGATTCTTCTCCAAATAGGGACAACTGTTTTACAAATCTTATTAATCACAATATTTAGTGAGTGGCGCCAAATAATTCAATGAATTGGTTCTTTCGCCTCTTTCATTGTCAAAGTGCCTATAGTACTTGTTTATATTTTTTCACCCCAAGCTCATGTAGAGGGACCTACGACATGATCCGTCATTTTGGCAGGAATTGCTTTAAAATTTGGAACCTACGAGTTTTAATATTTTCAATACCCATGTTACCCGAAGAGACAGTTTGTTCCACTCCTTTCATTTATACTTTATGTGCGATTGCTATAATATATAATTCCTAGACAACTTTAAGGCTTATCGATCTAAAGAAGATTATTGGTTACTCCTCAGTAGCTCATATGAATCTCGTGACTGTTTGTATGTTTAGTCGGGAGGCGGCTGTTATCTTACCTATTTTGATTTATGGACACATAAGTACAAAAATGTGTGATGGGCGCGCTACTCATCAACTTACTAGCAATTGGGGATAATGTATGTCATGTCGCAATAGAAGCTTGATTTGAGGCGTCAGCAAAACACTGTTGTCTGTTCCAAAAACAAAATCCCTTTACCTCCTCGGGACGGGAGTGCGGGATGGCCATACGCACAGCTAACAAAAATATTAGCTCTACGAAGTTAGAATTGAATCATGATGTTTTCTTTCCCAATTCATTCGTGAATAATAATTCAAGGGTGTGAAGCGACTACCTCTATTTGCTTCGCCCTCTTCTTATTATGGCTGCTCTATTTTTATGATGAAAATGAACGAAAAGCCATATGAGGGTGCTATTTTCAAATTGATTGATAAATATCTATATCTGTTCTGATATATAAGAAGAGATAGAGAGGGAATCTCTCAATAATAAGGGGATATCTCCTACTCTATCTATTGATGAGACAACTATTAATTAATGATCTATCAGAAAGAAATCAATATGTATCTCATGGAGTCTACATCGTACTTAGAGTGCCCAAGTTTTCTTTAGGTCATATCAATTTCCTTATCCATCTGTCAAATACACTAGGCTAATCTCATTGACGGAAAATCCAAAATATAGTTGTATTGCTTGCTGCCTCGATGCATTCCCCTCTCGCCCCGGTATCGTCCCACACATAAAGAAAGTGTGCAGAGTCCTAGGCCAACCTTTAGGTCTGCTAACATGGAGCGAGGAGTTGAACCAAATTCACTTTCAGAACCATACTTCCTATAGCTAACATATGTTTAGTCCAGCCGAAAATCGGAGCGCAAACAAAACTGAGCTACTTTATCGAATCTCATAGCCATTAGTGACCGAGTTGGAAGGCCATGTTCCACAGGGGAACATATCACTAATTTTTCTATTGGGGATAGATTCATGAATGACAACTCCAAACGTCACACATCCACCATTTACCTACCATTTAGATGTCCACCAGCAAGATCCACCAAGGAATAGTCGCGGTTGCTCCACTCTGTTGCGCTGTGATGACATGAACTAAACTTCGTTGCCTTCCAACGGACGGGATCTATGCCGTGGGTCACTTTCAGGGTGGGGATCTAAGAGATACCTGCAGATAGATTCATTTGGATCTACGAGCTTTTTAAGCCCAAAAACTAAGAATCAATGGAATGTATGTCTATACATTCATATCTATTCTACCTGTATATTGAGGGGTAACTCTATACATATAGATTTATTTTATGGAATGAGATGATTAGCCAGCCTACCGGCATATCAGCTACGCTCAATGTGGGATTTATATTGGATTTGATCTTTTGTGATGCTTTTGGACCTAGCGAAAAGGGCTCTTAAACTTCATGCATGCAAGCGCGACAGAAGCGGAGAACGAAGCTACCGCTTCCCCCGACCAAGTAAAATAAAACTGTGGCGACCATCTTTAATTAAAAAAAAAGACAAAGGGTTTGGCAACAACAAAATGGCTTTCTATCATAGTTGCAAAGGTTCAAGACCTTAACTACATAACTACCAAAGTCTGCTTTCGATTGTTTTCATAATGGGGTTGTTTACTACAAGCTATCAGAGCTTAGCGCTGTCTTAGAATGAACATTCACCTATCTTATTGCCATTCATTCTCTAAGGTGTGTTTCCGCTGAGAAAGGAAAAGTGTTCGTGTCCATATGTTTAAAAAGCCCTAGCTTCTAAATTTCGCTCCTTTTCCATGGATGGGCGATGAAGGGATTATATTGCTAGCCTTTGTTTGATATGTTAATTCAGTGCAGATACAAAAAAAAACTACAAGAAAAAGTAAGGGACTATATAGAAGCTATAAGTAGCTAGCCTATAGTAGGCCTAACCGAAGCCTCACGACAACATAAAATTAGCCTTATAAATTTTATCTTAAGTAACAGGGTTATCCCGCCCCAGCCCACATATCAATAAAAGAGATTGAGAGTGAGCGTAAGCTCACCCAGAAACTCGAAGAGCTTCCCTTCATTCGCTTCGCGGGAGCCGCACAACACATAGATGGATTACAAAGGGCCCATACTACTTGACTAATCCTTCGTTCCGAGGGACTGTAGATTGAACAGCGCCTTCTTAACCACACTATTGATCCAAAATATAAGGGAAGGGGAATATGTATTTGCATGACCCCTGTAGATTTTACCCTATCTATACTCGGATCTACTCCTCTAGTGGTCCTTCCACCACGCCACAGAACAGGAGATCACGTGGAACCTTTTACTCTGGCATAACAACGGTAGAATGTAACAAAATCATATAGTCGTCTAACATAGGGAACAGAGGTAGGGTAAACTCAGCCAAAAGATGAAACCCAAAGGGCCCAACACACACAATCGTATTTCATCCGAGTCTGCGCTTACCCCTTACAATTGGAACAGCTTTCCATAGAATCTTGAGGAGGACCCCCCCACCCCCTTTTTCGAGGTTCAAAAAGAGTAAGGTACATAAGAGGTTTTTCTTTCTTAACGCGGTGTATATCCAGAAAAACCTTTTGACACATGTAGGGCAATTCATGTGAAAGAAAACAATCAATCTTTTCTCATCTTCTTTCACTCTCGGGGAAGAGAAAGAGGATCTTATGGAGGGAGGCGGAGGGCAAAGGCTAGGGACTACCTATCCTTATAGGACCCCATAAAAAACGGGAGCTATTGAGAATTTCCATATTGCCAAGACGAAGGAAAACACTTTTGTATGTGATGGTAGTGTGTCACATCGTATCATCCCCGCTACATCAAAAAGTACCTATGCACTATGTTCTGGTTCACTGATAATGCAGATAGAGTTGAAGTGGGGATTTAGGATGTGATACTAAAGTATGACCATGGGAGATACATGCTAACTATGGTTAGCAAGAAGGAACCTTTATGAATTTTTTTTTTGGGGGGGGGTACAGATCTCTTATACTACCATCGATCGACAGAGATGAACGACTAGAAGAATTTATGATTGAAAGCCGTATGATAGGTTGTAACTATCTTGTATTGTTTGGGGGATATTCGGCGTACTCCGATTAGTTGGGGGAATCTTTGTCTCTATCGAACATAAAGGGAATTGAAAGAAGCATTCTAGTGATGTAAAGTCATGGACTGGTTTCTTCACCATTTTTATATGTGTTGGTGTACTTTATAACAAACATAAGACTCATCTTGTTAGATATTACAGAGGTTCAATGAGCACCATGACGAATCTCTCTACCATTTTCTTCTTCCACTTTGGCAAATATGAGTTCACCTGATACTAGCAGCTTTATCAGGGAATTTTTCATATGAGTAGGAGTTTTCAAAAGAAATATCTTAGTAGACACATTATCAGCACTTGGGATGATTTTAGGCGCAGCCTATTTTATTAAGCTATATAATCATACGGTTTCTGGGAATTAAAACCTTATTTCCTCTATAAATTCTCCGATCCAAATGGCAGAGAAGTTTTCATATTTATAACTTTTTTTGTTTGAGGGACACTGTAAGTTAATGTACCAAAGAAACTAGGGTGAACCAAGGGTATCATAACATTGTAGTTTCTTGCGAGGGGACGGAGGCGACTTCCCTCAATTTGTTTGGGTGTCATAGCCGCTGCATAAGTGCCACATCTTTTTTTATCCATTTCACTAATCTTTAGGGAGAAAAAAATTACTTTACTAAACTAAAAAATAAGGCTCGCGCTAGGCGCTTAACTTTTTTAGTTTTAGGGTTGGGGTTGTTTGTTGGGTAGATTGATACAAAGAAAGGATAGGGGAAACCATGCATGGTACTTCTCGACCTTATCGCCGAGGGATAGTTGAAGTAGCGACTCATAAATGTTTTTTTGTTGGACGAGCCAATAACTCGAAGTCATTCAGTCTTTTTTTTAGGAAGAATCACAGGGTTACCTTAACTTCAACATGATACAGACTCCAAGTTCTTATGGAAAAGCACGAGGAGATTTGTCATTAATATGATGATTGGAATCGAAAGCAGCAACACGACTGGGACCCTCGTGGTCAAAGACACACAAACCATCAATGATAGTAAAGTAAAATAAGACCTTTTTGTAGTACCCGTGAACTATATGGCCACTGAGATATTATCTAGAATGGAGGACTTGTAGTATCTCTCTAGATCTGGCAAAAGTGAAAGACCCCCTAAAATAATTCGAATGTAGGCTCACCGTTGTGCTCGCTCTGGTCTCGTGTGGCAGGACCATGTGGTTGCGAGCTGGAGCTTCGATAGCCTATGTCAATAACAAGCGCTTCGCCCACCAAGCAGCAGGACAGAGAAGCGGGCAAGTTCTTGGTATGACAACAACACAGCGAACATGGCGGGGCAATAGATGAAAGCGGGGCACACTATGAAAGTACGAGAAATTGTCCCTGCTTTGCTTTCTTTAAATCAAGGACCACTATGAGAGCTCAAACTAAGGGTATATGGATGTAGGGGATCTTCCCCAGGTAGTATTGTATCATACAATAGGGGGTCGTAGCACTGACCACTTTTCTATAATGTATCAATACTATAGGTAAAAAGATTGTACAGTGTCCTACCGAGAAAAACTCTCAACGGATCCTCCGCGTATTGGTAATACCTCTTCCATTCATCTTTCTCATGGTGGGAACAATATGAAAAGACTCGGCCTAGAGCGAGCTTTATTTATTTTAGCGATAAAGAGGAGTGAATGGAATTTCATTTTTGCTTGTTGGGGGATTTAGGGCCCCTCTCGATCTTTTTCGTATTACAAAAGGGGGAATGAGTCTAAATCAACGGACATTAATGAATCATCACAGATGGACGTTTCACATGACACGATCAATTCAACTCAAGGTTCATGATTTTGAATAACTAAACATGAGAAAAGTTATGAATCATTGTCTTGGAACAAGTCCGCGACACACAGACGTTCCTAAATAATTATTCAATAAATTAAATTTTGAGAAAGTGGACTCCGCTTCTTGTCCGCGATAGAGATAATATTTTTGTTCATTGAGGAACAAGTCCCCGATGCAGACTGGTTTCATTATCCTTAATCGACTTTCTCCTTATTTTTCTTTCATCCCCAATTCTCCTTACTCGACTATCCCTATCTGATTCATTTTAAATCGCAATGCTCAACATGGATACAAAAGAAACCAACTCAAAGCAACCAGAAACTTAATGTATGGATCTGATAATCTTCCCAATTCATCTTAATTCAGTAACAACATTTGAATTGAAAAATATATGTAGTGAACATCAATTTTCCACCTTGTTTAGGATTTATTTCGTTGAATTAAACATGCTTGGTGCATGGGTGAACAAACCCAACGTTACGAGAGACTACATACCAGGTGCGATTAAATCCTTGAAGAAATCCTTCAAAAATGAGAATTTTGTTTTTCCTGTTAGGCTTCTGTTCTTTCTCTAAAAACAAGAACTCTATTTTTCTAATGTGTAAAATGAACCTAATCAATTTAGAACCTAAAAGTATCAGCAAAAATTAATTAACTAAGTAGGGTAAGGAAAATAACAAACTACCTGTTAAAAATTAGGATTGGACTTTCCTTATACCAACAACCTATTTTAAATAGGGCATAAATCACTAATCCTAATTGAGAATTTCCCAAAGTTCGCTGTGTTAGAAATTAATCCATGATATTTAAAAAAAAAACTAAAACTAACTAATCTTGGGCTAGAAGTTGTGGTCATTTGAAGTTTACGAAATATCATTTTTACTAACTTAACTAAATTTCAAAATTTAAGCTTCTTCCGAGTTATTTCATTTTAAGAGATGTTAAAATTATTGTGATTTTATAATTAGGTGATGTTGCATGTTTTATCTTTATTACGATACTTGTATTAATATGAATATAGTAATATTGATCACGTTGTTGTAATTGTGTTCGGTTGCCACATTCCAACATAATTTTGGGCAAGTTCCCACGTTCCGCTATACATTGTACCGGATTACCACGTTCTATCAATATGAATATTTGGGATTGGGTTCACTGATAGGTATAATGATGTATTAAACATGTTAAATGTGTTCTCAAATTGTCGTATTTGATAATGTTGTTTATGTTGATATATATGCATGAGATTATAATGTTTGTTCGACATTATTTTATTTCACTAGTGGGATAGACGTATTATCCTACAAATACACGGTGCTTGTGTACTGATTATGTAGTTTCTCTTATTTTTGTTGAGTATAGGAAATATTGTTGAAGCTTTTAACAAACACTGCCTATGAGATTAAAAATCATCGCATCGACTTCAGGACTGAGATGCATCTTACGAGCTTCCATGAAGTTTTCTTTCGTTTATTTTTACCATTTAAAGACTTAGACTATTTATTAGATAGTTGAATAGTACAATATTATTCTCTTGTTTATACTTCGATATCATTTTATAGTTTTGGTAGATTTACTTTCACATAGTAGGTTTAACTTCAGCAAAGTTTAGTTGTATGATCTTTTGTTTAGTAATGGAACTTCACTATTAGTCACTTAACTTTCTCCTGTAACTTGAATGAAATTGTTTTATAATAATTCCTTTAGTTTGATAAAAGTAGTGGTTCTACCACCAACTTATATACGTAGGTGCCAATTACGATGATTTTGGGTCGTGACAATTCACTACTTTAACTTGTTCGCAATTTCAGAATATAGAAACAAATTCTGGGATGTTCATTTTTATACCATTCCACCAATAGGATTCGTCCATGGTTCTCTCATCCCGAATGAATGGAATATCTAGAGCCTTCTTTATGAATTACTGTATTATAGCCTTTAATATATTTTAAAGGAGAGTGCCTAGCACAGAGTGAATATGAAAAATGAGAGTGTGGGTTTCACGTAAAGAAAGATCGACTTCCGATAAGAGAACCTTCATGTTTAGCAAGTCTGGGTTCCCAACATAGATGTTATCTCATGAGATTGAAACCTCCACGATAGTAATCCAAGGTTTCTATTAAAAATCTCCATGTTCCATAACTACGTGCCGCCGTAGGTTATAGCTAGTGAATTCCACTTATATATCTCGGTACTATTTGTTAAACCTTATGCAGTTGCTAACCTTCTATTTTACGGGTGGGAGGAGAACACAACATTCCATGTAGCTCAGATGTTCTATGTCGGTTATGGCTATGTCTACCAAAATAAGAAATAAACTAGTTATAACTTCTAATCACAACTACTCAGGCGGTTACTTAGTATAGGTTTGACTATGGCCTACTGATGGATTGCACTAGTGAGCTCCAAGAAAGGATAAGATTAGTACATGATTGAAAGTAATACTTAGGTGATGTTTTATATCAATAGTATGAATTTATGTTAAGTGATTTTTCTATGTCAAGACATGAATTATGATTATGTATTTGAAAATTTTCACTTATGGCTTCTAAGTGGGTTACTTACTATATATGGGAGGGGAGGTATCAGACTTCATGTGTACATTGCACGGGTAATCTTATGAAGGTGTTGTGAGGGTGGTTTACTTATGGTATGAACTTAATTATATATTACTAAGATTATAGCAAAGGAAACAATATTTATATGATGCTATGAAGTATGCGGTCTTATGTCTAGTTATAAATGAAAGTGTTATGAATTGTTGAGTATGATATGGCTAGTCTAGGTTGTCTTCTTAGGTACAGTTTGTGGATGTAGTATTATGGTATTTTAGGTAATGGTCCTTATGTAACGTTGAAGTGTATTATTTGCTTATGACGTGTGAATATACGTAGTTTCTTCATGAAACATATTTATGTTAGACTATATTAGGTGACCTCAAGGTGATACATGGTACTAATTACACATTAGGGGTTACTTAAGGAAACATGGCGAGATAAAAATATAAGCAGTGTATGTTATATATTGAATATGCCTCATAGTATGATAATTAACTTTATGTCCTATTATGAGTAGTATCCATGTCTATATGATGTATGTGGACTATTTTTTTCTTCTATGTGCTTATGTTCATTAAGTTTATGTCACGACCCAAATCGAGCCGCGAGTGGCACCCACACTTATCCTACAATGTGAGCGAACCAACCAATCTAAACCCCATCATTTCAAACATAATGAACAAAATACAATGCGGAAGACTTAAGACTCATTAACAAAATCAATTAATAACTTCTAAAAACTCAAACACTTAATATTATCCCCAAAATCTGGAAGTCATCATCAAAAGAACATCAATCCTAAAATTACTAAAGCTAAGAGTATCTAAGAAACTAAACATAAATAATAGCTAGTCTATGCCAGAACATCAAGCCATCAAGACATGAAAAAGAAGATCCAGTCCAAGCTAGAAGCTTTAGCTCACCCTGAAATCTAACGTGATGAAGACTGGCTAGAGTTGCGGTTAAGTTGAAGATGACGGTACGTTTGCTGCACTCCACGATGAATAAAAGAAAACATACAAGTAGGGGTCAGTACAAAACACGAGTATTGAGTAGATATCATCGGCCAACTAAAAATAGAAAATAGTACATATCAGATAATATCATAAAATCAACTACAATACTCAACAGGTAGCAATAACAAGTACAACAACTATTGATAATCACGCCCAGTACACCCATGAGGACGCAAGCCTCCATACCATACTCATTTGGGAACTAGGTTCATCAAATCTTTGTATATTAGAAAAATTCAAGATTCATTCTCTTTACTATCCTGGTGTCGGAACGTGACACTCCGATCCTCTAATACTACGTGTCGATTCGTGACAACCGATCCCCCTAATACTACGTGTCGGTTCGTGACACCCGATCCCCTAATACTACGTGTCGGTTCATGACACCCGATCCCCCTAATATTACGTGTCGGTTCTTGACACCCAATCCCCCTAATACTACTTGTCGGTTCGTGACACCCGATCCCCTAACCCCATTCTTTTAGTTCATCAAGCCTTCTTTTATACCTAGGCATCATCATTAACAAAGAGGGTTTTAGGTTTAAGCTTCAAAACCTTATCTTCCCAACCCATTACAATTACATAATAACATCATGCAAGCATATCATTAAGCATATAGAAGGGTTTACAATACTACCCAATATATATCATTCGCTATTAAGAGTTTACTATGAAATAGCAAAAACCATAACCTACCTCCACCAAAGAATTCGTGATCAAGAATCTACTTTTCCAAAGCTTTGCTATCCTCTTCGTTCCTCTCTCTCTCGATCGTTTCTCTCTCTTCTCTCTGTTCTTTCTGTTTTTCTTATTCCAAACCCTTTTTTTTACCCTAATTAGCATAAAATTAAGTATAAAAGATGATAAAAGTAACCCACTAATTAATTTAAGGTTATCTCCTTTGACCCTCAAGAAATTGAATTATTAACATTTAACCACTAACTTTATATTTATAAGCAGGAATAGTCAAAAACGGCCCTTAAAACATTTAACAAAAATCCTCTGGATTCAAGCATTGGTCCCTCTGAGAACGACGGAGTCTGGGGATAACTTCCAAACTCAGAGAAATGTTGACTGGTCTATGGTGGACCCCCAACTACAGCCTGTAGTGAAGACTTATTAGGTCGGGCTGGATAACCCCTTAAATCTGCCACCTAGAGTAAGAACAATTAAACTCACCTCCCTTACGAAACCTTTTTGATGTCGATACCATGGTGAAGTCATCTGGCTTCACTCCCTCCACCTCTATCACGAACTCTATCACTTCTTGAAAGGATTTTGTTGTAGCCGCTACCTGTAAGGCTGAAATCCGCAACTCTGACCTCAATCCCTTCACAAAACGAGAAATCCGCTCCTGTGGATTGAAACAAAGTTTGGTGGCATACCTGGATAGTGCACGACACCTAGCCTCATAAGCAGTAACCAACATCCTGCCTTGCTCTAGGCTTAGAAACTCATCTCTCCTCCGATCCCTCAAAGTACGGGGTATATAATTCTCCATAAACAAGCTAGACAATGATGCCCAAGTCATAGGTGGTGCCTCTGTTTGTTGACACTCAACATGTGACCGCCACCACATTTTAGCGTTCCCTTGAATTGATAGGTCAAAAACTCAACACCAAATCGTTCTACTATACCCATCTTGTGTAGTAGCTCATCACAATAAACCAGAAAATCATCGGCATCCTTAGATTTAGCACCCTTAAAGACTGGAGGTTTCAATTTCAAGAACTTACTGAAAAGTTCATGCTGATCACTTGTCATTATAGGCCCTGTAGTCAAACGAGGAATCGTGCCTATTTCCAATGAGGCATCTATGCAGGGAGCCACAGTAGCCGCATATTGTACCTCCGGAACCTGAGGTGCTGGTGCAGAAAACACTGGTGGTGTCTGGCCTTGATCAGATAACCCGCTAAGATAAGCAAGAACCTGATTAATCATCTCTGGGGTAGGTTGGGTGGCAATTCCTCATTCTGCACTTGCTCATTTTTTCCTTCCTCACCCTCTCTTACCACTTCCTCAGTAAATGGAGTAGTCACCGCCCTAGTACCAGATGTTCTAGGTTCTTGTCCTCTTCCTCTAGAGGACGTCCTCCCACGACCTCTACCACGACCTCTTGCCACTAATCCTGTTAGAGCTACAGCCCCAGTGGATGGCTCAGATGCATCTTGTCTTGCCGGTGTTGTTGTTGGCGCAGTTGTTGCTCTAGTTCTAACCATCTGCTAAATAGAGTGAAGATGGTCAGATACCAATTTGTATCACCTAGATACCAATTGGATCCAAGTAATAGCAAGAAAGAAAGAAAGAATGGAATTTTCCTAAATTCTTATAACCTCTCAAAGAAAAGTAAAGGTGTCCCCCTACCGTTGCTTAAGACTCTACTAGAATCGTTCTTGTGTGATGAGACCAACTAACCTAATGCTCTGATACCAAGTTTGTCAAGACCCAAATCGAGCCGCGAGTGGCACCCACACTTATCCTACTATGTGAGCGAACCAACCAATCTAAACCCCATCATTTCAAATATAATGAACAAAATACATTGCGGAAGACTTAAGACTCATTAACAAAATCAATTAATAACTTCTAAAAACTCAAACACTTATTGTTATCCCTAAAATCTGGAAGTCATCATCACAAGAACATCTATCCTCAAATTACTAAATCTAAGAGTATCTATGAAACAAAACATAAATAGTAGTTAGTCTATGCCAGAACTTCAAGGCAGCAAGACATGAAGAAGAAGATCCAGTCCAAGCTAGAAGCTTTAGCTCACCCTAAACTCTGACGTGATGAAGACTGGCTAGACTTACGGTTGAGCTGAAGACGACGGTACGTTTGCTGCACTCCACCATGAACAAAAGAAAACATACAAGTAGGGGTCAGTACAGAACACGAGTACTGAGTAGATATCATCGGCCAAGTCAAAATAGAAAACAGTATATATCAGATAATATCATAAAATCAACTACAATACTCAATAGGTAGCAAAGACAAGTACAAGAACCATTGATAATCACGCCAATTAAACCCATGAGGACGGAAGCCTCCATACCATACTCATTTGGGAACTAGGTTTATTAAATCTGAGTATATTAGCAAAATTCAAGATTCATTCTCTTTACTATCCTGGTGTCGGAACGTGACAGTCTGATCCCCTAATACTACATGTCGGTTCGTGACACCCGATCCCCCTAATACTACGTATCGGTTCGTGACACCCGATCCCCTAATACTACGTGTTGGTTCGTGACACCTGTTCCCCCTAATACTACGTGTCGGTTCGTGACACCCGATCCCCCTAATACTACGTGTCGGTTCGTGACACCCGATCCCCCTAATACTACGTGTCGGTTCGTGACACCCGATCCCCTAACCCCATTCTTTTAGTTCATCAAGCCTTCTTTTATACCAAGGCATCATCATTAATAAAGAGGGATTTAGGTTTAAGCTTCATAACTTTATCTTCTCAACCCATTACAATTACATAACCACATCATGCAAGCATATCATTAAGCATATAAAAGGGTTTACAATACTACCCAATGCATGTCATTCGCTATTAAGAGTTTACTATGAAATAGCATAAACCATAACCTACCTCCACCGAAGAATTCGTGATCAAGAATCTACTTTTCCAAAGCTTTGCTTTCCTCTTCGTTCCTCTCTCTCTCGATCGTTTCTCCCTTTTCTCTCTGTTCTTTCTGTTTTTCTTATTCCAAACCCTTTTTGTTTTACCCTTATAAGCATATAATTAGGTATAAAAGATGATAAAATTAACCCACTAATGAATTCAAGGTTATCTCCTTTAACCCTCAAGAAATTGAATTATTCACATTTAACCACTAACTTTATATTTATGAGCAGGAATAGTCCAAAATGCCCCTTAAAACATTTAACAAAAATCCGACCCAGTCAGGCTTATACAGCGTGTGACGGGCCGTCGTGACTGTGATAGTTTGTCCTGCTGCTTTCGTTAAAAAGTTCAGAGACTCAATTTATTTAAATATTCTATGACGGTCCGTCATGCCATTTCGTCGCGAAGTTCTGAGAGTCGATCTCAGTACCCAAATTTCAGAATTCTAAGTGTTTTGGAACGAGACCCCCTCGACGGTCCGTCGTGTCCATGACGGTCCGTCATGGGGTCGGTCGACTCCAACTGTTATTAGCAGAAATACTTTACTGCTCAAAACGACTAAACAGGTCGTAACAGTTTACTAAAATGACATCTGTATGATTTCAAATGAAATGTCCACTTTAAGTGCATGGTTGTCATACTTAGTACATTCTTGTACTAATACGATTCTTCTACATCTTCTTACACAATGTTTAGGCGGGATGGCTAGAGGATGCCTCCTAAGTGAAAAGCTTTGAAAGATCTCCCCAATTCAAGTAAAGGGGCCCTTAGATTTTATTTTTTAAGGGTTGTGTCCCTATTCTAATATATTGAGTTGTGTCTTAAGATTGCAAAGATACTTAGAGTCTACTTATGTAATTTTTCTATTATATATATATATATATATATATATATATATATACACACATGTAGTGATGATTCTAGCCTATTATATGCGATGAAAAGTTTTAAATTGTCTACTATTTTTTTCATTATGCAATGAAAGATTTCTAAGGGCTTGTATAGGACCCCAGAGAGGTAGTATATGTCCATTTACTTCTAGAGGGTGATCCTCAGAACAATATTGCTTTGATTTTTTGACAAAATTAAGGAATTGTCTCCTCCCCTTCTTATCTGAACGTCAGTAGATTATCCTTGAGGTTCAATAGTGTCATGAGAGGATGATCTATGTGATATCCGTAGTGATAACCCATAATTAATTCCCTTCATTGATCATAAGAGAAGCTAAACATAACGATAACTAACATTCGTAAAACTAAAAGTAAGAAAAACTAGAACTTTAATTAACTAAATTTTCAAGTAACACCACTCCCTAACATTGGTATCATTTTGATGCTTATAGTGACGAATGAGACTACTTCCAATTCAATTGTCCGTGATCTTCGATAATACAGTTACCCAACTGACACTACTAAAAAAACTATGAATATAATGACGAACAAAAAAGCAATGCACAAAAAAGAAAGGAATGGCGCCGCTCCAAAAAATATTGCCATTTCTCATGTCGTCTTTTGCTTTTTGATTAAATTATTTATTTATCCAATTATTTTGCAAAAATGGATAGATGACATCTCTTAGACTGTTGATTTTTTCGCGGAATTTTGTGCAAATTATATTTATAATTAATAATTATTTCTTTAGTATATATATAACGATAATTTCTGTTGCTTTAATTAAATATAATTAAATATTAATTTAAAATTTAACCAAGGTAGCCTTCACTTTTAACATATTTTATTGTATTAATAATTTTTTTATCATATTGATAGGCGACATATTTAAGTCTGTCGCTTCTTGGTCAAAAATATATGGTAAACATAATGAATAAGAAAGGGACAATGTCGTTTAGTCCGACACGTTTTGGTCAAAATGTAGGTCAAACAGTTTTTAAAAACAACCGACAAAGGGACACTGTACGTCGCTTTTTAATAAATTATGTTATAGCAGTGACGAGTTTTCCCCAAATTTTCCTATTGTCATTCTCTCTTTTCTTTCCCTTCTAGCCCTATCGTAGGAACCTTAATGTATCCTCCACCGCCTTTCGTTGTCACCACCCATTATCTAAGGTCATAATTATTCATTAATACAATACGAAACATTAATCACTTATGAACATTCACATAATGGTCTTCAAGAAGACCTAGGGAACCTACACTCTAGCGCCATCAAATCCTACTCTTGCCATGCATAGATAGAGTCCCATTCCACTACCTAAACATTGTAGAACTTATTAAATCTATAATGTATCCCACATGATGAGAATAGGGAATTACCGACATAGACCTTACTATTTAGGCATGGAGTCTAGAGTCATAAACCTACTCCGATAGAGGGTATTCTACTTGACAAGGGTAGAACTAGGACACATCCCATTTAGGCACATGGTTAAGGAATATGAATGCCTTTTATGCACTAAAATCTTATTCCCAAGTAGAGGTATATTGTACTAGTCTCCTTATTATGTAGAGCTAAAAACCGTAACATATTCACGCGGTGCTAGCCTTTGTTCTCAAAGAGTAAGTTCATTCAAAAGGGTCAGATGAAATGGTACCATCTCTTTCATTACCTAGTTATAATGTACCTACAAAAGATGGGTTACGTAGGGCTTCCACTTAATGGTATAGAAAGATAGATCATTCTTAACCTTCTTCGTAAAAAGAGGTTCCATATATTAATCATAAATAGAAGGGCACCGTCTTAAGTTTAACGATCCTATACTTTTGTTCAACATTAATCCATAGACAAACAAGATAAAAGTGTATAACCCTACTAAGTCAAGATGTTTATATTCATAATGTACATGTATCAAGTAAGGGAGACAAGTCTACCAAGATAAGTCACACCCATCTTCACATATAGCATATGATTATATCAGCACATTGGCATACCAAACATCATCTATTGGTCACCCTATTCGCTACTATAATTTAATAAAAATAACCATCACAAGACTCACATAGTCAAGAAGAAAGAATCATGCATCAACTCTAAGATTACACATACAAGGACATAGTCATAATCTAAGAGGATAACCTAACATCAATAGAAGAACCACATACTTTACAATATTAAAATGTAGGTAAGTATTATAATAATTCACATAATCAACTACAAAAATCATCATAATACTTCACGAAATTTCCTATAAGGCCATGATCATTATAATACATAATGTAACACCGACGATGCCATCATTCACAAGTAAAGCACATAGCACCGCCACCATAACTGGACCATACAAACCACAACATTATTCAAGAGATACAGTATATAACATAAAGAGAATTAGGGCAGCGTACCACCAATCATTTCTCACCACGTCAATCCATTGAAAATCAATCATTACAATACAAAAAATGCCTTACCCATGGTCGTGCTCATAAATTCAATACAAATGTCATAATACTCAATGAATATAAATCATTTCAATATAGGTTTATCAATCTATGAAAGCCTATACAACGATCCTACACAAGAATTCATAAGCATTGAAATAAGATCACTTAGACCATAAATTAATCAAAACTAGAATTGCATTGTTTGCATGGGTTCATCGAGTTTTTTGGTTAAAATAATCAAATTAAAATCAATATAATAATAATACAATGATTTGAAATCCTTTATGCAAGAAAAATCATTGGAATTGACTCTTTGAAGAAAGAGATTTCAAGGATTAATAACCATACCTTAATTGTGGATAAAATTCCACAAATTTGATGGATAAAACTTGAGAAATTGTTTCTTCTTACTTGTACCTTAAAAGCTTCAACAATGAATCTTTGGAAATAATGAATGGAGAGGTTTTGTTTTTAGTTCAGGATTTTGCATTAATTGGTAGTTTAGTGGTTTAAATAGTTCCTATAACCGTTCATAATAAACCCCTAAATTTCCCAAAATAGTACTTCATTTATTGAACAAAAGAACCAACTAAAATTTGACATAAAAATGAGGCAACGAAATTTGGGACTTTCGTATGCGTCGCGGAGGCACTTTCAAATCTATTTTTTCGAAAATTTTTGACATAATGGTTCATGACAGCCCCGCTTCGCAAAGAAAAAGTTCTTCCTACTGCAAGACAGCTGCGCGTCGGGCAGCAGCATGCAAATTCTTGGCATCTTGGAAGCTTTGCTGGCCCATCTTTGGGTCCTCCTTGGAGACCCTTTGATGGTCCGGGAGGCGTCGTTATCGGACGTTTTTGACCCTTTGAATGTAAGCCTATGCATAGGAATCCTCGTTACTAAATTTTACCTTAAAAACATTCCCAAAAATATCACTACAAAACAGTACGACACACTCGTTCAACTTCGACTAGTTTCCAAATGTCTTGGACGTTTGACCTCCAAACTCTTCCAAACATTATCTACTGCCTCTAAACATCATTATTAACCATTTAATGACTATAAATCATCATGAAAAAAGTTATATGATTGAGTTCAACCTAGCTCATTTTTAGGGTGTAACAATACTTCTCACTTGGACAATATTCGTCCTCGAATGACACTTGCTATTCTTTAGGAACTTTCTAGAGATAAGAAACTCAGGAATAGAAGCACATAACTATACAATACAGTACCCAATACACACATAGGATAAACCTTATTCAACAAAATTTAAGAAACTCAAAACAAAAAAAAAGATAGAAACTACTTGTATGAGTCATCATGCAATAAAACTCACTTTTTAAAAAAAATTCTTATAGGATGAAATTCCATATCCACATATTTTCATAATCCTATACATCAGTACTTTATACATTATAATAATTATTCATGAAGAACAGTTTAGCAAAATTTTCAAAATCTTTCATTAATCACCAATTTCTTTATATTGACTCATGCACAAATTTCAAAAATAAAAAATGAATCTCATAAGCAATGTATGATGAGAGAATGAAAATATGAGAGATAAAACCATATAAATACAATTTAAAACATAACCATTACTTCGTGAAATGCACAATGCAAGGAATAAAAAAAATTCTATTTTTACCAGACTTGTAATAACAATGCAATATGCTACTTGCTACTGTGACGTTCTATCGCTCAAGCTTTATTTGAATAAAAAAATGAGACAAAAAATCACCATTCTACTTTTCACCATACTCCTCCACTTAGAAATAACTCATATAACTTAAGAGATAAAACTATAACCTATCGGCATCATCATCACCATCCGGTCTTCTTCCTTTAACTCGAAGAGCATAGAAGCAATTCCTCTTTGGAGTGCCACCATTAGAATAATAGAAGGAACTTGCTTGTCCACTCTTCCTCTATCAATAATGGTAGGAAAATCTCTCACCTTATGATCATCCTTCCCACAAATAAATCACCCATTAGTACGGGCTAGACACTTCCCAAAGTGCTTTTTCCGAGAAGTAGCACAAGTAGGCTTAACCACTTCGGAACCACCACCTCTATCATATTATCATTGAGAGCAGTAGAACCATCTTGATTTGGAATCCTATTTTTAAAATTACGTTGAATTTTATCATTGGTTCTTTCCCATTTAGCATCTCCACTTCTTCTCCCATGTTTAGACTATTTAATGGATTGAGCATACACCATAAGCCTAGATAGAGTAATGTCACCATGGATCATGGTTGTAAAACACTCTTCCTTAAGAATATCTGAAACACTGGTCAAGAACCTTCTCATCTCAAACCTAGAGTTAGACACCAACGATGAAGCATACTTAGACAATATGATAAACTTTAACGAATACTCCTCAACATTCATGTTACCTTGTCTAAGGTTTATGATCTCTTCAATCTTAATCTTCCTTTTCTCAAAAATAAAGTTTCTCTCTAAGAATTCTTCCTTAATATCATCCAACTCTAAGGGACCCAATTCAACCGCTCTAATTTCCTTCCATTTAGTCAACAATACTTGAGCAACATCTTTAAATTGATACGACACTAACTCCGTATTCTCCTTAGAAGTCACTCCCATAGCATTCACTATCTTATATAACTTATCCAATAAATCTTGGGGATCCGGTCAAACCATATAACAAAGAAACATAGTAGAATTTAACCTTAAAAATTACCTTAATCTTGAGGCTTTAGTATTCTCCAAAGCATTAACCCTAGGGTTATGTCTCTATTAACTTGTGTAGTCATAGCTCTTGCTAGAGTAAAGAGAGCTTCTCTAGTCTCCACACTAGCCATAACTGTGGGAACCACCGGAACCTCATCACCTACTTCCACAGTAGGTACTTGAGAATCTATACCATCTTGATACCCTTCAGCACCTTGAGGAACTTGATTAATCTGTTCAAGTTGAGGTGGAATCTCCTCATTCACACCATTCTCCTAAACTCTCCTAGCTGGTGTCCTCCTCGTATTAATATCCTATAACACAATTAAAACCATAAGAAAAGAGTATCCAAAAGTTTTTACTCTACGTCATGACATAGCAGTAAAAAATAAGGGAACTCTATCGTCCTATAGACACTATCCCATGGATGTGTCACGACTCACACCGATTGTAACGTCCCTCAACATGAGTAAAGTTGAAGTACAGCCTAACACTTGTGTCATAATGGATTAAAGTAATTAAATTTTAAAAATGGTGTTCATAGTCAGTATATAGAGTTTGGAAATTTTTGAAGGTCAAATGTCCAAGAACGTCCAAGACGCTTGGAAACTTGTCGAAGTAAAACCAGTGTGTCGTACTGTTTTGTAGTGATGTTTTGGGGATAGTTTGAAGTTTAAATTCAGTACCGCGAGTTCTGAATAATATACTGACATAAAAATGGTCAAAACGTCCGACAACGACGCTCCCCGAGGAGGACCAAACATTGGCCAGCGAAGCAGCAAAACAGCAAAGATTTGGCATGCTTTTGCGCGACGCACAGTTGTCAAGCAAAAGCCAAAATTATTGCCCTGCGACGCGCAGTTAAGTACCAAATGTTGTTGCTTTGTTTAAGTCAAATTTAAGTTAGTTAATTTGTCCAATAAATATAGGGTTGTTTTATTTAATTTAGGGAGGACTTATGGACGGTTATAGGACCTATTAAAAAGCCTAACCTTAGAAATACATGAAAAACCCTCAACTCAAAACAAAACCACTCCATCGACTCTCTCCAAAACCTGCATTGTTGAGTGTTGGAAGCTCCAAGGAAGAAGATAGGTTTCCTAGTTTTTCTCTATCAATCTTATGGGATTTTAATCAGAATTAAGGTATTGTTATTCATCCTTGAAATCTCTTTTTAATGGATTTAATTCCAATGATCTTTAAATATGATCGAAAACATTATTTGTCCAATTTCGTGATCTAGCCATGGGTTCTTGCATAAAACATTATTAATCAATGTTTTTTGATTGAATTGATGTTCATGAAACTTTTTAAAGCTATTATTCTTATGAACCCATTAAAACCATGAAAATTCTTATTTTGACAATGTCACATCCTGAAACCATACCATGTAAGATAGTGTACAATCGAAGATTGTGACAAGCGTCGTCGAACTCTTAGAATTCTTACACAAGCCTCTTTCATATCGTTCAATTCATATCAACGGTTAAAAGTAGTGCGGAATAAAAACATTCCACAACACATAATATATTTTTCAATATATCATTAATATAATAGTAATTGGAAATACTAAATCTCAATCTCATCATCTTAAGACACAAGAAATACTTAGCCTATAATAATACTCTGAATGAAAACATAAAAGACATATATATGTCCTCAAGTCAAGTGAGGACATACTTGAACTTCTCTTGAACGATTTTCAAATCCCAAGCCTTTGTTTATCAAAGCTCTTCGCCAACAAAGAACAATAGAGATAGATAAAAGCAAGGAGTTAGTACAACCACATGTACTATATATGGCTATATTCATAAAAATCATGAAAACGGACATTATTAGAAATATGCATCTTTTCATTTAAAAATCATATTTTTGTCATAATAACATCATTAATTAATTTAGAAACAGATAAAATAGATTTATCATGTAGTTTCATCACATAAAGACATCCTAAGATTCACTTAAGTCACACAAAGATAGACGCTCATACACCCTCTATAGAAGTACCTAAATGACCATTAATATTACCAATAAGGAGTCACATATATACTTACATGCAATCATGAAGGTCATGGTAAGATTTCTCTACCAAAGATGAACTCTAAGTCTCACATGAGTGAGTTGTGAAGATACCGCCGATACAATCCCTTACAGACACACTTAAAAGATTTTATACACTCCTTAAGATATAGTCACTCTCACTAAATCCATAACATATAGATGATATGACATTCTCTTCCTAAAGGCTATCAAAAGATCTACTTAAGTAAATCAAGAAGATAACGTCTGTAGTGACCTCTTCCAGATTACCTTAATAGTCCTTAAGACTACCTAAGGCTTAGATCATGTTCAGAAAATCAAAAACTTCCCTAACTAGTCATTATAAAAACTTCCAAAGATAAGACATGACGATATCATCCCTTATGCACTCTTCACACTTTAGCTAAGGAATCCTTAAGTCACTTTAGATTAGGTACTCATTTATTTAAATACTCATTAACATATGTCATTCGTTAATTAGTTCATTAAGTATCATACATAACATAAAGGACATTATAATAATGGTCTTGGACAATACATAGGAACTCCACATAACACCTTCAATGTCTATTGTGACATATCTATATAGCCTCCCCTACCACTACCTAAACTCCATAACTCTTCAAATACTAATAGGTATTCCATAAGATGAAAATAGGCAGTAACCGACATAGACCATGATTCATATATATGGAATCTGGAGTTCTATCCTACTCCGATGAGGTCATGCTACTTGCCAATGGTAGAACCTAGACACTTTCCATGTTGGCACATGGTTAAGGAATATGAAGGGTGTACTTTGTATTCTAGTCTCATGCATAACTATAATTACTTTTGCTTACCATACCCACTCGTTACTAACCTTAGTTCTAAAAGATTAATTCATACATTAGTTCATATAAAAGGGTTCCATAACAAGTTCATAACCCAATTACATTTACCCTACAAAGAAAGGTCCACTATGGCTACCTCACAATGGAAAAAAGAATCTCATGATAAATTTCTTAAGGATTAATATGGTGTCGTTCAAGACAACGAACCTTAATTCCATCATTCTTGTCCTTTGAAAGATACCATTACGGCTTACACTTCAATAAATATTAACCTTACCCTTAAGTAAAGGTTTTTACATAAGAGACTCTAATAACATCATTTAAAGTCACATTTCATTAACACATTCAAGACTAAGAGCTCTAACACCCTAAATCAAGACATCACAAATACATAAACATATACATATCAAGCAAGAGATACAAGTCATCTAAGACAAGACATTACATACTTTACTTTTAACACATAATACAAGTCACTATAGAAACATCTCTACAAAAACCTAACATCTTCAAGTCGTCCTATATATCATCATAAAATAATTAATATACTCCACATAGACTCATAAAATAAATTAGGAATAACCAACACTTAACCTAACACTATACTCATAATACCAAGTCAAAGTCTAACATGATCACTTAAGGAAACATAACTAGAAGAATACATATATAACAAATATAACCTCAAATGTAGATAGATAATGTAATTCTTCACATAATTAAACTACACAAATAGCCTCATAACTTCTAGTAGGTGCCAATAAGTCCATGCTCATAATACTGCATAAAGTAACACCAAGAAGGTCACGTCAATTGCAAGTACATCACATAATATCGCCACCAAAACTGGACAATACAAATCACAATAGAATAAAATAATAATTAATATCAAATTAAATAAATCCGGGCAGAATACCTTCATTCCCTTATTCAAACTTCAATTCAATGCTAAATCGTTCAATTCAACATCAAAGGCCATTACTCAAGGCCATAACCAACACTTCAAGCAATAATCATAAAATCAAGTGATATCTTAATCAATTCAATCTAGTTTTAAAAATCTAGGATAAATTAGATAACAATTGAATATAATTCTTATATCATTAGAAAGTCCATAAGAAACTACATAACAACTCATCAATATGATCTCAATATAAAGTAACCCACGTTATAGTCAAAAGGAGGGTTCATCCAAATTCATGGGTTCGTAGGTATTTTATGTGAAAATCATCAATACAATATCAATTAGATCACAATTCAATGTTTAAATATCATTTTTGCAATAACCCATGGTTGAATAATCAAATTTGACATTTCTATTTAGAAAACATTGAAAAACATGATGAGATTTGAGATCCTTGATGAAACGAGTTTCAAGGATAAAAAAGTCCGTACCTCAAGGATGATAATTTTTCACTTTTATGAAGAATATCGACTCTAAAACCTCTTACCAAGTTGCCTCTTGAAGTTGCACTTCGTTTGAGGTTTTGGGATATTTTTGTGAGTTTTGGGTTTATGATTTTGAAGAATGAAGTATTTCATGTGATTAACCTTTATATACTTCATTAAAATACCCAAAAGACCTTTAATAATCCTCCAATAACTTAATTTTGTAGTGGGGTTTATTTACCAATTCACCCCTAACTTGACATTAGCCTGCGCAGGACGACGGGTGAGTGCGACGCGTGCCCTTGACTGGGCATCACATCCCTCCATCGTTGGCTACAATGGATGGTCAATATACTTTCCATCCAATGGTTAATTCCCCATCGGTGAAACCCTTTTACGAGACGTTAACAGGCCTATGAGTCGTCGACTGCTCTGTCATTTAAGGTATGCCTGTGACTACCATGCCAATAGTTTTGAGTCCTTCCTCAAGGACCCTTAGATGGTCCTTGGAGATTATTTCACTGATGTTTCCCACGCAAATACGATCGTATATAAGTTTAATACCTATCACGTGAATTTAATCCAAAAAGAACATGTAAAACTCGATGAAACATTCCTAGCTGTACAAGATTGACTAAAGGCTTATCTTTGGAACACCTTGGACGTTCTTGGTCGTTTGACCTCCAAACTTAACGAAACATTAGACACTGACTAAAAATTCTATATTAACTTAATTAAGAACCTTAAAACACCATGAAACACACATCAACCCATAGAACCACATTTTAGACATTTTTGTGTCTTTATCGTGAAATGTCTTAGTCGTCCGTTGACGTTTGACTTCCAACATCTCTAATACTTTAGCTTATGCCTCTGTACCATATATTAGACACTATATAACACCAATACCAAGATGTTAGGATTTAGTTAACCTAGGTCATCTTCGGGGTCTTACAATCTTCCCCACTTGGAAAACATTCGTCCTCGAATGACACTTGACATTGTCCGAACACTTTCAAGGACAGTGACTCAACTAACATCTTATAACAATTCCATACGACACATAATCACAAGAAAACATCAGTTTTAAATTGTAAAGAGATTCACAAAACAACAACAAATTAGAAAACAATTCTGTAAATCATTATGCTACAAAACTTGCATTCTTCATTCCAAAGAGTAAAAACACATTTTATACTCAATACCCTACTCATATACATTATTTCTAACAACATTACAATATTTTTATGCAAACGAATAAGTTAGTCATTTTCTCAAAAGTATGGTCGCATGTAGTTTTAAAGCAATAGTGAATTTTTAAGCAATTTCTTAAAAATCCACATTAAGTGGTTCATGATATAAACATATTAACATGCAATGTAACATCATATAAACACATATTAACACATAATCATGACTTCATAAAACACACATTGTATGAAATTAAAAAAATTCAATTTCACTCAAACTCCTAAGCACCACGCATAAGCAACAATTTCAAAGACTTCTATCCTATCTACAAATCATAATCCCCCACTTACAAGGAACTCATATCTTAACAAAAGAAGGAAAACTTACTAACATCATGATCACTCTCCTTCTCATCCAGCTTCTCACTCTAGAACGGAGTGCATAGAAAATCCTCTTTGTTGAAGCATCATCCTTTGGCACACTAAGATCAACTTGCTTACCCTCTCTGCCTATAGAAGAAATCATAGGAAAGTCTCTCACTTTGTACCCATCTTTACCACAAATTAAGCAACTCCTTGTACCAAATAGACACTCACCATAATGCTTGTTGTTACAATTTTCACAAGTTGGCTTCCCATCCTTGGAACCACATCATTTCTCAACCTTGAACTTAGCACTCCTAGATTCTTCTTGACATTGAACCTTCTTCTTAAACCTAGTTTGCTCTTGATCATTATCACCACTACTTTTACAAGTTATTTCCATCTTTTTATGTTTATACTCTTTAATTAATTGTGCATACACCATGAGTCTATCTAGGCACATATCATCATGCAACATAGCGGTACGACATTTTTCCACCACTAAGTCGTCCACTCGCGTTACCAAATGACTCATTTAATCTCTTGGATTGGTATACCTAGACAAAGTTGAGAATTTCAAAGAGTACTCCTCAAAACTCATATTGCCTTTCTTGATATTTATAAACTCCTCCACCTTAATTTCTCTCCTATCTCGGGGGAAGTACATAACAATAAAAGCTTCCTTAAATCCTTCCCATTCAATAGGACATGATCCTTCCGGCCTACTATCCTTCCATTGAGTGTACCAAATTTAAAAAACATCCCTCAATTGGTACGAAGCGAATCCTCCTTCTCCTTATATGTAACCCCATAGCACTATAAACTTTGTACACTCTATCAATAAATTCATGGGGATCCTCATTTACCTTAGCGACAAGAAAGATAGGAGGATTCATCCTCACAAAATCTCTCACCCTAGATGTCATAGAGCTCTGCACAACCCTAGGCATCACATTTAAATTAGCTTGCATAGTCACGACTCAAGCTATAACAATCAAAGCCTTTTCTATCTCCCTATTAGACATCTCGGGAACCACAATACCTCCTTTCACATTAGGAATAGAATAACCTTGGGGAGGCACTTGGGTATTTAAAGCAACTTGAACTCCTCTCCCACCTTGAAGAACTTGCTCAACTTGAGGGGATCCTCTTCATTCACCCTTTCCTCTTCCAAACTTGGAGCGGTCATCATTCTAGTATTCATCTTCTAGAAAACAGAAGGAAACTCATAAGAAGGATAATCATAACATTTATTCTATCACACGACATAGGAGTAGAAAATAAGGTAAACTCTATTGTCCTATAGTATGTCGCCCATAGATGTGTTGCGACTCACACCTATTTTCAAGACTCTACTAGAAGTGACTTGATGAAACTTCTTGATTCCAAATACTACTTTCACAAAAGTATGCTCTTATACAAAGCTTGTCACATACCGAAACCATACCATAGAAGATAGGGTACAATCTTGGATTCTAACACCATCGTCAAACTCTCTATAGTTTTAAGACTAGCCTCTTTCATATCATTCATTGCATATACATAGTGAAAAGTAGTGTGAAATTAAAAATTTTCACAAAACATAATATAGTCTTCAAAATCTCTTACATATAAAAGTGATAAGAAATACTAAGTCTAAATTTCATCATCTTAAGACACAAGAAAACTTGGGACAAAACCCATACTTCAAATACGAATATAGAAATACATAGTCTATTCGAATAATTTTACTGAAAAATCATAAAAGACATATATATGCCCTCAAATCAAGTGAGGAAATACTTAAGCTTCTCTTGAACGATCTTACAACTCCAAGTCTTCACTTCTCAAAGCTTCTCACCTACCAAGAACTGTATAGATAGATAAAAGCGTGGAGTTAGTAAAACCATATGTAATAAATATCGCTATATGCATAAAAATCATTAAAACAGACTTTATTGGAAATATGCATCTTTTCATTAAAAAATTATATTTTAATCTTAATAACATCATTAATCAATTTAGAAACAGATAAGATACTTTTAGCATGTAGTTTTGTCACTTAAAGTCATCCGAAGATTCGCTTAAATCACGAAAAGAGAGACCGCCCATACACCCTCTCTAGATGTGACTAAACCACCCTTAAGATTACCTATAATGAGTCACATACATACTTACAAGCAATCAGTAACATTAAGGTAATATTCTTCTACAAAATGTGAAATCTAAGTCTCACATGGGTGATTTGTGAAGCGACTGCCCATACAATCCCTTGCACACACACTTAAGAGACCTATAGACTCCCTAAGATAGAATCATTCTCACTAAGTCACCAAAACATAGATGATATGACATTCTCTTCCAAAAGTCTATCAAAAGACCTACTTAGGTAAATAATAATGTTAACGTCCATAGTGACCTCTTCGTGATTACCTGAAAAGTCCTTTAGACTATCTACGGCTTAGATGATGTCCTCAAAATCAACAAACATCCCAAACTAGAGTAATCCTCAAGACTTACAAAGATAAGACATGAAGAGATCATCCCTTATGTCCTCTTCACACTTTAGATAGGAAATCCTCAAGTTACTTTAGATTAGGTACTCATTTTTTACATACTCTTTAACATAAGTCATTAGTTCATTAGTTCATTAACACTCATACATCACATAAAGTAGATTCAAATAATTGTCTTTGACATGAACTAGGAACATTAGATAACACCTTCAAATTGTATGGTGAAATGTCTAGATAGCGTGCCATACCACCACCAAAACTCCATAAACTCCTCAAATGCTAATAGGTATTCAATATAATTTGAATAGGCAATAAATGACATAGACCATGATAGAAACACGTGGAATACGAAGTTCAATCCTATTCCGATGAGGTTGTCCTAATTGTCAATGGTAGAACTAAGACACATCCCATATAGGCACATGGTTAAGGAATATGAAGGGTATACTTTGTAATCTAGTCTTATACTGAAATAGAACTACTTTCCCTTACGATACTCACTCGGCTATATCCTTCGTTCTTATATAGTAATTCATACATTTGGTTCATATAAAAAGGTTCCATAACAAGTTCATAGCCCAATCACATTAACCGCACCAAGGATGGTCCAATAAGGATACCTCACAATGGCGACAACAAGTTCATGATTACTTTCCTAAGGATTAATATGATGTCATTCCATCCAACTAACCTTAAGTCAATCATTTCTTTACATTGAAGGACACCATTACGCCTTACACTTCAATCAATCTTAACCTTACCCTTAGTCAAGGTTTGCACATAAGAGACTCTCAAAAAATCATTTAAAGACACATGTCATTCACACATTCAAGATTAAGAGATCTAACGCCCTAAATCAAGACATCATATATTCATTACCATATACATATCAAGAAACATATACAAATCAATTAAGACAACACATCACATACTTCACTTTTAACACATAATACAAGTCATTCTAGAAACATATGTTAAACAACCTAACATCTTCAAATATAACTAGAAGAATACGTATATGACTACATAAATTAACTTGTAGATAGATAATGTAATGCTTCACATAACAAAACTACACTAATAGACAATAACTTCAGGTAGTTACAAATAAGGCCATGCTTATAATATTGCATAAATTAACGACGACAAGGCCATGTAAAATGCGAGTAAAACGCATAACAGCGCCACCATAAGTGGATCACACCAATAAAAATAGAATTAAAAAACAATTATATAATCTTAAAGAAATCCGGGAAGCATACTTTCATTCCTTTATTCACAGTTCAATTTAATGCTAAATGGTCGAATTCAGCATCACAAGGCCCTTACCCAAGGCCATAACAAACAATTCAAGCAATAATCATAAAATCAAATAAAATATAGGTTTAAAAATCTATGTTCAATTAGATTACAATTGAATACAACTCTTATATCATTAGAAAGACCATAAGAAACTACATAACAATTCGTCAATGTTAGCTTAATATCATATAACACACATTGTAGTCAGAAACTAGGGTTCATCAAAATTCATGGGTTCATAGGTAATTTATGTTGAAATCATTAATATAATATCAATTAGATAATATTCAATCTTTAGAAATCATTTATGCAAGAACCATGGTAGAATCATGAAATTGGACAATTCACTTTGGAAACCTTTTAAAAACATGTTGAGAGTTGGGCTCCTTTTTGAAATGAGTTTCAAGGATATAAAAGTAATACCTCAAGGATGATAATTAGTCATTTTGATGAAGAATTTTGACTCAAAAACCCCTTGCAAAACTTCCATTTCATGTTGGACTTCAATGGATGTTTTGGGATATTTTCTAAGAGTTTTGGGCTTATAATTTTGAAGAATGAAGTATTCCATGTGATTAAACTTTGTATAATTATTTAAAATACCCAAGTTACCATAAATAAACCTCCAATTAAAATTAAGAAGTTGGTTTAATTGGTACTTGGTAGCAGCCTACGTAGGAAGACAGGTGTGTGCGACGCCTACCCTTGACGGAACGTCACATCCCTCCATCGTTTGCTACAGTGTCAAGACAAGCTCCTTTCCGTACCATAGTTATTTCTCCATCTACAAAATCCTTTGACGGGGCATGAACAGACGTACGAGCCATCGACTTCTCTGTTGTTAGGGGTCTTCCTGGGACTGCCATTCCAAAAGTTTTTGGTCCTTCCTGAAGGACCTTTAGATGGTTTTGGGGATAATTTCCAAGATGTTTTCAACCCAAATATGATAATATATATTTTTAACACATATCACATGAATTTCATCCAAAAAAACACGTAAAAATCACCGAAATATTTCTAGACATACAATGTCGACTCAAGTAATATCTTTCGAAAGCCTTGGACATTCTTGGTCGGTTAACCTCCAAACTTCACAATACATTAAACACTGCCTAAATATACCATATTAAAAAAAATAAAGAACATAAAAACACCATTAAACACACAGAAACACATACAACAACATTTTATACATTTAGGTGACTTAGTCTTCAAACGTCCTAGTCGTCCCTTGACGTTTGACTTCCAACACCTCTAATACCTTAGGTATTGTATCTATACCACATTTTAGACATATTAAGGACCTTATAACAGCAATACAAACATGATTCGATCTAGTTAACATAGGTCATATTTGGGGTCTTACAGGTTACTCTATGGTTACTTAATATTGGTCCAATGTTTATGAAATCTTATGTAGTTTCTTGTGGGATTAGTAATGATATTAATTGTATTCAATAGATACCTAATTTGTATTATATTGATAAATTAAATTTTAATTTATCTAGTTTCAATGATTTTTATAATTTATGCTTTAAATTGATGTTGATGGCCCTGGGTAAGAGCCTTATGGTATTCAATTGGAAGATTTAGCTAGGGATTGATGTGGTAAGAATGGATGATGTTAAAATACCCTAATTCTACTTATTTTATGTAATTATACTTCAACTGTGTTGTGATTCGTATGGTCCACTTATTTTGGCAGTATTTTGTGCTTTTATTCGAATTGATGTGGCCTTCGGCGTTACTTTATGTAGTATGATGATCATGGAATTTTTAGAACTACTTGAAGTATTATGATGATTTGTGTATATGAATATGTGATGTTTGATAACATATATCTATATTCTATTAATGTAAAGGTTTGATATTGTTAAGTGATCATGTTAAACTATGACTATGTGTTTATGTGTGTAGTCTTGGAGTTGAAACATAATTGATCCTACTTGACTGTATGAGTCTATAATGGTTATAGTGATGATGTTATAGTTATCAGTATGATGACATCATTATGACAAAGGACATTCCTACTTGTTTCAAAGATTGATATATTATATGCAATAAAGTAACATATGTTGTGTCTTGTTTTGGTAGACTTGTGTCCCTTACTTGATACATGTATAAGATGAATATGGAAATCTTGACTTAGTAGGCTTTGCAACCTTTGTCTTGTATATGTATGGACTAATGTTCTATCGATGTCTAGGATGGATAGATCTGAGATGGGGCCATTCTGAGCACGACTATTATATGGAACCTTCTATATAGAAAAAAGGTTAAGAATGATCTATCATTATAGACCATTGAATGGTAGCCCTAGTGGACCCATCTTTGGTAGGTGTATCATTACTACATAATGAGTAAGACATAATACCTTTTCATATACCCCTTTTAATTACCTTACTCTATGAGAAGAAAGGTTAGCAACGAGTGAATATGTTATGGTTTGTAGCTCTACTTAAAAAGGAGACTAGAGTACAATGTATCTCTACTTGAGAATGAGACTAGTGTGCATAAAAGACCTTGATATTCCTTAAACATGTGCCTACATGGGATGTTTCCTAGTTCTATCTTTGGCAAATAGAACACCCTCATTAGAGTAGGTCTATTACTCCGGATTCCATGCCTAGCTAGTATGATCTATGTCGGTTATTGCCTATTCTCATGATGTGGGATACATGCTAGTGTTGGAAAGTACTATGAAGTTTAGAAAGTTGAATGGTACGCTATTTAGACATTGCACGATTAGTCTTTGAATATGTTAGTATATGAGTCCCTAGGTCTTTCAAAGACCATTATGTGAAGTCTTCAATGAATGAAGTGTTTTCTAATGACATTAATGAACATGATGAATTTAGTAAAGGAATGATGATGAAAAAGGCACTTATCTAGAGTAGCTTTGAGGATTGCTTAGGTAGGCTTGAAGAGGGTGTATGTGTGGTCTCTTCAGTTTTTACTTAGGTGAGTCTTAGAGTTATTTTTGGTAGAGATTTAAACAATTGCAGTAAGATTGAACTTTACTTAGGATAATATTTGGTGAGTCGATTGTAAGCTAAAAGTGTTCACTGTGAAGTTGAATATCTTTCACTGTAACTTAACATTGTTCATTATAATGTTCGCCTGTGTTTTATAAAATGTTTATGCGATATATCATATATTTCTAAAGTGTTAAATGTTGTTGGTATTCTCATACTGTGATGCTTAGTAAAAAAGAACATGTTTTATACAAATGTCCATTTATCATGGTTTTCTTCATTATGCCATACTTAGTACCACTATTTGTACTAATTCTATATCTAAAGGTGTAGATGGCGTTTTAGAGGAGTCTCGAAGTTGAAGCTTGAACTAGTGTTCATTCAAGTAAAGTGTTTGGTATGTCCTTACTAGATTCGAGGATGACATGATGTTTAGATTTATTTATTGAAATTATTTGAATAGATTTAGCTATTTTCTATATGATGAAGTATGGGTCGGGTCCCAATGTATTCATATGTCTTAGATGGTGACTTTGAGACTTAGCCTTTCGTTATGTTTTTCTATAAAAGAGTTATTTTGAAGTATTATTATTACGTATTAAAAATTTTAATTCCGCACTGCTTCCCATACATGTATGCAAAGAATTGTACGAAAGGTCTTGTACAAGACCTTTGAGAGGACGAGTACGCCGTGTTTAAATTCAAGAATTCCCTAACTTCAAGAGAGAATTCTCGGAACGTTACACCTATGGTCAAGACTCTACTAGACGTGGGTTTTTGAGACTTTTAGATTCCTAAGACCACTTCCATAATCTAATGCTCTCATACAATGATTTTAATGACCTGAGAGTACCCTCTATAAGTTAGGGCATTCTTTAATAAAAATACAGCATACTCGACCTCTCAGAGGTCCTGCCCTAGAGCTTTCATACCATTAATTGTATACATGTATGAAACTTAGTGCGGAATTTAAAATTTTCACAACAAATAATAATACTTCCAAATATAAGTTTTATGGAAAATAAAATGATAGGCTATGTCTCAAAGTAACCATCTTAGACATACGAATATATCACGACACGGCCCATGCATCATTATATAGGAAAAATAACTAAATCTCTTGTAATACTTTCAATAAGGAAAACTAAACATCAAGATGTCCCCGAATCTAGTGAAGATATACCCACTCTTGCTTAAATGAATATTAATCAAAGAATCAACTTTTGAAACTCCCCAAATACAATTTAAAGCTTTAGATAAAGACAACATGTATGGAATTAGTTTAAACAATTGTACTATGAATGACATAATGCATAAAATCATGAGAAACAGATTTGCATAAAACATTCTCTTTTTGAGTAAACCATCATACTATAATAATAAGAAAAACATTTAAAACCCCAGAACCATATAAGATATCACATAAGCATTTTATCAAATATGAAAGAATGTTATAATGAACTATGTCACTTTATAGTCAACCTAATTTTACTTTACATTGACCTCTTTTAGCTTGCAAACCTCTCACCAAAGGTTATACAAATACTCATTTAAGTGAGACGAAGAGAGAACGACCGTACACCCTTTCTAAGCACACCAAAATGATACTTAAGACCACCTAAGATATAAGATCATTCACTTTTCCTTTTAGTTACTCCACACCTAAGGTAACTCCAAGATTCACTTAAGTAGGATAAGTGGAGACCGCCCATACATCTTCGTTAAGCTTACATAAGCAACCTCAAAGCCATCCTAGATAGGCCACATTTTGTTCAACGTACATTATCTAAGGTCATAGTCATTATTTAAGTCAATTAAAAAACATTCATCACTTATTGACATTCATATAATGGTCTTTAAGAAGACCTAGGGAACCTAGAGTCTAGCACCATCAAATCCAACTCGTGCCTTGTCTAGAAAGTGTTCCATTCCACCACCTAAATGTTATAGAACTTATAAAATACTAGAATGTATACGACGTGATGAGAATAGACAATAACCTACGTAAACCATACTAGCTAGGCATGGAATCCGGAGTCATACACCAGCTGCGATAGAGAATTTTCTACTTGACAAGGGTGGAACTAGAAAACATCCCATAGGCACATGGTTAAGCAATATCAAGATCTTTTATAAACTATAGTCTCATTCTCAAGGAGAGGTACAATGTACTCTAGTCTCCTTCTTTAGTTGAGGTACAAGCAATAACATATTCACTCGGTGACGGACTTTGTTCTCATAAACTATGTTCATTAAAAAGGGCACATGAAAAGGTACTATATCTTAGTCATCACCTTGTCATAATTCAGTTTCCAAAGAGGGGTCCACAAGGGATACCACTAAATGATCTATGAACATATCTCATTCTTAACCTTTTTTATATATAGGAGGTTCCAAATATTAGTCATACAGAAAAGGGCACTATCCTAGGTCTACCGATCCTAAACATACATTGAAAATTCACCAATACACATACAAGAAAAAAGGTGTATAAGCCTTCTAAGTCAAGATATTCATATTGATAATGTACATGTATTAAGTAAGGGACACAAGTCAACCAAGACAAGACACACACATCTTCACATATACCATATGATTCAATAAGCGCATAGGTTACCCTATTTGTTACTATAATGTCATCAATATAACCATCATAAGACTCACATAGTCAAGTAGGAAGAATCATCCATCAACTCTAGGACTACACATACAAGGACATAGTCATAGCCTAACATGATCATTTAACGGAAATAGAAGAACCATATTCTTTAATATTATTAACATGTTGGTGGATATGATCATACATCACATAATCAAATGCATAAATCATCATAATACTTCAAGAAATTTTCAAGAACGCCATGATCATAATAATAAATAATGTAATGCCGAAGAGGCCACATCATTTACAAGTAAAGCACATAGCACCCCAACATAAGTTCACCATACAATCCACAACATAATTCAAGAGATACATTGAATAACATAAAGAGAATTCGGGCAGCGTACCACCAATCCAATCTCTCCACTTCAATCCATAAATAAATCATCCATTACAATATTAAAATGGGCCTTACCTAGTTCTATAAACCTAAGACAACCTATAGTTTCAATATGGTTTTATAAATTTAGCCAACCTTTACAATAATCCTATACAAATTTTAGATCATTCAACAGCTTAAGGAAAACTACACTAGAATTCATAAACATTTAGACATGATCACTAAACCCATAAAGTAGTCTAAACTAGAATTTCCTAAATTGCATGGGTTCATAGGTTTTTTAATTTAAAATAATCAAATTAACATAAATCCAATCATAATACAATGATTTTAATATTTTTATACAATAACCCTTGGCTAGATCAATAAATTGGAGAATTCATGTTTTGATCATCTTTGAAAAATCATCGGAATTGACTCCTTGAAGAAATAGATTTCAAGGACTAATAACCATACCTTAATTGTGAATAAAATTCCATAAAATTTATCGAGAAATCTTGATAAATTATATTTTCTTCCTTGGAGCTTCAAAACATCAACAATAGAGGTATGGAGAGGTTTTATTTTGAGTTGAGGGTTTTTCATTGATTGGTGAGTTTAGGGGTTTAGATAGGTCCTATAAGCTTCCATATTTCACCCCCAAATTACCTAAAATGCCCCTACATTTTTTGGACAAATTAACCAACTTAAATTTGACATAAAAATGATGCAACTAAAACTGAGACTTTAATGCTCGTCACGGAGGCACATCCAAATCTTATTTTTTTAAAATTCTTTTAAAGAATGGTTTCTGACAGCCCCGCATCGCAATGAAAAAAAAATCCTACTGCATGACAGTTGCGCGTTGTGTAGCAGCATGCCAATTCTCGGCTACTTGGAGACTTCGCTTGCCAATGTTTGTTTCCACCTCGGGGACCCTTTTTAAGGTCTCCGGGACGTCGTTCTTAGACGTTTTGACCCTTTGTATGTTAGGATATGCGTAGGAACCCTCGGTAATGAATTTCACCTTCAAACAATCCCCCAAAACATAACTATTAAATACTACAACACACTCGTTAAACTTCGACTAGTTTTTGAACTTCTTGAACATTTGACCTCCAAACTCTTCAAAACATTATATACTTCAACAAAATATAATTTTTAAACATTTAATGACTTTAAAATATAATGAAAAAAGCTTTAGGATCTATTTCAACCTAGCTCATTTTGAGGGTGACAAGTATGAAGATTGATTCTTCTTGAGTTCAATAATGAAGTATTATTTACTTAGATAATGATGCTTCTATGTATAATGTGTGTTTGTCATTATGATTGAACATATTCCTCATCCCTAAACCTATACGATTTTATTAGCTATGAAGTATTCAAGTATGTTAAGATATGATTAGTCTATGATTGAAAGTAACTTCTCATGATTATGTTAAAGTGTAGAGTGAAAGGTTTACTCGATTGTATGTGGTTTTCTGAAGTGCAAGAGTAATTCTCACTTATACCTATTACCTATTATGATGATGTATTCGTATAGGTATATACAAGAGACTAATTGATCTTTTATGAAGAGTAAAATGACTACTAAAGGGAACAAATGCTTAGCATCGAAAGGGAATGTATATGAGAGAGAGGTCTCACGTTTACTCAGTCCAGCCTCCCACATGGGTTTCTTCCCGTTTAGTATGCCCAAATTCCATAGATATGTATTGTCTCGTGAGATGGAAGCCTCCAAGTCTATCAAGTAAAGTTTCTAGAAGCAATTTACTTAACGCTTAACTAACAGCCCACAAAGGACTATAGCTTAGGGGATCCATATAGTTTGTTATGTACGAATGGTTACAACACCTTAAGCAAGTCTTAACCTTATCTTTTTGGTATGATAGGAGAGATTCACGTTCCATGTAGATCAAATTGTCTAATTTTCGTTATTGAACTTCTATCCCTAATGTAATAAGGTATTTGAAGAACTCAAGTACGAAACTATTATTAGGCATTGTGTTAAAGCTTAATACAGAGGGTGAGCGAGGGTATGTGACTTCTCTTTCTCATTGGACATGTGGGATCCTAAGGGATATTTCGAGTAGGGTTCTTGTATAATTAAGTGTGTAACATGTTCTTTACGTCAAACTTTATATTGCTTATGAGTCAAGCATTTTAACAACATGTATGATATTATGTTGTATGCATATAGTAAGTGACTTATCTGATAATTATCTTTGGATAATGTTATGGGGTTCTATTTTTGGCATTTCACAAGTATTTCTTTGGGGTGCTTACATGATGGGGTAATATCATGTTAGGTTGACTTATAATGTTCTATATATGTATGTTGAGTTATTTAATACAAGGTTTTGACTAAATTGTGCATTGGTGATTTTATTCATAGGAAACATACTTAGAACCTGTGTTTTATATTAACCTTTATTTTTGGTTTTTAAACATTGTAGGTTCTGGCCATTTAAGAGTTTCTAGGCAACTTTGCAGGAAGATTTGGATTTTTCTTCAAGTTGTTGGTGAGTCATCCTGTTCGAAGATGGTGTCATTTATCCAACCTTAGAAGTGTTACTATTGTATAAAGACACTCATTTCATTCCTATTCTTGAAGACATTGTTTTAATCCAAGTATGGCACGATTAATTTGTATAAGGGATATGCCTAAAAGTTGTACTTCATTTAAGTTGGTTTAATCTTCAAAGAAATTAGACTAAATCCTTACGTATTGATTATGCTGAATAAACGATAAGCTTTGTAAGCTTCATATAGGAGAAGTCTATGTTAACGTCTTATGTAGACCTCAATTTGTAAAAGTATTTTAAATTTTTATGCATTTTGACATATGTTGTGCAATGATTAATGCTAAGGGCTAGTCTAAGTCTTCTTCAAGGATGAAGACGCCAATTACTTCTAGGGTGCTCCCCATTCGTAAAAAACATGGTATTAGAGCATGAGGTAAAATAATCTTAGGATGGTGTCTCACTAAAACAACGTCAAGTGGAGTCTTGATCATAATTGTGAAGCGCGCCACACATATGATTGAGAGGCTATGTGATACTTAAGAAAGTCTTGCTTTGTTTGTATTTTTAAAGTCGTGCCTCTAAGGTCATAAATCTACATGACCTTAACATTCAATCTATTTCTTGTTCTTATAGGCAATGAATTCAATATGGAACAAAGATTGAAGGGTGGAAGAGGAGAATAAGAATCATAAGGTTCCCCTCCGGCTCATGAAAAACCCTTAAGTTCCTATTGAAAAAGAAACTGTCTAATATTGGGATAGGTGCGGCCATTCATAGCTTGATTCAAGTGTTGGCTACTCAAGTTACTAGGGATTCTAGGGTCCATGTGAACCCTAATGGTAGCACCACCACATCAAGTATATTGGATTTCACAAGGATGAATCACCCTAAATTATTTGGATCGAAGGTCGAGGAGGTCCCGCAAGGGTTCATTGGTAAAGTGTTAAAGCTATTAGATGCAATCGGGGTGTATTCTCATGAAACGGCGTAACTAGCCTCTTACAAACTAAAATATGAGGCTCTTGGTTTTAATGAGCAATGGAAGGATGAGAGGCCGATTAGAGAAGGTCAGATTACTTCGAAAGCTTTCAAGATAAATTTTCATGATAGTTTATTTCCCTCTTAGATGAGGGAGGGTAAAATGTAAGAATTCATCAACCTTCGCCAAAGGGGTATGAATGTGAAGAAGTATAGGCGAAAGTTCATCGAACTATCCAAGTATGCTCCAACTAATGTGGTGGATTCTAGGGTAAAGTTGAAAAACATTGTTATGGGAGTATCTAATCTTGTTGTTAATGAATGTAGGTAGGCTGTGTTGATTCCTAATATGTATATCTCTCGTCTCATACTTCATGCCGAACTAACTGAGGAGCAAAAGCTTAAATGTGTTGTTAAAGAATTGAAGAGGACAAGGTACAAAGATGGAAATTCATCTAAGGATACATATTAGGTGCAAGATAAGACAAGGTTCAAGAAGAGTTTCCCCAGTATAATCCCATGTACCATCCGAAGGATTAACAAAGGTAAATTTACTACACCCATGACAAAAGACAAGAAAGTTAATGGTCATTATATTTCGAAGTCTACTTGTGCTAAATGTGGTAGTAAATATTAAGGCAAATGTATAATTTATATGGATAATTGTTATGGTTGTGGAACGAATGGTCATATGAAGATTGATTGTACTGTTATGAAGGCTAAAGGGAGAGAAAATGTGCAAGCACAAGCAAGTGCTCCCTATCGTGATACTCTTAAGAAGAATCACTTATATGATCTCCGTTGTAGGACTAATCAAGATGAGTCTTCCAATGTCTTTGTTGGTATGTTACAACTGTTCTCTGTTAATGTTTATGCTTTACTAGATCCCAGTGCCACCTTATCATTTGTAACCCTTTCAAAAGAGTGAAAGTTAAAAGTGTTACACCATGTTCTAATGGAACCTTTTTTGGTAATAACCCCGGTGGGTGACTACGTGATGGGTAGAAGAGTCAATAGGAGTTGTCAAATATCATTGTTCAAAAGAGTTACTTTGGTTAACATGATAGAATTTTATATGGTTGACTTCAATGTAATATTTGGGTTGGATTGGTTGCATGATTTTTTTGCTTCCATAGATTTAGGATAAGAGTAGTAACTTTATAATTTCCAAGTGAAAAACACTTAGAATGAAAGGGGGGTAACTCAACCCCTAGTGGTCTAGTTATTTGTCACCTAGAAGCTTCTAAAATGATCTCTAATAGGTGTCTCTATCATGTTGTAAGGTTCAGGGACCATGAATCTGATTTTCCTTCATTAGATTCAATACGCGTAATGAGGTATTTTCTATAAGTCTTTCCCATTAATTTGTCAAAGTTTCTCCCTAACGAAATATAGACTTTGGCATAGACTTGTTGCCGGATACAAAACATATTTCAACCCCTCCTTACCAGATGGCTCCGGACGAGTTGCAAGACCATATGCTTCAACTCAAGGATTTACTTGACATGGGTTTCATGAGACATAGCATTAATCCATGGGGTGCTATGGTGTTGTTTATAAAGAAGAAGGATGGGTCTTTTAGAATGTGTGTCGTCTATCATCAACTAAATAATGTTACCACTGAGAACAAGTATCCTCTCCATACGATCGATGATTTCTTTTATCAATTACAAGGGGCAAACTACTTTACTAAGATGGAGTTGAGGTCGGTTTATCACCAACATAGATTTAAAGGAGACGACATACTTAAAATGGCTTTCAAAACTAGGATTGGTCATTATGATCTCCTAGTCATGTCGTTTGGTCTAACCAATGCCCTGGAGGCTTTTGTGGACCTACTTAATAAGGTGTTCCATATTCCCTTTACTCCTTTTTGATTGTCTTTATTGATGATATTTTTTTTACTCCAACAGTAAAGATGACCATATGGATCATTTGGGGTTAGTATTAGAAGTCCGTAAGCAGTATAAACTATTTGTCAAGTATAGTAAGTGTGAGTTTTGGTTAAGATTAGTTGCGTTAATTAGCCATATTATCTCAAAGAGGATATACAGGTCGATTTAAGAAAGACGAAGGCGATTAAAATTTTGATCGACCTCTAAACCCTCACCTGAATTAATATGGATAAGAAAAGCATCTAACCTCAAGTGACTCTCATGCAAATTTTCATTCTAGGAGTATATGAAAAAATCATGAATGAACAAAATCACAAATGAGTTGAGGTAATATTTGAAAACTCTATTCATTAGATCAATAAATGCTACCTGGGCAATCATTAACCCGAAGACATCAGTAGGAATTCATAATGATCATATCTAATTCAGAAAGTTATTTTAGAACATAGTCACCTCTCACCCTAATTAGTCATATCCTGACTTTAAGTCAGTCTTGGAAAAGTAATTACCACCTCGAAGTTCATCAAATAGATTATTAATCCGACGAAGAGGATATTTTTTCTTTGTGATGACCTTATTAAGTTGGGGATAATCAATGCACATTCTAAGGTTCCATCCCTCTTCTTCACAAGCGAGTACGTAGCACTCCATGGAGACATACTAGGTTGAATGAAATGCTTGTGTAGTAAATCTTTGACTTGGAGCTTCAGCTCTTTCAATTTAGCCAGAGCAATCCTATACGGGGGAATAGAGATGGGATCCGTATCCTATAATAAGTCAATGCAAAAGTCAATTTCCCATTTGGGAGGAATGCGTAGAAAGTCATTAGGAAAAATCTCTGGGTAATTCAACACTACAGGGAGTAACTCAATAGAAGGAGTTTCATATTTTTGATCTTTAACCGTCACTACATTGCATTGACTATCCTTAGCTATCATCTTAAAAGACTTCAAGCAAGAAATGATTTGAACCTAGTCATAGAATTTCTCCCCTTCCACTCTAAAATGAGTTCATTTGGGAATTGAGGCTTCACTACCATGATTCTATAATTTATGTAAGCAAAACAAGCATGAACCCAATCTATACCCAAGAATATATCAAAATCAAACATGTCAAGTTCTACCAAATCAACAAGAGTTGCTGTATTTGTAATCATCACATGACATTTCCTATAGAATCTCTTTGCAACCCCAGAATCACCCATTTGTGTACAACCAAAAAGGGTTCAATTAAAACATTAGGAAGTACATCAAACTTCCTAGAAATCAAAGGTGTAACCAAAGAATGTGTAGTACCTACATAAGGAAAAAAATATACATTAACTAAGAAGACTTGTAACATACAAGTCACAACATTAGGAGAGCTTCCTTCTTTACCCCTAGCGTTAAGTGCATAATAATTGTTGCTTTTTTAACTTCGGAGCTAGGAAAACTTTGTTGATATTGGCTATTCCCCTTTCCTTAAATCCTCACATTTTGAAATTATTTCACCATATGGACAGCTTTGCCACAACCATAGCAATTATTAGTTCCAAAAACGCATTCACCCAAGTGTTTGTTAGCACACTTGCCAGAAGTTTATCTTTGTCTTGATTGATCAACATTTATCCCCTTTTGAGGTTTAGTATTAAAAATCCTAATTGTGGGTCTTGTATACATTTGAAAGAACCAAGTTTGAAATCCTCTTCTTGAACATAGGCTAGTCTTCAATGTCAAGCCTACTCTTAGAAGAACCACTTTCAAAAGATCTTGCCTTAGCTTCTTAGCTTCCCCATTATTCTTCCTTACAAATATCTCCTCTACTTGTTGATTATGAACCACCAACCTAAAAATATCCATATTATCATGAAGCATAGTTGCACGACATTATTCTAAAAGATATACGGACACGCCCGTTATATAACGGCTCATCTCATCCCTAGCATTTGAAATCAAAGAGGAATCATATTTTTATAGCTTAATGAAATTTATGGAGTATTCTTAAAACTCATACCTACTAGATGAAGGTTGATGAACTCCTGTACCTTAGCTTCCCTTGGATCCCTTTGGAGGAATCTTCAAAGAAAAGCGTTTCTGAAAATCTCCCATGTCACGGGACAATATCCTAAATCCCGACTATCCTTTCACTAATTGTACCATGTCCGAGCCACGTCCTTGTGTTGTTAGGTAGAAATCTCAGTCTTTGCAGTAGTAATCACCCCCATGGAAAACAAGATCTTATAGACTTCATCAAGAAAAAATAGGAGGATTCATCCTCGTAAAATCCCTCAAACGACTAGCCATAGTACTAGAATGTTGGTTTTCTTGAGGAACAATCTCCATGTTAGCTTATGTCGTGATGGATTGACCTTGACTGGTTATGGCTTGGGCCATTTGAAAAAGGTCTTCCCTCACCTAACAATCCGTCACGGACGGAGGATTGACTAGAACATGATCATTCACAGCAACTTGCACTTAAGGAGGAACTCGATTTCCTTGGGGAGTAGCTCCGAATTTTCAATCTTTTTCCTACTCTTTTGCGGCTGTCCTTCTCTGTTCATCGCCTACATCAACAAGAATGATATTAGATAATAAAATGCACATATTGTCAAAACTCTAGAGGAACGACATAGGATTACCATGAAAAGAGAATTTTCCTATTCATCACATAGCCTATGATCCATAATTTTGGCACGCTACATAACTATGAACAAAAAACTATATAATGTGGTTTAATGAGACATCGACTCTTGGTTATTTAACCTGATACTCTAGTACAAAGTTTTTCACGACTGGAGCGATCCATTAGTCGCTACTGGCTTCGTCGTCCTCTCACAGGACTCAAATAGAAGTATACTAAGTGAGGTATACTTAGACCGCTCACATACAACCTTACATAGGGTTTTCTTATAGAAATATGATAATATACATACAGAAGTATAAAAGTCGTCTCACATAAAAACCATCTAAATAATACTAGTCTTGGACTTAGCCAATACAAATTTAATACTCCATATAGGGCTTACCATAATAGAACCCAAATAATAAAAGTAAGTAAAGAGTATATCTTAAAAATACTAAAGTATTCATAAGCTAGAATAACAGAAAGATCGTATCACCGAACATGAGAACGTACCAATACTTGGAGAAAGAGTTCAAAGGTTCTTACATGGACCTTCTTTATCTTAAATAGTCGGATCCCACATATTTAGTTATATAATGGAAGGGGTTAGTACACCACATGTACTAAGTATCGGTATATGCACATAACATTTAAGGACATGCATGAAAAAGGACTAATTCTTTGGAAAGCATCCTAAGTCATTTGAAAACATTGAATGCATATACAATACAGAATATACACGATGAGAATAAAAATAACATAAAGCATAATCATAACAAAAGACATAACATCATAAAATAAGATTAACATTTCATGTTCAGTAGATCATAAAACATAACATACAAGACACTTACCAATGATCCCCTCCCAATCCTACAAGTGCAATGATCAGTTGAAGCCTCGTACCACAACATAATCAAGTAAACTAGATAGGAGACCATAAGTAAAGCTTTGCTTCAAAAAACGTATATGGTAGGTAGTCATCACCACATACAGACATATAGACCAATAACATGTTCATCAACATAAACAACATCATACTAAAGTAACATCATATATCGTATGCATTATACATTTTATGTTATCATATTACGTAAGAACAATCTCCTAGTACTTCCCATAGAGTCAACTTATGCAATGTTTAGATAGAGTCTCATGCCCCTACCTTTACTAAGTAAAATTGTCAAGTCAGCTTAGTCAATATCCATTAACTAGTATGTCATTTTACTTTAGGGAACAATCGCCTTAAGCGATATTAGACCATGGGAGCTAAACACAGATTCGGTCTCATGAAGCCCCACACTGCATGAAGGTGGTCTACGGGCAAAAGTAGAACCAAAACATGAACATATCATTCTAGATGGATCCACTAGCTAGTATTCCTATGATGGAGACATAGTTCATGTACTAGGATATATATTAGAGAAACATAATTCCACATTACATGGAAGCCGATCTCATTAGAGTCATTGTGAACCTACCTTCCATCTAGGGAAGGGACACTTCTCATATCTAATTAATCGGTGCTAATAAAGTCCCTTTGTCAATAACCTTTAAGTAATCACTTATTCATTAAATATTGTAATACGTCATAGAATATTAACTCCATGTAAAAATATGATTATAATCTCTTTAGGTTTAAGATGAGAATTTCCTTTCATCGCAACCTTCATTTGTGGGATTAATATATCATAATCAAAGTGTGTAAGGCAAACAAGATAAACATAATCAACTTAAATTATCATATACTTACCATGATCCGACCAACTAAAAGTCCAACATATATGCATAGAAACATCATACATATTTCAATTTTTAGATACATCAATTATAGGACAACATAAACATAGTTTAGATTTCATGACTTTAGAAGACATACCTATTGGTTCCAAGAAACTTCATGAAGACCTTATATTCAATTTACTATAATAATCCAACAACATAGTTAAATAATCAATAAAATAAAAAACAATTCAAGTCATGTTCAAGGCCAATCTTTAGTTAAGGATAAAGGAATAGGTAATTAAAGAGTGCATTTAAGCTACTGTTTCTATCCTAACGTTTACATGTTATCAATGAAAGATATAACCCAATCAAAACAATTATTTAGATAAGGAACATGCTTCACACGAAAACCAAACATTTAAAACCAATTACCCACTAATAAATACGTAATTAACCATCGAAAATCATTGTTTTTCATCATTAGTAGTCAATCTTGAGTTTGGAAGCAAACCCGCTTTGTAGAGTAAAAACCATGAAAAGTGAGTTCTTGAAAATCATCTTTCAAAGGACATCGTGTTGAAAGGTATTCGAAGAGTGAAAAACTCATAACTTATTGACGAATATTCCACGAATTGAAGAAGAAAAACTTGAAATCTTTGTCTTCTTCCTTAAGTTCTTGTTGTTCTTCAATGGAGCTTAAAAAGAGAGAGTTATTGACAGAGATGAAAGCGATTTGTTTAATCCGATTTGAAGTGCATGAAAGTGTTCTAAAACTGACCTAAAATCATTATAATCTCATTTAGTAAAAAACCCAACATACCCCTAACTTAAATTGGTCATTTTGTGCATTGACATAAAAACTATGGGGAAAAATCTTGGATGTTTTTGTGCATCGCATGGTCAATTTAACATTTATTTATTAAAATTCGAGTTGGGACATAGAGATTCGTGGAGGATCCACGTCGTGAGGAAAATTTTTGACCTCCACGTGTTTGCTGCTTATCGCGCAGCATCTCTCAGTTCCAGGTTGTGCGCAGTCTGTTTTGGAAGCTTGCTCGCCTTTCTTCTATGATACCTCAAGGACCCTTGAAGTGGTCCTTGGGTAGTAATTACCATACGTTTGTACCCTTCGTACTAAATAATACCTATTAAAAGACTTTTAACAAGATTTGGACTTCATTTGACACTGCAAAACCATCACCAAACATATGGACGTGAACTAGTTCAAATTAGCTAGTTTTCGGAAGACAAGCTTTTTCATTGTCGTTTTTGTTTGAAGCTTTTCTAACTATGTTCATTACATTAATAAAGGTTTATAAACGTCATTTTAATCATATTTATATAGGATAATCTCTAGTCTTTGTTATGGAACTTCCGGAGTGTTACAACATTTTTCCTCTTGCGTATCCATGTGTGAGAAGAAAGGTTGACAATCGATCATACCATGCTCTAGGTGATTATTTTAGCCCATAGAGTGCTTTGTCTAGTTTGTATACATGATCAAGATACTTGGTATTCTCAAAACCTGGGGGTTGTTTCACATACACCTCTTCTTGCAGATAATCGTTTAAAATTACACTTTTTTCATCCATTTGATATAGTTTAAATTCCATGTGAGCATCATATGCAATGAATATTCTGATTGCCTCAATTTTTGCTACGGGTACATAGGTTTTATCATAGTCTATCCCTTCTTTTTGTTATATCCCTGTACAACTGTCCTAGCTTTGTTGCGTACTATTTGACCTTGCTCATTGAGTTTATTTCTAAACACCCACCTTGTTTCTACTTCCGTCCTGTTTTGAGGTTTTGGAACCAGGTTCTATACTCTGCTTCTTTCAAACGGATGAAGTTCTTCTTGCATAGCACTAATCCAATCAGAGTCTAGTAGTGCTTCCTTTATATTTTTGGCTCAATCAGGGATACGTAGGCAGAGACGGCACACACGCTACGTAATTTTGATCTTGTAGAGATGCCTGAGTTAAGAGGAGTAAGAGTGAGGGGTGAGAGCTTTGATGTTTCCAGGTGTGAGTTGGGATGTTTTCTGGCTCTTGAGATGCAGAAGAACAAGTTTCATTAGTAAACTTATCTCCTATTTCGGGTTTTTTATGATAGGGTATGGATTCTTCTTCCCATATTTTTGGTTCTGATGGCTTCGAGCAGGTTCCCTCATTCTGTTTATCCTTTGAATTTCCCTCAACTTCACGGTTATTTTAATTAAAGACAACATGAACACTTTCTTCTATACTGTTTGTTCTTTATTCAGTACCTTGTAGGCTTTGCTTTGTGAAGAATAGCCCAGAAAAAATCCTTCATCACTCTTGGCATCAAAATTTTCAAAATTGTCCTTGTCATTGTTGAGTATAAAGCATACACACCCAAAGGCCCTAAGATGAGCTAAATTTGGTTTTCTTCCTTTTAGTAGCTCATATGGTATTTTATTTACCACTGATCTGATCATACATCTGTTTATTAGATAGCATCTTGTGTTTACTACTTCAGCCGAATAGAATTTTGGAAGTTTGCTTGAGATTAGCATTGTTCTTGCAATATCTTCCAATGTTCTATTTTTCCTCTCAACTACACCATTTTGTTGTGTGTTCTAGGTGCTGAGAAGTTATGCTCAATCCCATTTGTACCACAAAATTGTCGGAATTGTGAGTTCTCAGACTCCAGCCCATGATCAGATCTGATGCTAATTATTTATTTGTTGAATTTTTTCTGAACCAGCTTTGCAAAGATTTCAAACATTGTGAATGTTTCATCCTTTGTTGCAAGAAATAATGTCCATGTGAATCTTGAATAGTCATCAACTATTACAAACACATATCTTGTCCCACCTCTGTTGTGTATACGCATTGGTCCACACAAGTCCATGTGGAAGAGTTCTAGTGGCTTGGTAGTACTCACTGTCAAGTTTGGTTTCAAGGATGATCTAACCTGTTTTCCTTGAATGCAGGTTCCACATACTTGGTTGTCCCTGAAACTTTTGGTTGGCAGTCCCCTAACCTTGTCTTTAGATATGAGTTTATTTATTGTTTTCATGCTAATGTTTCCCATTCTTTTGTGCCAGAGAATGAAGCAATAAGATCCTGCACTTAGACATTGAAGAGTATCTTCCTTAGAGTCAAAAATCTTGGCTTTGTACACATTATTGTGTCTCTTACCTAGTAGAACGAGGTTCCCAGTCACTGAGTTTGGTACGCTGCATTCTTTTTCTGTAAATAATACATTGCTTCCTTTATCGCATATTTGAGATACGCTCAATAGATTATGTTGTAGGCCATTCACGCAGTATACGTTCTCAATTGCATGAGTATCCATGGATCCAACCTTTCCAATTCCCTGAATTTCCCAACTTTTTCCATTACCAAAGGCAACATTTCCTCCTTTGATGTTTTTAAGTGAGAGGAAGCTTCTTTTATCTCCAGTCATGTGTCTGGAACATGCACTATAAAACTACAATTGTTGTTGCTTCCTTCTCACTGATCCATGCAGTTTAATTTCGGGTGTTAGATTTTAGTACCCAAATCAAGTTTGATTTATTCTTAGGGAATGGATAAATAAGATTTTTTCTGGCCCATCTAGGAAGAGATTTGACTATAGGGATTTGTTTTTGCTCATTGGTTTTCTCAAGGATTTCAAGTATTTGTTATGAAAAGTTTGTTTTCATTGACAATCATGACTTTTATGCCCTACCAGCTCACAGTGCATGCATAGACAATCTATATTGGGATTTTTTACTTGACTGCTAGTTCTAACCTATCCCATGTCTCTCAGATGTACGATTCTTGTGAATGTTTTCAAACAATATGGAGGACCTGGTCCATCTCATTCCATTTTAAGCTTCAGTCTTAGTTACAACAAGCTCTTTGGTTAGATCTTCATTCCTTTTAGTTACCAAGTCTAGGTTTTTACTTAGCTCAGTATTCTTGGATAAAAGATGAAAAATTTGTTTTTCAAGATTCTTGTTTTCTTCTCTTAGTGATGCATAGTCTTCCATTATCAATTCCCTTTTTGTAGTCTATGGTTTTATATGCATCAATGAGAGTGTAGAGTAAAGATTCTAGCTCCTTTTTGAGTGTGAGTTTAGATAGTCTTTTATGTGATAAAGACTAACCTTATCATTCATATCATCTTCTTCTTTGTCCTCTTCAGAATCTGATCCAGCCATGAGTGCTAATATGGTTTCTTCTGATCTGCAGGTTTCCTTTTCTTCGTTGGTTTCCACTGCATTTCCATTAGGAACTATCTCTCCCAAGGAGTACATCTCATTGATGATTTAAGTGAACCTGGTGTGCATGTCTTGTATGGTCTCCCCTTCCGCCATCTTGAACAATTCATATTGTCTATTCAAGTAATCAATTTTGGACTTCTTGACTTGCATTTTTCCTTCATGAGAGGTTTGTAATGTTTCCCATATGGCATTGGTATCTTGATAAGATGAGATTCGATTGTGTTCGTCTAGTCCTATGCCACAGATAAGAATTTTCTTTGCTTTGGCATTGTTATAGATTGCGAGCTTGTGTTCAGCATTCCATTCTTTTCTTTCCTTTGGGATTTTGGTGACTCCATCAGTTGCAGTTTTCATAGTTATTGTTGGTCCATCTAGAATTACTCCCCATAGAACAGGGTTTTTGCCAATAAGATGATCCATCATAAAATTTTTCCACCATCCATAGTATTTTCCAATAAATAGTGGTGGTGATGTTTGTGAAGCTCCCTCTTATGGGGTAGGTGGTGCTGCCATTGGGTCTTTTGAAGGTGTGAATCTTTTATCAAAAAGACCTGCTCTGATACCAATTGAATAAACCTTACCCCTAGAACAAAAACCAGGTTCTTGTAAGATGCTTTTAAGTCAAAACACAAACACTTGTTAAATTAAAACCATTCCTCCTCAAGGAAGGAAAAACCCCGTTTTATTTATTCAACTAGAATATTTTGTGATTACAACTCAATAATCAAAAACCTCACCACTACTACAACTCTCGATTAACTATAATTGACTACTTCTACTCTGCAAAAGGTCGAACCCACCTTTTGTTACAAACCTCACTAAAACTCAACTCTACATGAAGCCAAACCCACTTCTTGTACAAAGAATCGTAACTAACACTCAAGAACGAAACAAGAAAATAGTTTTACACGTTTCAAGACTTTCTAACTCAAGGACTTCTTGAACTTAGCAAACCTATCAATCTTGAAGAGTTCTACTCGATGAATAATTCTCACTTTTCTATCAATGTGAAACCGTGATCTTCTTCATTTGCCATTCTCCTCTTCTTATAAAGTTTTTTTTGCCATGAATCCTTATCAAATAAGGTAAGGAAATTGTAATTGTATTCAAACATGGATTACTTATTTTACCTTTTATAGTACAATTCTTATTATATACAACTTCCTTCTTTAATAAAATATATTAAGGTTTCCTTATTTGTATCAACCTATATCTTCAATAAATAATTTTTCCTTTGACAAATAATTTTATTGCTTGGCTGCATTGCTGCGTCATTTTGCTACTGTGACAAATAATTCTATCGCTTGGATGCTTGGCTGCGTCAATTTGCTACTACAATTGTTTGCATTTCTTGTCTATCATAAAAACATCAATTTTTATATTCTTGTAGTAGAATTACCGATTCTATAAGTGAAGTTATACAATATGTAGGTAGTGGAATGTGAGGCTATCTATATATGGAATAAATAGGATTTAAAGAGGCTAGGATGAGTTCCCTAGGTCTTCCAAGACCATTATTTGAAGTCCCCTGATTTTGTAGTTTTCTCTTAAATAGCTTTAATGAATAAGGTACACTTAGTAATGGGATGTTATCAATGGAAGCTTTGAGGATCACTTAGTGTGGTTGAAGAGGGTGTATGGGCCGTCTCTTCATTCCTCACTAAGGTGACTCTTAAAGAAAACCTTAGGTCGAGAGTCTAGAGCGATTAAAAGGCTTGCTTCTTGAATATAGTTTCTTATGTGTAATTGTTGACATGTGTTATGTGTATTTAATTCTTATGAAAAATGTTTCAATCAAAATATTATGTAAGTATATGTTACAATAAATGTAACTTTTTGCATGGTTTTCATGCTTGTTCATACTTAGTTCATGCAATGAACAAATTACATATGTTTCTCTATGACTATAAGTGTAGCAGGAATGTGAGGATTTTCTTGAAGTTGAAGCTTGGGACGTAGGTTTATCTCAAGATTGGTATGTCCTCAAATAATCAAGAAGATGTATTATTTTGTCGTTCCCTTTCAAAAAGACTTTGTAATATACTATAAGTTTCTTCTCAAATTAATCATAGGGTCATGACTCTATGATAGTTAATTGTGTCTAGTAGTTCTTATGTGGATACTTAGTTTTCTTATTTTTATTAGAAAGGTTTGACTATTATCGTAAAAACTTTTAGTTTCACACTACTTTTTATATATATGTGATAAATGAATGCTAAGAGGCTTGTATAAGAGGTCTGAAAGGTTGAGTATGCCATGCACTAACTTTGAGGTGCTCTCGGGTCGTGACAAGAGCTAACTGGTAGAGGCTTTGAAGACCTCTCATATAACTAAGTAATGATCATGGAGGAAAAATCAATATCAAATCCCTCCAGCACTGTTGTTACACTTACCACCCGTAACCATGATATTACATTGTCATTCTTTATGGGCGAAATCTTATTTTTGGAATCCACAACTAGAAAAACTTAACAACAAATATGAGAGTGGGTTTCTTAATGCTCACGCCTTTAGTGGTAACCCACCATGCCTGCTCCCCATCAGTAACAATCTGACTAGCTAGCTAGTGTAACAATATCTTTTTTTTCTTGGCAGTACGTTGGAACTCTGCTCCTTGAACATTGTCCCATCTATAATCAATTTATGTCATGTTGACTTCCCATTAATGATGATGTTTTGTATTTTACAGAGAGGATTGGATGGTGGTATCAAAGATATCGAAATAGATCCCACGAACTAGTGTTGCTATGAGGGGTACCTTAGATATGGGTCAGACACTCTTATGTGAGAACCCAAAGAGTAGTCGCATAGGAAGCATAGAATTTACTTACAATCTCCAGATTATATGTGCCTAGGTCTCAGTCCATCCACTCAAACTAATGTCGTTAAAAAAGCCGATGGATCTCTGGTAGAGTGTGTAGGATCCATGTTAGGACCTGTCACTCCTTGATATTAAGATGCGACATCTTCTTATTATCATTAAATAATTTTTCATATCGGCAGATTTTCAATTGCACCTCAACATGCTACCTATTGAAATCCCAAGTAACCGAAGTCTGATAAGTGTTAGGTAGAATCGGGAAATACCATGAACTATAGGCCTCATAAGAAGGGTAGCTCGATCATGTGCACTGCAGCAGGTGATAAAGTCAAAAGAAGACCCTGAGGGAGACCCTGCAACAGAACCAAAATAAAAAACATCTCCTGACCCGAAAATAAAACCAGCTAGTGACCCACAAGTGTGTCTTCCTCATTAGAAAAGGAGACAAAGATTATATCACTTACCACCTTCCATGCTGTATTTCGAGTAGAATGATGTGTGGCTGGGATGTCCTTGTATTCAGTTGAAAATGATAGAAATGTTTCTCCGTTTTTGTATTGTTGTCAATCATCCTAAAAGTTGGGACAAATGGTTTTGATTTGCCTCTCTTTGTGTAGTTTACTTGATCATGGGTGACATGGTACCTGTGGAGGCATTGTTCATCCCTAAATAACAACAAAAAACACTCCAAATAATTTTACAACTAAGAATGAACAAAACAATAACATATATGAAAAAGTAGGATACGATGGCCACCCACGGACAGTGGAATTACATATGGCCCGTGGAACACCTCCGTAGATCAGATATTCCTAGATTTTGATTGCTCATGGAAACCACAGATGTAAAAAATGGTACGTATATCAATCTATGGACTGTAGTCCACATCCGTTGTTTAACAGATAGTGAAATTTTCAAGTTCCACCATCCAAAGACTTAATCTAAGGTCCATATATTGATCTATGGTCTGAAGAAAAGGTCTCGGGGGTGGGGTATGTACCTTCTATAGGACATATCTCAATTTGAAACACAAAATTTTAGCCATTTTAAACAATATCCTAGTCTAACCATGTATTATAACATTGAACTTGCTAGATTGTCATTCTAAGGGTTCTCATTACTCAATTCTATAGTATCTTGAAACAAGATTCGGAACCGTAAGTCAAATCTCAAATTTATTCTATTATTCTACAAGTTTTATGCACAAAGCAACACACAATAACAATCTATCATTCCAACGGTGTTTACTAATTAATTTTATCATGTATTCAGGAAACTACCTAACGTCAAGACCTAATTCCTGACTTCCGATAACCACGACGAATTTGAATTTCAAAGTGAAGAATAAGTCATTTACTTTTCAAGAAAGGGAACTAGGGTATTTTTCAGTGAACCACAACTTCTTTAAACACCTACTTGCTTTTAGCACCAAATCCGAACATCAGATGCCTGAATAGACTTTAGGGGTAAGAGGGTTTGGGGGAAAGGGATTGTTTATTTTAAGGTTATGAAAAGGATGATTTATGGGGGTGTTATAGAATGATTTTTGAGTAATTTAGGGGATTGGAACATTTAGAAGTAGTTCGGGAATGAAAGGAGGTAAGTTAGAGTGATTTAAAATGGGGGATTTTAAATAGGAGGGAATCTTGTTAGGGTCGGGAAAACAAGGTTTTTGACACTAGAGACCCCATCTATGGTACGTGTGTTGATCTACGGTCCGTTGATAGGGGCTATAGATGATCTAAGAATAAAAAAAATATTTAGCACTCACGTGGGAAAATACGGAAACTACTCAGGGTCCGTAGAATAAACTATGAACCGTCAATGGGGTGCGTAGACATTTGCACTAGACCTTTTTTTGCAGATGATTATTTTCACCCCTAAACATATAACAACCATTAACAGTTTATTTTTACATTTTTCTGGAGTCTTCTTAGATACTGACCACATGCTATGTCTATCTAACAATAAAATTAAATTAATAGACCTATCGTTGGCCAGATTTTACAAATACGGAAAGAAAACTACTAAAGAAAAATAGAAACCTATCATTCGCTAGACTTTAAATCTTTGGTTGCCGCCCAACCATCGTTTCATTTACCGTAGCCGTATGATGAAAGCCTCTTGATTACTCATACTTCATCAAGATAGTAGGCCTCAATGACTTCTTTCACGATCTTCGCATTTCTTAGATAAAGCATGATCCTCTACTAGTTTACCTTGAATCTTGTTCTTTCACTATTCTCGAGCTCCACTGCTCTATGTCGAAATAATTTCTTAAGTAAGAATGGACATGTCTTATTCCACTTGATCTTGCCTAGAAACAAGCACAACATAGAGTTTAAAAGAAACACGAGATCGCCCAAAACAAAATCTGGTTTTTCAATCCTTTGATCGTGGTAGTTCTTCATCTTCTCTTTCTACAACAATGAACGTTAATAGGATTTTAGGAGAAAATCATCTAGATTATTGAAGTCATTAACTCTTTTATTAGACGTAGCACCCCATTCCAAATTGAGCTTCTTCATTGCCCAGATAGCCTTGTGTACTAGATCTACCCACAAATGACAAGAATTCACATATACATGTTGATATGGATGCATACCAATGGAATTCTTTTATGCAGTGCGATAAACACATAGAGCATCATGATGCTTCGTTGACCAATAAATTCTAGTGACATTTATAGTCTTTACAAAAATATGTTTGATCTCTTTGGTGGACACCTCAACTTGTCCACTATTCTGCGTGTGTAAGGAGATGCTACATTATTGGGACCACCAGATTTCTCAAGTAGTGCCTTTAACAACTTATTGAAAAAGTGGGAAACTCCATCACAAATAATATACCTAAGTTTACCAAATTTAGAGAAGATATTTGTTTTAAAGAATGTGATGACACTGTCACATTTATTGTAGGAGACTTGATTGCTTCTACCCACTTCGGAACATCATAAATTACTACAAGAATATACATTATCCCATGTGAACTTAGAAATGGCCGCATAAAATCAATATCCCAAACATCTAACATCTATATCATCAATTTTTTATTAATAGAGAGTTGTTACCTTTTCGAAATTCTTCCTTCCTTTTACCAACAGTCACAAGACTTGTCAAATTGATAAGCATCTTAGTGGATGGTAGACAATAATACTCGTACATAAATATTTTATGCGCAGTTCGGATAAACTATGATGCCCGCCAACAGACAATGAATGGAATGCCAGAAGTATACTCAACATCTCAAAATTTGGCACAGTACGACAAATAAAACCATCAGTACAACTACGATACAAATATGGATCGTCCTAGAAGAACTTCTTCACATCATTCATAAAATTTTTCCATTGGTGAAACAAAAAAACTGGAAGCACCAAGTCGCTTTTCAAATAATTAACAAAATAAGTGAACCAAGTGATCAGATCCTGAGAAGCAACAAATACCTATTCATTTATGCTTGTATCATTAATTCCAGCCCTATCAACAAGATTAAACGTATCCTCTTCCTCTAATTTTGACAAGTGATTGGCAACTTTGTTTTTGTTCTCCTTTCTATCTTTCACTACAAAATAAAACACTTGCAACAACAGTACCCATCGATTTAAACTGGATTTTGGATCATTCTTTTCCATAAAATATCTCCATGTAAAATGGTCAATATGGAATATGACATTAATACAATGTAGAGTCATCAATAAGGACTAGGTATGTTTGGTCGTTCTTGTCTAAATTGGAATTTAATAGGGATGGGCTAAGCTTTTTGGATCCCATTTAAGAAATGAGCTTTTTAGCCCGGCATGCATAAGTTCTTTTATTTATGGGCTTGAAATATATCGGTGGAGTTGGCCCGCGAGCTATATGATGAAATTAAAAATAAAATATAATATCAAAATTTAAAATTAAATAGATTTCGAACTCAAAAAAATTAGGTTAATATTGCTATATAAGTATTTTTACTTTTACATCAAAAATATAATAAATATGATAAAGATAATTTTATTTGTTTAATTGATTAAGAAATAGTAACAATAACATAATGTAATATAGATTTGTCAATATTTATTATAAATTTTAAATTATAATATACATTTTAATTTAATAATTATAAAAAATATATAATTATTAAAAAAGTGGGTTGTCCCGTCAACCTTGTCTCGACGTACTTGTTTTATGGGAAATTCGTTTTTTGTCCCACACAAAAAATTTTGCTAGACGAGCCTAGCCCGTGAAATGTCAAAGCATGTAAGGGTTAGTCCGCATGGGGTGAGCTAACCCATATTGAAAAACTTTAGTACAAAGCATGTATGATGAAAGTTTCTAGAATGCAAAAACCTCTACAAGAATCTTTCGTTCCGTCATAGTGTTATTCTTCTGGACCACATTTAGAGCATTGCTAGCATAGTAAATAGAATGAAGAATATTCTGTTGTCTCTGTTGGAATGACATACCAAGCGCCACTCCAGTTGTAGCACATATTACATCGAACCGATGTCCCCAATCCAGTGAAATAATGATTGCTGAAGAAAATAACTTATTATTAAACTCTCTAAATTCTCTCAAGCAAGCATGGTAAAATTCAAAATTTATTTCATTTTTCATAGTTTTCACAAAGGTTGTGCAATTTTAGAGAATTTTTCATAAACCTCCAACGTAATCCAGCATTCTCAAGAAAAATTCTCATAAATTTACTAGAGATAGATTAGGGAAGCTTTTTTATTACATCAACTTTAGCTCTATCAACCTCAATACAATTCTCAAAGATGTGATGCCCCAAAACTATACATTCTTTCACCATAAAAGTGACAATTTTAAAAATATAGTACATTTTTCACCAGTTTTAGGTAACTCGTCCAAATACTCAAAGCACCGATCAAAATATTCACCTACCAGAAAGAAATCATCCATGAAAACCTCAATAGTGTCCTCATCCATATTGGAGAATATCTACATCATACAACGCAGGGAGGTCGTTAGAGGATTGCACAACCCAAATTGCATATGTTTTAATGAATAAGTCCCATATACGAAAGTAAAGGTGGTCTTCTCTTTGTCTCTCGGAGCGATAATAATTTGATTGTAACTTAATTAACCATCAAAGAAACAGAACAAAGCCTTACTTTCAAGTCTATCCAATATGTGATCAATGAATGGCATAGGAAAGTGGTCATTTTCTATTCAGATGTTCAATTTCAAGTAATCCATACAAACTCTCCATCCGGTCACAGGCCGCATAAGAACAAGCTAATTTTTTTTAATCCCACAATAATACCACCATTTTTTGGGACACACTGAACAAGACACACCCAAAAACTATTTTCAATGAAATAAACAGCTCCAGCATCCAACCACTTGATGATCTCCTTTTTAACTACCTCTTGCATAGTAGGATTTAGTCTTCTCTTGTTCTCGATACTAAGCTTGTAATCTTGCAAGATTTGTAATTTGTGATAACAAATACTAGAATGGATCTCAATATTGTCAATAATAGTCCACTTAATAGCTCGGCTGCACCTTTTCAACACTCATACCAAACACTTTACTTATTGCCCTTTTAAATCTTCAACATTGAGTGTACTCCCTATCCAACATTATATAGAGCCTCATATGAGTGTCAAAGGTTGTTAACATTGTTTTATGAAATCAAATAATGATTATGTTATTTAGAATGTTTAATAGTGAAGATGTCAGAAAACGTCCATGACATCCGAAGAGCAGTGAAATAGGGGCTACTTTATTGTAGCCTATTTCACAGGCTTTAAAGAGTTGGAATTTGATAAAATTTTGTGGAAAGGTGTCAAAAATGTATTAGATTGCATTTAGGGTCTAATAGTCTTGGTATGACAACCCAAGGACTACTCAAAGGGACCTTGGAGAGTACCCTTGTATTTGACCAAAATTTGCAAAAGTAGCTTGTAAAAAAAAAAAAGACTACCAAAGATTTCAGGCGATGAGGCATAGGTTGGATTACGGGGCATCGATGCCTCCATCATTGAACACTTAACAAAAATCTAAAAGTGGCCAAGTATGGATGTGCAGGACGGTGGGGGAGGAAAGATTCTACTAACCTACAGACCTTAGGTCGGGGTCTCGTAGGTCAGGCCTGCAATTTCAGTGTCCTGTTTTAAGTGAGTTAAATTTATTATTTAATTATTTAGGGATTTTATTAGATTTTATGGGGTGGTTAATTAAGGTAATGAAGTGACTATATAAATTACCTAAGTCTAACCCTAACTTAACTCCCCCCAATTCCCAAACTCAAATTACTCTACCTTCTCTCTACTTTCTCTCTCCCAGAGAAGACTTCATTGAAGGGAAAGTTCTAAGGGTTCTAGGGCTTCTCTAACATCACTTTTATCGATAAATTTTCAATTAATATAAATTTATGGGAACCTTTTACCTTTGGTATACCTTTCCCCAAAGGTCTCTTCCAAAATTAGGTTCATGATGATTAATTGCAAATGGGTTTCTTCCTAATCTGAAAGTGATCTTTCAAAATTTTATTGTTCTATATTTATAATGATTATTATGATTTTATTATGATGTATTATTGTTTAATTATGGTACTTCTTAATGTTAAACAGAGTATGTGGAATAGATCATGAATTGACAATAATTCCTAACACTAGGTTATGAACTAATGTTTAATTCATTAGTATTGATGCAATTGACTTATTTCTTGTTTTAATTACTATTTAATGATTTTATTACACCTATTTATGCATAATTTTATAATGTATGATTTTAAGATCAATGATGATGGCTTTTGAAGTAGAATTGGTAATACTTTGTCAGTCTTGAACCTTTACTTAAATTTTGATTGCTTGTACTTGGTGTTGACTTTCAATTGAAGAATATCTTGTGATTTTAATAATTAGGTGTTGATATTATGATTTATTTAAAAACTATCGATTCTATGAAGGTGTGAGATTATCTTTATTATTTAATGATAGAATATTGGTTATGAATTTCCTATGTGCCTTATTATGAGATGATGATGATAATGCGTTAATCTCACATATAAGGGTTGTATCGAAAGGATATTCTCATGAAATTCCTAATGAGATAATGATTATGAATACATAAGGGGTTACTCTACTATGACCTAAACTAAGTTATGATCATTAATGAAAAAGATAAAGGCATTTCAAAAGGTACTCTAGCTTAGCAGTGAGTGAACTAGTAGTAAGGAGTGTCCCTTCCCAAGTAATTAGGCAAGTTAGGTTCACTATTATACTCATAATATTGGAGACTATAGTGAAATTTCCATAAAGAGGTTTCCAAGAATATCTCCTAGTTCATTAACTATGTTGCCCCCCTAGGACTAATATCTAGTGGATCCACCAAGAAAGCTATGTTCATGTTTTGATACGACCTTGGCAAGTAGTCCACCTTCTTTCGATGTAGAATTGTATGACACCAGATTCCAGATTTAGATCTTTGGTCCATGGAAGTTAAGGCAAGTGTTCTCGAAAGTAAAATAAAGTATTGAAGTCAACACTAAGTAGGGTGACCTAAGGGGTGTGACATAGTCTAGGTAGGGGTATGGGACTCTAACTATACATTAGACTAGTTGGCTTTGAGGGAAGTCCTACAAGATTGTTATTATGTCTATAAACTAAATGATTATGAATATGTTGACTTTACATGTTGATGATCCTATATGATGTTAGATTGATTTATGAGCATGTTATTGGTTTATATTGTTAAATATTATGATGACTATTGTTGATGCAATGTTATGTGAGTTTAGACATTGCTTCTGGTCCTTTGTTAGGTTTACTTAGTTGTGTAAAGTAATGAGGCTTTTCTTGGTCATTGCACTTGTAGACTTAATGGTCGGTTATGAGTAAGGGTCATGTATATGTTTAGATGTTTTGAACTCTTCTTTATTATATGATGTTATAACATGATGTTGGAGTTTTTTTGGTTATGTACTAAAGAATATTATTGTACATGTTAACTTAATAATGCTTGATGATGTTGGTTTTGTGTTGTAAATGGTCTTGTCTTAAATAATATATTTAAGTATTGGCCTATATGGGTTCTTGGTTGAGCATAAGGATTTTCAAAGTCACTTAGCATGGTTTAGAACAAATGTCCACTTTAACATGATTTCAAATGTTCTATGTGAATAATTCCATACTTAGTACAAATATGTACTAACCCATATTTGTATGTTTCTATAATTATGTAGGTTCTTGATGTTGAGCATTTAGTGGGCCTTTGAAGAGTACTTGGACTATCATTCTCCAAGATTGGTAGGTCCTCACCTTCAAAAAATGATGCCACTACCTAGCTATTTGATTTTGTTTTAGTTTTAAATATAATTTATTTTTGTCTGTTTAATTTTAATATTATTATTTTATATACATATAGGTGGCTTTTGTTGTAATCAAGTAAGGGTTATGCTCAACTATTTTACTCAATATAAATTGTTTAAATGTGAGATATATCCTATTAGAATATCTTTATGCATTATGTATGTGCTCTAAAAGTAGAAGCCTATGTTATGCATCCTAAGTTAGGAATCTATGTAAACTCCCTATGTATATATAATGTGTAAGTAAGAGGTCAATGTAAGCCTCACAAAGATATATACATATTGAAAGTTGAAACTTTTTTCTGCAATTTAACCTATGATATGCTATGACGAGTGCTAATAGGTTGTCTTAGTCCTCTCAGAGGATGCCGTTGTCGGTTATCTCTTGGTGGTGCTCCCTGGATGTGACAAACTTGGTATCAGAGCATGAGGTTGAATTTCCTTGGGATCGATGTATCACTAAACCACATCTCTTTTAACCTAAACATGTTACTGTGGTTATTGGTATGAATACAAGAAGGGCAGCCCTAAGTTGGCCCAAGGAAGGCATTGCTAATGCGGGAGCTCAAGACAACAAAGCTCTTCCGCAAGACAATCAAGTCCCTCCACTTGATCAAGTGCCTATGGGTTATCATGTTCTGTTCGCCCCTTCACCTATGACATATTGTGAGATGAGGACGACTTTTCTCAATTTGTTCCAAGCCATGACTTCCCAAGATAATGTCGTCACTTATCAAGTCCAAGCTATGATGGATCAAATGAATCGGGGAGTTGAACTCCATATGATTCCACATGCTAGCACTATGGCTTTTCATCTGAGTGAGTTTACCAAGATGAACCCTACTATGTTCGTTGGGTCAAAAGCGAATGAAGACCCTCAATATTTCCTTGATGAGGTATACAATATCTTTTTTTCTATGGGTGTGATTATGGGTAAAAAGGCCGAGTAGGCTTCCTGTCAACTAAAAGATGTGCCTCCCACTTGGTAAACCCAATAGAGGGATAATAGGATGCTAAGAGGTAGTTCGGTGACTTGGAGATTTTCAAGATAGACATCTTTGATAGGTACTTTCCCAGATTGTTCAGGGAAGATAAGGTGGAAGAATTTATCAACCTCATTCCAAGAGGTATTAGTGTACTTGATTAGTCCTTGAAGATTACAAAATTTTCTATGTATGCTCCATCTTTGGTATATAACCCATGGGATGAGATTAATCGTTTTATTACGGGAGTGTCCTATGACTTGGTCGAAGAATATCTTTCGGATATTCTTCATGATAATATGAATACCTCTGATCTAATGGTTCAAGTGGAAGAAAGTAGAGTAAGGAGTGAAAGTGGTTCTTCCAAAGGGATGTTTAAAATTCATGATAGGTATATATTTAAGAAGTGGTTCTCCAATAAATTTCCTCAGAAATTTCACAAGGCTCGTGATAATAGGGTGTCTAACGGTAAATCTGAAAAGGTATGAGAAACTACTTCACCAAGCAAGAATCATACTTGTGTAAAGTGTGGCGAGAAACATATGTGTGAATGTGTAGTTAGGATGGAAATTGTTTTGGGTATGGTAAAAGTGGTCACAAGGTTAGAGATTTCCCTAATGTGAAGGTACAAGACAAGATTAGTGGGAAACCAAATGGTTCTAATGTTGAAGCTCCAAGAAAAAATCTCTTTTATGCTCTCCGCTAAGTGGCAGACAAGAAAGTTCTCTAATATGGTGACCTGTATTTTACAAGTCTTCTTTTTAAATGTTTATACTTTACCTGATCCATGTGCTACATTGTCATATGTTACTCTTTTGATATCTTGAAAGTTTTATATTTTTCCCGATATATTTAGTGAACCTTTTATTGTAACCACCGATGTAGGTGATTCGGTGGTTGCAAAGAGGATATATACAAATCGTCCTATTATATTGCCCAAAAAAGTTACCCATGTGGAATTAGTAGAACTTTATATGGTTGATTTTGATGTGGTTTTAATAATGGATTAGTTGAATGCTTCTATTGTTTCCATTGATTGTAAGACAAGAGTGGTCATGTTTAATTTTCCTATTGAACTCATCTTAGAGTTAAAGAGGGAAAGTTCTATTTCTACAGGTCGTATAATTTCTTGTCTAAAGGCTTGTAAGATGATCTCTAAAGGGTGTTCATACCATATTGTAAGAGTCAAAAATTTAGATTCTGAAACACCTCAAATTGAGTTAGTCCCCATGGTAAGGGAATTTTCGGAGGTCTTTGCTTATGATCTTCCCGGAATTTCTACCGAATAGGAAATTTATTTTTGTATCGATTTTCTACCGAATACAACTCCCAATTCAATTCCTCCTTGTAAGATACCTCCAGAAGAATTTAAAGTGTTTATGGCTCACCTGAAGGATTTAACATACAAAGGCTTCATTCAACCTAGCATTTCCTCATTGGGTTCTTCAGTTCTATTTGTGAAAAAGAAGGATGGGTAACTTAGGATGTTTATTGACTATCCACAACTTAATAAATGATTAAGAATAAGTATCCTCTCCGTCGAATTACAAACTTGTTTGACTAACTCCAATGGGCGAGCTAAATTGACTTGAGGTCGGAATATCACCAACTTAGAGTTAGAGATGAAGATATCCCAAAATGTCCTTTCAAACAATATATGGTCACTATGATTTTAGGGTAATATCTTTTAGGTTGACTAATACTCCGGCGACATTTATCAACCTAATGAATAGGGTGTTCAAAATTTTTCTAGATGCCTTTATGATTGTTATCATAGATGACATCTTCGTATATTCGAAGAACGAGGGTGAACATATGGAACACTTGAGGGTGGTGTTACATGTCTTGATGGAACACCTACTACTTGCTAATTATGGAAAGTATGTGTTTTTGTTAAGGTCGGTGCTGTTTCGTGGTCATGTCGTATACAGTGAAGGTGTAGAGGTTGATTCAAAAATGATCGAGGCAGTTAGAAATCGACCTACACCATTAGATCCAACCGATATTAGAAATTTCTTGGGTCTAGCTAGGTATAATAGGAGGCTTGTGGATGGTTTTGTTTCCAATGCATCTCCTTTAAACACATTGATCCAAAATAATATGAAATTTGAGTGCTCGGAGATTTGTGAAAGAAACTTCCATATCTTGAAGAATAGGCTTACCAGTGCTGTAGTGTTTACATTACCAAATGGTACCAAGTATTTTGTGGTATATTCTTATTCATCCCGTGTGGGATTGGGTTATGTCCTTATGGAACATGGGAATGTTATAGCCTATGCCTATAGGAAACCCATGATTCATGAGAAGAACTACAAGTTAGCGACTATGGTGTTTTCCTTGACAATATGAAGGCATTACTTATATGGTGTTCATGTTGATGTGTATACCGACCACAAAAGTCTTCAAATCTGCATATTCTAAAGGATTTAAATCTAACATGACGAAAGTGATTGTAATTGTTAAAAGATAACATCATCAGTGTTCTCGACTACCTCTAGAAGAACAACGTGGTCGGATGATCTAATTCGTATGAACGTGGGTAGCGTGTCTCAAGTGGAAGAAGAAAAGAAAGACTTGGTGAAGGATGTCTATAGGTTTAATCGTTTGGGTTTTTAATTGAAAAATTCTCCTAATTGAAGTTTTGTGGTCCATTATACTCCGAATAGTCTTCGGAGGGTTAGGTGAAGTCTGTGCAACGCCTTTATCCATCATTGATTGTGTTAAAGGATTCAGTTGTTTGTAAGCATAATGAGTCATTATCCATAGGGGAGATGGTGTTTAGAGGTACCACAGGAGGTTATGTGTTCCCAATGTTGATTATTTGACAAGATGGGACCTAGAGGAAGCTCATGGTTCCCGTTATTCAATTCATCTTGATTCTTCAAACATGTATCATGACCTTAGATAAGTAATTCGGTGGGATGGCTTAAAAAGCGACATAGCGGTATTTGTTGCAAAGTTTCAAAAGTACAAACTAGTGAATGTTGAGCAATAATAGATAGGTGGCTTACTACAAGAAATAAAAATTCCCACGTTGATGTGGAATGACACTAATATAGATTTCATAGTAGGATTGAATTGGACATCAAGGGAAAATGAATCTATATGGGTGGTTGTGGATAGGTTGACGAAATCTACTAACTTTATCCCCATTACATCTACTTGTTATTCGGCAGAAGAGTATTAAAGAATCTATCTCAATGATATTGTTAGTCTTCAAGGGATCCCTTTATCTAATTTACTTATCAATTTTGGAGGTTGTTACAAAAAGTGATTGGTACTAAAGTGTAGTTATGTACCACTTTTAATCCGCAAAAAGATGGTCAAGCGGAGCGTACTATTCAAAAACATGAGGATATGATTAGAGATTTTTTAATTGATTACAAGGGATTTTGGGATGAACACTTCCCTTGGTTAAGTTGTGTTATAACAAGAGCTACCATTTGAATTTATCCATGGCTCCTTTTTGAAACTTTGTATTAAAGGAGATGCAAATCTCCGGTTGGTTGGTTTGAGATCGGCGTGTCTTCACTCTTTTTTCTAGAATTGATCTATTAGACTTTGCAGAAAGATCATATCATAAGGAACCAATTGAAATTAGTCTATATTCAGATAATATTTTATGCCGATAATATAAGAAGAGATTAGAATTTGAAGAAGGTAATAAGGTGTATTTGAAAATTTCACCTATGAAAGGGGTTATGATATTTAAAAAGAAAGGGATGTTATGTCCTCTCTATGTGGGTCAATATGAAATTTCTCAAAGGGTTGGTAAGGTTGCGTATGAGTTCAGATTACCTAGTTAGTTAGCTTGAGTTCACCCGGTATTCCATGTCTCTATGCTTAAGAAGTGCATTGGTGAACCCGAGTCTATTGATCCTATTGAAGGTCTAGATGTTGATAAGAACCTCTCCTATGAAGAGGTTTCAGTGGAAATCCTTGATCGACAACTGGAGATGTTTAGGAACAAAGAGGTGACCAACGTAAAGATTATATGGAGGAACCACAAAGTTAAGGGAGAAACATGGGAGGTCGAGGCCAAAATGAAGTCTCGTTATAATTATCTCTTTTCTAATTAAGGTTATTTGTTCCTATAAATGATGAATATAATGATTAAAATTGAATTCTATTTATTTTGCAAAGATATGCATAATTATGGTAAAAACAATTGCCAAAATGAGTCTTCATAGAAATATGCTTTTTTGTTTGATTTGCACTCATTTTTTTATTTGGTATGATGTTGTGTTGATGAAATGATATTGAGCATGTTGATATGTTTTGAAAAAAGTTTCAGCATAAGTGAGTTTTTGAGCTTATGTTGATGTTGAGAAGGAAATCCCTTATGTTCTGATGTTGAGCTCTTATATAAAGTAAGTGATATTTTGAGTTTCTTTGTGTAAGTACCATGTTGTTATGAATATTTGAGTTGTAACTCATGTATTAACATGGTTTTTTTTGTTTGTCTACTTGCATTGAGTATATCCTTTTCCTATATGATATGTTAGTGTCATTTGGGGACGAACGTTCCTAAGGGGGGATAACGTAATATTCCAAAAGTTCAATATATAATCTAGAGCCTCATATTTGTATCTAAGGTTGGTATAACTTTTTTAAGAGCTAAAATAATCGTTATAAGTTATTTAGGAAGTTTCAGAGTCAAGACGTCAATAATGTCCATGACCTCCACAGACTAGTGAAAGAGGGGCTTATGTGTATTAGCCTATTTCACGGGATTTTAGGAGTTGAAATCTGATTAAATTTTTTATAAAGATGTCAAAGATGTATTAGAGTTCGTTTAGGGTCGAAATTTCTAGGTACGACTCCCCAAGAACCACCCTAAGATTCATTGGAGAGGACCTTTGCATTTGACCCAAATCTGCAAAAGTAGGCAGTGACTACATATGATTGAAGGCGACGAAGTATAGGTTGGACGATGGGGCTTCGATTCTTCCGTCATTGAAAACATATCCACTTTAAAAAAAGGTAAAAATGATAATTGTCTAACTACATCGACGGATGTGCACGACGATGTGAGAGGCAAGCATCGACTGACCTACAGACCGTAGGTCTGGCTGCATTTTCACAATACAATTTTAAGTGAGTTCAATTAATTTTATAATTAGTTAGGAATTTAATTAGAGTTTTAGTGGTGGTTAATTATGTAATCTAAGTTACTATATAAACTACCCAAAGTCTATATTAAACTTAACATCCCATATTTCCCAAACTCAAATTACTCTACCTTCTCAACATTCTCTCTCCCCAAGAAAACTGCATTGAAAGGAATGTTCTAAGGGTTCTAGGGCTTGAATAACATTACTTTTATCCATTAATTTCCATGAATTATCAATGTATTGGAACCTTTAACCTTGGGGATTCATATTGCCAAAGGGCTCTTCCAAAAATCATTTAAAAAAAATTAACTGCATACGGGTTTCTTCCTAATCCGAAATTGATATTTCAAATTGTATTTTTCTTTATGCCTAATGATTATTATGATGTATTATTGTTAAAATATTGTAGTTCTTGATGTTAAATCTAATATGTGGAATATATTATGAATTGACCCAATTTCCCTAACCCTAGTTTATGAACTTATGTTTAAATGATTAGTATTGATGCAATTCACTTAGTTCTTGTGTTAATTACTATCTCAGGATATTACTACACCTATTGATAGATTAAATTTGATTGTTTTAGGGTAACACCAATGATGATGCTTTTGAAGGAGAATTGGTAAGACTTTGTCGTATTGAACCTTTACTTCAATTTCATTGGCTTGTACTTGGTGATGAAGTATAATTGAAGCATATCTTCTTATTGTATTAAGTAGTTGTTTGTATGATTATTCAACTAAAATGTATTGATTATGTGAAGGTGTAATATTATGTTTAAGATGTAACGATATAAGGTTGTTATGAATTACCTTTGTGTCTTATTATGAAATAATAATGAAAACATGTTGATCTCACATATAAGGCTTGTATTGATAGAATATTATCATACATTTCCTAATGATCATATGACTATTTCTATACAAGGGGTTAGTCTCGTATGATCTAAAATAATTTATGATCGTTAGATGAAAACTTAGTGACATTTCAAAAGGGACTCTAGCTTAAAAGTGAGTGAAATAGTAGTGCGGAGTGTCCCATCCAAAATAGCGATGGTAGGTTCACTATTATACTCATGAGATTGGATTCTATAATTCAATGTTCATGAAGAAGTTCCCAAGGATATATCCTAGTTCTACTATGTTGCCCCCACAGGAATACTACCTAGGGACCAACATAGATTGTTATGTTCATGTTATGATACTACCTTGGTATGTATTCCACTTTATTTCGGCGTAGGGTTTCATGACACCGGATTCGATACTTAGATCTTTTTGTCTAAATTTGTTGAGGAAACCGTTTCCAAAAGTAAAAAGAAGTAATGAAGTGAACAATAACTAGGGTGACTTATGGGGTTTCCCTTAGTCGAGGTAGGGGGATGGGATTGCACATATGCATTAAAATAGTTCGCCTCGTGGGGAGTCCTAAAAGGTTGATCTTATGTCGATAAAGTGAATGATTATCCACATTTTAACTTTACATTTTGATGATACTATAAGATGTTAGTTTCACTTATGAACATTCTATTGGTTTATATTGCTAAATATGATGATGACTAGTCTTGATTCTATTTAATTGGAGTCTTATCATTTCTTCTGGTCCTTTGTTGGGTTTTCTTGGGTGGGTAAGGTTATGGGGATTTATTTGTTCATTGCAGTAGAAGACTTAATAGTGGGTTATGAGTAAGGGTCTCGCATATGTTCTAATGTTATGAACTCTTATACATTCTTTGTTGTTATAACATGACGTTTGAGTTATTTTGGTTATCTACTAAAGAATGATATTACACATGTTGAATTGATTATACTTGATAATGTTGGTAATGTGTTTTACATTAACTTGTATTAAGGAATATATGTTATTATTGGCTTATTTGGGTTCTTGGTTGTGCTTAAGGCTTTTTAAAATCACTTAGCGTGGTTCTAAAAAATTTCCCCTAGCATGATTTCAAATGTTTTATGTGCATGATTCCATCGTTAGTATAAGTTTGTACACACCTATATTTCTATGTTTCGACAATTATGTAGGTTCCACTCATTGATCTTTTAGGGGGCCATTGGAAGATAACTTTGACTCTCATAATCCAAGTTTGGTAGGTCCTCACCTTTTGAGGACGATGCCACTATCTATCAATTGGGCGTTGTTTTAGTATTAAATACAATTTAGTACCCTCTCTTTCAGTTAATGACTATTATTGTATAAGCCTATATGTGGCTTTTGTTCTAATAAAGTAAGGGCTATACCTGAATGTTGTACCCGATATTGATGGCTTAAATATGTGACATTTCCTTTTGGAATATCTTTACATATTATGTATGTGAACTAAACTATGTAATGCGTCATATGTGACGAGTCTATGTAAACTCCGTATGTATATATAATGTGTAAGAGAGAGGTCTATGTAAACCTTAAAAGATATATGTATATGAAAATTTGTAGATTTTCTGCAATTTAACCTATTATATGTTATGACGAACGATAAGAGGTTAGTCTTAGTCCTCTACAAGAACGATGAAGCCGATTACGTCTAGGGGGTACCCCCGGGTGTGACAGAAATTTATTTTAAATAGATAACAGCATGAGATTTTCTCTAGAACAAAGATCACATAGTGCCTTAGAGAAATAATAGAAGCCAATGGTACATGAGATACTGAAGGCACAAGGATACTACTTCTTTTGCACAAGAGACCTGTTACAATAGTGCTATAGTTTTGTTACCTATCATGATCTTTGAAACTCACGTACAATTTCTTTGTCACCATGTCTATCGTAAACATAGCATACCCATTCCTCCAAAGCTTCTATCAACGAAACATTGATTGAAAGTTGTTACAACATAGTACTAAATATGCGGTATTTTCTTTCTTCATTCTTCTTCCCTAACCTCTATGTGAAGGGAGGTGGAAGCCTGGGTATGGGAACAACTTTCTAAGTTACCTCCATTTATCTCCTTTCGCATTCTTAGTCTCTCCAATAACGTTAACCACAACATTTTTACTAGTCGTAGTTTTCTCTTAATATAGCGTAGCTGGATAGATTTTTTGCTTACCCTCGGGAGTAGTGACTATCATACAATGCCCATCATTCATCAGATTCTTGATGGTATTTCTCGGAAGAGTTCCAGGTTAACATGGCTTCACTATTGTAAACAACTTATTCAGTTGTTGCTCAATATGCTTGATTGATTAGAATTTTCATCATCACGTATTAGAACAAACTCTCTCAATGATTTAACATAGTGATAGTTCGGTGCGTAAGTTGCAAATGTGGTTCAATACAAAGTCACGAATTCTCGGATATACAACAATGCCTTGCCTGCACATCTTCATTTATAATATACAGAACATGAATAAACCTACGATCCGTATATAACCTTTATAGATGCTCTTTTCTGCACTTCTTTCAACTCAGTCTCCAATTTCCATGTCTTAACATATTTCCTAAAAATATGAGAAAAAATATATAAACCAATACAAAATGTCCCTAGACACACATGCAACTCTTAACTGAATTGTATAAAAAAAATACCGCAAACTCATGGTACATCAGTACCTCTTTCGGAGATAATGGGCAAGGGTACCCCATGTTACCTTACTGTCTCACCCAAATACAACATGGATTATTCATCCTACAAAAAAGAAACCTTCACGGGAATTAAATGGTTAGCTTCTTTATTCGGTCAACTATAACCCAAATTCAATCATATCGTCGCTAGTTTGAAACAACCCTACTATGAAGTCCATATTCACGTATTCACACTTCAAAGTAGGAATACGAATTGCTTGAGATAGACATCCCGATTTTAAATGATCAACCTTCATTTATTGGAAATTCTTACACTTGGCCACAAAACTCACTATTTTCTTCTTCATCCCATTTCACAAATAGATCTCCTACAAATCATGATACATCATGGTGGCTCCCAAGTGTATAATATATCAAGAACTATGGGCTTCAGAATAAATATGTTCCCTAAAGTCGTCAACATTTGGAACACATAACTAATCGTGATGTCACGACCGGGGAGCACCCCCAGCCGTAACTCACGTCGTTATCCTTAGAAAGGACTAAGACAAGCCTTTTAGCATTCGTCATTACATATCATAGGTTTTAAATATTGAAAAAAATTAAAATTTATCAAAAATATACATAGTGAGGTTTACATAGACGTCTTGCATACTACTTATGGAGTTTACTTAGACTCTTCACATATGAAGCGTACATATAATTATTATTTACCTATACAATCGATACATCAAAATTAGTCTAATAGTTTGTCTCATATTGAACCCTCTAGGATGAGTAAAAATGTTTTATATTTTTAAAAAAAGTCATTTTGAAAACCTTTATGCACATACAAGAGAGTATATATAAGACAAGAATAAAAACAACATAAGACATGTTCAAAAAAAACTTTATCATCATAATGTCATATTAGCATTTCATGATCAATAAGTGATATCCTCAACATACAAGACCCTTACCGACCATCCCATCCCAATCCTGCAGTGCAACGCTCATGTGGAGCCCTCATAACTCCACACAATCAAGTCTAGAAAATAGTAGATCATAAGTAACTTCTTGCTGCGTAATGCATATCATCATAGGTAGTCTTCACCATACGTAACGGTTTAGACAAATACAATGTTTATGAATGTTACAAACATCATATAAGAATAACTTCATATAAACTCATCGTTATACATTTCATTATATCATAATACATAATAACATAGGAACAACCTCCTAGGACTTCCCTCAAAGCAATCTAGTGCAATCACATAGGTAGAGTCCCACATTCATACCTCTACAAACTCAATCCACTTAGTTACCTTTGTTAATGCTCATCTTCATCACTTTATTTTACCTTCAGGAAAAATTTCCTTAAACGACATAGACTACATGAGCTAAATGTGGAAGCCGATGTCATGAAACCCTACACCGAAAGAAGGTGGTCTATTTGCAAAAGTAGAAAAAAAATATGAATATAGAATTCTAGGTGGATTCACTAGCTAGTATTCCTGTTGGGGCAACACAGCTTAAGAACTTAAAGATATACTTTAGACCCTCCTTATGACCCATCAATTGCAGTATCTATCTCATGAGAACCATTGTGAACCTACCTTCCCATATTGGGAAGGGACACCTGTCATAACTAGTTCACTCAGTGCTAAGCAAACCTCTCTTTTTGAAATGTCTTTAATCCTTTATTAGTCAATCATAGCTTAATGTAGGTTATGGGACACTAACCCCCTTTTTTAGATGATCATTTATATAATTAGGATTTGCATTAGAATGTCCTTTCATTACGACCCTTCATTTGTGAGATCAACACAGCTTCATCATCATTTCATACTAAGGCACATAAGTGATCACAATCAACCTTATTTCATTATACCTTAATCAAAATCTCATCATTCATATACTTATGACATTTTGAATACATTCATCATACCATCACCTACTTAATCTAATCATATTTAATACTTCAATTGAATATCATCAATGTATAAGCCATCATTATTGAAGTAAAGGATTCAAGATCATAAGGTCTTACAAATTAACCTTGAAAGACATCCTCAAGATTTTATCATCACTCCAACAATATTCACCCATCAAATAAGTTAACAACATCATAGAATAGTAATATATGCAAGAACTACGTCAATTTTATCATCACTAATCAATTCAAGATCAATACCTACCCTAGGGTTAGGAAAATGGGGTTCATCACGTATTCTTAAAGAATTAGATTAAATCCCCCAAAAAAATTACCCTATGAAGTAATTAAATGAATTAGAATAGTAAAAAAAGTCTAACAATTAATACGTTCATCAATTAATATCAATTCATAAGCAAGATCCATGATTTGGGGAAAATTGGTGAAAGGACATGATCTACACGAAATTACCCTTCAGTAGAATCAATTAATCAACAATCTACACTCAATTAGTCATGGTTAATACTCATAATCAATCATCAATTTCAAGTTTAGTAGAAAATTCATTTGTATAAGAAAACCCAAGAAATTGGGTGATATAGAAATCATCTTGAAAAGGACCTCTTGGGGAAAGAAAACCCAAGATTGAACCATACCTTATTGAGTCCTAATCCACGAAAATTGGGGTGAAATGCAAGGGAATTTAGTCTTCTCTTTCAATATTCTTGTTTCTTGAATGGGGGATTCATAGAGAGAGAAAGTAGAGAAAGGTGAGAGATTTTTGATTTTGATTTGGGGATTCGATTACATAGAGTGAATGTGAGGTAAAACTAATTGAAAATTAATATATAACCCTTCCATTAATTATCCAAAAGTCCCCTCACTTAAGTTGACCTATAAATGAAGTCAAACTTTAAATCCAAATTTCATATTATCGTCAGGGAACAAGTTCGCAACGCAAATCTTTTCCCGCAAGATTTTCTAAATTGATTTTTGAACAAGAAGAGTACGCTACGTTTCCTCCATGCGGAAAATTTTTTTTGGCCCGTAGGGTATTATGTCCGCGACGCGGACACACTTCACCATTGTGTTACTGGTTGCTGCCTTTTGGCAGCATGTTGGCCAAGGTTGGGGTCCCTTCGTAGACCCCTCGAGTGATCCTTGGGAGGTCGGACCTGGAAGTTTTCACCCTAAATACATTTTTGACCTCATTAAATTGATCGTACAAGTTTTACACTCCATACAGCACTTCCAAACCTTCACACAACCTAAGCTTGTTTGACTAGTTCAATGGTACTACTCTCCGAACATCTTGGACATTTTTACTATACTAGTTTAAATACATTAATTTAGTCTTAGAAACATTTTTTAAGGCTCATTTCATTATGTGAGGTTCTAGATCAAGTTATGGAATTTTAGAGTGTTGCATCATCCACCCCCCTTAGGAATATTTGTCCCCGGATTACACCAAAATCTTTTATATGGGAAGGGTAAACTCATTACTAGAAGCACAACCAACTACATTTACATAATCAACATTAACCACATCTCATAGGAGTACATCTCAAATACATTCAACACATGTAATTAACCATAGAAACTCAAATAACCACACATAAAAAGCTCAATCTCTAATAATACATTCTGAGGAACTACCTTCTCAACATTAACATGAGCTCAAAATAAAATTAAAAAGTTACCACGCTATTCTTCTCAAGAGAACACGAAAAGACTACAAAGCTCAAGAAGAAAAAACATATATTTCACATAATTGGAAGTTAACACAAAAATCCATTTCCATGAGAACTCATTTTGACGTAACCCTTTACCAAAAATATGCACATACATTGAAACAGGACAAATTCATACTATTGATTATTTTCATAAGTAGGAATGACTAACCTTAAACAACAAAACGATTAGGATAACGGGAGTTCATGTCGGCCTCGACCTCCCATGTTGATTCCTCAACTAGGAGATTTCTCTATAGGACATTATGAAGGCCACCACTTTGTTCCTCAACTTCTTGACTTGAAAATCTAGAATTTCTACCGCAACCTCTTCATAGGAAAGGCTCTCATCCACAACTAACCATCCGCTAGAAAGAATGAAATTGGGATCACCAATTTACTTTTTAAGCATGAATACATGGAATACCGGTTGAACGGAAGCTTCTTCACTAGGTAATCTCAACTCATATGCAACCTTTCCAACCCGTTACAAATTCTCATAGGGACCCAAATATCAAGGACTCCATTTTGCTTTATATTTTAATCTCATCACCCCTTTCATAGGTGAAATCTTCAAATACACCTTATCACCCATTTTGAATTCAAGGTTTCTTCTTCTATGGTGGGCATAGGAATTCTGCCAACTGTAGTTGTTTTCAACCTATTCCTCATCACCTACACTTTTTCAAAATTATCATAGACAATTTTAGGACAAAGGAGGGAGGACTAACCTACCTCAAACAACCCAACAAGAGATCTACAACGTCTACCATTGAGTTCATTAAAGGGAGCCATTGAAATACTCAAATGATAAATGTTTTTGTAAGAGAATTCAATCAACGACACTTAATTGTCCCAATTCCCTTTAAAGTCTTCACACAAGATTTTGGCACATCTTTTAGTGATTGAATAGTACGCTCGGCTTGACCATCCATTTAGGGATGAAAAGCGGTGCTATGCTTTAGTTGGTAACCACCCCTTTTTTAAAAGACCGTAAAAAATCAGAACTGAATTGAGCACCTCTATCCGATATGATGTGCAAAAGAATCCCATGAAGACTCACATTCTCATCAATGTACCTTGCACAATCCTTTGCCATAAAAGTAGACTTAATGGGAATACTGTTAGTAGATATTGTCAATCTATCCAAAATAACAAAAATTGAGTCTTTTTTCCTCCGGGTATGAAACAACCCAACAATAAAGTCCATGTTAATTTCTTCCCACTTAAAAGTAGGAACACCCATTTCTTCGATTTTACCTCAAGGCTTTAGATACTTTGCCTGCACTTGTTGTCAATTTGGACACTTGGATGTAAACTCCTCTATGTCCCTTTTTAATTCATACAACCAATGCACCTTTCTAAGATCACCGTACATCTTGGTGAAGCCCGGATAAATAGAATATTGAGAACCATGACCTTCTTTCAAAACCCTTTTCCTGAAATTATCAAAATCAGGTAGACCCTACCTATTTTGTTACCTTAGGAAACCCTCACCCCCTTAGGAGAATAACTCATTTCACTTGCTATGTACAAATTTCTTCAAGTCCATCAATAGCGGGACAAGATGTTGCTTACACTTAACCTCAAAAAATAAGGATGAGTCAATTATTATGAAGAATAAAACCACCAGTTGAAGGATCTTCATACCGAGCACCCAATTTACCCACCATATTAACATCTTTCACTAGGTATTTTTTCCCATCTTCTACATGATACACACTACCCATGGTTATACGAGTTAGAGCATCCTCAACCAAGTTATCCATGCCGAGGTAGTAGATAACACTTATGTCGTAATCTTTCAATAGTTCCAACCATCTTCCTTGTTGGACATTCAACTCCTTTTTAGTAAACACATATTTGAGACTCTTATGGATGGTATACACATCCACATTAACACCATACAAGTAATGCCTCTATGTTTTCAAAGCAAAACTATGGCCGCCAATTCAAGATCATGAGTTAGATAATTCTTCTCATGCACATTCAGTTTTCTAGAGGCATACGCTACTTCCTTCCTATTTTACATAAGAATGTACCCTAAAACTACTCCGGATGCATCATAAAATACTACAAAAACAATGGTACACTCTGGTAAAGTCAACACCAAAGCGAAGGTAATCCTATCTTTTTACTTTTGGAAGCTTCTTTCACATGCCTCCGACCACTCAAATTCAACACTCTTTTGGGTTAAGGTAGTCAAAGGAGAAGACATGGATATGAATCCATACACAAACCTCTTATAGTACCCATCAAAACACAAGAAACATTTAATGTTATTTGGTCTCAATGGTCTAGACCAATTCTTAACCGCTTGGATATTCTTTGGATCTACCTCTATTACCTTACTTTAGAAAATATGACTAATAAATGCCACCGATCTCAACCAAAATTTACAATATGTATACATCGCCAATCGTTGGCGTTCCTTAAGGCATTGTAATACCACTCTCAAATGGTCCATGTGTTCACCCTCATTCTTTGATGATACTAAGATATCGTCAATAAAGATAATCACAAAAGAATCTCGGTATTTTCAGAAGACCACATTCATAAGGTCCATAAAAGTTGTCAGGGCATTTGTGAGACCAAAATACATCCCTAGGAAGTAATAGTTACCATACCTAGTTTGGAAAGCCGTTTTAGGTACATCCTCATTTCTCACCCTAAGTTAATGATACCCCGACCTCAAGTCAATCTAAAAAACTAGTTTTCCTCTTGTCGTTGATCAAACAAGTCGACAATTCGAGTTAGAAGAGGGTTGTTATTAATGGTGACCTTATTGTGTTGAAGATAATAAATACACATACTAAGGGACCCATCCTTCTTCCTAACAAACAATATCGGAGTACCCCATGGTGACATACTAGGTTGAATGAAACATTTATCTAGTAAATCCTTGATTTGAGCCTTCAAATCTTTCGATTTGACCAGAGCCATCTTATAAAGAGGAATTGAAATGCGGCAATATTCGGTAATAAGTCAATACTAAATTAAATTTCCCGTTTAGGAGGAATCCTTGGAAAATCATCAAGAATGACCTCCATAAAATACCTCACTACAGGGACCGACTCGATAGGTGGAGTTTCGTAGTCTAGATTTTTGACTCTTACAATATGGTAAAGACACCATTTAGAGATCATTTTATAAGCTTTTAGACAAGAAATGATAAGATATCTTGGAATTGAATCACCCCACTTCAACTCTAAGACGGGTTATTTAGGAAAATTGAACTTCACTACCGTTGTTCGATAATCAATATACTCAGAAATTAACATATAAATAAACCATATCAAGTTCTACAATATCCACCTATGTAACTCTATTGGGAAAAAAATATTAAAACTCCTAAACACTTCTCTAGCCACAAAGGACTCACCAACCAGGGTTGTAACCAAAAATGGTTCAATCAATACATTAGGTAGAACATCAAACTTTCAAGCTACTACAGGAGCTACAAATGATAATTTTCATGGCTAGGGAGCACCCCCTAGATGTAATATGGCGTACTTGATGGCTCAGAGGTCTTATACAATCCTATAGTTGTCATTCATCGTATTCTCATAGGTAAATTTAGTGGAATATTTAGAACATTCTTAGCAGGAACTTAATTATACATAGTTAAACACTCTAGTCTCTTTTTGTCATCCTAGACTCAACATCATAAGAGTACTTTAGAGACACGGCCCTTCCAACATACATGATAAGTACAATATTAAGAGACTTTACATTAAAGACCCTATTTAGAAAATTGTGAACTTAAGGACTCTTTTCCTTGAGCGTGTGAATCACATATCAAGCTCCTCACCATTTAAAGACATACTTTAAGCAATCCATAACCTACACTTTGTGTGAAAATATATCGAAGAATGGAGTTAATACAATAATGCACTATGTATGGCTACCATGCAAAAACATTCATTGAAAAAGGGACATTTTGCTTGAAATAATGCATTATGCCTCTTCTTTGAGAAATCTTTATAAAAATTTCCTATAATAAGAATTATACCATTTACATATTTAACATAGGCATATTCAATGATCGTACATCATATAATACCAAATATTGTATTATAGGCATTTTTTACCCATTTTACAGTAGCTGATTTTCATTTTACAGTGAACTATTTCATTTTACATCAAACTTTTCCTGAACTCATTAACCTCCCAAGTAATCCTTTAGTAATACTTGGTGAAATGCATAACCTTACTGCCACAAGGTATTCATACATACAATCCACTGAAGCCGAACACATACAATCATAAAAGTATAACACCTCATAATAACATATTAGTGAAGACTCCAATGACTTTAAAGTAAGCTACATCAACTTGCACATATACTAACTTCACTTCACATAAAGCATTATATGACCTTACTTACAATCCCAAAATATGTCTACTTGTGCAATGTACATGTGAAGCCCCATAACCTCGCACATACATAGAAAACCTGTAAGAGACTACAAGCATCATAACATGTACTCCACACATCAAAAGACAATACTATAGTCAAATACATGCATATTAAGTAGGACCTTCAATCATATAATCCATAAGACCGGCATTATGCACATAGGGATAAGACCACATCATATAGAATCATACCATGCATTTCATCATAACAAGTAGATGATACTACAATACCATGCATAAACACATAAGCATACACATGTACATTATATCACCTTCCTAGGAATTACCTCAAAAGCCACTTGTACAATGCATATGTTAAGTCTCGTACCCCCTCCTACACTAAGCAACTAGACAGAGGTTATCCTTGTTAGGGTCATAGACATTTAGTTCCATTGTGTATTTTATATTAGGGGAACTATAGACATAAGCGACACTAAGACCATAGATGTTACATGTAATTTGGTTTTGTTTATACTCACACCAAGGGAAGTTTCTCTACTTAGCCAAAGTAGAACATGAACACATGCTAGCATACTAAGTGAAATCATTTGCTAGATCCTATGTGGCAAGCATAGTTTGTGGAACTTGGATGTACATCTGAAAACCCTCTTTATGCCAAATGGGGAATTTTAGTTATCCACTATGGAAACATAACTCTATGCCCTTTGAGCTTTGAGGCTAACAACCGAGTGAGGACTATGGTGATTTACCTTCAATCAATATGAAGAGACACCCCAGGACTTCAAGTTCTCTCGGTAGTAAGATAAGTTCCCTTTTATTAAAACATAACTTTATAAAAACATAGGCTTTAGGAGAGTTAACTCCTCATATGCTTAAATCATAGGTCATATATGAGATTTAATCAACCTAAATCATTTGAAAACCTTTTCATATGGACATAGCATATTCAAGAACCTTTCTACATTAGGGTACACTTGAGAGAAGCATTCAAGGCCCCTAAATTGACTAGATCATCATATATGTGTGTGTGTGTGTGTACTTATGTGTGAGCAAACCTTTCAGATAACACATTAAGGTCACACATGTTCACACATTAATGCATAAGTGTATCTATGAGAAATCATTTCATATAAGCATATTAAGACACTATGCACATTCATAAAATAACCATGCTTTCATATTCATATACATAAGAAAGGAAACCTAGGAACCATCCTATCAAGGAACACATGTCTAATGTATATACAAGGTCCCATACCCTTTCCCCTACTAGTACACCTATCAAGTTATTCTAGTTTATGATAAATCACATAACATGCTTCATAGACATATACCTTACATGCATTGTAGTAAACATCACTGAATATGAGAAACAACTCTTTCATTAGATACCATAATCCTATACTACTTGTAAGCATGCATAATGTGTAAGTGTGTGTACATTGGTCAACCTTATCACCTAATTGATATCAACAACATAATGCGGCAGCCACCCTCTTAAGACAATAATGCACCTTAAAACATAGACCACACAACACAAAATAGCATACAAGACAAGACAACATCACATTACTTTCTAGACTCCTCACCTTAGCTATTCACAAATTTATATAGGGGTACATTTGTAAGGGATTATTAACCATTACAAATCATCAATGACAGAACCTAAACATATCCCTAACATAGTTATACACATGCTTATCCAATAGTCATAAAACCTAGATCACAACTAGAATAGGAGACTAGACATGATGCTTCACATTGGGTGATCATCACCATCCCATATTCTTAACACAATTGCCATCAAGGACATGATCACATCACATATATATTTGAAATAAAGTAAACACCACCAACATAAGTGGACCGTACAACACAATGTCATACAAGACTTCATCAACGAACAATACTATATGAAAGCAAAGAAGATAGGCCATCTTACCAATTTCTCAGCCTTTGATTATCATTTATTAATACCCCTTTTTCATCAAAAATACAATATATGGCAGTAGCGACAATTATCTTTAAATAACAAAATACTGCATTCATGTACTATAAACTCAAGATTACAGTGAATACACTACATTCATCAATCGATAGGAAGTAGAGTAATATAGACCACTCACAAATTTCCCTATAATATATCATCAATCATAGTTCATCAATAATTAACATGTAGACCAGTAGCTAAAGAGATAATAACCTAAGCTAAATCATGCTTCATCTACACTATAATTTAGATCACATCATGTAAATTATAATCTCAATCTATAGGTTAGAATATTCTAGATTAATCCTAGCCAATTCGATTGTATTTATTCATATTAAATCAACTATACCTAATTGATCATCATATTATAATGTAGGCAGTAGCTAAGACAATTCTTCATGATCGAGTGACATGACAAACCATTTTAGCATCAAGATCACAACATATTATATTATAGACGAGTCTAATTCAATACATCAAACATTGATCATCATGGATGACTCATTAATAATTCACCTTCAATACACATACTAGGCAACTTATATAAGCAATTCAACATGCTAGAATCATAATTTAATCAATATAAATTCAAGATGACAAAACCCATACATTGCTAAAATGGCAGTTCGAAAAGATCATGGGTTCATCATTCAATTGGATTGAAATTCACGTTACAATTGTGATATTAACATCAATTCATGATAAACAAGCCCTTAAAGATGATTTGAGATAAAACTCATGGCTAGATTGAAGAAGGAAAAGTTTGATCATCTTTTTATCTTTGAAAACATTGAGAAGAACTCTCTATATGGAAGATTAACTAAAAATGAAGGATTATAATAGAATAAAACCATTCAAAATTTTTAAAGAACCCATGGGAATCAAAGTTCCAAGCATTTCTTGAGCTTCACCTCCAATGGAGGTTTCTAGAGAGAATATTTTGGGAGAGGGAAGTCTAATTTTGAATTTATAATTGGGAATGGACTATTCACATTTTTTATAAACTAAATACACCCAAAAACAACTAAATAAACCACCTACAGTAAGGTTATCATGTGGGGTGAATTTCCCAATCATCCCATAATAAGACAGTGTGCATGGAAATTTTACACAATCTTCATAAACGGTCTCAGACGACGCCCAATAGGTCCATGGGCAGACCTTACAGAAGGTCGTAATTCGGGATTGACTCTTGTCCATTCACTTGAGACTTCACCAGGATATGTCGTGGACCAATCCTCACAATCTATGGGGTGTAGGTGTGACTAATGACTTTTCTTTAGCGTTGTCGATTGACACTGCTAAGGCAGTCTCTCGACAATCTTTGGGACCTCCTTAAAGGATTCTAGTGGGACACTTAGTATGCCGTACCTATACGTCTCCAAGGTAAATATATAGCTTAATATGTCAAGAAACTTCCAAATCAGCTTAATCTTAAAAAAAATACTTGCAACACATCCAGACATGTTTGGCGCACTAAAGAGACACATGTACGTCTATAGGACTAATTTTCAAACATATTCGACATTCTTGAAGGTTTGACCTCTAACTTCATGAAACTCAATATACTACCTATAAAATCATTATTAATCATATAAGGACATCATAAGACAATTAAACACATATTAGCACATAAAAATATCTAAGGCCTCTTTGTGACTAGTCGTTGAACGTCTTGGTCGTCCATTTACGTTTGACTTCCAAAATAACTTAAAAAAACTCATGCATATTTTAAAACACATTGTTAAAATGTTAACACAATTAAAGGCACATGTGAGTCTTTACACACCCTATCTTATTTTGAGGGTCTTACAATAATGTAGCACCGACATCAAATAAAACATAAACATCAACAGAGAAGACTTTCAATATACTGGTGGCCACATCGGGAAACTCTTCTTATTTTAGAGGAGTGAATAAAAGTGGTTTCTCTTTGGATCTTTGGAACCAAGACCACTTTAGTAAGCTTGATAACTCCCCTTTCCTTGAAAATTCATATTGGGACGATCCTTAACCTTATTGCTACTCTTGCCACTCCCCAAGCAAGTTTTTGTGCAAACTAGATACTCACACAAATTTTTCTTACCCCACATTGCACAACAAGGTTTGTTGCTAGGTATATTTACTCTTATTGCCTTTTTGGACTTACAGTTAGATACCCTATCCTTGTTTTCCTTAGGGAAATTTGAACAATTGTTTTTGGAAACCCTCTTCTTGAATCTAGTCTTGTCTTGAATCTCAAGCCTACCCTTGAAAGTACCTCCTTCAAAAGAGTCGACCCTTATAAAATCCCTATTATTCCTCTTGAGTTTAGTCTCCTCAACTTGTAGTGCATGAAACATCAACCGAGAGATATCCATATTGTCATGTAGCATCGCCAAACGACACTCTTCAACCAAGTCATCGGACACTCCCATAGAAAAATGTCTCATCTCATAATTTGGGTTAGACACAAAGGAAGGAGCATACGTGGATAATTTAATAAAATTAAAGGAGTAATCTTGCAGAATCATGCATCCTTGACAAAGGTTGATGAATTTTACAACATTCGCTTCCCTTTTCTCCATAGGAAAGAAACGATCAAGGAAAGACCTTCTAAACACCTCCCAAGTGATAGGACCCGCTATCAAGGCCCTATTTTTTCTCCATTGGGTATATCATGTTTGAACTACGTCGTTGACTTTGTAGGAATCTAGTTCGTCCTTTTCATTCAAAGTAAACCCTATAGCATAATGAGTCTTGCAAACTTCATCAATGAAATCAGGGGGATCTTCATTCACTTTCATTCCATAGAACATAGGAGTTTTCCATCTAGTGAAGTCTATATAGCATAAATCCATAGTACTAGCATTTTGTTCAACACTAAAACTAACGTCCATATTTGCTTGAGCCGTCATGGCTTGACATCGAGAGGCTACCTCTTGTGATTGAGTAGTCATAACATGAGCCGAAGTCACAAATATTGACCCTATCTCTCCATTCGTCATAGTTGGAGGGATGATCGGAGCTTGCTCTTGTGGAGACACGTGATTGCCTTGTGGAGGGACTAGGTTTCCTTGGGGAGGAACTCCAACATTAACCCAATCGTTCTCCACTATTCTTACGGCTACACATCTTGTAGTCATAGCATATATCCACAAGAAAAGTATTAAATGAAAGAGGACATGGTACAACTTTTAAGATTAAAGATAACTAAGAATTCTTAAGTGTCACATTGCCTATCATTTATAAGTGTGGAGCTATTCACAACCATGAATAAGACTCTATGTAAATGTTGTTCAATGAGTCATTAATCCAAATATTTCTTTAACTTCATGCTCTATTACCAAGTTTGGCATGACCGGGAGAACCCCCTAGCCGTGACCAGAATTTTTGTCTTGAAAGAGGACTAAGACGAGCCTCTTAGCATTATTCATTACATTTCAAAGGTTAAATTGCGGAAAAGAATTAAAAATTTTCATATACATGCATAGTGAGCTTTATATGGACCTCTCGCATACTACTTATTGAGTTTACTAGGACTCCTCACATATGAAGCATACACAAGCTTCTCACTTAGACAACATAATTGATAAAGAGGAATTAGTCTAGTATTTTTTCTCATATTGAACCATCTACAATAAGTACAAATGTTACACATAGCCAATACTAAGTCAATATGTAATTATAGGCTTACATTAATGTTCCAATGATAAAGGAATGAACAATGTATTGAAGACAAAACAACTTCAAAGCTAGAATATAGAAAATGTAATATTCCCGATCATGTGGACCTACCAACATTAGGAGAAAAAATTCCAAGTCTTCTTCAATCATCCTCCTAGGAACACAATGGTCCAAACCGACATATAACACTACTTGTACTATGTATAGATAAATGCACATAAAACCATTAGAAGACATGCATGAAAGGGACCATTTAATTAGAATTATACGAATTCATTTTGAAAACCTTTATGCACAAACAAGAGGGCATTTACAATACAAGGATCAGAATAGCATAAGACTGTTCATAAACAAGAAAAACATAATCATAATGTCATATTAGCATTTCATGTGCAATAATTCATATCATCAACCTATAAGACCCTTATTAACAATCCTATCCAAAACCTACAAGTTCAATGCTCATGTGGAGCCCCATAACTCAATTCAATCAAGTAGACAAGATAAGAGATCAAAACTAATGGCTTTCTTTATAATACATATCACCATAGGTAGGTATCACCACATATAGAAATTTAGACCAATACCATTTTCATCAACGTAACCAACATTATATAAGAATAATTTTTTATAAAGTCAACATTATAGATTTCATGATATCATTATACATAATGATATTATAAAAAAATCCTAGTACTTCTGTCAAGTGCAACTAGTCAATGCATAGATAAGTCTCATAACCCTACCTACACATAGTCAATCCCCTTTATTCACCCTAGTTAGTGCTCATCTTCATTACTTCATTTTACTTTCAAGACGAATTGCCTAAACTTACATAGAACACATGAGATAAATGTTGAATCATTTTCATGACAACCTAAACTGAAAGAAGGTGGTCTACTTTACAAGGTAGAACCAAAACATGAGCATAGCATTCTAGGTGGATCCACTAGCTAGTATTTCTATGGGTGAAAAGTAGTTCAACAACTAGTAGACCTACTTGAGACCCTCTTTACGTAACATGGAATTGTAATATCTATCTCACAATTTAAATAGTCAAGACATTTCAATTGCATTCATCATATCATCACTTACTTAATCTAATCACATTTAATACTTCAATTGAAGTAAAGAATTAAAAAATCATAAGATTATAGCAATTCACCTTCAATGCCTTCCTCAAGAACTTATGATAAATCCAACCATATTAACCCATCAAATTACTTAACAAGTCATAAAATATTAATATATACATGAACTTAGTCAATTGTATGATCAATAATCAACTAAACATCAATTCACAACCTAGTTTTAGGGGAATAAGGTTGATCATGAATTCTTAAAAGTAAGATTCAATCCCAATAACACATTACCCTAGGCAATACATACATGAATTAAAATAGTTAAAACAAGTCTAACAATCAATACATTCATCAATTCCTACCAATTCGTAATTAAGGTCCCATGATTTTGGGGAAATTGTGGAAATGACATGTGTAACACTCCAATAGTCTAAAACCTAATCTAGAGCCTTACATGAGTGTATAAGGTTTATTAAACTTTTTTATATGGTCTATAAGAATGTATAAAAGTTATTTGGGAAGTCTTAGAGTAAAAATATAAAGGAATGTCCATGACATCTAGAGACTAATACAAAAAGGTGCTAGTGTACCTTAACCTATTTCACGAGGTTTTAGGATTCGGGATTTAATGAAATTTGGGGAAAGGGTGTCTAACACATATTTAAGTAGGTTAAGGATTGAAAAATGTGGGTACGACTCCCCAAGGAACACCTTAGGGTTCCTTTGAGAGGACCCTTGCTTTTGACCCAATGCTTCCAAATAAGGCGGTGTAGACAGTTTCTACCTTTGACCTGCAAGCGACGAGGCGTAGGTTAATCAATGGGGAGTCAATTCCTCCATCAATAGAAAGTAATCCGATATCATAAAATGTCCAAAAAGAAAACACTCTCACAAAACTACGATTGCACAGGACGGTGGGGATCTTGGTCTTCAATTAATCTATGACACGTATGTCGGGGTATCGTAAGTTAGGCCTCTAACTGTCCTGTAAACTTTAAAAAGGGTGATTAATTATATTATGTAATTAGGGGTTTAATTATTGATTAGAGTATTATTAATTAGATTAGTTAATTAACTATATGACCTACCATAAGTCTAAAACCTAACTTAACACCTCTTAATTCCCACACCGAAATTTCCTTTCAATCTCTGTACTTTGTCTCTCCTACAAAGAATAAATACATTGAAGTGCTAGGCCAAGGTCTTTAGGGAATAAAAAACTGTTCTTTTCTGAATCAATATTCAGCAATTAAGAAGTTATGGGAACCTTTCACCTTTGGTATTCCTTTACCCAAAGGGTTTTTCCAAAATTGGTTTTTTTTAAAAATGATTTTTTATGTTCTTTCTAATACGAATTGATCATCGAAATTGTATTGTCTATTGTTTATTTGGATTAGCATGCTTGGATTAGGATGTATAATGATTAATTATTCTTGTTCTTCATGAGGCAATCTAGTATGTGGAGTACATCATGAAATTGACCCAACTCCCAACCCTTATGTTATGAACTAGTGTTGAATTGAGTGATAGTGATGCAATTTTCGTCATTGTTGTGTTAATTACTATTGAATGATATGATTACATATATTATTAAATTGAATTGGTTGGTTGATAGTAAGATCATGATGATGGCTTTTGAAGTAGATTGGGTAAGTCTTGATATCTCGAACCTTTTACATCAATTATTATGGTTTGTACCTGATGATGAAATTCAATTGATATTATATTGTGATTTTATTAAGTAGGTATGGTATGATGATAAAATTGAGAGGTATTGACTATATGATTATGATATTATGCTTCTGATTATTGGATATAAGGTCGGTTATGAATTATCAATGTGCCTTATCATATTTTAGTAATGTTAATGTGCTAATCTCAAATGTGAAGGGTTTTATTGGAAGGTGTTCTCATGCAATTCCTACTAAGCTAATGACTATGACTATATAAGGAGGTACTCTCCCATGACTGAGCTATGTTATGATTTTTAAATAAAGGTATTTCAAAAGGGACTCTAGCTTAGCACTGAGTGAACTAGTAGTGAGAGTATCACTTACCATATAGGGAAGGTAGGTTCTCTATTATACTCGTGAAATTGGAGAATATAATGTATGTAGCATAAAAAGGGTCCCAAAACACATCTCCTACTTCTTGAACTATGTGGCCCCCATGGGAATTATAGCTAGTGGATTGATATACCGTGGTTTCACAATACTTTTAATGCTTTTTCCTTATGTTTTGTGGGTGTCCAAAAACCTTTTTGGATTGATTTTAATGTATGCTTTTCTTTATTTGCAGGAAATCTTTTCAAAGATGAACGTGGACATTTTTTAGCAAGAAATGTCGAAGAGACCACCTACGGAGCCTGTGACAGTGCGTCGAGCTGGTGACAGTCCGTAGATGGCATCATAGAGAAGCTGCTGAAGCAAGATGAGGAAGTCTGACCCATTGTTGGATTAGGCAAATTTATGACGGAGCATCATAGCCAAGATGGTCCATCCTTCTGGCTCGTCGTAATGATCAGAGAGCAGTCCCAGTACCCAATTTCCAAGAAGTTTAAGTATTATGGAAAGGAGACCCTTGACGAACCGTCGTGCTTGGAACGGTGTGTCATACCTTCTGTTGAAGGTAATGAAGAAAGCAGCACAAGAATTTGTGGAGTATGGGACGACGAAGGCCATGACAGCCCGTCGTGACCACGACGGTCCATCACCAGGTCCGTCGACCCACCCATGTTTTGATAGATTTTTAGTTCTTAGAATCCTTCTTTTATTAGGTTTTGATTTTATTATAAATACTTCGTAAAACGTTATCTTAGGAGTTACACTTTTTGTTAGTAGACTCTTTGATATTAGACTTTTTTATTGCTAAAATTTTTGGTTAATCTTAAGTACTCTTGTTCAAGTATTGAAGTATTAATTTCAGCAAATGTTACACTTTCTGTGGAATTGATTGTTGGTGATTTTGTTGATGAATATAGGAATTTCTAGATTTTATTCTTTCTCATCAAAGTAAGTGCATGAATTATTTTATGAAATATATGAATATTGTGATTATGACTATGTGTAACTAAATTCCATAAATAGGGTTGTGGGAACCATGTGTCAATAATGAGGTAAAATCTAACTAAACTAACAATTTTAAAAGAGTTTCTTGCATGTATTGGTAATTCTTTCATTTAGAAGTTTTTTTAACGGATGGACAACGTTAGAACTCGCCTTAATGCTACTTGTTTTACCAAGGAGATAGATAATAGGAAAAGAATTATCAATATAGATTTAGTGATTACTATCTAATTGGCTAGTGTCAATTTGTACAGGTAATAAATTAGTTAAATATCGAATAAAAAGCTTAATATTAGTAAAGGTAAGGGTTAGTATAGCAACACACATAACCGGACCAAGGTACGGAGTGAAATTTTATAGATGCCGGACCAAAAATTTAGAAATACATAACTTATCACTTTGCATGCAAGATACTAGGAAAGAATTGTTATAGTTAGAATTATCAAATTAGGAACCTGTGGGGAACACTTAAACCCTAGTTACTTATATTAATTTATTAAACTCCAAGATTTGATTCTGTTAGTTGTTTACTCTAATTTAGTTAGTTATTTTCATTAATTTAGAAATAAAAAACCCCTTTTATTGTCTTTTGTTTTATAAGGAAATAATTGACTAAATAATAGTTATAATTGATTAAAGTTAAGTTTGAATTATTTTCCTCGTGGGAACGATCCCAACCTCATTAGTTAGGTTCTTTACTTGATACAACCACTTTACTTCTTATTTGAGAAGTAAGTTAGATCGTATCAAATTTTGGCGCCGCTTCCAGGGAAAGTAGCTATTAGATTAACTTAAATTATTACTAAAGTTTAGTCGATATTTTCTTAATTTTATTTTTTATTATTTTTTATTCTTCCAAAACCATCTTCCTTGTATGCAAAATACACGGAGAGAAAGAGAACCCTTGTTTCCCTACGATTATGAATTAGAGCGTACACTATGCAATATGAATCGAAACTTTGGTATTAACGATGATGATACAAACCACAACATATCATATCCTGTTGATGTTCATGCTCAGTTATTACGCGATGATCCGTCCTATACTATTGTTCTGGTTGCCAGAGAACCTATTCCTAAGGGTTTCTAACTTTTCCTAAGTGTCCACTTACGGACATCTAAGATGGACCGTCATTAACACAACGGTCCGTTCTACACAACCGTCATTATTGTCAAAGACCCTTGTCCTAAGGGTCTCCATTCTTATTCCAAGTATCCTCTTACGAACATGTAGGACAGACCGTCATACCCACGACGGTCCATCCTGCACAACCGTCATGATGGTTATAGACCCCTCTCCTAATGGTCTCCATACCTTTTCTATGTGCGCTACAACGGACATCAACGATGGACCTTCATTATCATGACATTCCGTCCTGCTGATCCGTAATAACTATAAGATACTTTCTTTCAGGGGTATCCACATAAACATAGTTGAAGTAAGACATGACGGATCCCATTATGGTCCATCGTACTCAAGATGAACCGTCACCTGGTCCGTCGTGTTTCACTGTTACTACAGATATGTCATCACAACTTTGCTCTTATATTTATTTTGTGTCAGTTTTGCTTGTCTTGTTTGATCTTTCTAGTACTAATATTGATTCTTTACAGGTACTATCTCTCATGGCACCAAAGCAAGACCGAGTTTACGCATATGGGTGTTCAAAGTCTGTCGCCTCATCTGCCCGACAGGTTATAGGGTCTGATGAGCATGATCCCAAGTACGATCCCCCAGGCCCTACCACTCCATCAGGAGCTGCACGTGCAACCAGAGCTATGCCCAAAAAGGTGGCGTCCGGCGTAGTCACTGCCTCCCAGTGTGATGATGAGCGCACACTGACCGGCACAACTTCTGGGTCAACTACACATAAACAAGGAGGTTGGTCGGAGGAAGTCTCCGTGTATGCAGAAGTCCTTGCACCCGCCATAGCTACACAATCTACCTCATCTGATGAGGCTGATAATCCTAATTCCACTCCAAGCTCACTGACTTGTTCTCTCACCCCCGTTGCCGACCAGGCCAATCGTTGTTGTGTCGACGCGCAATACCAAGTGTATTTAGACGCCAAGATTCTAAATTTTAAAGGCGTCATGACACGGACCCTTACACTGGAGTGGCGGATCATTACGGGAAGTCTCACTACCATGCCAGAGATCCACAATATCTTCACCAGACATCAGCTAGAGTGGACGGCTTGTTCTTTAGGTCGTTATAATGAGGAGTTGGTCTGCGAGTTTTACGCCTTTTACGTGGCTACTATCTGATAACAAAGAGATAGGTGGGCTGCCCTCGCCAAAAAGGTCCCACTTGAGCACGTTTGAGTATGCGACATACAGGTCGACATATCCCTACCCGCCATCCACTAGTATCTTTACGGCAAGGATGTTGATGCCAACAGGACCACTCTCACCGCTGAGTTCGACTACCATTGGAAAATTGTAAAAGATGGCTAATTCTTGCGTGAGCCGTTGTTGAGAGAGACCACCAAGAGGTGGATGGCTCTGTACTTTTCTATTGATTGAGAGCTATCAAGAAAGCTAACTTGACCTTCACGGCTAAGTTCTTATGGTTTATTATCTGCCACTGCCTTTGCCCCAAGGCTGCTGATAATATAGTAAGATGGGATCGCGAAGTTCTAATAGCCGCGATAATAGCCGTGTTTGAGGTGGACTTCGCTCTACTTCTACAGGCGGTTATGCACGAGATGGCTTCCAAGGTCACAACTACTTACCCTTTTTTGTGCATGATATTTTCCTTATGCATGTCCGCAAGTCTGCCCATCTTGCACACTGATAGCTCAAGACTCCACTGGGCAATGTTGATATAGGCCTCATCAGAGATGAGGCCAATGAGTTTGCTCCACGCAGAAGGTCTCGTCAAGAGTTGCCTCCACTTGGTAAAAATCTAGCTGATACGGAAGCAATTTCTCAAACGGCTACGCAGGCTGCTTCCGAAACCAGTGACACTATCCCGGTTGAGTCTATGTCGGGCAGTAGCACTGCCCCTATCTTCTCTCTCTCATCCCCTCTGCCCACTCTGGTCCCGCTTGGTAGGGTTCAGAATCTATACCCTCAGATTTCCGAACTTCTTCATCACATCTAGCCTTAGATGCAGAGGTCTATTCCTAAAGAGGAGCGGTTGGAGATTAAAATGGTACAACACACACGGCGGAAGATTGATCAAGTTCATCAGCGATTTGACATTTTTATGTTGCGGGTGCTAACCCGGACAGCCCCTACGGTGAACGTGTCGATTCTTCGGGCAGCAGTTGAGAATCTGTGAGCAGATATTGATGGCTGCTGAGGAGGCTAGGCTGCCAGAGTCAGAGGCCCCTTTTGCAGAGCCTGTTGAGGACACAGTGATGGCAGACTTATTCGCCACTTTGTAGATTCCACCACCTCCCCCTCGAGAGCATGCAAAGATGAACAAGGTTCGAGAGGAGGATGAAGCTAGAGCACAGAAGATGGAGCGCCGTGAGATGGAGGCTGCGAGGAGAGCCTCGCTTGATGATGAGGTGGCACGTCGGATAAGGGTTGTAGAGGCAACTGTTGGGGCATTTAGCTCTAGAGATTTGGAGACCACGGGAGATACTACTGATTGTACTGTTGCTGATGAGGACACTGCTGAGTGTGTCCAGACTACATAGTTAGTGGGTTCCGGGGAAACAGACCCACTAGCTTGCTGATCGTCAGCACTTTTCGGCCCACGTTTGCCTCACCTACCACTATCGTACTTCAGTTTTTTAATGCATTGGAGACAATTGCATATCTTTTTGTTGGGGGTGGGGTAAATGGAAAGTGAGTGCTAGGATGAAGTTTGAGTAGCCCCATTCAGGATCCTTTTTTGGGGTTTTCTTGCCTGTTTTATTTTTCCTTAAGAGACTGATTATTTTTATTATTCAATCGGCATGTCTACGTCTTGTGTACATAGTATAACTATGTAGCATGATGGATAAAACAAAAATTATATTCTGATGTAATAAAAATGATGCATGGCTAGGCACACTAATTAATAAATGTGTGGTTCTAAGAATGACATAGAGATACACCACTGCATGATACTAAATCTAAGACTCGAACGAGGTTTATGATAATCTAGTAGAGTAATGAGATGTCAAGTTAGTGTAAGAAAAATTTGAATAGTCCACTACTTGTACTGATCTAGAACTTGCCTGGTTAGTCCTGCTAATAGTAAGTTGTAATATACAATTGGGAAAAGATCATAGGCCCTTGTTCAATCTAGCCAATTTTTAGCCTAAAATTAAATAAAAAAGAATAAAATAAATCCCTCTTTGATCTAAATGATTTGAGCGAACAATATACCTTTCTTTTTCACCCCAACTGATCTTTTCTGGAAATAATATGTTGGCTCTGGTCTCTCCTTGGACATGAGCACCTCAGCTTATGCCAAAAGCATAAGTTTAGGGTGGCTAATGCACTAAAAAACCTTTTCATGGCTCTGACCCAACATTTGGTATTGTCTACTTTGACTCATGGCAAAGCCATGAGTTGAGGGTGGCTATTATGAGGAATCCTCTGGAAGGTGGGGTTCAAAGAACAAAGAGAGAGAAACAACAAAAGTAAAGTGACTCAAGAACAAGTTGAAACAAAATATTATACATATATATATATATATATGTATGTATATAATTAATACAAGCAAGAAAAGAAAAGAGTCAATTACAGAAATGAGGAAAGAAGGGAAAATAACAAGGTGAAAGAATATGAGAAATTGGGTGAAACGAAACGATAAAAAGTGGTACGCTTAACCGATATGTCAAGGAGGGCAAAAAGTAACAAAAGTATATCTAAATATACCCTTCACGAACCTAAGCCTATCTTACAAGCAAAGAAAGTCCTATCATGATCCTAAGAGTTGTATAACGAACTTAAAATAGTGAAAATAAGGGCAAGCTCATGGCAATATGTATGAATGAGTTCTGAATTTGTTCTGAGAGTGAGTGTTGAAAAGTAATTCTTATACTCAAACTGAAATAATTGTGTTAAAAATAAGGATGTTTTTTTAAGTGAGGACACTAGTAACAATATCGGAAATATTAGCAACTCGGTTTGAAATTGAAGAGGATATGTGTCAGTGCGTGGTGAGTCTATGTCATCGACTGTTTCCACAAAATTCAAGCCTACTAGTGATAACATGCATAATCATGAAGAGACTAATCGGGATTGACAGCCAAATGATTGCGAAAGCTAAAATATGGATACTATTGTACAAAGATTTTGAAGTGAGTCATAGTGCGTCGCTTGAGGAAAAGCAACGAATTTAAGTTGAGGGTGTTGATATACCGTGGTTTCACGGTATTATTAATGCTTTTTCCATAAGTGTAGTGAGTGTCAAAAAGCCTTTTTTATTGATTTTTATGCAAGTTTTTCTTTATTTGCAGGAAATCTGTCCAAAGATGAACACGAATGTTTTTCATCGAGAATGCACAAGAGACCACCTACGGAGCCTGTGATGTTCCGTCAAGCTCGTGACGGTCTGTAGGTGTCATCGTAGAGAAGCTACTAAAGAAAGATGGGGAAGTCTAACACAGTGTGGGATTACGGAAGTTTACGACGCTCCGTTAGGCTAGTTTGTCGCAATGATCAGAGAGTAGTCCCAGCACCCAATTTCCAAAATGTTTATGTATTATGGAACAGAGACCCTCAACGGAGTGTGGATGTTGGAACGGTCCGTCATACCTGCCATTGAGGGTAAGGAAGAAAGAAGAAGAAGAATTTGTTAAGTATGGGACGTCAGACGCCATGAGGGCCAGTCGTGACCACGACGGTCTCTCACGAGGTCTGTCGACCGAGCCGCGTTTTGACAGATTTTCAGTAATTTAAATCCTTCTTTTATTAGGTTTTGTTTTTATTATAAATAGATAAAAAAACTCGTTTTGGGGGTTACACTCTTTGTTAGTAGACTCTTTGGTATTATACTTTTGGATTGTTAGACTTTTGGACAATCTTTAATTCTCTTGTTCATGTATTAAAATATTAATTTCTGCAGTTGTTAAACTCTTTCTGGAATTGATTGTTGGTGATTTTGTTGATTAATCAAGTGAGAGTCTGGATTTTATTCTCTCTCTTCATAGTAAGTGCATAAATTCTTATATGAAATATATGAATATTGTGATTATGACAATGGATAACTAAACTCCATAACTAGGGTTGTGGGAACCATGGGTGAATAATGAGATAAAATCTAACTAAAATAACAATTCCAGAATAGTGTCTTGCATATATTGATAAGTCTTTCTTTTAGAAGTCTTTTTAATGGATGACCAAAGTTAGAACTCTCCTTAATGCTACTCGCCGGACCAAGTAGGCAGATAATAGGAAAAGAATTATGCAAACTTTTAGTATATACTATCTAATAGGCTAGTGTCAATTGGTACGAGGTAATAACTTTGTCAAATATAGAATGCAATGCTTAATATAAGGTAAAGGTAAGGGTTAGTGTAACAACACACGTAGTCGGACCAAGGTGCGAAGTGAAATTTTCTAGATGCTGGGCCAAGGATTTAGAAATACATAACTTATCACTTTGCATGCAAGATACTAGGAAAGAATTTTAATAGTTAGAATTATCAACTTAAGAACTTGTGGGGAACACTTAAACCCCATTTACATTTATTAATTCATTAAACTTCAAGATTTGAATCTGTTAGTTGTTTTCTTTAATTTAGTTAGTTATTTTCATTAATTTTGGAATAACCCCCCCCCCTTCTATTTACTTTTGTTTTCTAAGGAAATAATTAACTAAATAATAGTAATTATAGATTAAAGTTAACTCTGAACAATTTTCCTCGTGGGAACGATCCCAACCTCATTAGTTGGGTTCCTTACTTGATACGACCGCTTTACTTCTTATTTGAGAGGTAAGTTTGAGCGTGCATGGATCAACCTAGATATTATGTTCATGTTTTGGTACAACTTTGGCAAGTAGTCCACCTTCTCTCGGTTTAGGGTTCCATAACACCGTATTCTACATTATCTTATGTGGTCTATGGAGGTGAAGGAAATATGTTCCCAAAAGTAAATAAGTAATTAAGTGAACATTAACTAGGAGGACCTAAAATATTTGACTTAGTTTATACAGGGGGATGGTACTCTACCTATTCAATGCACTAGTTTGCCGTAAGGGAAATCCATGAATGTGATTCTTATGTGTTATGCTCTTATATGATAGAAGTTATTCTTATATTGATTATTCATGTTAATGGTCAATATTGCTAAATTTGAGGATGAATACATATAATCATATAATATGTGAAGTTGGAAATTATCATGATCTTTTGGCTAGTTTTCTTGGTTAAGTAAGCTTATGGTGCTTCACTTGATCATTGCACTAGTAGACTTGGTGAAGGGTTATCGAAAAGGGTTTTACTTACGTGGTAATGTTATGACTCATGAATATTCTCTGCTGTTATGACATGATGTTAAAGTTTTGTTGTCTATGGATTCTATAATGCTATGAATATGTTGACTTGGCTTAACTCGAGGTGGTTGGTCTTATTTTTAATAGGCTTATATCATAAGAAATACATGATTATTGTCTTATATGTTTTATTGGGTTGTTCACAAGGATTTTCAAAATAACTTGGAAATTTTTTTTAAATGGCCATTTTTAGAATGATTCCCACGTCGTGTGTGCATATATTTTCTTACTTAGTTCAAGTGATCTTCTAACCCCTATGTCTCCCTTTTGTCCAACATTTTAGGTTCCTGTCATTGAAGGGTTCATGACCAATTTTGAAGGAAAGCTTGGATTATTTCTCCAAGTGTGGTTATGTCCTCACGTTATGAGGATGATACATTGTTTGTCTCACTCTACCTATGATACATTGTTATAGTCTAAAGACAATCACTTTATTCTTTTTGTTTCAAGATATTGTTCTGAGCCCTACGTGGCATTTATACATTTGTGTAAGGGCTTTGGTGATATTGTTCTATTTTGTTTAGATGGTTTGATACGAGACGTACCTATTAAGACTGTAAGGTGTACTTTATATATATGTAGCATAAAAGTAGAAGAATATGTAATCTTCTTATACGACGAGTCTAAGTAAACTAGGTATGAATATATAAAGTTTACGTGAGAGGTCTATGTAAAACTTATAAAGTATATATAGATGAGATTTTTTAATTTTCTACACCTTTTACCCTATGAATGAAATGATGAATGCTAAGGGGCTAGTCTTAGTCCTCTCTGAAAACGTCAACAACATTTACTTCTACAGGATGCTCCCCGGATGTGACAAACTTGGTATCACAACATGAGGTTTAATATCTTAAGGTTTGATGTATCCTTAAACCAAGTCAATGTAGACTCTTATTCATAATTTTCAAGCGCGTTACGCTTATGAATGAGATACTATGTGATTCTTCGGAAACTCTCATGTTCTATGATTCATATGTCCTACCAATACAGTCTTATTATGTGCTTTCACCTAAAGTTTGTATTGTGGTTATATATATTAATACTCAAAGAGAAGCTGGTAGAAGGGTCGAGGAACAAATTGCTAATGTGGGTTCTCATGAAAGTCACGTGCCTTCACAAGACAACCAAATGCCTCCACTTTAAGAAGTAGCTATGGGTGAGCGAGTTCCGGTGGTTCCTCCACCGATGACCGATGGAAAGATAAGGGCAGATTTCTCAACTTTGCCCAAGCCATGACCTATAAAGCTAATTTCGTCACCTCTCAAGTCCAAGCAATGCCGTCCAAAGTGAATAGGGAAGTTGGACCTCGAGTATCTCAGTATGATAGCACTATGGCCTCTTGTTTGAGAGACTTTACTAGAATGAATCCACCTATGTTCTTTGGCTCTAGGTCAGATGAGGACCCTCAAGATTTCATCGATAAGGTCTATAAGATTCTTTATGCTATGGGTGTGACCTCGATTGAGAATGCGGAGTTGGTGGATTATAAACTCAAAGATGTGGCCAAAGCTTGGTACACACAATGGAGATATAATAGGGGATTAGGGGTGGTTATGTTACTTGGGAGATTTTCAATAAGGATTTTCTTGTTATTTTTTTTCCTAAAGAGTTTAGGGAAGCTAAGGTTGATGAATTCATCAACCTTCTTCAAGGAGTTATGAGTGTACTTTACTACTCCTTAAAGTATACTAAATTATCCAAGTATGCTCCATCCTTGGTGTCAAACCCAAGGAATAAGATGAATCATTTTCTTATAGGACTGTCAAATGACGTTGATGAAAAATGTCATTCGTCTATGCTTCATGATAATATTAACATATCTTGTCTCATGGTTCATGCTCAACAAGTGGAACAAACTATGTTAAAGAGAATGAATATAGAGTCGAAGAGGGTAAAGTCTTATGATTGTGGTTCTTCAAAGGGGAGGTTGGAAATTCATGACAACCTTAGATTCAATAAAAGATTCTCAAATCAAGTTTCTTCCAAATTAACCAAGGCTCATGATAATATGGTGTCTAAACTAAGTCTCAAAAGGGAAGAGGTACTAGTTAACCATTTAAGAAGCCAAATTATGGAAAGTGTGGTAATAAGTATTGTGGTGAGGGACTTTTTGGGATGGACAATTTCTTTGTATATGGAAAGAGTCGACACAAGGTTAAAGATCGCTTTAATGTGAAGGGGCAAGACAAGGTGAGTGGTCAATATCAAGCAAGTGGTTCTAATGTTGACACTTCGATAAAGAATTACTTACAACAACGGGATGAACAAGAGAGTTCTCCCCATGTGGTGAGTTATATGTTACAAGTTTTGTCTATTGATGTATATGTTTTACTTGATTCGGGTGCTACATTATCTCTTGTTACTCCTTTGCTAGCTAGGAAGTTTGATATTTTGCTTGATATTCTAAATGAACCTTTCATGGTAACTACCGCGGAAGATGAGTCGGTGGTTGCAATGAAGATATTTAAAAAAAATTGTCCTAATATTGACCAATAGAGTTTGTCTATAATATTGACCAACAGAGTTGCTCATGTTGAATTAGTAGAACTTCATATGTTCGATTTTGATACCACTTTGGGGATTGATTTTTTCCATGATTGTTTTGCTTCCATTAATTCTAGAACAAGATTTTTCAAGTTCAATTTTCCAAATGAACCTATCTTAGAGTGGAAGGGGGGAAATTCTATTCTTAGAGGTAGTATCCTTTCTTGTCTAAAGTCTTGTAAGATGATCTCAAAATGGTGTTTCTATTATTTTGTAAGAGTCATAGATTTATACCCCAAAAATTCTTCCATTGAGTTAGTCTCAATAGTGGGGGAATATCTAGAGGTCATTCCTAATGATATTCCCGAAATTCCTTCCGAACAGAAAACTAATTTTGGTATAGACTTGCTACTAGACACCAACCTCATTTCAATTCATCTTTATCGGATCGCTCTGGCCAAATTTAATAATTTGAAGGATCAAATTAAAACTTTCTAGACAAAGGCTTTATTAAACCTTTTATTTCTCCATCGAGTGTTCTAGTTTTGTTTTTGAAGAAGAAGGATGGGTCCCTTAGAATGTGCATTGATTTTTGCCAACTCAATAAATTCGCAATTGAGAACAAGTATCCTGTCTCTCAAATGGATGACTTGTTTGATTTTCTCCAAGGTGCAAACTAATAATCTATGTTTGACTTGAGATCAGGGTATCACCAACTTAGGGTTATAGGTGATGATACACCAAAAATGGCATTTCGAACTAGATATGGTCACTATGACTTTTTAGTAATGTCCTTGGTCCCACTTATAGCCTGACGGAGTTTATAGACCTCATGAATAGGGTGTTTAGAAGTTACATATATCCATTTTTCATTATCTTCATTGATTAAATCTTCGTATATTCGAAAAATGATGGTCAACACATGGACCATTTAATAGAGCTGTTGCAAGTTCATAAAGAAAACAAACTATTTGCGTTGTATAGAAAATGTGAGTTTTTGTTGAGTTCGGTGGTTTTTCTTGGTCATATCATCTCAAGTGAGGGAGTTGAGGTTGATCCAAGGAAAAACGAAGCGGTTAAGAATTGGCCTAAACCATTGACTCCAACCTACATTAAAAGCTTTTTAGGTCTAGTAGGATATTATAGGATATTCGTGGATTGTTTTGTGTCCATTGCTTCTACCTTAAATACTTTGACCCAAAAGAGTGTGAATTTTGAGTGGTCGGAGGCATATGAAAGAAGCTTCCAAATATTTAAATATAGTCTTACCTCTGCTCCGTAGTTGACTTACGGGAGGGTAACAAGGACATTGTTGTACATTGTGATGCATCATTGAGTGGGCTTACGGTGTATCCTTATGCAACATGTGAAAGTAGTAGATTATGCTTCTAGACAACTTAATGTGCATGAAAAAAACTATCCAACCCATTATCTTATGTTAGCGGTCATGGTATTTCTCATGACCAGGTCAAGACCGTAGCCCAAACCGATGTAGTTTACCTTTCAGAGGTCGCTAACAAGCCTACTTAGGTCGTCATTACATCATCTAGATTAATTTTTACGGAATATTTGAAACTTTTACTTAGTTGAAGTGCACATAGACTTCATAGTAGGATACTTTATACTCCTATAGGATTTATCTACATCACTTTATAATCATTCACAACAACTATCTAATATCAAGATACTCAACTGAATGAAATAGTCATATATGCATAAAGTATAAAGTTGCCAGAATATCACGAATACAATGTCTGAAAATAATTGAAAATGAAATGGTAGTGGAACATCCTCAACTAGCTCAAGCCTACATCTAAGATAGAATATAATGGGCAAGCATTCTGAAAGCATGAGGTCCTACCATGTCCGGATCAATGCTCCACATCTAGAGAGCTTCAGTGCCTTCTCGTAAACTCTAGCGTCCACCTGTGCCTGCACCTAAAAGTAAAGAGTTGTATGGGATTAGTACACACTTGTTCTAAGTATGGGTATATAAATCAAACACCAAGGACATGCATGATTAAGAAGAGATCTTTCATAACGATATGAGTTATGGAAAGTCAAGTCAGTAGACTTTCCGAAATAGGATTAGAAAACCCATGCTATGACAGTAACATGCACTATCATATGTAACATATTGCACACAGCACATAACATATTGGTTATTATCACATAATATCTTTCTTATGATTCGTCCATATGCCATGAGACCTTGGAATCATGGACTTCACATTAGTACTTCCTAAAATGAGGTCTCAACAAATGGAACCTCAACTATGGACTTTAGCAAACACAGATTCCTCTTCATTCATTCATACGTACTTCGTTTACATTCGTTCGTAATCTAGTGTAAACAAAAGCCATACCTAGGATGTAGTTTAATAATTTCGTCGGGTTCGCTTGTCAATAACAAAGAATTACCTAGTATCATTACTTAAGTCTATCTAACCTCTTGATTATCCTGTCCTTACACTTTTGTATTGTTCATTTCATTATGTGCATTACTTGAGGCTAGCCTCATTCTTTCTTTTGGAGTTTTAACCTTAACCGGTATAGATCATGTGAGCGTCAGGAAATCCAGTGTTCAACCCCACACCAAAAAGAGGTGGAATAATCGGCCAGAGTGAACAAAAATATGCTAGCGTATATAGGGAATCGAACTTCGCTAGAACCCTATATTGGCAGTATAGGTTCAAAGACTAGGAGATATAAGGATACCTATACCTGTCTGGAAGGACGGTCTCACCTCATGACAATAACACGAACATGTGTCTTACCGAAAGAATGAATGGAAACTCATAGCTAGCTTATTAGTGCTCAATATAAAATTCAATTTCATTCATCTCATAAATCATAGATGGTGGCTTCTACCATTAGGCATCATAGCTCATTATATGATTTCTCCTATCATCATTAGTATTAAGTATACATTAACTACAACACTTTCATTAGAGTGTTGATAGAGACTGGTATTTTCATTAACCTTACACTCTCATAGGTGAGTACGTCTTGCTAACATTTACTTAGACTCATTTGAGATTTCTCTCACCTTTCACATTGTCTTCTTATCAATTTGTCACCGCATTTATTAACTTTATAACATTTACTCTTCATAAGTACTCACCCCTTTTACGTGAATGTTCTATTCATCGTATGCAAATACACTTGGCCCTTTAATGTGTGTCCGACTCTTACTTAACCCCTAGAGGGTTTCATCATATCATCGAATAACATCTTAGTTTCACTTACTTTTAAACGTATGCTATACTTATGAGTCCACATAAACAAGCCATGAGGCTTCATTCAAAATTCATCTAAGTGATTCATATTTACCCAAGATTATGTAGTACAAGACTTATTTTTTTTAGGTATGCCAAGATATCAATTTCGATCCTTAGAGGAACCATTCATTATATATTATTTCATATATAACTTATGTATCAATACGAGATTGGGCAATGGAACCCAATTTTTAATACCTTAAGCAACACTTAATCTTATATTAAACCTGATAACTGCATTTTTTAGATTTGGTGGACTGTAGTTCGATCTCCATCACTCCGATAAAATTTCCTTTGTTTTCCTCCTCTATTTCTCGTTAAGGTCAAGGAGGTTTTGGGATCAATCCCCCACAAGCTCATTCTTTTTCTCTTAATTTATCTCTTAACTTTCTCACCTATGCAAGAGGTCGTGGGTTCAATCCTCACTCTTCACATGAATTTTTCACCTTTATGTTTATCCTAACTCTATCGTCCATTCAAGAGGTCATGGGTTCAATCCCCACTCTCCACATTTATTTTTCCTTTCATTTTTCTCATGAAATTTTGTGTAGTTTACTTTTGGTGAGGTCTTGGATTAAACTCCCAATAACTTCAAAACTATTACAAAAATTTAAAACATAGCTACTTTTTTCAATTCTTGGCCGATACCACCAATTTTCATCAAGCGTGAATTTTGTCTCTTTCAATCCATTTTCTCTCATTCTTATAATGATTTTTGTAGTATTTAAAGTGACATTCAGTAATCCACCTTAACCATATATGAACATCACGTTTTTAACATTTTTATTCAAGCGAAGCACAAAAATTTAACATACAAATTGCATGCAGCAAACATAGTAAATTTTCCGCACACACATTCTCAAAATAGTAAACTTAACATACTTTTCTAGAATATGTTTTTGATCTAAAGTAGGCGTTCTAGACACATTAAGCATTACTTAGCATAGCGATTTTAGGGTTGTTACAGTATTTGCCTCTAAAATATGGAGGCATTATTTGTATGGTTTCAATGTTAATGTGTATACTAACCACAAGAGTCTGCAATATGTGTTTACTCAAAACGAGTTAAATATCCGACAAAAAAGGTTGTTGGAATTGTTGAATGATTATGACACGAGCAATCTCTACCTCCCTGTAAAAGCCAATCTTGTTTCTGATGATCTAAGTCATATTACCATGGGTAATATGTCTCATGTAGAAGAATCCAAGAACGACCTTATGAAATATGTGCATACGTTGGCTCGTATGGGTGTTAGATTTGAAGAATCTGCAAATAATGGTTTTACGGTCCATCATAACTCTGATATCATCTTTGGTGATTGATTTGAAGTCTAAGCAACAATTTCATTAATCAGTGACGAATTTAAGGAATCGGTTCTTGTTAAGATCAATGAGTCATTCTCGTTATGAGGGATGATGTCTTGAGGTATCAATGAAGGTTGTGCGTGCCTAATGTTAATGACATGAGAAATCGGAGTCTTAGGATGCTCATGGTTGCCGTTATTTCATTCAAACGGGTTTTACAAAGATGTATGGTGATCTTTAAGAAATGTTTTTGTCAGAAGGCTTAAAAAGGGACATAGCGGAATTTGTTTCAAAATGTCCAAATTACAAATAACCGAAAATTGAGAACCATAAGCCAAGTGTTTTACTTCAAGAAATACAAGTTCCTCCTTGGAAATAGGAAGACATAAATATGGACTTCGTGGTGGGTTTTTCTAGTACACAAAGGCAACTTCACTCAATATGGGTGGTTATGGATAAGTTGACATAATCCACTCATTTTATACCCGTCAAGTCCATATACAAGGAGGATGATTATGCAAGGATATTCATAGATGAGATTCTGTGACGCCATGGTATTCCATTATCCATAGTATTAGGTAGGAGCGCGCAATTCACATCTATTTTTTGGATATCATTCCAAAAAAGATTAGGTACAAACCTAAATTTAATCACCATTTTCATCCCCAAATTGATTGTCAGAAGGAGCGTACTATTAAAACCCTAGAGGATATTCTTAGAGCTTGTATAATTGATTTCAAGGTAAATTGGGATAAATATTTTCCTTTGGTTGACTTTTCTTATAACAATAGTTCCATTCCACTATATCTGTGGCTCCTTTTGAGGCCTTGTATAGTAGGAGATGTAGATCTCTGATTGGATTGTTTGAAATGGGCAAGTCTTCACTCTTGGGTCCCCATTCGATTTACAAGACTTTGGAGAATTTTCACATTATAAGAAACTGATTGAAAAAAGCCTATAGCCGGCAAAAGTCTTATGCCGATTATAGGAGAAGGGGCTTAGAATTTAAAGAGGGTGATAAGGTGTATCTAAAAATTTCACCCATGAAAGGAGTGGTGATATTTTGCAAGAAAAAGAAGTTTTGTTTTCGTTATGTGGGTCCATGTGAAATTTCACAAAGGGTTTGCAAGGTTGCATACGAGTTGACATTACCTAGAGCATTTGTTTTTGTTCATCTAGTGTTCTATGTCTCCATGCTTTAGGTAGTGCACCACTCATCCCGAATCCATACTTTCAATTGACGGTCTAGGTCTAGAAGGTAACCTCCCCTATGAGTAGGTTTAGGTTGATATCCTTGATACACATTTAAAGAAGTTGTGGAACTAGAAGGTAGAAGGTGCCTTCCGCAAAAGTTCTATTGAAGAACTACCTATTTGAGGGAGCAACATGGGAGGCCGAGGTCGACATGAAATCGCATTACCCTCAGCGCTTTGATGAATAAGGTAATTTGTTCCTACTAATAATTAAAAAAAAAGAAGAAGAAATTGAAATTGACTTGTTTTGCAAATATGTGCATATTTATAATAATGGTTTTTATTAAATAAAGATTCATGTGAAAATGATGTTTCGCTCAATTTTTCACTTATTTGTGTTTGTGGTATGATGTTGCCTATATTAAATAAGATTGAGCATGTTCATATGTTTTGAAAGAAATTTTTGGCATAAGTTACTACATGTTGGGTTTAGCTCATATTGTTGTTGAAATGAAAATTCCTCATACTGTGGTTTTTAGTTCTTATCTGTTGTATTTGATGTTTTTAGTTACCTTGTGTAAATGCCATGTTATAATGTTTATTTGAGTTGTATATCACTCTAATTCTATATGTTTTTTGTTCGTCTTATAGTATTTATTATATCCTTTCCCTTCAAAAGATTTTTAGTGTCATTCGGGGACGAATGTTCCTAAAGGGGGGACAATGTAACACTTCAAAAGTCCATAAGATAATATAGATCCTGACATGAAATTCTAAGGTTTATAAAACTGTTTTATGGTCAATAGGAATGTATAAAAGTCACTGTGGATGTTTTAGTGTAAAAACATCGAAGAACGTCCACGACGTGCAGAAACTAGTGCAAAAAGGTGCTAGCATGCCTCAACCTATTTCATGTGGTTTTATGAGTTTGAATTTAATGAAATTTTGTAATAGGGTGTCTAACACATATAAAAGGAGTTTTAGGATCGAAACGTCTAGGTACAACTCCCCAAGGACCACCCTAGGGGCATTTCACCCAAAACTGCCAAACGAGGCAGTGTAGAAAGTTTCTACCTACGAACTGCATGTGACGTGTCATAAGTTGATCGATAGAGCTTCGATCCCTCCATCTATTGACCAAAATTAAGGTTGCATAGAACGGTAGGGGTCTTTTCCATCGATCGACCTATGTCCTGTAGGTCGAGGTCTCGTAGGTTAGGACTTTGACTTTTCTGTGAAGATTAGTTAGGGACATTTAATTAATTTAGTTAATTAGGGGGTTAAATAGTGATTATTATATGGAAAATTGTATTAGTTAAATAAGTATATAACCTACCCTAATTCTAAAACCTCACTTAAGACCTCTCAATTCCCAAACCTAAATTGTTCTACTTTCCCTCTCCCAAAAAAGAAGAACTCCATTGGAGGGCGACGTCAAGTTATTTAAGGAAGAAAGAAGGGTTATTTTATTATTAATCTTCAACAATTAACAAGGTATGGGAATTCACCTTTTGGGAATCCTTTTCCTAAAGGGTTTTTCAAAAATTGGTTTTTCAAAAAAAAGATTTCATAAGGGTTTCTTTCTAATAAGAAATTGATCTTCTAAATTGTGTTTTCTATTGATTCTTTGGGTTTTTATGCTTTGATATGTACATATAATGATTCAATTATGCTATTTTGTATGAGTTAAACTAGCATTTGGAATATGTCATGAAATTGACCCAAGTCCCTACCCCTAGGTTATGAAGTAGTGTAAAATTGAGTGGTAGTGCTGCAATTGAATTCATTAGTAAGATTACTATTAATTTATTTAATTACATATATTATTGGATTGAATTGGTTGGTTTATTGTAAGACCAAGATGATGGACTTTGAAGTAGATTGGGTAAGTCTTGATATCTAAAACCTTTTACTTCAATTATGATATCTTGTACTTAGTGATAAAGCTCAATTGAAGTTCTCTTGTGATATGATTAAGTGGGTTTGGTATGATGAATAAATCGCAATGTCTTGATTATATGATTATGATATTATGCTTAAAATGAATTTTTTAAGGTTGGTTATGAAGTTGACACATCCCAAAAACACCACCTAGACATAACCAACGTCGTCACTCGAAGAGGACAAAGACTAGCCTCGTACCATTCATCATTACATTCATAGGTTAAAAATTTGGAAAATTTAAAACTTTTCACCTACACTGCTTTATGAGGTTTACTTAGACCTCTCGCTTACACATAATATATTCATATCGAGTATACATAGACCATTCGAATAAGAAGATTATATAGTCTTCTACTTCTATGCCACATATAGAAAACATACCTAGTATATTCTTATAAATGATGTATCATATTAACGATATTAACGGAGTCAAATCATCATGGGCAAAAGCTCTTACTCATATGTAGAAATGTCACATAGGGCTAATAACAATATCTTGAAACAACGTGAATGAAATTATTGTCTTTAGACTATAACTAAGAACCATATCTGGAGGAATAACAAAGCATGATCATCACACTTCAGGACATGCCCACACTAAGAGAAAGGATCCAAGCCTTCCATCAAAGTTTTCACAAATCCTTCAATGACCGGAACCTAAAATGTTGGGGAAAAGGGAATAAATATGGTTAGCACATAGATTGTACAGAGTATGGAATTATATGCACATACAACATAGAAATCATTCTAAAAAGTAACATTTCATTAAAGCATGCTAATTTATTTTTAAAACACCTTATACACATTGAAGAACATATACAAGTCAATAAGCACATATTTCTTAAGTAAAGAACGTGTAAATCACAACACCAACAATACCAAGTCTAGTCAAGTCAACATTCATATCAACATAAATGAGCACAGAATCAACACAACTCTACCATTGAGTTATAATTATAAACAAGCATGTCTAAGAGTTCATAACATCATAATTTAAGCAAGACAATCATTGATACACCCCCATTAAGTCCACTAGTACAATGAATAAGTAAGACCCAATAACATCACTCAACCAAGTACACCAAAGAAGAACTATAAGCAATGCCCACTTCACATACTATATAATTAAAAGTATACATCATCATATTGTAGAAACAGACACCAAAAACATGTTCATAAGTGAAACCAATATCACATAGTGTCTTTAACATGTAAGATCCACATATATATATCATTTATATTTATAAGAACACAAGAACCTAGAACATCTTTCTTAGACTTCCCTCAATGCTAATGAGTGCAATGTATAGGTAGAATCTCATACCTCTACCTAGACTAAGTCAAACTCCTAAGGTATTCGAAGTTATAATTTACTTTATTGCCTCATATTACCTTTGGGAACATATTGCGTTAATCGAAAGAAGGAGGACTACTTAGCAAGGTATTACCATAACATGAATATAGCATCTGTATGGATCAACTAGCTAGTATTTCTAATGGGGAAACATAGTTCAAGAACTAGGAGATGTAGTTGGGACCCTCTTTATTTTACATGCGTTATAGTCTCCAATATCATGAGTACATTAGTGATCCTACCTTCTATATGTGGGAAGGGACACTCCTCACTTCTAGTTCACTCGGGTCTTAGATAGAGTCCCTTTTGAAATTTCTTTCATTAATAATCATAACTTTGTTTAGGTAATAAAGTATACCCATTATATAGTTTTCATCGTAGATTAATTGGACTTGTATGAGTATTTTCCTTTCATTACGATTCACACATGTGAGGTGAGCACATTTACATATTCTTATTATAAAAAGGAACATAGATAAGTCATCACCACCCTTATATTATTACATCTTATGCAAAAACACAAGTCATAAAACAATACATTGCAATTAAACATCATACAAAACCTAATCAATTTCACCATAAGGTATACTTTAATATAATTCATCACTAAACACAAGTAGTCATATTTGGAATAAAAGGATTGAGATTACAAAGCTTACCCTATCTCCTTCACAAGCAATCAGCCAAGGTTTTACCATCAAACATTCAATTCAACACTACAATAGGTGTAATATGATCACACAATAGTAACTTACATAATAATTAAGTCAAATGAATCACCACACAACAATTCATCACTAGATCATAACATATGATAAGGGATACGGGTCAATTACATGATCTACTTCACAAACTAGGTTAATTTATCAAGAACTAGAGTAATTAAATAATAATAAATCATAAAAATAATCATAATTATCTAAATAAACCATAAAAAGAAATTTAGAATATCAAATTAGTAATAGAAGAAAACCCATCTGAAACTCATCTTTTTGAAATCAATTTTGAGGAACCCTTTGTGGAAAGGAATCAGATACCTTGTTAATTTATGAATATTGATGGAGAAAATTAGTATATTTGATGCCCTACCACCCTCCTTTCTTGTCCTTCTATTGAACTTCTTTGGGATAGATAAAGAAGAAGGAAGGAAGAGCAATTAGGTTTTTGAAAATATGAGTGTTGGGTTAGTTTAATTAGGATTGGGTCTTTATATAAGTCACTAACTAACATTATTAGACCTCCATTAACCTCTAAATCATTAACAAACCACATTATTAATTAATTAGACTAACTTATAACATGGTAGCAAAAAGTTGACCTGACCTACGAGACCCCGACCTACAGGTCGTAGGTGAGTCGACGGCCAGTGTCCCTTCCATGCTGCACATGCTTGATTTTGGTCAAATACTTGCCAAAATGACCTCTTTGTAAAAATTTGTCTTATTGTCCATCGGTAGTGGAAATCAACGCCTTGACAATTGGACAACACCTCGTAGACTAGCCCTCGTCGACTACTACTCTCTTAGAAAACTTTTAACCACAATGCAAGGGTCCTCCTCAAGGACCCTTTGGTTGTTCCTTGGGGATTTTTTCCTAGACATTTTGACTATAAATAAAATATAATACATGTTATACACCTTACTACTAAATTCCATCGAATTACAACCCCAAAAACCTTGTCAAATTGGCTAAGGTACACTAGCACCACTTGAACTTGTTTTGGGACATCATGAACATTTCTTGATACTGTTATTCTTGAACTTACTAAATGATTTATATACGTTAAATTTGACCTTAAAACAGTGTTACAACTCTTATACTCTAATGGTAAGCTCTAGTTTAGGCATTAAATTTTCAGACTATTTCAGAAGTACTTATGTGCCTTGTCATTTTATAGTGATGTTAATATGCTAATATCAAATGTGAAGGTTTGTATTGAAAGGTGTTCTCATGCAATTTCTATTAAGAAAATGACTATGACTATTTAAGGAGCTACTCTCCTTTGACCAAAACTATGTTATGACTGTTAAAGAAAGACATTTCAGAAGGGACTCTAGCTTAGCAACTAGTGAACTAGTAGTGGGGAGTGTCCCTTCCCACATAGGGAAAGTAGTTTTACTATTATACTCATGATATTGGAGACTATAATGCATGTAGAATGAAAACGGTTCGAAAACACATCCCCTAGTTCTTGAACTATGTTGACACCATTAGAATACTAGCTAGTGGATCCACCAAAGATGTTATGTTCATGTTTTGGTACTAGTTGGGAAAATAGTCCACCTTCTTTTTGAGTACGGTTCCATGACACTGGATTCCACACTAGATCATGTGGTCTATGTCAGTTAAGGCAAGATATTCGCAAATGTAAAATGAAGTATTAAAGTGAACGCTAATTAGGAGGATTTAAGGGGTTTGACTTAGTTTATATAGGGGTATTTGACACTACCTATACATTGCTCTTCTTAGCCTTGAGAGAAATCCTATAAAGTGATTCTTATGTTTATGCAATTATGATATAAATGTGATGATTATGTTGATTCTTCATGTTAAGGGTCTATATTGATAAAAATGAGGATGAAGGGTTATGGATAAGGGTCCTACTTATGTGGTAATATTATGAACTAATGAATATTTTTTATTGTTATTAAATGACGTTAAAATTTAAATGTCTATGAATTCTATTATGCTACGAACATGTTCACTTGGTTTAACTTGAGTTGGATGGTCTTTTTTTGAATATGCTTATATTATAAGAAGTATATGATTATTGTCTTATATGTTTTATAGGGTTCTTCATAAGTGTTTTCAAAGCGACTTGTCATGTTTTTATAAATTGTCCCTTTTTAGCATTATTTCCATGTTATGTGTGCATATGTTTCCATACTTAGTACAAGTGATGGGCAAACCCCTATTTTATTCTTTTTCACCAACATTTTAGGTTACGGTCATTGAAGGACTCGTGAACACTTTTGAAGGAAGGCTTGGATCATTTTTCCAAGTGTGTCTATGTCCTCATGTCCCGAGGATGATACCATTTGCCTCACTCTACCTATGATACATTGTTATAGTACAAAGAAAATCATTTCATTCTTGTTGGTTCAAAATATTGTTTTAATCCCTAAATAGGCATTTATAGATTTGTTTAAGGGCTTTGAAAATATTGTTCTATTCGGTTTATATTGTTTAATATGAGAAGTCCCTATTAAGACTATAAGGTGTACTTTATATATATATGGCATAAAATTACAACACTATGTTATCTTCTTATATGAGGATTCTTAGTAAACATGCTATGAATATATTATGTGGAAGCGACAGGTATAAGTAAACCTCATGAACTAGATATAGATGAAAAATTTTAATTTTCTGCACTTTTTAACCTATGAATGTTATGAAAAATGCTAAGAGGCTAGTTTTATTCCTCTCTGAGGATGATGATGCCGGTTATTTCTTGGGGGCGGGTCACCCCGATTATTTCGTCATAACATGTCATATGTTAAAAATTTGGAAAAATTAAAAACTTTTACATATACTAAGGAAGGTATATTTAGACCTCTCACATAGAAGTTTACTTAGGCTTTCTTATAGCAACATCATAACATACATAGAAAAGTCTAGAAGTTGTCTCACATAATAACCATCTAAAGAATACGAATCTTGGACTTAGCCAATACAAAGTTAATAGAACATATAGGCCTTACTAAAATAGAATCCAAATGACAAAAGAAAGTAAAGAGTAAATCTTAAAATTAATAAAGTCCTCATAAGCTAGAATAATGAAAAGATAGCATCCCCGAACATGAGGACCTACTAATACATGGACAATGAGTTCAAAGCTTCTTTATTCGACTTTCTTAATCTTATTTGGTCCTACACTACATTTGTAGTTATGTTAAGTTAGGGGTTCGTACCCCACATATACTAAGTATAGGTAAAACGCACATAACATTTAAGGACGTGCGTGAAAAGGACCATTTCTTTAGAAAGCATGTTGAGTCATTTAAAAACCTTTAATGCACATACAATAGAGCGTATACAAGATGAGGATCACAACAACGTAAAGCGTGATGATAACAAAAGACTTAACATCATAAAATAATATAAACATTTCATGTTCATGCGATCAGATCACAAAATATATTAGACACTTACCAATGATCCAATCCCGAGCCTACAAGTGCAATGATCATGTGAAGACCCATAACCCAACATCGTCAAGTAAACAAGATAGGAGATCATAAGTAAAGCTTTCCTTACACAACATATATCAATTGTATTCATCATCGCATATAGAAATATAGTCCAATAACAAGTTCATAAACATAACAAACATCATATAATAGTTACATGATATATTATAAGCATTAAACATTTCATGTTGTCATATTACATAAGAACAATCTCCTAGGGCTTCTGTTAGAGTCAACTTGTACAATGTCTAAGTAGAGTCCCATAACCCTACCAATATTAAGTAGACTAGTAAGGTCATCATATTCAATGTTCATTTACATTTATTTAATTTTACTATATGGAACAAGCGCCGTAAAAGTCATTAGACTTTGTGAGATAAACATAGAATCCGGTGAAATGAAACCCCACATCGAAAGAAGGTGGTCTACTTGCCAAGGTAGAACCAAAACATGAACATACCATTGAAGGTGGATCCACTAGCTAGTATTCCTATGGTGGCAACATAGTTAAAGAAATAGGAGAATATTAAAGAACTATAGTTACACATTACATGACAACCTCTATCTCAGGAGAGTCATTGTGAAGCTGCCTCCGACTAGGGAAGGCAAACCTCTCATATCTAGTTCATCGATTCTATGTTAATGTCCCTTTGTAAATAACCTCTAAGTAATCATTTATTCATAAATCTTATGATAGGTCATAGGAGATAATTCCTTATATAAACATGATCATAAGATCTTTAGGTTTAGGATGACAAAATCATTTCATCAGAACATTCATTTGTGGGAATAACTTGTCATAATAATAGTGTGTAAGGCATACAAGATAAACATCATCAAGTTGCATTATCATATATTTACCATAATCCCAAATTTAACGTATTTGTAGGCCAACATATATGCATAGAAAAATCATCCATACATCAATACAAAGGTACAACAATTATAGGCCAACATAAGCATAACAGAGAAATCATAAGTTTATAAGACTTACCTATTGCTTCCAAGAACCTTCATCAAGAACTTAGGTTCAATTTAAAACATTCATCCAACAACTTAGTGAAATGCTCAATAACATAACCAATACCATACCTTATGTTCATATAGAAGGCCAATTTGTAGTTAAGGATAAGATAAAAGGTCATTAAAGAGTTCATTGAAGCTATAGTTCCATTCCAAAAATTTACATGTTATCAAGTGATAGATGTAACCCAATTAAAACCATTATTTAGAGAAAGAACATTCTTCACACGAAAATCAAACATTACAAACCAATTAACCAAAAAATACATATTTAATTAACTATAGAAAATTGTTATTTTTCATCATTAGTCATATATCTTGAGTTAGGAAGAAAACTCGTTTTGTAGAGTAAAAAACTAGGAGTTGAATTCTTGAAAAAAATCTTTTGAAGGACCTTTTGGGTAAAGCAATGCCAAGAGTGAATAAATCATACCTTATTGATGAATATTTCACAAATTTCGAATGAAAATCTTGAAGTCTTCGTCTTCTTCCTTATAGTTTTCTTGTTATTTGATGGAGTTCGAAAAGAGAGTTTATTAGAGAGATGAGAGGTATTTGTTTAATAAGTTTTGAAGTGAGTGAAAGTGGTCTAAAACCCTAAGATACCAAAATATCTCTCACTTAAATGGGTCTTTTTGTGAAGTTAAATTTACTTTTAAATGATGCGACGAATTCAAGAAGTTGTGGCGCGTCGATGCATCAATTTCACATTTATTTTTGAAAATTTTAAATAGAAAGAGAGTGTTGTGGAGGCTCAAAGTTTTGATGAAACTTTTGAGTCTCCACATTTGTGCTGCCTGTCGCGCAGCAGCCCTCATTCCCTAGCTGAACGTAGGCTACACTGGCAGCCTGATTGCCAAACATAGGGACGTCAACTACTTCAAATTAGTTCTTCTTCAAGGACTGTTAGGGCGGTCCTTGGGGAGTCATTACCAGACTTTTGGTTCCTTTGTACTACATACTACCTATTTAAAGTTTTTTTTAAAACTTTTTGACATCCAATTGACACTCCTAAACCTTCACCAAGCATAGGGACGTCAACTACCTCAAATTAGCTAGTTTCTTGACAACAATGTCATTCTTTGTGATTTTGGCCCTAAGCTTTTCTAATTGAGTTCATTAAATTAATATAGGTAAGGAAACTTCATTTTAATCACTTTTATATAGGCTAATCTCTAGTCTATGTTATTGAACTTCCGAAGTATTACATTATCTCCCCTTAAGAAAATTAGTCCCCGAATGACACTAATATCGTTTGAAGGGTAAGGATAGACTCAATACTAGCAGCCCAATTAACAACAACATAAAATGATAAGGAGTCAAGGCTCGTAGGTGTAATTCACAACTCCTTTCAACACATATCATAACATTTCATGTAGCAACTCAATTCATGATACACAATATATAAGATCTTAACATTTCATAACACATAACGAGGAATTTCCTTCTCAACATCAGCATGAGCTCAAAAAAGATCAAAGAGTTACCATGCTCTCATTTTTTCAAGACAACAACAAAACAACAAAATATGAAGAAGATAATATGCATACATATTTCATGTAAGTGCAATAATAGAGTATGAAGACATTTTCTTAAAACTCAAGTTGGCAAACATTTTCCAAAACATCCACCTATTTAGAAAAATCAATTTCATATTTTTTAATTATTTGACTTATTAAGAGGAATGTCTAACCTCAAGGAATAGAGAAATAAGGGTAGCGGGACTTCATGTCGGCTTCGTCTACCTATGTTGCACCCTCAACAAGATGGTTCCTCCATAGAACTTTTATGGAGGCAAAATATTTGTTCCTCAACTTTTTGAATTGGCAATCTAGGATTTAAACCGGAACCTCTTCATAAGGTAGGTTCTCATCCACCCCTAAACCTTCAATAGGAGGAATAGACACCGATTTGCCTATGAATTTCTTGAGCATAGAAACGTGAAACTCTTGATGAACTGAAGCTAGTTAATTAGGTAGTTTCAGCTCATATGAAACCTTTCTAATAAGTTGTAGAACCTCATAAGGACCAAGATATGGGGGACTTATTATCCCGTTCTTATCGAATCTCATAACCCCTTTCATAGGTGAAATCTTCATTAGAAATGATCACCTATTTCAAAATCAAGACCTGTTCTCGTATTGCCGGCATTAGACTTTTGCCGACTATAGGTTATCTTCAATCTATCTCTAATGACTCGAATTTTCTCTAAAGACTCATAGATAATCTCATGACCAAGGAGTGAGGACTCACCAACCTAAAACCATTAAACCGAAGACCTACATATTCTACCATAAAAAGCTTCAAAAGGTAATATAAAGATGATCGAATGGTAACTATTTTCGTAGGAGAAACCAATTAATGGTAGGTTATTCATCCCAACATCCTTTAAATCAATAACAAGGCACTTAACATATCTTCAGTTGTCTGAATGGTACGTTCACTTCCCCATCCGTTTGAGGAAGAAAAGTGGTGCTAAGTTTCACTTAAGTACCTAAACCCATTTGGGAAGCTTTACGAAAATGAGAAGTGAATTGCGCACCTCTATTCGAAATGATGGACAAAAAATCCCATGAAGACTGACAATCTTATTAATGTATATTATTGCATAATCTTTTGTGGTATAAGTAGATCTAATAGGACTAAATTGTGCATATTTGGTCAACCCATCCACAATAACCCATATGGATTAATTTTGCCTACGATTTCGAACAAAAAAAAACCAACAACAAAGTATATATTGATGGCTTCCCAGTTCAATGTAGGAACATCCATGATATGGGTTAAATCACCCAGTTGAAGATGATCGGCTTAAATGTGTTGGCAATTTGGACACCTTGCAATAAACTATAATATGTCCATTTTTAAACCATCGCACCAAAAGACCTAGTTGCACCGGGATAAATAGAGTAACGGGAACCATGGGCTTTTTGTAGAATTCGATTCTTCAAATACTTTAGCATTTGGTACACATAATCTCCCTTGGTACCTAAAAATACCATCCCCTAGGAGAATGACTCATTGAACTTACTAAGTACCAATTCTTTCATCTCTATCAATAGAGGATCAAGATGTTGCTTAGATTTCACCTAAACCACTAATGATTAATCGGAGTTATGATGGACCATAAAACCACTATTTGGAGAATTTTCTAACCGCACAACTAAACAAGCAAACCTTCTAACATGTTTCACAAATTCTTTCTTATCTTCCTTCACATGAGACACACTACCCATAGTCATACAACTAAAAACATCCGCAACCACGTTCACCTTGTTAGGGTGGTAAAGAACACTCACGTCGTAATACTTCAAAAGTTTTAATCATTTTCTCTTTAAGAGATTCAACTACTTTTCTGTGAACACATATTGAAGACTTTTATGGTTGGTAAACACATCAACATGCACACTATATAAGTAATGTCTACTTATTATTAAGGAAAAAACTACAGCAGCTAATTCAAGGTCATGAGTCGGATAATTCTTCTCATGAATATTGAGTTACCTAGAAGCATAAGCTATCACATCGCCGTTTTTCATGATGACACATCCCAAGACAACTTGGGAAGCGTCACAATACACTACAAAGCTTCAATTACCCTCCGATATGGTCAACACCGGAGCGGAGATAAGGTTATCTTTCAAATATGAATACCTTTTTCACAAGAATCCGACAACTCAATCTTCACCTTCTTGTGGGTAAAATCTCTCAAAGGAGAAGAAATAGACCAAAATCCACTAAAAATCCTTCTATAGTACCCAGCTAGACCCAAAAAACTCCTTATGTCGATAGGAGTCAATGGTTTAGCCCAATTTTTTACCGCGCTCATCTTTTCTGAATTAACCTTCACACCCTCACAAGAGATAACATGGCCATGTAATGCAATCAACCTCAATCAAAATTCACTTTTAAAATATTTGGCATAAAGTTGGTGTTCTTTTAAGACTTGCAAGCCCAACCACAAGTGACTCTAATATTCACATTCATTCTTGGAGTATATTAAAATATCATCACTAAATAGAATTACAAATGAGTCGAGGTAATCTCGAAAAACTCTATTCATTAGGTCCATAAATTTCGCCAGGGCATTTGTTAACCCAAATGACATAACTAAAAATTCATAGTGACCATATCTAGTTTGGAAAGGTATTTTGGGAACATCTTCACCCCTGGCCCTATTTTGTGATATATCGACCTTAAGCCATTCTTGGAAAAGAAGCTAGCACCTTGGAATTGATTAAATAGATCATCAATCTAAGGGATGGGATACTTGTTCTTTATAGTGACCTTATTGAGGTTGTATTAATCAACGCACATTCTGAGGGACCCATCCTTCTTCTTCACAAATAAGATTGGATCACCCCATGGAGAGATACTAGGTCAAATGAAACCCTTCTCTAGTAAATCTTTGATTTGGAGATTTAACTCTTACAATTTGTCCGGATCCATCCGATATGGAGGAATTGAAATGGGTTCGTATCCGGTAACAATTAAATGCCAAAGTAAACTTCCCATTCGAAAGCAACTCCTAAAAGGTCATTAGGAAAAAACCTCTAGGAATTCCCTCACTACAAAGACTGACTCAATAGAAGGAATTTCACATTTTAGATCTTTAACCCTCACTACATGGTATAGACAATGCTTGTCTCTCATCTTACAAGCTTTCAAGCAAGAAATGATTTGACCCCTGTGTATAGAATATCCCCACTTCCACTCTAAAATGGGTTCATTTAGGAATTGAACTTCACTACCCTCGTTGTACAATCTACGTAAGCAAGAAAAGCATGAGGCCAATCCATACCCAAGATATTATAAAAATCAAACATGTCAAGTTCTACCAAATAAACAAGAGTAACTCTATTGGGCATCATTATAGGACATTTCCTATACACTCTGGTTGCCACTTTAGAGTAACCCATTGGGGTACAAACTGAAAACGGTTTAATAAAAAGAATCAGGAAGTACATCAAACTTCCTATATATTAAAGTTATTAACAAATAAAGGGTAGCACCTTGGTCAAGCAAGGCATAAGAATTAACACAGAATATTTGTAACATACCAATAACAACATCAAAAAAAGAGTCATCTTGTTCAACCCTAGCCTTGAGTGCATAAAGACAATACCTTTTTGGATCTTCAAAGCTAGGACCTTTTGATTGAACTTGTCGATTCCCCTTTCCTTAAGTCTTCATAGTAGAAAAGTATTTTACCATATAGCCCATCTTTGCCACAATCATAACAACTATTAGTTCCAACAAGGCATTTCCCAACATTGTCTTACCGCAAGTTTGTCTTTCTCTTGGTGGGTCAACATTTCTCCTCTTTTAAGTTTTAGGTTTCGAAACCTGATCATTGCCATTCTTGGAGAGATTTGAATAAACTTGTCTAAATACCTCTTCTTGAACTCAAGCTTGTCTTGAATTCAAGCCTGCTCTTTGAAGAACCACTTTAAAAATATCTTGCGTTCTTAGCTTCCCTATTCCTCTTCCTTACCCGACTCTCCTCTACTTTTTAAGCATGAAACATCAACCTAGAAAGATCCATATTTCCATGAAGAATTGTTGCACGACACTATTATTCAAGCTCTTTGTACACGTCCGTTACATAACATCTCATTTCATCCCTAGCATTGGAAACCAAAGATGAAACATATTTGGACAGCTTAATAAACATTAAAGAGTATTCCTTAAAACTCATAACTCCTTGAAAAAGTTTGATGAATTCCTATAAATTAGCTTCCCTTTTCTCCCTTGGGAAGAACCTGCCATGAAAGGACTTTTTCAAAATCTCCTAAGTCACGGATCACCTCCTAAAGCCAAACTATCCTTCAACTGATTCTATCACGTTTGAGCTATGTCGTTGAGTTGATAGGAAGCAAGATCAGGCTTTTCAGTAGTTCTCACCCCCATGGTAAACAATATCTTATTGATTTCATCAAGGAAATCTTGGGGATCTTCATCAACTTTTGATCCAAGAATAATAGGAGGATGCATCCTCGTAAAATCCCTCAGACGGCTAGACATCGTACTTGCATGTTGGTTCTCTCGAGGAACAACCTCCCTGCTAGATTATATCATGATTCCTTGAGCTTATGTGGTGATGTCTTGTGACATTTGGAACAGGGATGCACTTACCTACCCATCCATCACAGTCTGAGAATTGACTGGAACTATCTCATTCGCAGCTGCTTGCACTTGAGGAGGAACTTGATTGCCTTAAAAAGTATCTCCCGCATTCGCAATCTCTTCTCCTACTCTTCTTGCGGATGTCCTTCTTATGTTCATTGGCAAATCATTACATAGCTTCTCATCCATAATTGTTACGTACTTCACAACAATGAACAAGAGACTATCTAATGTTTTTAGTGATACATTGATCCTAAGGATATTCAACCTCATGCTCTGATACCAATTTTGTCACCTTCGAGGAGAACCCGCCAGATGCGCCCGGTGTCATGTTCTCTCAGAGGACTCAGACAAGTCCTTAGAATTCATCATAACATGTTATCAGTTAGAAATATTGAAAAATTAAAAACTTTTACATATACTATGTGAGGTATACTTAGACCTTTCACGTCGAAGCTTACTTAGGATTTTCTTCTAGAAACATGATAACATACATATGAAAGTCTAAAACTTGTCTCACATAAAAACCTTACAAAGAATACAAGTCTTGAAATTAGCCAATACAAAGTTAATACGCCGTATAGGCCTTATTACAATAGAATCCAAATGATAAAAGGAAGTAAAGAGTATCTCTTTAAACTAACAAAGTCTTCAAAAGCTAGAATAACGAAAAGATAACATCCCCGAACATGAGTTTCTTTTTTTACATGGCGAAAGAGTTCTGAAGCTTCTTCAATTAAACATCTTAATATTCAATGGTCGAACCCTACATTTGAAGTTATATAAAGTAAGGGGTTAGTACTCCACATATACTAAGCATGGGTATATTCACATAATATTTAAGGACATGCATGAAAACGGACCATTTCTTTAGAAAGCATGCTAAGACATTTGAAAACCTTTATTGCACATGCAATTAAGCATATACAAGATCAGGATCACAACAACTTAAAGCATGATCATAACCTAAGATATAACATCATAAAATTATATCAACATTTAATGTTCAATAGATCATATAACATAACATACTAGACACTTACCAATCATCCCATCCAAAGACTATAAGTGCAATGATCATGTATGGCCGCACAATCCCACATATTAGTAAACAAGATAGGAGAACATAAGTAAAGCTTTGCTTTAGACAATGTGTATTATAGGTAGTAATCACATATAGAAATATAGACCAACAACAAGTACATCAAAAGAACTAACATCATATAATAGTAACATCATATATCATAAGCATTATACATTTCATGTTATCATATTACATAAGAACAGTCTCCTAGGACTTTCCTTAGAGTCAACTTGTGCAATGTCTAGATAGAGTCACATACCCCTACCTATACTAAGTAGACTCGTTAAGTCATCTTAGTCAATATCCAATTACATTTCTTTAATTTTACTTGATAGAATAATCGCCTTAACAGACATTAGACCTTTTGAGATAAACATGGAATCTGGTGTAATGAAACCTCACATCGAAAGAAGGTTATCTACTTGCAAAGGTAGAACCAAACATGAACATAGTATTCTAGGTGGATCCAGTAGTTAGTATTCCTCTAGTGGCTACATAGTTCAACAACTAGAAGATATATTAGAGACTAATAGTTGCACATTACATGGCAACCTGTATTTCATGAGAGTAATTGTGAACCTACCTTCAAACTAGGGAAGGGACATCTCTCATATCTAGTTCATCACTGCTAAGTTAAAGTCCCTTTGTGGATAAAATTTAAGAATTTATTTATTCATAAATCTTATCATAGGTCATAGAAGATTACCTCCTTGTATAAACATGATCATAAGCTCTTTAGGTTTAGGGTGAGAATTTCCATTCATAACACCCTTGATTTTTGGGATTAACATATCATAACCGTAGTGTGTAAGGCATACAAGATATGCATCATCAACTTATATTATCATATCCTTACCATGATCCCATATTTAACGTATTCATAGGCAAACATATATGCATAGAAACATCATACATAGTTCAAATCATAACTACATCTACTGTAGGCAACCATCAACATAATAGAGAAATCATGACTTTAGAAGACTTACCTATTGCTTCCAAGAAACTTCATCAAGAACTGACTTTCAATTTACAACAACCATCAAACAACGTATTGAAATACTCAATAACGTAACCAATACCAACCCTTCAAGTTATATACAAGGCCAATTTTTATTTAAGGATAAGGTAAAAGTTCATTAAAGAGTTCATTCAAGCTATATTTCCAATCCCAACGTTAACATGTTATCAAGTGATAAATATAATCCAATTAAAACCATTATTTAGAGAAGGAACATGCTTCACACGAAAATCAAACATTACAAACCAATTACCCAACAATAGATTCTTAATTAACCATAGAAAATTTTATTTTTCATCATTAGTCATAAATCTTTAGTTTGAAAGAAATCTCATTTTTTTAACGTAAAATCCCTAAGAGTTGAATTCTTAAAAATCATCTTTGGAATGACCTATTGGAAAAAGAAATACAAAGACTCAAGAACACATACCTTATTGAAAAATATTCCATGAATTTCTAATGAAAATCATGAAGCCTTCGTTTCTTCCTTAAGATATTATTGTTCTTTAATGGAGTTTCAAAAGAGAGAGCATTTGAGAGAGATGAGAGGTAATTGGATTACTATTATTTGAAGTTCTTGAAAGGTGTCTGAAACTAACAAAAAATAATAATAAACTCATCACCTAAATAACCAAAAGATCCTGTAGTTAAATGGGACTTTTTGTGAAGTTAAGTTGACTTAAAAACAACGTGGACGAATCTGAGATGTTGTTGCGCGTTTGGGGTGAATTTCACATTAATTTTTGAAACACGAGTTGAGACAGAGAGACTCATGGAGGCTCCGCTTCATGAGGAAACTTTTGGTCCTACCCGTGTTGGGTGTGCGTCTCGCAGCAGCCCTCATTTCCTGGTTGTATGTAGGATGCTTTGGCAGCCTACTCTTTGATGTTGGATCCTCCTCAAGGACCCTTCAGGGGAAGGTCCTCTCAATGCTCTAACGCCCACACCAGATATGGATTGAAATGTCTCACGACGTTCTGAACCCAGCTCATGTACCTCTTTAATGGGCGAAAAGCCCAACCCTTGGAACATACAACAGCCCTAGGTGGCGAAGAGCCAACATCGAGGTGCCGAACCTTCCCGTCTATGTGGGCTCTTGGGGAAGATCAGTCAATTATCCCTAAAGTAATTTTTATCCGTTGAGCGATGGGGCGGTCCATGGGGAGTTGTTACCAGACGTTTTTACCCTTTTTATTACATACTACCTAATGAATGTTTTTTACATGTTTTGGACTTTATTTCACACTCTTAAACCTTCACCAAACAAAGGGATGTAAAATAGTTCAAAAAGGCTAGTGTCTGGACATCATGGTTATTCTTAACTATTTTGGATCTAACCTTTTCTAATTGAGTTCATAACATTGATATACTTCTGTAAATATCAGTTTAATCATTTTTCAATAAGCTAAGACCTAATCTAAGCAATGGATCTTCCGAAGTGTTATAGGGTGCTCCCCGAATGTGACAACATGATATACACTAAATTACCCTTAATTAGAATCAATTATTCAAATATCTACACTTAATTAGGCATGGGTATTCAAAATTAGTCATAATCAATCATCAATCTCAAGTTTAGAAGAAAAGCCTTTTGTAGAAGAAATCCCTTGGAATTTGGTGATTAAGGAATCAATTTTGAAAGGAACTCTTGGGGAAAGGAAACCCAAGAGTGATAATCTATATCTTCTTGATACTTAATCCACGAAATTGGAGTGAAATCCTATGGAATTTGGTCTTCTCCTTCAAGCTTCTTGCTTTCTTCAATGGAGGATGAATAGAGATAGAATGTATTGAGAAGTGAGCTTTTGGGTTTTGATTTTGGGATTTTATTTTATTGAGAAAATACGATATAAAACTTATTGAAAATCAATATATAACCGTCCCATGAAATACCCAAAAGACCCTCACTTATGTTGACGTTTTAATGTAGTCAAACTTGAAGTCCAAATTTGAATTTCTCGCTGGGAAACAAGTTTGCGACGTGGAGTTGTTCCCGCAATATTTTTTAAATTAACTTTTGACCCAGAAGAGTTCTATACGTTTACGCTATGTGGACCAAGACATTTGGTGCTTGGGGGACTATGTCCGCGACGTGGAGACACTTCACCATAGTGTAATTGGCTGCTGCCTTTTTGCAACTTGTTGGCCAAGGTTTGAATCCCTCCGTGATCCCCTAGGGAGATCTTTGGGGGGTTTGACCTTGATGTTTTCACCGTATATACATAATTTTACCTAATTAAAGTTATTCTAGAATTATTAGACTCCACAAAACACTTCCACAACTTCACACAACCTAAGGACATTTCACTAGTTCTATTGCACTTGTTTCCGACGTTTATTGACGTTTTCACTCTAACAATTCCTAACTAGTTTTGATATATTAATTTAATTTTAGACACATTGTTTTAAATCTCAATTATTCATTTGAGGCTCTAGACAAAGTCATATACTTTTAAAGTGTTACAAGTAATATTTAAGGACACCATTTCCCGCTTAGGAGAAATCCTCAATGGAATTTGTAAGTACCACCTCTTCAACTCTACCAAAGTCGTATCAACACATTGGTTTTCCCTAACATGCGGAAAAAACACAATTATGACATTTACGAACCATGAAATAACCCTTAGTGGATTCTACCCATCGAACACCCAATCAGGCAAACCTATGGCCATCTTAGGCCAATTCTTTTTTATCATCATCAACATGTGCAACACTACCCACTTACAACCAACTAAGAGAATCAACTACATTTGTACTGTGGTTATAGAGTAAACTCATATCATAATCTTCTAATAATTCAAGCCACCTTCTTTGGAAAAAATTTATATCATTTTGGGTAAATACATATTGCAACTTTTGTGGTCGATAAAAACATCAACATGGACCCCATACATATAAGTCCTCCAAATCTTTAAGGCAAACACAATACCACTAATTCAAGGTCATAGGTAGGATAGTTCATCTCATGAACCTTTATTTTGGTTGAATTATAAGCAAGCACCTTACAACTTTTCATATGTGTGGTTCCTAACCCAACTCTAGAGTGATCAAAATATACCACAAAGCCATCCATTCCTACTATTAAAGTCAATACCGTAAAAGAAGTAAGTGTATCATTCAATAGTAAAAAAATAAAAGGAGAGTGAGGCAACTCTAAATACAAGGAGTTCAACCAAATCTTTGAATTTAAAAGTTGCTCCGTAGGAGACCGAATCACTGACGAGAACTCATATGACTATCTACAAGTTGTAGATGTGTAGTATGAGTACTAAAAAGTGTCACTAAATAGGCATAGGACCATTGAGTTTTAAAGATAAAAATATAATAAACAACATTAAGGAAGGATCATATAAAAACTTATATATAAAGGAACAAGAGGAATATCATTATAAGAAACAAATTGATGTAAATAAGACAGAGTAACTTAAATAGATAGAGAAAGAAAGCGACAAACCGTGATGTCCTATCCCATCAACCTGAAAAATGAAAAGTACCTATTAAAGGAGAAACCTAGCCCTAAAGCATACCAACAAAAACAATAAATAATATTAATTAAATGCTAAGAAGGCTATCCCAAATCAAACATGAACAAAAGCATCAAAAAGAGGGAACAAGGAAATTATCTACCTTAAAACAGAAAACCACAAAACATACAACAATAAGTAAGAAACACTCAAGCAATACCTTCCGATCCCCTATGTACCAAGAAGGTAAACACAAATAAATTGAACCCATACGATCCAAATATGACACACATGTAGAAACAAAATCAATTATGCTAGTGATAAGCAATACATAATAAATGAGAGTTATGCCATAAAACCACTAGTATCAATAATTGCAATATATATACAATTATCCCTTACTCCCAAATAGTTTTGTAGGTGTAACACCTTACTTCAAAGAGGCAAATTTTAGTTTTACACAGAATAGGTGTAAATATCAGCGATATCATCCATTACACATAAATGGGACGAAGAGTTGTAAATTTTTTTTAGATTTTCTTAAATTTTCAGTACTTTTTGATGTTTCACCAATATTTTCTTAAAACGCTAAAATCAAACTCAAAAAAGGACATTGATGAGCCATACATTTGGAGTCATTTAGGGCTTGATTTGGATAGATTTAGTGTCCTCAAATATTAATTTTGTGCAAATAACTGATGTAAAATTATTGATTACAGGTACTTGTATTGAGGAACAAAGCATGAACATTAATAATCACAACGGAATAAAGCAAGCTGGAAGAGCAAAGAAATGAAGTTGTGGTGATCTCCAAGTCCCTTCGATGAGTCGCCGAATGGACATTACCTTGCCTAAAGTTCCATTGTGTCGAGCCATTGCAAAATATTACATAGTTTTAAACAAAAAAGGTGTAGTCGGTCTGTCATAGTGTTATTCTACGACAAAATGTTTGATCGCCCAAAGATACAAAACGTAAGAATGCTGAAGGTCAAAGTAAAACACTGATGAAATTAACCGAAGGAAGGATAGGGAACTAATAAGCGAGCGCAACTTACGGCGCCAAATAGTCTTTTGCAACACATTTTTGGAGACTATAAATAAATTTTCAAACATTAAGTTTAGGAAGTTTTTGGAATCATATTTTAATCTTGACAATTACTTGTGAGTGTTTTACCTTTAAGACTTAGTATTGAAACTATGTTTTCCTTACCTTTGAAGAATTGATGTTTTCCATTTTTTAGAATTTGGAAATTGGTCTTTCAGATTCTTCAATTTAGACCTCTGTAAAGATGAAATTAACTCTTACCCATTTGATGGAAATAAAACTTTGTAACTATTTTTATATTTTTATGATGTCTAGCTAAAATCTCAAAACGGTGTGATTATGGGATGATTTAGTTTATGGTATTGCTAGTTGTTAGTTTACATGTTGTTTAGAAGTGATCAGAATCATTAATTATTATTTATTTTAAAGGATTGCAATTGCAAATGCAATTCGACCTTTGTGTTTTTGGCTTGCTTGCGAGAGAGGTTTTAAAACAAAGATGATGGTATGTGGGTATTGGGTTGTCATGGGTTCAGCGCGAGAGAGTGAATCCTAAATCATTTTCGACACATTCAGATTGAGAGAGTGAATGGACTGAAGTGCAAATTCTTATTTTGTTGGTTATTAGTGTTCGACAAAAACCAACTTGATTTGGAGAAGATTGTTTAAGAGAAAGTTTATCTCCTCTATAGTCTAGCATATTCACTCATATACAATTGTTATCTAATAATTTCAAGTACCCATTTTTCTACTTTCTCCTATAATCCAATCACATCCCAAGACAGCGTCTCATTATTGTTATTTTTTGTGTTATTTTCTGCTACTATAGTGAATAATCTCCAACAAAAACTCCCCATTTAACATTCATGTCACTCTTTAATTTGAATCAAGTTTTTTTTCGATAATGTCTTTTCCTATAACTGATTTGATCATATTCACAGTTTTCGAATGATTCCAAAACATATACAACTCTTAGTGCCCCAACTAATTTACTTGGGTTATATACTATTGAATGATCGTTGATGCTTAGAATCGGATGAAGTGTCTTCGCTTGTGTTTTTCATTATAAACGGTGCCACTACTGTGGGGTGGTGGTGTTTGAGAAATTTTTGTAAGCTGTCTTAATTGAATCTACTTATTTTTATTTTTCCTTTATGTGCTGATGTTTTGAATAGGAAGTATGAGTGTGAACGATAGCAATGGTTACCAGATGGACCTTGTTTTGAGATTCATGATTCTTAAGGATAATAAACTACTATTCAAGGAATTCGAGGGTGATACTATCCATGAGTTGTGGCCAAAATTTAAGGCATTACTTCAACAATACCAACTCATAGAATTTAATATAACATGCCACTGGAATGCTTCTACACAGGATTTGGTCCCAAAAATGTAGTGGTGGTTGACCAACTCTCCCCGAGTTGTTTGATTAGACTACCCCATAAGACAATAGCCCAATTCCTTGATGGTATGCCCAAGAAAAAAAATTAGTTAGAAAAAGACCGAGAATTGATCACATTGTTGAAAAAGACCAAGAATTGATCACATTGTTGACTCAAGTGGATGTCTTAACAAAGAAAGAAATGGAATTGAAGGCATTGTCCAAAAACAAAGACATGTAAATTGCACCTCACTAGCATCGAAGGAGAAAGAAGTAATAGGGTAGTAAAATTAAAAAGGTCATTTCACTCATTATAAAAAATTCAAAGAACATGAAAACATGTTGAAGAAGATAAGAGAGAACGTCTTGATGCTAAATCAGATGACAACCTATTATTCCATGAGCATTCAACTACTAAAGTCCCACGTGGATCAAGTTTGGTCTTGTATCTACCCAAATCAACAAAAAGTGTTGCCTTGTTACACTGAGGTAAACCCAAGGAATGAATTCTAGGTGAGGACTTCCTACATGCCATGACTTTAACTAAGATTCTTTTTGGAAGGCAACCAAATTTTTGTTTGCTTTTTGTTATTTTTTAATTAATTGTGTGTTTATTGTAAGTTAAAGTGTGCAATGTGTTTGAAAACTGCAGGTTGGCGATCAAAATGTTGGATCGACACCCAACACGGACAACCATTGAACTCAAAGCATTTTGGAATTGGAGTTTGTAAAACTCGATAAGCCCATGTGTAAATTGGTTAATCACTAACCAGGTCGGTGATCATGATTTTGCCATTGTTTGGACCCCTGAATTATGTAGAGGTCTTGTAAAAGGACACAAGGTAAGTTCCCACTTAGAGACATACCGAGTAGGTTGGCGAGCAAAACTTATATCACACCCTAGAATATATGGCACTCTTAAAGTGCGATGTGGCGTACTTGACCTCTCGGTTTCTCAGTTCACGTCTAGCTTTTGGAGGACCTTTCAAGATGAGTTGGGCACCCGGGTTGATATGTGCACAGCTTTCCACCTGCAGACTGATGGTCAGTCAGAGCGCACTATTCAGGTCATTGAGGACATGCTACGGGTTTCTGTTTTGGAGTTTGGTGGTCAACGGGACCAGTTCTTGCCTTTGGGGGAATTTGCATATAACAACAGCTACTATTTTATCATTCAGATGGCCTCGTTTGAGGCCTTGTATGGTAGGCGTTGTCGCACTCCAGTAGGCTGGTTCGAGTCTACAGAGCCTACGATGTGAGGTACAGATTTGATTCAGGAGTCTTTGGAGCAGGTGAGAGTGATATAGGATAGACTCAGGATAGATCAGAGTAGGCACCAGAGTTATGCGAATCGGAGGCGTCGACCTTTGAGATTATCTGTTGGTGATCGGGTATTTCTCCGTGTGTAGCCCATGAAGGGTGTGATGAGATTTGGGAGACGGGGTAAGCTTAGCCTTAGGTATATTGGGCCTTTTGAGATACTTCGAACGGTTGGGGAGGTTGCTGATGAATTGGCCCTACCTCCAGCATTTTTAGCCATCCATCCTGTTTTCCATGTATCGATGCTACGTCGATATATTCCTGATGAGTCCATGTGCTCCAGTATGATGCAATTGAGTTGGATGATCATTTGACATTTGTAGAAGAGCGAGTTGCCATCCTAGCCAGAGATGTGAGAAAATTTGCGCTCGAGAGACATTCCTATTGTTATGGTTCATTAGAGGCATCGTTCAGTCGAGGAGGCTACCTGGGAGACCGAGCAGGAGATGCGAGAGTAGTTTCCCGACTTGTTTGAGCCTTCAGGTACTTCTTGACCGTTACTTTCGCGGACGAAAGTTCTTTTTAGTAGTGGATATTATAATGACCCTTCTTGTCATTTTTAGTGTTTTATCTTCTGTGCATCGTTTAGAGCATTCCTGTAGCGATTCCAAGTCATTTATGACTTGCTGGGACTGACAGATCGGTCACCTGGTCATTCGTTTGGTTATTGTGTGAGCTTTAGTATTTTTATGAAGCTTATGAACCTTGAACGATCTTTTTCGATCAAAATTTCAAGAAGATGATATCAGAATCCAATTCTGACGATTCCATCAGCTCTGGAAGGGTCATTTTAGTCTAGTAGCATTGTCGACATGACTCCCAATGTTTTCAGTGTGAGTTGGTGGGATTAGGCGTTTTAACTTAAAGTTTAAAGGCTATGTTTGACTTTAGTAAACATTCTGAGTAAACGCGCTCGGATGAGAATTCCGTCAGTGCGGTTAGCTCCAGAATGTCGAGTTTGGTCTAGTTTGACCCTTCTTTCGGGTTTTGAGGTTTTTAATATTTTTTCGAGCCCTTTTGTGGTTTTTGACTCAAAATGGCCAATGGAAGTGGGACCCACATTTTATCGAGATGACCTCTGATGAAAATTTCGACTGCGCCTTTTAGTCTGGAATGTCGACTTTGGTAGGGTAGCATATCTATTTTATTTTTATCAGGTTCCGAAAGGATTCCGAGCACCTGTCGGAGACTATAAAAAAAGTAGGCAAAGCTAAAATCAGGTGCAGCCTTTTAACAACCAGAAATTGGGGTTTTAACGACCACATTCGTCCTTATTAAAACCCAACTTTCAGCTTTGTGTCTTACTTTGAAATCTTGATATCTTGAGCTATACAACTCCAAATTGGGCGATTCAAAAGGCTAAGTTGTGAGATTTTTCAAGGGCAACGCATTGGTGAGCTTGGAATATTATTTGGGGACCTGACTTGAGGTAAACTTTGGGTTTTAACTTATGTCATAGCTCATTTTCGAGCACAAGTTTTGGGAAATTTTAGAAGGTGATTTCTTGGTAATTTTAGGTCCGAATCAAGTTATTCAAGAGCCTATATTGTGGGGTTTTTCGTGAGGATCGGCGTGGTGTGATTTTTTTTGGCTGTTGGAGCTTCATTTTTGGTAAAATCTTGTAAGTAGCTGCTGTCATTGTTGCTTATTTTTTGCTTAGAATTTGTGTTTTTTTGTTGCATGTTCATGTTGGGACTGTCTTGAGTCCTGAATTATGTTCCATTCTGGTATACAAGTTTCGAGATTTCTTTAGGACTTTTATTTGGGGTTAATTCGGGATTTCTCAACGCGGATCCCACTTTTTCCATTTTGACCGCAAAATTGACCCGTGTCCGTTTCTTGAGATTTTAGTGTTTAAATGACTGTAATAACATTGTGACTATATTTCTGATAGTGTATCAATGTTTCGAGGCCTTTTAGAAAGTAAAAGATCCGGGGGGTGAATTTTGGAGCGCTCGTGATCTGCGTTCAGGTAGGCTATGGTTTCTCTTCTTAGATTCTACTAGAACATGTGAATGCATGTTGATTAGTTGGGATTTGGGTTGGGTAGTTATTGGATCATGCATAGGTGTTAAAAATCATATTTTCGGCCTTTTTCTAGACAATTATCGGGTAACTGTGAGCATGTTTATTTTTATTAATTGACCTTCTTTGTTATATGAATTACTTGTATGTTTGAATACTAGTTATCAGAAGTATGTTGGGCCTTAGTTTAGGTTTGACTAGGGTTTTCCTTAGAAATGCATGATTTAAAGTTGGTAGGACTTAGTTTAGCCCCGACATCGCTCGGCTGGCTTAAATCCTTGTAGACTGATGTAGCAGACTTGAGTCTGATAGTTTGGTATTTAGCTAGACGATGAGCTTGCTCTAGCGATAGTTACTCTTATTTCTTCGATGTTATGGCTTCTCGTGTTATGTCAGTGATAATGAATTCCGCTACGTGATTCAAAGTTGAGTTTCTATTCGACTTTAACGTCTTACATTGATTAGCTAAGTCTGGATTGTGTTCCATGGGTTTATATGATTATGGATAGATAAAGACTCTTTCAGCAGCTATATCGACATCTTTGTCGGGTATCCGGATTTAAGGTCCGGCCTCGACCATCGACATACTTATGTAGAGCATCCGTGTAGAGGTCCGACCTCAAGTATGTAGAGCATCCGGTTAGAGGTCCGGCCTCAGTTACTTATATTTTGCAATTGGCTACTCGTGTAATTCTGGTGAGCATCCGGTTAAAGGCCCGACCTCCGCACCGTCAGATTCTACTTTTTGGTTCGGTGTTTGCCGCCCTCGAGTTCTATTCTCCTTAAGTTATAGTTATTTTGTGTACTCGTTAGGCTTATGGGGGTCCGTTAGGGTTTTTATTTAAACATGTGCACGAGTGTACCTTCTGGGCTTATGGTGGGTCCAGTTAGGTGTAGTTAGCTTATTTATATTAATTTAGTTAGATCTTTATACACTCGTGTGCATTATTGTGTTACTTAGCCTTCCGTTCTTGACCTCTAGTTTTGTGATTACGTCTTTTCATAGTGCTTTACTTTTCTAGTTCAGTTGGCCTATGATGCCTACTGGGTACCTGTTATTTGGTACTCATGCTACGCTCTACATCTATTTTCGTGATGTAGGTCCGAGCACCAGTAGTCAGCGTTGATCGAGTTTGGAGCATTTCGGGTCTGGAGACAAGGGTGAGCACACAGGGTTTTGTACTAATGCAGTCTCCATCTGTTTACATAAAGACTTGTCTTTTACTTTTCGAGATAGTCTAGTTTCGGTGGTGCACTGTTGGGACTTGTACTCGTTTTGTTGGTAGCTCTGTATTAGTGAATTCCAGGCTCTGGGAGGGATCCTTAATTGTATTTATGTTTTGGTTTGCTAATGTTGTTATAGTAATTTTGCTTAGTCTTGTTTAGTTTGTACCCTCACACCCATTACGTGTTGTTCTGGGTTGTGGTTTGGCTTACCTACTAATGGGTCTTGTACAAGCCCTTGACATCATTCATTGTATTCACATATGAAAATTAGTGCAGAATTAAAACTTTTCACGTGAAATATCCTTAAAACATATTTAATATTAAAATCATAGAAAACACGAAGTATCAACATATCCCAATCATAGACTCAACAGTAATTAGGACAGGGCCCATATAAAAGAAATATAGAGACATAATCTATTACAATACTTGAATAAAAGAAGTCCAAATGATAACTATGCCCTCGAGCAAAAGAGGATATACTTTAACTTTGCATAAACGATTACTAGATTCCAAACTTTGTCCAAGATACCTCTCACCTATTTATCACACATTTAGAGATAGACAACAAGTATGAAATTAGTACCAATACATGTACTAAGTTTGACTTAATGCATAAAATCATAAGAAACGAATATTTATGACAAATATGCTATTTTTTATTAAAACGTGACATTGCAAGCATAAGAACCACATTTAAGCACCAAACATCAGAATTAGAACACAATATAATCCTAGGATATTTATACCAAACTATAAGACCTTATAGTGAACTTCCCTGTAACTTCAAGTAAAACTCACACATTACAATATAGCATCATCAACACGTACGAGATACATAAACATGAGATCTAACTGTCAAAGCTGATTCTAAGACTCACTTGAGTGAGTTATGAAGCGACCGCCCATACAATCCCTTCACACACACCTAAGAGAACCTTAAGAGTAGCTAGGATAAGATCATTCTCACTACACACCATAACATATATATATATATACATACATACATACATATATATAGATATATACATCTATATATATGTATAGGACATTCTCCTCCCAAATGTTCACAAAAGTCTTACTTCAGTAATTCAAGAAGAGAACGCCCATAAACCCTATCTAAGATTACCTAACTAACTCCTAAGCCTACCTATGTTTAGATCATGGCTACTTTATTAATTCACTTCCCTATCTAGATTCAGACTTAAGACTTCCGTAGGTAAGACATGAAGAAAGTTTGTGTGCCCTTCACACCTTTACTAGGCAACTATTAAACTTCATCGATAAGTAATTAGTAATTTACATAATTTATACCTTAATTCATTATCTTTTTTAGTTCACATAATAATCATTAAACATATAAGGACATTCAAGTAATGGTCTTGGAAAGACTTAGGGACTCACTCACTAACATCTTCATAGACTAATCATGCAATGTATAGATAGTGTCCCATACCACCACCTTAACTTCATAGAAATTCTCCAACACTAGTAGGTACCTCATATGATCAAAATAGGCAATGACCGACATAGACCATACTAGCTACGCATGGAATCAGGAGTCATGAACCTACTCCGATGTGTGTGTCTTACTTGCAAATGGTAGAACTGGGACACAACCCATGTAGGCACATGGTTATAGAATATTAAGGGTTTCTTTGTTCTCTAATGTAATCTTATATGGAGCAACTTCTTAAACCATACTCGCTCAGTGCTAGCCTTTGTTCTCATAGAGTGTTTCAATAAAGGAATACATTAAGAGGTTCCGTATCAAGTTCACAACCCAATCACATTACACATTAACAAAGAGGGTCCAATAGGCTACCTACAATTTCTAAGAGGATATCTCAATGACTTTCCTAAGGATGACTTCATACCGTTCTAGCCAACCAGCGTTAGTACACCATTCACACAAGGAGGACACCATTACAACATTCAACTTCAAGGATATCATAACCTTACAACTAGGGTAAAGGTTCCACATAAAGGACCTTCTTCATTATGTTCAAGGTCACATGTTAATAACACATACAAGACTAAGAAAATTTATCCTACTAAGTAAAGAAGACATATTCACATTATACATATATCAAGTAAGGGACATAAGTCTACTTAAACAAGACATATGCATACTTCACATATATCATATAATTTAAGAAGAACATAGGCATAACCAATAACTCTATAGGTCACCCTATTCCCTACTACATAACGATCAATATAAGTGTCACAAGTGTCATATAATATATTCAGAACATCATACTTCATCATCAAGTAATTGACTACATTATAGCCTACTAGAGACACACACCATCAACTAGAATAACTCATGTTTTGACTCCACATATAAGCATAAGTCCTCAAGACATTCATACTACCCACATATTCAAGTTATAACTTTATAAATCCATAACACGTAAATTAATGCCGATGAGGTCACATTGATTAACAATTCATAATGTAATGTTGACAAGGTCACATCAATCACAAGTATATCACATAACTACCGCTTCCATAAGTGAATCATACAAAACATCATTAAAAACTAAAGAATATACTACAAAATATAGGGAAATTTAGGTCAATATACCATTGAACCTACCTCAAAACTTCAACCCATAGACAATTTCCATATTTTACAATTCAACCAAACAATTACAATATCCAATGAATTCAAGATAATAAAACATTAATTTATGAATTTAGGTCACCTTAATAACAATTCTAACATATGATTCTATCATAATTCAGTTGCCCTAATAAAACAACATAAGAATTCAATAGCAATAACATAGAATCAATTCACCCACAAAATAGATAAAACTCGGTTTGCATGAATTGCGGGTTCATAAACATTTTAGGTTAAAATAATCAAATTATAACCAATTCAATCAATAAATAATGATTCAAAATGTTTTATACAAGATTAAATGCCAAGATATAAAAATAAGATAAGTTCATCTTTTGAAAGACTTGGGAAATTAATTTGAAGTTTGGCTCCTTGAAGAAAAGAGATTCAAGGATGAAGAACCATACCAAAAATGATTCTAGACCACGAATTTATGTACAATTGATGGATAAATCATCAAGAATATTCAATTTAAGATCTATCTTGAGTTTTGACTTCAATGGAGTTCTAGTGAGTTTCTTCGAGATTTTGTGTTTTGATTTGTATTAATGAATTCATCTTGATGTTTAGTACTTATAAACAAACTTCAAATACCCAAAAACCCCTTAGGAAACCTCCCTTTTAGTTATTTGGACATGGAATGAATTTACAAATTCAACCCTGCACTTTACAATGAATCAGCGCAGTTGTAGACCACCATCGATGGTTGTTCATTGACAGGACGTTGGTCCACAAACGGGCCGTCTTGTCTGAGCGTCGATGGAATGATAGACTTTTCTTTGAGAGATTAATATCCATAGTCTATGTCCTGACCCATGTGTCCCACGTACGGGGCGTAGGTCATCTTTCGTAGGTGAGACTTATTTTTGGCTGTTTTGTCTCAAATGATGGGTCCTTTTTCAAGGATTTTGGTTGGTCCTTGGGGAATTTTACCAAGACGTTTTAAACTAAAATATTTTTTTGTACAAGTTTATGACCTCTCTCAGAAATTTCATCCAAAATAACACAAAAACCTCAATGAAACGTACCAACACACACAAGGACGTTTCAAGCTTAACCTTTCGAACTTCATGGATGTTCTTGGACGTTTAACATCCCAACTTCATGAAACTTTAAAAAAATTCTCCTAACATCATTATAACCTATTTTAGGACCTCAAATTGTCAATACACATGTTTTACGCTCTACTGTCACCTAAGTCAATTTAGAGGTGTTACAACTTATGTCGCCATATGGAAGAGAACTAGACAGTTCTAAGGGACAAATTTCAAAATCTTTCACATTTAATAACTTTAAAACTTTCCAAACTCACACTTTCGTTATATTTTACCATAAATTTGCTTTATTATCACTTTCTAGTTGTCATTTGTGTGTTAAGAGTTTGTTTGTTTGCCGCCTACTTTTATAACTTCCCGTATTTGGCTTCTAAGGTTTGTTTTCTGAACCCTAAGATTTTATTGCAATTTTAATCATGTTCAATAATATTTAACTTAGTGATGTGTGTTGGCCTCTCTATACGTAATTTTGTATGTGTGTTCCTGTTTTAATTTTAATATAATGTTGGTAATGACTTTATTTTTCATTTTTGAAAATTTTGTGCCTCAAAATTGATAAGTGTTGTAGGGTGGTTTTTAAATGTTGTTGGGTCTAGTCCAGTGGAGTCTATGTACTCATATTTGTGCCAAATGACATAATTTTCCCAAAAATGGAGCATTTGACGTCATTTATAAGGGCAAACGTCGTCCAATTGAAAAATTTGACCAAATTGGGAGAATTCTAAGTATATATGGGGCTTGGATGTAAAGGATCTAGGTCTAATTATATGAGTGCATGTTTTTATTTTGAGTTAAGAGGTTGTGGGGTTGAATTTCGCAGTCGGGGTTGAAAATAAGTATGTTGGGCATTTTGGCGAGCTGGGTCAAGCTTGTTGAACCATTCGGCGGTTCACCCCTTATACCTTTAATTTCATGCTAAATACATAGTTTGGGCTATGTAACTTTTGGTGGGAAGAATCAGTTTTCTGAGTGCACTCGGAGAATCACTAAATGCCCTCAGAGACTCGCCGAAGGAACTCGACGACTCAACAAAAGTTTTTCCCGATCGCTCTTTCTACGCCCCTAACCCCTAAAATGCGATGTAAATTTTTGTGGGCTAGTCCTTTATCACCGAATTCAAAAGGAGGTACATCAAAAGGCCGTTCCCATCAGCAACACGTCAAATTTTCTAGAAATATTATAGCCATTCCTCTTGGCGATCCCGATCAAGATCGCGATAAAGTTCAGCAACTCGATGATCTTTTTACGAGCCTATCTACAACTATTTTTTGTAATTTTTCAAACACTTTTTCTAACTCTTGTTGATATTTCTGCAGACATGGCTATACAAGAAGTGGCCGGTAGAAGCATTCCACCTTGTAACTAGGCCAAGGGAATAAATATAATCTAGGATGGAGCTGCATTAAATGCTAAGGTTACCAAACTTCCCACAATAAGTTAAAAGGGAAAGGGAAAGGCACCTAATCTTGCATCACCAAAGGCTAGCTCCGACAGTTATGGTACCTGTGAAACTCACCTCACTACTTCTGAAAGTGAGTGTGAGCCACAGGAAAATAAGGTTGCGACTTCTGATCTTAAATATGAGCTACTAGACGCCTAGAGAGCAGAGTTGTGCTCCAAGAGGCAGATTGATCCTTCTAGGACTAGGACCCATAATGCTACTATTTTTCCTCCTGCTCCAGCATAGGCCATGGTTATAGCACCACCGGTATAGGGTCATCCACCTCCACCTCTGTTTTTTAATAAACTGAAGATTGAGTGATTAAGAATCATCATAGAGTAGAAGAAGCTATCAATTGATGGAGTCATTGAGAGGTACTCGGAGATTATGAGTTGTCTGAGATACTACAAAATTCCATTTTTTCGCTAAGCCATTTTGCTCGTACTGTAACAACCCTAAAAAAGACTACGCTAAGTGATACTTCATGTTTCTATAATGCCTACAATTAGACCGAGTCACACGGATTGATGCACATAGAACTAGACCTCGGAACCCTTTCTACAGCCAGCCAACAAACTAAGGGATTTATTTGAGCTAAGAAAGGTTGGGTCCAGCCATGTAGGGCTCTCGAATACGAAGATTTACGCTAAGGAGTCTTTACCGGACTTAAAAAGGAGAAATCTTAGGTTTGGAGGGTCTAGGGGTAAAATGGTCTTTTTTAAGGCTAAGGGTAGTATCATAATTACCCTAAATATATAATTAACTATATAATTTATAAGGTGGAGGGACATTTTGGGGAGAGAGGGCCGAAATTGGGCTCTTGAAATGAAGTCTTACTCCACCCGGGTTCGAACCTAGGTGGAAGCAATGAATTAAATTGTATTTAATTTAAGTTGGTAAATTAATGTATTTTATTTATATTTATTACTTATTATCTGATTTAAATAATATTTTTAATAATTAAATAAAACCTTATTTGACTAAGTCCTAAACTAGACTGCTAAGCCTAAGAAAATTCTCCTCTCCCACGCTCATCACTCTCTCTCACGTCTCTATCACTCTAAGTCACGTTTTTCCTGACAAACTAACTTCAAAAACAGTAGGTAAACCAAATTTTTTCACACTTGAAGAACTCACACGAAAATATAAGGAAAAAAACAAACGTTAATCAATCACTATTCAAAGAGGGGTTTTTCGTCGAGTTTTATGTTGAACTGTTGTTTTGGACGGGATTGTTGGAGAAGGTTTGGAAGCAACTTCAAATTTTGAACGTCAAAAAGGTATGGGTTCTCTTATCTCTTGGTCCCTTTCCCAAGAAACCCTTCAGATTAAGTCAATTTTAATCCAATAACTTGGATTGTTCCCATTGCATGTCCCTTTAACTAGCTCTCGTTGATTCGTAGGTTGGGTATGTTTGCTGGTAGTTATTAGGCATGTAATGTGTTTTTGCGTTGAATATGCTCATGAATGTGTATTTTGAATCGTATGAATGACAACCTATGTTTTCCGAAATGATGTGTATGTGTGTACAATGTATCCGTGACTCCTTTTGTTTGAGGTTCAAACTAACATGTTACATTTGTGTTCTTACGTGCACAAACTTATATAAATCGTGATGTTCACAAGTGATATAAAAATTCTTATTTGAGTGGAATTCTTTATCGAACAAAATCTTTAAAATGCACCTAAAGAACTCACTAAAAAACTAATTAAAACGTCTAAACATTTAATGTGAAAAGAAGTGAGAAAATAGGCTGCAAAAATTTCCAGCAGCTTGTTAATGAGTTTCCTCCAAGCTAAGGACAATTTCATGCTATGAAAAAAATAATTTAAATATGTGAGATCACTGGAGATTGAACCCGCGCCCTCACCATGATAAAAAAAATCAATCAAATGAGGTGAGAAAAAGGGAATGTGGAATGTGGGACTCGAACCTATGACCTTTGCTGGAAAATGAAAAAATAAAAAGAAAAGAAATGAGAGGAGTGGGATTTGTAGCCACGACCTCTCAAGCAGTGAATGAGAAAGGGAAAAAAATGAAAGAAAAGGAATGTGAGGCTTGGGATTCAAACCCAAAACCCCTTAATTTTGAGAGAATTAAAAATGAAAATGAAAGAAATGTGAGGCGTGGGAATTTAATCTGCGACCTCTAGGCAGTAAAGGAGAAATACAAGAAATATAAAGAGAGGTTATGGGGGTTTGATCTCACAACCTCATGGTCAATGGGAGATAGTCAAGGAGAAATTAATAAAGAAATAAAAGGGGTTTTGGGGGTTTGAACCCACAACCCATTGGCCAAAAGGAGAGAGTTTAAAGAGAAAAAAATTAAAGAAAATGAGGTTGTGAGGGTTTGATACCACATCCTGTCAATCCCATTGAGCGAAAAATGAAGAGAAAAACTAAGGGAAAAATAAAATGAAGTTGGTTGGGCTCGATCTAGGGTCCCAATGTCATGAGCACTAAAACTAAAATCAATGAAAAATGTAAGAGTTGCCCAAGGGATTCGAACATGAGTTCCGTTGCCCAAATTTCCATATTGATACATAAGTCATACATGAATTAAATGTTCAAGAATAATTCAACCTTTTTAGATCCAAATTGAGATCTTGGCATCCATACAAGATACATAAGTCTTGTACTACATAATCTTAGGAAGATATGAGTCACTTAAGAAACTACGAATGAAGCCTCATGGCTTGTATATTTAGAACCATAAGTCTAGCATATGTTTAAATGTAAGTGAACCTTAAACGTATGCAATCAAATGATGAAATGAACAACGAAATGATAAAATGAACAAAGAAAACATTATAAATTTATTAGCTCCTATCATATTAGATGGTACTCTTATGTGATCGAGGTTGGAGCATCTACCTAGAAGAAGGACCTCAATGTGGCAGCGTGGTACTAGTTTGGATTCATAGCAACGCAATCATTCCCTTCTTAAAGTATTTGTTCTCCATCACACCAAAGCGGTCAGCCTAGGCTGTAACATTGTTGGGACAAGGATTAAGTTAGGGATGATTATTGTAAACGAGATGCTCATATTATCCAATCAGTGCCATACTTCTCTCTTTTCCAATATTGATCACTGATTTATCTAGAAAATCTCGAGTTCCTAGGGATGAGAGAGAGTATTTGGAGGTGATTCCCACATCTTCTATTGATATCCAGAAAATTGAGTTGTAGTGCTTGAAAGATGAGGGCGAAAAGAAACAGGAAACCCCAGTGGATTCTTACCTGGTTGCTGATACCCAAGCACCATATGTAGAGGCAACATTGTCTTATTCGGCCCCTACTCCTTCATGTACATCTAGTTGTGTACCTATGAATACTCATAAATCCTCTACTTCCCCTTTGCCTCCCAGAGTAGTATTATTGTTGCTGCTACCTCCCAGCCCACTCACTCAGATTGCATTACTAAAGATGGGACAACTATCCTTTTTTGCTGATTGTCATGATTCTAGACATGAGGCCACTTATCTGGGATGATTTAAACAGACCTTGCTGATGTACTGACACCTCTATGTGCTACCATTGATGCCCTTTCAGATAGGATAATGGTGTGCGAGCGTGGACAAGGTCCCATGTGGAAGTGATGACTCTAAATACTACTATTGATGTTTTATAAAGATATGTGGACTACCTAAAGTCCATTGACAGGAATATTTATTTTTTGGACTGTGGAGATCGTAGATGTTCCATTTAATCAAGATATAAGGGCCTTATGGAGATTGTGGAGGCCATGGTAGATGCATTTTGCAGACTTCTTTACCAAACACAGCATTGGCTAACCCTACTAGATATAGTAAATTTTATATGACTCCGAACATTGAAGCCCAAGATTAGAGTATTTAACTGGGCACTGATGCCCCAATAGATGAAGCGATCTTTTAGACATGATTTTCTTTACTTCCTTTTCTGTTTTATTTTTATTGTTTTTTGGATATTTTTCTAATATATGAGGAAAATTGTTTTTTCTTTTGTTGTGGGGTAAGGTATTTCCATATATATCTCTTGTGATGTTTTTGCATCTCGTTAGGAATAGCCGGAAATGAAATTGAGTCTCTTGTTATGAATATTACTTTCTAGATAAAGTGTGGAGTCTCGTTTGAGATTGATGTCAATGTCTGGTATGATGAGTTTACCGTGAAGCATGTATGATGAAACCTAGAATTTTTCTTGTTGGTCTAGTTGACTAAGCGATGCATTCTCTTGAAATGATGTTGGAAAACTATTGAATTGTGAATTAATTTTACATTATACCTCTTTTATGGCCAAACTTGTTAGTGTGTGAAGTTTGCTTAAACACCCTTTGAGCCTTACCCTTTTCATGGAAGAAACTTGTTATAATTGTGACCTTTCTTTATCTCTTCACCCATAATCCTAATGAGATGTGGTTCGTTTGAATAGCCAACTTGGGCCCAAATCATAAGTTGGGTTGTTCATAAAAAGAGAAGTTAAATCAAGAAATTTCATGGAAGTTCCCCTGAGCTATCATTTTGAAAAGAATGGAATCCCTCCATATGAAAAAAAGAAAAAAAAGAAATAAAACATGGAAAGGAATGACAAATTTGTCAAAGATGTTGCAAAAGTAATTGTCTTTCCAACGTTCTATCGAAAATGAATAATGAAGAATTTAAAACATGGATAAAATTATCGATAAAAAGGGAAGAAAGTGTTGTTCACACCACATTTAATGAGAGTTACATCCATTGAGTCTAGATGATTATACCCTTACACTCAACAACATTACAAGCCTTGAAAAAGACCTTTTTGATCTTCAATGATATAAAACAAGTGTTGCTTGAAAAATAAGGAAAAACCTATGGGTGAAATTATGCATTGTGTTCATCTTTGTGTCAGAGGGCTTTGAGCACATTTGTTGAGCTAAAACTTGCATTTGAAGCAAGTATTGTGAGCTTAAAAATATATCCTAATAAATCCCTAACAGAATCCAAATCTAGGACTCATCAACACCCCCAACTTAACTTTTGGTTGTCCTCAAGTTAAGCCCAAGTGCAAAAGTTAAAAAAGGGTGCCTCAAATAGTGCTACACAAGACTCAATCATGAATTTTCACAAAAAGACTCTACTTACTCATCCAAGGAGCTTTATGCACTCAAGGATTCAATTTGTGACTTGCCATTACCAATGATTTTGTTCTTCTTGCAATAACCCTCTATTTCCAGAATATGAATTAGGCTTTCAATCTTGTGGGATGTAGTAGGTACTATTAGGCTTCCAATATAGGAGCAAGTGTCGAGTAGAGTCATGTTGATTAGTGTGGAGATGTGTGTATCCTATATTGGTATGTTGCTGAGTATTCTGAGCAACTTCAACTCTTGATTCGCTATCGTGGGATTTCACTTGAATATCTTTTGAAACTACATCTTCGGAATATATTATTTCAGATGAATAGTAAGATATTTTAATTCATGTCCTAAATATTTAACAGATGTTAGAGGGTCTAGGAGGAGAACAGGTTTTAAAAGAGCAAGTGTTTGTGTTGACTCCTCAAGACTCAGTAATGGGAGTTCATGGTATCATCGAAGGTACACCACAAACTTGTGTAACTCTTAGGTATGTAATTGGTTCAGTGGCTAGAGTAGAGTTAGAAGATTCCCAACTAGGTTTGTTATTCATTTATCGAATATGTGACCAAGTTTTTTTATTTGATCACCCATGCTCTGACATTGTCTTTGATAAGGAAAGTCATGAATCATCGAGTCATTAGATACTTGATTTTTTTAATGAGTCTAGCATTGGAGAAATTCATAGTAGTTGGGTGTACTTTTACACAGGTAGTTTTTCATTGAGAGGGTTTTATAGAAAGCATGTATTGAGACTTACTCTAGTAGAGGTACGAGAACCTGTTTTCAGCACAATAGTGATAGGACTTCCTATTGAGGTTGGCATTATCCCGATGAGAGTGATCCTCTCTCTCAACCTACCTGGTTAATGGCAAGAGTATCACAAACCGAAAGTACCCCCTAGAAGTTAGAGAGAACCCTCGTTTTCTGACCGGGCGTACTTGACCCATTGGGGTCTTGTTTACAAGTTATTTAACTATTGTTCATTACATAAGACATGAAAATTCGTGTGGCATTAAAACTTTCAAGTCATTTGATATAAAAAGTAATTTTTTATAAAGACTAAGAATATCTCATTGTCACAAATTAAACTTAAATACATGGCATAATTAACTCAGGGACACGGCTCTTAACATTGAAATAAAATACATAATAATTCTTTAACTAAGAAATTAAGAGAGGACTATGCCCTTGAATATGTGAGGACATACATTCTTTTAAGAGGAACTTTCCCAAGATTCACCTTCAAAGCTTCAAAAGCTTCCAACCTAAACTTATAGTATAGAAATGTATAGGGTTAGTACAAATAATGTACTAAGTATGGCGTATGCAAAAACATGCAAAAAGGGACATTTTAGTAAAATAAAATTTCATGCCAATTAAGTAAAACATTTATGACTCTAGAAGCAAAACATCATAAAAACCATCATTTAACACTTACATAAGAGTTTCTATAATTTTAGTCCAAAAGAGACCATTTACTGTAAACTCCTAAACTTATAGTGAAATCAACATGCCAATTACAGTGAACTACTTAAGCATTTGCAATGAATCCATTTTAAATTACAACGAATCATTTAAAGCATTAATAGTGAATTAAACTTGACCAATTTCAATAAACTATCCTATTCTAGATGCTTGAACTTCCAAGGCCAAGAGAAGAGAAAGTGAACTCATTTACGTATGAATTTCCCTATCTCGGGAATATCCTAAGACTCTCTAAGGTAAGGCATAAAGAAAGTATGCATATGCCTCCTTTAATACACAACAAATAAATCCTCAAGGCTACCCTTTTGGCTTACTCACCTCGGGAGAACTAGCCCCTCACTCAATGACAAGACATTAAATGAACGCCCAACAAACCACCAAACTCTTCCCTTTCAAAATGCCTACTTAGTGCAATGATTAGATGGCGTCTCATATCACCACCTACCCTGAGTAGCACACCCTTTTAGAAGGTTCGGCACTAAGTCTTCCCTTTCGAAAGGTCCTACCTAGTGCAATGAGTAGATAATGTCTCATGCCACCACCTACCCTAAGTAGCACATTCTTTTAGAAGAATTAGTTCAATCAATTCAAATAAGGCTCACCAAAACTCCACTTTCGGATTGCATACCTAGTACAATTGATAAATAACGTCCCATTCCACTTCCTACCCTAAGTAGAACACTCTTTTAGGAAACTTAGCACATTCATTTCTTTTGTGGGAGTTATCTTAACCGACATAGACTATAAGATCTAGACATGGAATCCCGATATTAAACCCTATCGGATGAGGCATTCTCACTTGCCTAGAATGAGGACATTCTCTTTGCTTTTACATGGCTTTCCCAATAGCTACACCTATGCGGGAGCATAGTTAAGTGTTAAGGAGATTGCTAATAATTAACTCATTCTATACTAACAAGGAGTACACATCTCAAGAGGTACATTGGAATACAATATCTCAACTCACGAAGTGTAACCACCTCTTCTTCATACCCTCTCACTTCTAGGCATAGCTTCCCACGGATTCTAAACGTTATAAACAATCGGTTAAGGATAAGTAGTGAACACCAAATCTCAACTCACGAAGGGCATTCATCCTCCAACCTATATTAGAAAACTCATGGAATGTAGTGTGGTTGCTACTAAACACTTCATCTCAAATCAGGAAGAGTGTTCACCCCAAAATTCCCCATTCGGGCTAAACTTAACTTCATTCATTCAAATGTAACTGTAGGTGTACATGTAATCACACCTTCATTCATTTACCTCTAACTTCTATACATACTTAAACCTTCATTCATCACATCACACACTTTACATAATTCACAAAATCATATAATTCCTTAAGACATAATCCTTAGCATACTCATAACAAGCTTCATAAAAAATTAACACGAAAAACATCATTGAAGTGTACACTCTAGTCTGCTACACATAATAACTTCATAAGGAACTAACAAGAAAGGCATATTTATCATCTTACTTCACATAACAAGCGTTAATATGCTAATTCAAAAAAAACTAGTAACATCACATACATACAATTTAAGTAAACACCGCCACCATGAAGGTGGACCATACCACTCAAGAACATTTCGAAACTGAAACTAAAAAACACAAACAACTTACCCTTTAATCCAATCATTCATCACCTATTACATTTTTCTCAATATTGCATCATAATAATGAATTTTTTGAAATATCTAAACACCAATAACAACCATAAGAAATCAAAGCTCAAAGAATACCAATTCATGCTCATATAACACATTTCATAGGCCAACATTAGATGAAAAACTTTAACATGATTTCATTCAATTTTAAACCTTAAAATCATCAACTAACATTAGAAGTACCATTATTAAGTCATTATAAATGTTTTCATGCAAGACCCATATTTAAAGTTGAAGATTGAAGAAACTAGGGTAAAGAACAAATTTTGAAAATTCATTAGAAGGGACTACTTGAATGGAACAGAGTTCAAGTATAAATACTATACCTCACATTGAAGAAATACTAATGATTTTTAATGAAGAAATGACCATCAACAGCCCTCCTAGCATTTCTTTACTTCTAGCTTTCATTGAGACTAGAGAGAAAAATCTAACGGAGAGGGGTCTAAAATGAGGTCTTAGGATTTAGAAAACTTTAATATATCTAATAAACCCTAAAAATAACGGTCTAGGTTCATAAAAGATTTGGGGTGATTTTACCAAACAACCCAAGCCTTGGTAAAAAACTTATAGTGTTTGAACCCCTCACTGACAAGATCTACCCAATGGATCTTGTGTGCATTAACGGACCATTGGTGGGGTCTCTTCGTTTGAAACTTAGCTCCACATGGAGCCTAACTAACCAACCTTGCAGGTCCAACCGATGGAGCAAGACGACGGGCCTTTGGTTAGACCACTAGCCGTCATTGCCTTCTTTGGATTACACTGTCAAGGCCGTTTTGGTCAAATTCTTAGGCCCTTTCTCTAGGGTCCCTTGTGGGTCCTATGTGGGGTCGTACCCAAACTTTAAACCCCTAAAATTAGTAACATAGGCATTAGGAACATCTCATGCAATTTTTAAGAAAAAGGAACACATAAAACTCACTCAAATAACTCAAGACACACAAATGCTATCTAAGGCACACCTTCCAAACGTCATGGATGTTATTGGACGTTTGACCTCCAAACATCTCAGATTGCATATTAACACTAAATTAACTCATCTTAACATAAAATTAAGTCATGAAAAACTCATGTGTCTCTATTTCAACTTAGTTCATTTTTGCGCGTTACATTCTCCCCCACTGAGAATAACATTCGTCCTTGAATGACACTGAAACATCAAATTCATGAAGGACTTACTTAGCATCACATAAAAATTACAATCATGACCAGAATATTTACTCAAAATTAAAGTAGCAAGGAAAATCAATTCACACTTTCACACACTTAGCAACATTAGCAACTTTTGTCAAACTTTACAAACTTCAAAACTCACCCTTAACCTTCTTTTATGGGGGAACTACCATCTCCAACCTTAAACATGCTCTTATACAACACTTGCGCACACATTGAAACTTCAATAAAAGTAAAGAAAATTTTTCTCAAAATTCAAAAATCTTATAGTGAACATCACTCTAACACCATTAAGCATTCATAAAATTTCAAATTTTCATTCTTTGAGCAATTAATCAAGAATGGATGATCATATGATGTATAATACAACATAAATCATGTCATGAAACATTGAAACGATGATTCATGAAGAATGCAATTTTCTCAAAAATTTGGACTCACTTACAGTAAATTTAGAACATCACTATGTAATATGCTAAAAATTTCCATAGTGCACCTTTCAAGAAACTTTAAGAAGATTTCATGATATTATGAGAGATAAGACCATACTAACTTACTTCAAAGAGACTTAGCAAGTCTAATTAAGTGAAATGTGAGGGTAGCATCCCATACTACCACTCCCACATAAGTGACCCTTGAAGATTCTCTTGGAAAAAGTACATTATATGAAATTCTACTCAACTCACTCTCCCCCTGTTAAGGTAAAGCCATCTTTAAGGTATCACACTTCAAAGTAGCACTATAATTCTTCACAAGGTAAGAACTCACACTAACCTTGACTCATGTACATCAAGAATACACATCAACCTTACAAGTTAAGCATAACACTTCAATTTTTGGATTCAACCCTAAACAAACTATCTTAATCATCACTTCATTTAACTCTTAGGCATCACCTATCTCACTTTCAAGGAATAAAACTTCTTCACTAGATATTCATACCACATTTCCATCTTAGTGTAAGCCTACACCACAACATCCACAAATCACAAGAGCAACTATGAACATTAGTCACACAAGGGAGTTGCATTCATAAAATTCTCCGCCTTTTCTCAGCTTGACACCTACTTTAGATCTTCTATAACATCTCCACATTCTCTCAATATTCCTCAAATTTACACCTTAAAGCATATCTACCATCATTGAACATAATCACAAGATAACTCATTTATTCTCAAAAGCACTTTAGTCAATACTTATAACTCTTACCATGCTTAGACCTAAATCACCATAACGTTTCTCAGCACAAAACTCGCAACCTCATAAATCACACCTAGACATAAATGCTATCACTTCAAAATTCTCAACACTTACCCTCATATCAAATCTTCTAGCCAATAAACCATGATAAAATCAAAACTCACCTTTTCTCTCCCTCAAACTTAGAAACATCTCCTCTTACAAACAATAACACCTAGAAGACACCCAGACAAGGAAACAAAAGAGAGAGAGGCCTTATGCAGGTAAAATCTATGGCATAATTCAAGAGTAATATAGAAAGTAAAACTCTATCGTCCTATAGCCTCTTGTGAATGGATGTGTCGCGACTCACACCACTGACCATGATACTACTAAATGTGGCTTGTGAGACTTTTAGAACCTAAACTAGTTCCCATAACCTTACGCTCTTATACCAAGTCCACAACCCGAAAGTACCCCCTAGAAGTTATCAAGAACCCTCATTTTGTGATCGGGCGTACTTTACCCTTTGTTGTCTCGTACAAGCCCGTTAACTATCGTTCATTACAGAAGACATGAAAAGTAGTGACGAATTAAAACTTTTCAAGAAAGTTGATATAAAAAGGAATCTTCTATAAATACTAAGAAAATCTCATCCTAAAAAGCAAAACATAAAGACACTATATAATTAACTTAGGGACACGGCCCTTTACATTGAAATAAAATATATAATAATTATTTCTAGAAGAAATTAAGAAACGGACTATGCCCTCGAATATGTTAGGACATACTTAGTCTTTAGAGGAACTTTCCCATGCTTCACCTTCAAAACTTCAAAAGCTTCCAACCTATACTTATAGTATAGAAATATATGGATTTAGTACAAATAATGTACTATGAATGGCATATGGAAAAACTTTCAAAAAAGGACATTTTATTAAAATAACATTTCATGCCAATTGAGTAAAACATTCATGAATCTTGAAGCAAAATATCATAAGAACCATTATTTCACACTTAGATATGAGTTTCCATAATTTAAGACCAAAAGAGACCATTTACAGTAAACTCCCAATCTTATAGTGAACTCAACTTGCCAATTACGGTGAACTACTTATGCATTTACAGTGAATCCATTTGAACATTTACAACAAATCATTTAAAGCATTCACATTGAATTTAACTTGCAATTACAATGAAATATCCTATTCTAAATGAGTGAACTTCCAAGGCCTAGAGAAAAGAAAATGAACTCATTTCCGCAAGAGTTTCCCTAGCTCAAGATTATCCTATGACTCACTAAGGTAAGACATGAAAAAAGTATGCATATGCCTCCTTCAACACACACCAAAGCAATCCTCACGACTACCCTTTTCGTCTTACAGACCTAGGGAGAACAAGCCTCACACTGAATGACAAGACATTAAAAGGACACCCAACAAACAACCAAAGTCTTCCCTTTCGGAATGCCTACTTAGTGCAATGAGTAGATGGTGTCACATACCACTACCTACCTTAAGTAGCACACTCTTTTATAAGGTACGACACCAAGTTTTCCCTTTCAGAAGGTCCTACCTATTGCAATGAGTAGATAGCATCCCATATCGCCACCTACCGTAAGAAGCACGTTGTTTTAAAAGAATTAGTTAAATCTTTTCAAATAATGATCACCAAGACTCCTCTTTCGGATTGACTACCTAGTGTAATGGATAAATAGCGTCTCATTCCACTACCTACCCTAAGTAAAACATTTTTTAGGAGACTAAGCATATTTATTTCTTTTGTAGGAGTTAGCTTAACCGACATAGACCATGAGAGCTAGATATAGAATCTTGATATTAACCCCTATGGGATGAGGGTTTATCACTTGCCTAGAATGAGACATTCTCTTTTATTTTACATGATTTTCCGAATAGCTACACCAATGCGGGAGAATAGTTAAGGGATAAGGAGATTGATACTAAGTTACTCATTTTATACTAACGAGGAGTACTCATCACAAGAGGTACATTGGAATACACCATCTCAACTCATGAAGTGTCACCACCACCTCTTCATATCCATTCGGTGGTAGGCATAACTTCCCACGGATTCTAAACACTATAAACTTTAGGTTGAGGATAACTAGTTTACACCACATCTCAACTCACAAAGGGAATTCATTATCCGACCTATCTTATAAAGCTCATGAGATGTAATGGGGTTGCTACTAAACACTTCATCTAAACTCACGAAGAGTGTTCAGCCCAAAACTCCCCTATAGGGATAAACTTAACTTCATTGATTCATTCAAGTGTGAGTGTGTGTGTACATGTGAGTACACCTTGCTTATAAGCTTCGTTTCATTTACCTCTAACTTCTATACATGCTTAAACCTTCATTCATCGGAACACACACTTTAGATACTTCACACAATAATATAAGTCCTTTAGACATAATCCTTACTTATTCATAACAAGCTTCATAAACAATCAACACAAATAACTTCATTTAAGCATACGCTCTAGTCTACTACACATAATAGCATCATAAGACACATTTAACAAGAATGGCATAAACGGCACATAAAGATCCATAATAGCCTAATTCATAATAAACTAGTAACTTCACATTCATAAAATTTAAGTAAACACCACATCAAGAAGGTGGATCATACAACTCAAGAGCATTTCAAAATTGAAACTAACCAACACAACCAACTTACTTTAATCCAATCATTCATAACCTATTACATTTTTCTCAATGTTTCATCATAATAAATCCCTTTGGCTAGTAACTGAAAAACAATAACAACCATAAGAAACCAAAGCTCGAAGACTACCAATTCATGCTCATTTAACCGATTTCTTAAGCCAACATTAGATGAAAATCTTTAACATGATTTCATTGAAGTTTTTAACTTAAAATTATAAACTAACATTATAAATACCATCATTAAGTCATTATAAATGTATTCATGCAACACTCATATTTAGAGTGAAGATAGAAAAAACTAGGGTTGAGAACCCATTTTGAAAATTCATTAGAAAGGACTTCTTCAATGGAATAGAGTTCAAGGATGGAAACCATACCTCACATCAAGTAAATAAAAATGATTTTTGATGAATAAAAAACATCAACAACCCTCCTAGCATTTCTTGACTTCTAGCTTCCATGGAGACTTAAGAGAGAAAGAGAGAGGGGTTTTGGGTTTTAGGAAGAGGGGTCTAAAATAAGGTCTTAGAGTTTAGAACACTTTTATTTATATAATAAAACCTAAAACAAACGTCATAGGTTCATAAAAGAAATGGGGTGAATTTACCAAACACCCCATGGTAGAAAACTTACAGTGTTTGAACCCCTCACAGACCAGACCTAACCAACGGGCCGTCTGTGCATCTACGGACCGTTGGTGGGGGTCTCGTGGGTTGACATTTAGCTCCAAATAGATCCTAAATAATCAACCTTGAAGTTACAACCGATGGAGCAAGATGATGGGCCGTTGGTGGGACCACTGCCCGTCGTTGACTTTGTTGGTTAACATTGCCAAGGCAGTTCTGGTACAAGTCTTGGGCCCTTTATGTAAGGCCCCTTGTGGGTCTAAGGTGGGGTCATACACAAATATTAAACACCTAAACTAATTCATCTAGGTCTTAGGAACATCTCATTCAGGGTTGAAGAAAAAAGAACACATAAGACTCACTCAAACACCTCAACACACATAAGCGTTATATCAGGCACACCTTCCGTACGTCATGGACGTTCTTGGACGTTTGACCTCCAAACTGAACTAAACTTCACAAAATGCCTAAGAACACTAAATTAACTCATTTTAACTTCCAATTAACTCAATAAACACTCATGAGGCTCTTGTTTACCTTAGTTTGTTTTGGGGCATTACAAAGAGTATCTCAATTTCTAGGTTGTTTAATGGAAGTTTATTATACCCACGGTGAATAAGGTTCATAAAAGGCTTCACATTCCATGTATTTTTATCTAGGGTTCATTCTCGTTCCACGGAGTCATCTTTGAAGGTCGTTATCAGTACAAAGTGTTATACATTCAAAGAGTTAGGGAATTTTTATAGGGAATGCCCTAAAGTGACTCATCGCCAATGAAAGTCTTGTTAGGTTTGGGGCCCAGTGTATTCATCTACAGGTGGTGATTATATATGTATTCTATGTTCCAAGTATTTCTATCTTGTTAGTGATCTTGTGTTTTTCTAACCCATGACTGCTTGTGTTGTGTAGACTTAGGGTTTTCGTACCTATTCAAGCCTTTGTAACTTAGTTTCTACTTTTTATTTGTGGTGAAATCCCTATTTTGAATTGTATGTTGATGTTTATTAGCCATGTAGATGATTTAATTTAGCAGTGGGTTTCTTAGCAATATTGTTGTGTTTTGAGTAGTTGTAGAGTAGAACCATGTGCCTTTATGCTTAAATGTCGTTCTCAGGTTTGGTCTGTTATGCTCTGGATAGTTTGTATGACGTTGACTTCTGTGACAGTGGTGATGGGAATGTGTGATCATTGGTGGTTTTTCTTCCAAATCCTTCTATTTATACCTTACCCTTTTCTAAATCTTATTCCAATCTCCTTGGTTGTAAGGATGAGGTTTTTCTATCTTACTTCTTCTTGAAGTGTCTCTTTTTTGTGAGCTCCTTTTTTAGATTAATGATTTATCCGATGTTTGATTCTCTCTGATGTTTTAGTACTAAATGAGTGTGTTTGAGTTAATGAGGTTGGGAGTGGAGTTGTTTTAAAAGGCTCTATGTACGGTGATGACATGGTTGGTGGCATTTCATGTAAGGTTCTTTTTTTTAGGGGTTAGCAGGTACCACTGAGAAATATAATAATATTCTACTGATGGCCAGTGAAAAGGAGTATCTTTTGAGTGAGAGTGTCTACTTGTTGATTATTGATTCATCCTGTAAACCTTGGGTGCTATTCCGATTCATGGGTTACTAATGTTTAGATATCATTGTTCCGCTTCTTGGTTATGGGGATATTCTACAATGCAAGAATGACTACTATATTTAATAGTGATTCTTGATTTTGCCAGAGTTACTCATGGGTTGTTTCATAGGTTTAATATGTAGTGATCGCAACATCTAAAAGAGTTAAACGAACACATACTGATTTTAATATGTTGAGGTATTAGGTTCATAACGATTAATTTAGTTAAGGATGTGCATCTTCCCATTTTAAATATTAATTTAAGTTCAAGATTTATATGGCACGAAATTTTAAGTAATCACAAAAAAACCTCCTAAAATATGTTATGCAAGGCCGATAAGCTTTTCATGCATATATTATCTTCACACTTAAGGACCAAATAACAATAATATTACCAACTTTTAAGTACCAAAATCAGTCTGTTCATGCTTCACACAAACTTACAAAACATATAGCAATTTAGTATTTCACAAGAAATGGGTTTACACAACCCAAAAAGATAAAAACATAGACTCGTACTTAAATTACAACCCACGGTTACATGACCAAATCATCCCTCAAAATTTCATGTAAATATACAACACATAGATCATGTACAAGTCCCAAGGTTTATACAAAATATATATATGCCTATATTCAAGTGTGATCTTCCTTGATGCTTTCAAAATATTCTTCTTCAATGACCAACTTCAAGCGTCCTCTTGAACATTTCATACTATAAAACCAACTATTGCTAAGCATATAACTTAGTGGTGTAAAAACTATAGATCCGGAGCCCTTAGATTCACCAAGTCATCATTATGAAGTCAAGGGAAGCATAATTGAAATATAGTCAATAAACAAAGTAAACAATATTGAAAGAGTATCAAGTTTGATATTTAAAGCTCCAAATGACCATAACGTTCATAGTAAAATTTTCCAAGAGGTTCAATAACAAGACTCGCCCAATGTATACATCATGTCATCACATCAAGCACGAGCAGGTATCAAGAGGGGTCGACCCCCTGTATCAAGAAGCGTTAAAGCCCAATAAACAAGAGAACCAAGAACCATATTATAATGGATTTCTAGTTTGTACTTAAAATGGAAAAATTCCATACTTAATACGAACTAAAAATCCAAATTGAAGATGGTTAATTGATCAAACAAATCATACAAGAGGGCGAATTACACAAGAGTCTTTAACGTCTTAAACGACAACAACACGACAATGCCAAGTGACAAGAGGTAACCAAGATACCAAGATAAAATTTCAGATAAACCAGAAGGTAAAACTAGTACAAGAAGAAGTTTATACACAAACCTCAACACTTTAGCAAAGAAATAGTCCAACATGACTTCAAAAGTTCAAACTGTAGACCAACAAACAAATGAAGGTCCTCAACTTGTTCACGAGTACATACAACCTTTAAAATGCAATTAAATAACTTCTTTAGTTCCTAGTATCTCAAAAATGTCGAATTAAATTAGGGTAACAATCACAAGTATGCTTATCCTTTACAAATACGACTATTGCTCCTAGTACAGTGATTCCAGTCAGCTTAGTGTCTCATGCTGCAACTAAGACTTGAAAGAGAAAATGGAAAAAAAATTGACATTATATCCTTCATAAAATATGTCGGTACATCTATTAAACTTGCAAAAAATAATAATAGCCTCAAAATATATTTTGTGCAAAAAGAGATTATAAAAACACTAACTGTTGAAAAGACATGATTTTTAATTCAAGAAGTTGAACAGAACTTGTCCTATGTTGTGTCCCATATGTGGAATCCTTAACCGCTAAATTAGAGATCTCCATAACCATAAAGGTTGTAGAATTATGAATTATTTTTCAAAATAATATTTACTCACTGTAAACAAATTTATATTGAACGAGATATGATTAAACTACTAAACACTAGCCAGTAATAAAATAAATTATTTATCACTTACAAAGATGAAGTGTGTGTATCGAATTTCAGGCAAAGGAGCTAGTGTTTCTCTTGATGTTAAAGAAAATATTTTTAGATAATATTCTTTGCTTCTTATACTTCAAATTATACAAAATTTACAAGAGGAGGCGTGAAATATATAACTACACAAATGATCCTCATCACATGGATAGATGTCACAAAAAGGTGCTGCCGACAAACTTGTGTGCAGCCCAAAATGCATACATATACACCAATATGTATATACTTGATGTCAATACTTCCGATTTACTTATAATTCTAAGTAGTCAATTTACATAAATAACCCCATAGAATACATTAAATTATGATAACACTTATGTTAGGCACATTTAAAATTATCACAAAACATATATACCTCATATCCTTTATGATATATTGGATGTGATTTTCCTTTATATATCAGCTCAATTTTTCTTAGAATATGAAGGTTTTCTCATATTCACATTCAGTGTGAGATTCATGGTTTCATAGCATTTATCTCTATTGCAACAAACTTTAATCTCCATATTACTTCAATTTTCTCATAGGATCGTCTTAAAAAGATTATTGTTGGAGTTTATCTCAGTTTTGTTGCATGTTTATGTGGGAAATATTTAGATGGTATTTAAAATTATTGATAAGGATACATATTGGAAGAAATTCGTGAAGTCTATGAGGTGTTTGGTTTGGTGTTTGAATCGGATAATCCTACTTGTGAGATATTGGGCATTTTCTCTTGTCTACTGTTCTGATGCGTTCAGTTGAGTTTTTTTAGGGTTAGCGGAAGCACTTTTAATGGAAAAAGTTAGTTTTCACATGTTTTTACCATTTTCCCCTTTCTGTAGCTTCCTTCTGGCTTTGGTGTGGTGCTTAGTTTGGTGGCACGCTTCCTAACATGTTTGGTTGGGTTTGGTGCAAATTTCTTACTTTGCAGACTTTAAGGTTGAAGGAGTAAACATTAGTCAACATCTAGATATTCTGGTGGCAGATTAGAATTTTGTAAGTTTCATTACCTCTGTAAGGTCCATTTTGGTCTAGTGTGATGATTGATTTTGGTTTCGAGGCTTCCATTTGGAGTTGGTTTGATTAGGCATTATAGTTTTTAACTTTTACCTAAAGTTTTACTTTGGTAAACTTTGTCAATAAACATGCTCCAAATCCAATTCCATTAGTTAGTAAGCTCCGTAATGCTGAGTGTGGTATAGAATGACATATGTTTTAGTTCCCAAGGCTTTCAGGTTGAGTTTCTAGATTTTGGTGTTTTGTTTGTGTTTCTTTGTTAAGTGTTTGACTCTTTCAACATTTTTATTAAACTTCTTTGGATGGTTGTTTAATTGATTCCGTTGATTCTGAAATAATGTTCAAAGGGGTTTTCACTTTAGCTTTATGTTTTTTGGACTCCAAATGAATTTCGAGGGCTTGTTCGAAGTTTGGGAACATCAAGACAATTTTCTGGTTTCAGCTGCTGGTGCACTCGCTTTTGGTGATCCTTCATCACTTAATAAGAAAGCACCAGGGGACAGGAGTCGCTTAAGGTGTTGGCCCCTCTTAAGTGTGAGTTGCTTAAGCGATGTCCCCTTAAGAATAATTTTGGCAGTTTTTCCAAAGATCACTAGGATTAAATCTCATTTGTTTCCCTTTTTTGAAACTTCAATATCTTGAGCTAGGAAGATCTGATTTGGGTTATTCGAGAAGAATCTTGTTCGTTATTATCATTTCTGCGGGTTGGACTATTTGAGGTACATTCTTCTTGAAAGAGGCTGCATGACCCTCTTTTGTGCTCTTTTATGGTGTTTAATTGCATTGGTTGTTTTCTCCCTTTTAAAGCATCGAATTGTGTCCCACCTTTTGAAAAATATCTTGCAAAAAATATCAGAACCTATAAATAGAGTCGATTTGAGATTTTTGGTATGGCTCCAACTTTTTCATTCAACTAGATTGTGGTTCCATTTCCAATTATGGCAATTTTGGTGTCTAAATGCATTTGCTTGCATTGTAATCAATTAATTTCCAGTGTGGCGGTGATCAGAGGTGATTTAATAAGGAGTGATCTAGTTCAATTATTTCAAAGCACGCATGTTTAGCTTCGATATAGGAAACGCTCTTCTTGTTCTTTCATTGAGCTTTCTTAGATGATTTTTATCATTTATTTCATGTGAGTAGGGATTATGTGTGGTGGGTTAGGTTTATCTCCCTTATCCTTATCTTTGATTCATGCACAAGCCTTTCTTTGTTTAGAATTGTTAAATCCTTGGTCTAGTAGTGATTATTTTCTTGTGCCTTAGTTTAGTACTTTTAATCTCCTTAAATTTTTTATTGGTACCTTGTGGGTAGTCGTGGCGATTAGTACCTTTAAATAAGTTATATTTTATCCTTATATTTTATTTTTTCATTATGAAGTTGTTCTTAGATTGGGTTTTCTCTACTAGTCGAGGACTAGCTGGATCCCATATTAGTTCTTATACTATATGAGAAAGAAGGTTGATATATATCCTATTTGTGATGGTGAATGTGCTTCGTAGATTCTGTTAATGGCATACATTGCATCGATATCCTCGTGCTCATATGACTCACTATACGATCCAGTGTATGCATTTTTGTCAACATACTATGTAGAGGGCGGGGGTTTAACCCGATTACTTTTCAAATTGATCTTTTATAGGGGGGTTCTACTACATTTACTATTGCACAAATGGATTTGAGGGTTAGAAGATCTGGATGGTCTTATATTTTTATATTTAGAGGCATCTGGGATGCATTTACTTTTAGAGATTTTAGGTCTCTGGCATGTGTTCATATTTACTTTACTGGTCTAGAAGTTTCCCGACCTTTCTATACTATTATGGTTATGTTTACTATCTCCAGTCAACTAGCAAACTCAAAAGTCAAAGATCGGGATCAGTAAGGTATACATGGGCACTCCTGACTCCCCCACGGATTCTTTTTTTATATGTGGCCCATTGAAAAATAAGAAAGAGGTGTGCATAGGTCCTACCTTACATTATGAGACTGAGGGAATGGTGTATATATCATGGCACTATTGTACTGCTGGTGTTATTTCATAAATCTAATTCACTATGAATTTTATAACACCAACATCATTGATTGATGTGCTTATCTTTTAGTCATTAGGGTCCGTAAGGATTTAGTTTTTTGTACACCTTCTTAGCACATAGGGGCGCAAAAATGTTATTGTTTGATTATTTTGTTGAATGTGGTAGTATGAAGGGTGGTTCTTTTTTTTAATGTAGGTACTGCCCTAGTTCCCCTTGATTATTATTTCGTGAAGGTTTAGTTTGGAATATCCATCTTTGCTCTTACTCGATATCTATGATTGTTTCAGTTACTATAACTTTGGGATAGTTTGTCTCCCTTTAGTAGGGACTTGTCATGTTTAGGTTGATGGGCTAGCACATCCATGATTCTCTTGTACTTCCTTTATCTGCTTCATTTACTCTTTGTTCTTTGCATAAGTTTGTTTCTTATGTTAATATTCCAGTTGTTCTATTAGTTATATGTTATATATGCTCCTTTCTTACATGTTATTTATGGTTATTTTGTCTTTGGAGCTCTGTCTTCCTAAAACTACTTCATAGGGTAGGGTATAATTTGTTCAAACCGAAAAAAACATGCCGGACATTTTTTTTAATTTCGATTTTGATTCCATCGATAGGTTTTGATTTTTAATTTTAAAAATTTTGTACTTTGGTTTGATTTTCGGTTTTATTTTGTTTAGTTTTTTAGTAAACCGAAAAAACAAATTTATCTGGTACATTTATAATTTTAAACAAATCCAATCCAAATGTCAACCCAATCCAAATGTTAGCCCATTAAAAAGTAAAAAAAATGTCACCTAATTTCTGAATAGATAAATTCCTAAATTCACCAAATATGAACCCATTGCACAATCTTCTTGCATCTCAACATTTTGAGTTTGATCAATTTTTTCCATTGCCGACAATTGATATCTCGAAGCCAGAGCCCTCAATCCTTAAAATCACATTGAAAATTTATTTCTTTTTAAAATTGATATAATTTAAATTTTAATTTATGATCAAACAAAGGCTCATAAGGATAATACTCAAACCAAAAAAATCAAATTGAAATAAATCAAACAAAAACTATAAAAATTGACTAACACGAATATATTTCAGTTCGGTTTTGATCAAAATTTTCATCAAACTGCAAACCAAAAGACCGAACTAATCGAATGCCCAGTCCTACTACTGAGTTCTACTTGTTTGAACTAATACTATACTTCTACACCCTGCAGATCAAAGTACAGGTTCTAGTCGTTCATGTTTGTCTCCTGCGGTGCAACTCTTGGATTTAGAAATTTAGGTGAGCTCTTGATATTAAGAGTTGTCTCACTCTCCCTCTATTTTGGACTAGGACTAGTCTTTAGTTTGGATACTGGGATAGTTTTGTATTAATTTATTATTATTGTACTCTTGTTTTTAATAGTAGATCAAATACCGGTTTATACAAAGTCTTGGGTTAGATTTTGTCTTGATTCGATTCTCTCTTTTATTTTTCCTTCTTATTATTATTTTTTTCTTCCGTTCAGTAGCCCTCTGTTTTTAGTTCAAGGCTATGTGTTAAGCTTACCTACTTGTGGGAGGTAGTAGGTACCATCACAATCTGAAATTTTAGGGCGTGGCATTAATAAATAATAATTTATGTACTAAATAATACATCTAAAATAATAATAATAATAATATTTTGTAATCTCGCTCATATAAATTTAGTGATGTTTTACCATAGTATTATTTTAATAATATAAGTTATTTGTAGGTATATATGGAAATTTATCTAAGGAAAGTAAATAGGAAAATTTGTTTAAGTATCTCTAGCTATATATATGATATACTCTATAGATATCTGCAGAACTATACCCCAATTTTAAGCATTATTCAGTTATTCTTAGCAAACTATTTGGACCCATTTTTATATTTCAAAGCTTTTTAAGTAAAAAATTTCAAACTCTTACTTGAAATCTATGGTCAAATATATCTTTAAAAATATTTTCTTTTTAAAAATTTTGATTCAAAATATAAGAAAACTCTACATCCACAAATATAAGCACTATTAAGCCCTTCTCAACAAACTGTTCGGACCCGTTTTTGACAGTTGAGAACTTTTTAAGGAAACTTTTCAAACTATATGATAAAATATATAGTTGAAAGTGTTTTCTTCTGTAAAATCTAATTCAAGCAACATATGAACTTCTATAAAAAAAAAATTTAAGCATTCTTAATGCCTATATAATCCTAAATTTTTGGCTTCTTGCAATGAACTACCTCTACTTCCTTTTCCCAATTATGACGTATTGCACAAGAAAGAAAAACCAAACTCTTGCTTACAATTACCAACGATAGTATAATCACAAATGGAAATCCCATGTGGTTTGTGCGGAAAAACATTGATTTTTGATGCATCTCATATTAAAAATTAGTCCAAAATTTCCACACAATATATATGGTCAAAAAAACGAGAAGCCTTGTTATGTAGCACAAGTACTTCATCTTCCCCTTATTGAATTCCAGTGTTTCTTTTTGGTGACTCTGTCACACCTCAACAAGAATCTAGGCTTGTTGATGAAGCGTGGAGGAGTCATGGTTTCTTTCTCGTAGAGAACCACATAGTTTATGCCAATCTCATCTCCAGTGTTCATCGTTACATGGATACATTATTTTACATGCCTCTCTCTGAGAAAACAAAAAGCTTAGAGGAAAATTTATGTGCATTGTTGCAATGCCTTAGCTTTACTAGAAGGTTTTCTTCAGAGTTGCCTTGGAAAGAGACTCTCTTTACGATATTTTGCAAAACAAGACTCATCGCACATAGTTGAAGAGTATTTCCAAAGGTCATTGGGTGAAAGTTTCAACAATCTCGGTTATGGAAAATTTACTATGTAAGTACTCTCTTTAAATTTGTTTGTCGTACTTTTGTTTTTTGTATGTTTCAAAAACATGTTTTTTCCTTTTTTGGCTAGACATGTTTAAGACCACTAAACTAAATGATATTCTTGTACATTTTACTTATGTTTTGTCTAAAACTACTGTATTCAAAAGTCCTTTTTTACTTTTTTAAACTTCATGTCAAATCAAAATCATAAAAAAACCAAATTGAAAGAAAAAGAGTATCTATTTTTTTATATAAATGAATTAACCTTTTTTAACTTTAAATACACAGGAGTATTTATCAATAATATTCCAATTCATTGAGTACACTTTCTCTTAGAATCATGGAACTCTGACGGATAATCGTAGATGTACACAAAAAAACATTAAAGAGTTTTTCGAATAAAATTATTTCATAATGAGACTCAACTACTATCCACAGTAACAGAAACCAGAGCTCACCTTCGAAACAAGATGTCACTATGATCCAACCCCATTAACAGTTCACCATCAAGATTGCATTATTGGACTTCACGTTTTTGTGGACAACAAATGGTATTCCATCCCTCAAAATTTCAATAGATATGTGGTTAACATAGGCAACACCTATATGGTATGAAAAATTACACACTTGTGTTAGGATCGAATTCACGCACACACACTTTATGAATGAAGAATACAGGAACTTTCAAGAGAAAGAGATGAGAGATCTAGAGAGAGAAAGAGAAAATCTAATATTTCATGGTAACACCCCGTGACTAAACTTCCACGGCGGTGGGGTATATTTATACTAATAAATCCGACTATTTTTTGTTACAGAAAATAAATAGTAAAGCCTAAAAAGTTATATATATTAATCAGGCTCCACAACCTAACAATTCTCCCACTTGGAGACTGATTCAGTTATCAAAAAATTACATTCTCAAAAAAAATCTCTTCATTATCAACATCTTCACCGCACCGCAACATCTGTAGCAATAACTACAAAAGACCAACCGAGGTTTTGCATAACCCAGTTTCCCAATATCAACACATTTCGCCAACATGTCTGCCGGGTTCTTTACACCCATTATCTTCTCCAAGCACATATCACCATCCTTCACTGCCCTGCGAGTGAAATGGTATCGCCTTCTTATGTGCTTTGTTTTCGAATGATAGACAGGATTTTTAACCAACTGTATGATACTCTTGGAATCTGAGTAAAGAATCATCTCGCTCTGCTTCTTTCCCAATTCCTCCAGATAGTATGCTAGCCATATCATCTCTTTCCCAGCTTATGCTATTGCCAAAATATTCAGCTTCAATAGATGAAAGAGAAACACACTTCTGAAGCCTGGACATCCAACTCACTGATGTTCCACCTATAATGTAAATGTACCCGGATGTACTCTTGCTCGAGTCAACATCCCCACCAAGATCAGCATCAACAAAACCCTGTACAGTCACATTGCCTTTGCAAAAACAAAGTGAAGTACTTGATATACCTCTCAAATATCTCCGAAGCCACTTCACAACTTCCCAATGCTCTTTCCCACGGTTTGCCATGTACCTGCTAACAACTCCCACTGCATGTGATATATCAGGTCTAGTGCAGACCATAGCATACATCACACTCCCAACTGCTGAAGCATATGGAAAAAGTTACATGTGCTCACGCTCCTTGGCAGTCTTGGGTGACTTCTCCTTTGACAATTTAAAGTTGTTTTCCAATGGAGTATTCGTGGGTTTAGCATAATTAACCCTGAATCTGCTCACCACCATCTCAATGTACAACTCTTGAGATAGATTTAAAGTGCCAGCAGATCTATCGCGAGAAATCTTCATTCCCAAAATCTGCTTCGCTGGACCCAAATCTTTCATCTCAAACGCTGCAGACAACCTTGTCTTCAGATTGTTAATCTCCCTCATACTAGATCCTGCAATCAACATATCATCCACATACAAGAGTACAAAGACATATGAATCAGTGTATTTCTCGAAGTAATAACAAGGATCCTTTTCATCTTTGATGAACCCACTCTTGGTTATGAAGGAGTCAAACTTCTTGTACCACTGCCTTCGTGCTTGCATTTAGTCCATAAAAGCTCTTGGTGAGCTTGCACACCATGTGTTCCTTTCCTGGAACAACAAATCCTTCTGGTTGCTACATATAGATCTCTTTGTCCAGATGTCCATGTAAAAATGCTGTTTTAACATCCATTTGATCTAGATGTAAATTCTCCGATGCAACAATACTCAACAGAATTCGAATAGAAGTTAACTTCACAATAGGAGAAAATATTTCAACATAATCAATACCTTTCCTTTTTGAATATCCTTTAACCACTAAACGAGCCTTGAACCTTCTTTTGCTATCTTGCTCAGTCTAGATTCTGAACACCCACTTGTTCAGCAAAGCTCTCTTCCCTGCAGGTAACTCAATAAACACCCATGTGTCGTTCTTCTCAAGTGACCTCATCTCTTCATCCAAGGCTTGCTCCAGCTTGATCGATCTTCCACCTGTAGGGCCTCATCAAAGACTCTGGTTCCCCCTCATCAGTCAGCAATAGATAGTGTAATGAAGGTGAATACCTATCTGGTGCCCTCGTGGTTTTGGATGATCTCCTTAACACCTGCTCAGGTGTATCTCGCTCCAGTTCAGATTCTTCAGTAGGAGTTGGTTGAGTATCTACTTCACCATATCTAGGGTTACTCTTCTCCAACTCAACATCAACACCAACTTGCTTTGTAATCTCTAGAAGCTTCTGCTCTCTATCCCTGTACAGGACAGACTCATCAAATGTCATGTCACAATGTCTCAGGATCTTTCTGTTCTTGTCATCCCAAAACCTGTAACCAAACAAATCAGAACCATAGACTATGAAGTAACACTTCACAGCCTTGGCATCAAGCTTGTCTCTCTTTTCTGGATCAACATGAACATAAGTAGTGCAACCAAAAGTCTACAACTGTGAGTACTTGAGTTTTTTTCCTGTCCACACCTCCTCTGGAATCTTGAACCCTAAAGGAACTAATGGTCCCCTGTTGATCAAGTATGTATTTGTGCTCACAACATCCGCTAAATATGTTTTGGGGAGCCCACAATGTATCCTCATACTCCTTGCACGCTCATTCAACGTTCTGTTCATCCTCTCAGCAATTTCATTTTGCCTTGCCTTACCAAGACTGTTCTCATCAATCTCATTCCCTCAGCTGCAAATAATTCCTTGAACTCTTATTTGTCATACTCTCATCCATTGTCAAACCATAGGCATTTGACTTTCAAACCGGTTTGATTCTCAACTTCAGCTTTCCATTTCTTGAAAGTTGCAAACACATCAAACTTATGCTTCAAGAAGTAAACCCATACCTTCCTGCTGAAATCATCCATGAAGGTAACATAGAATCTGGATCCTCCAAGTGATGATACTGGAGATGGTCCCCAAACATCTGTATGGATCATTTCCAACCGCACTTTCTTTGGATCTATAGGAGTCTTTGTGAAGCTCACTCTTTTCTGTTTGCCCATAACACAGCTCTCGCAAAGACCATCAACAGACTCTAGACCCTCTAATGCTCCTTTTGCAACCAGCATCTTCATTCCATTAGCACCTATGTGTCCAAGTCTGTTGTGACACAGACATGAACCGGAAGCACCTTCAGCAATAGCGGCCATGTTAATACACCCTGTGGTGGTGTACAAGGTTCCATATTTGGTGCCACTAGCTACTACCATAGAACCTTTTACAATCTTCCACGAACCTTTCCTAAACTCTGCTGCATATCCCGTGCTATCCAACTAACCAACAAAGATCATATTTTTCTTGAGCCCAAGAATATACCTGACATCATCCAATGTCCACTGGTTTCCCGAGGTGGTCATTATGCAAACATCTCCCTTTCCTTTAATCTCTAAGGATTTATTGTCAGCAAGATACACCTTTCCCAAAATTTCCAGATTTTAAATTTTGGAACAACTCTATGCTTAGAGACAAATGGAAAGATGCACCAGAATCCAAAATCCATGGTTCAACCGGGCTATTTACACTAAGGATTAGAGCATCCCCAATGTCCTCTACTGAATTTAAAGATACATTGTCATCTCCGAATTTCTGATTCTGTTTCTTCTTTGGATTTGTACACTTCGTCCGAAAGTGCCCTTTTTCTCCACAGTTACAACAAGTCACTTTTTATCTGTTGATGGATTTTCCTCGATTCTTTGATTTTGATCGACTATGTTGATTTTAGCCTTTCGTATTACTTCTCCACCTTCGGTCAACACTGAGAGCACTGCCCGATGAATCTCCCACTTCTCGTTTGCGAGTACTTTTACTAATAACAACATCACAGATTTCATCAAACTTCAGTTTCTCAGATCCACGAGAACTGGTAATCGCATCAACAACAGTATCCCAAGACTCGGGCAGAGATGACATCAAAATCAACGCCTTAATTTCATCTTCAAAATTAATATCCACAAAATTAAGTTTACTCAAAATCATCTTGAACTTGTTTATATGATCGAAAATTGACCCATTCTCAGACATCTATGAATTGAACAATCTACGCATCAAATATACCTTGTTGATGCCGATGGTTTTTTGTACTTGTTTGATAGTGCCTTCAACAGACAGGACGTAGTCTTCTCCTTCACGATGTTGAACGCCACGTTTCTTCACAAAGTCAATCGGATCAACCCTAGATCCTTGTTATCCTTAAGGTTCCACTTCTCCTCCGTCATAGATTTCTTCTTAACCCCGGTCAACAGTTCGTGAAGATCTTTCTGGTACAGATAATCTTCGATCTACATCTTCCAGAAACTGAAATCGGATCCATCAAACTTCTCGATTCCAAGCTTTGAACTATCCATCTTCAGTTATCGTGTTTAATCTCCTTAGCTCTGATACCAGTTTTTTTGGATCGAATACACACACACTTTATGAATGAAGAATATAGGAACTTTCAAGAGAAAGAGATGAGACATCTAGAGAGAGAAAGAGAAAACCCAATATTTTGTGGTAGCACCCCGTGAGTTAACTTCCACGGTGGTGGGAAATATTTATATTAATAAATCAGAGTATTTTTTGTTACAGAGAACAAATAGAGAATAAATAGTAAAGCCTAAACAGCTATATATATTAATCAGGCTCCGCAACCTAACAATTCTCCCACTTTAAGACTGATTCAGTCATCCAAAAATTATATTCTCAAAAAAAACCTCTTCATTATCAGCATCTTTACCGCACCGCAACATCTGTAGCAACAACTACAGAAGACCAACCGAGGTTTTGCATAACCCAAGTTTCCCAACATCAACACATTTCGTCAACATGTCTGTCGTGTTCTTTGCACCCTCTATCTTCTCCAAGCATATATCACCATCCTCCACTGCCCTGCAAGTGAAATGGTATCGCCTTCTGATGTGCTTTGTTTTCGAATGATAGACTGGATTTTTAATAAATTGTATGGCACTCTTGCAATCTGAGTAAAGAATCTTCTCGTTTTGCTTCTTACCTAATTCCTCCAGATAATCTGCCAGCCATATCATCTCTTTCCCAGATTCAGCTATTGCCACATATTCAGCTTCAGTAGATGAAAGAGAAACACACTTCTGAAGCCTGGACATCCAACTCACTGTTGTTCCACCTATGGTGTAAATGTACCTGAATGTACTCTTGTTCGAGTCAACATCCCCACCAAGATCAGCATCCACAAAATCCTTTAGAGTCACATTGACTTTGCCAAAACAAAGAGAAGTACTGCATGTACCTCTCAAATATCTCAGATGCCACTTCACAGAGCTTCCCAATGCTCTTTCCCAGTGTTCGCCATGTACCAGCTAACAACTCCCACTGCATGTGCTATATTAGGTCTAGTGCAGACCATAACATACATCAAATTCCCAACTGCTAAAACATATGGAACAACTGCCATGTGATCACGCCCCTCAGCAATCTTGGGTGACTGCTCCTTTGGCAATTTAATGTGATTTGCCAATGGACTAGTCCTGGGTTTCGCATCATTTAGCGTGAATCTTCTCAATACCTTCTCAATGTACAACTCCTGAGATATATATTAATCAGGTTCCACAATCTAACAACTTGAACTATAATATAAGCTAATGTATTATCTATAACATGCAAATAATGTAAACAGAGTAAATTTTAAGACAAACAATACATTTATAGATGAAAAATATTATAGGACATTTACACATGATGAGCAATGATATACATTATGAATTCATAGGCGTACAACATGAATATAACATATTTGGTATTTGGCATACAGGAGGTTCTATCAAATGGTAGATACAAAAATTGTTTGCTTAGAGTAGTGGTTAAAAACTAGACTCCTAGAAAATAACTTTCTTTCTCTATTTGTCCACACAAAGATAAGGTGGTGAATCCACCAACTAAATTGGTGGACTACCAAAAACCTCAACTATATCATGACTTCACATGGCCTGCTCTTCTTGAGTTTACTCAAACGCATCATAGAGCATATACAAACAGTATTCAAGCTTTCTAGATGTAGCTTCAAGACAATAATGCAGAAGCTTAAGAGCTATACATATGAGGTTTAATATTGAAGTCCTGGGAATCTTTTTTTATATCTGTTGAATCTTTGATTTATAACTACAAATATTTTTGCTACAACACTTCAATTAAGTTAGAGACCTAGTATTTTGGAGTTGATTTGTATATCAGTCTTGTTTTTAGTCTGTAAATACTTGTGATTTGTTAGTCAATAAAATAATGTTTTGTATTGCGATAAAAAAATTTATCCTTCATGTTTTCTTCCATTCTTATTTCTGTGCATTTCTTTTCGTTCAAAAACTGATAGTTGTGATTTAGAGCTATTTTTCTGAAGGAACATGTAAGTATAGTTGGATTTTGAAAATAGGTTTTTTACGAATGACTCATGCATTTTTGGTAATGAAAATTACCAATTATGAGTTATGATAATGGAAATTTACTAGAAGGCCCTTAAAAATTTGTGGAAGAGGATTATGAAATTAATCCTCTTCAAATTAATCCCACCATAGTGCAAATCATGAATCACATGGTAAAGAATATCATGAATTCCCGGCTAAAGCAACTATGTTTTTTTCTCAATCCAATATTTTTAAGAGAATTATGTTTCCAATATCACCAAATAAAATTTGGAATTATCTAAAGAAAGAATATGTTGGATCCTGGAGGTGAAGGAGTTCGAATTATAAAGAATGAAAGACTCTGATAAAATCAATGAATGCTCTGATAGATTCTTTTTCTTTTTTAACAAGGTAAGATTTCTAGGCATTGGATCTAAAAAGGTAATAAATAAATATAAGCACAAGAAGCTAAAGGTTGGTTCATTAAATAATTTGGATTTAGTAAAAAAGTTCCAGAAAAACATTCTTTGGATGTGATATTACAAACTCCCTTAATTAAGAAGAAATAGAGTTAATGCCAGAATCCTAATACACAACTTCCACTCAAAGATATTATACAACAGAGACGTGATAGCGACTGTTAGAAATAAAAGAAAGCAAGGGTTTCCAAGTCTGTTGGAACAGGTAGATGTAAAAAAAAGAGCGATTCAGACAAGATCTAGATTGCATTGTGTCTCCATGTAGTGCAGAAGTGGATGATTCTTTAAGTTGAGGAACATAAGAGATAAAGATGTACATTATTATGAAGATTACATTGAAGGGTCTTGTTTATTAAATAATGGGTCATAAATTTAAATACAAGTAGTCACAGTTTGATTCATTGAAAAAATCACTTTAGTAAATATTCCATAATACCATTCTTTGAATGTGATATTAAAGACTACCTTAAGAGTACTTAGAGTTAATGCAAGAATCTTGAGACTCGACCTTCCCATGATATTATAGAAATGGCATGTGATACTAGCTATAATAAAAAGAAAGAAAGAAAGGGTCTGAAAGTTTGTGGGGAAAGACTGCAACATAAGGAAAGGTAGTGATGGATCATTATAAGAAAAGTTATCTATGAACAAGTTAAAAATGATTACAATGAAGTTCATAGTTAGTTTAAAGATTTTTTGTGTCTCTTAGGAGGAGAATTTTGACAGGGAGGACCTTGCAAAAATAAATTGTGGCCATATATACCATATTCATTGCCGCAAAGAGTGGATCAAGATCTAGAACAGTGGCCCCATCTGCAAGACGAAAGTGGTTGTTATTTACCATTTTACATTGAGAATTTGTGCATTCCTTTGTAACTCCACTATAACTAGTCAACTTTACAGACCCACTGAACTGATTTCAGTGGGCTCTTTCTAGACCATGTTATTTTGGCAAAATTCAAGAAAGTTCAGCAAAACTTAGAAAGATGTTAGATATTTTAATTCGGTAAAACTTAGAAAAACAATGGTCTTTTAGTTTTTTCTATTTAGTAAGTTGGATGTTTTTTTTTCTTTTTCGAAGCTAAGTAGAACTAAGTACTCCTGTTGCATGTTTTTTATGAATGATCTACAAAATCTATGATTTCTGTTCATATCTAATGCACATTTTGAATACTTTTTGTTTATTGTAACTGCCTTATATTGTTCTTCATATACTCATCTATATTCTCCAGTTTGCAATGATATGTGCACTGGATTGTTTTTCTATTCTTGTACTATTAAAAAACCATGATTGTGTATGTATTTACAACATAAAATATACTTACATACATGCAAAATTTTATAATACATCATGTATGATTTGATATAAGTTTTGAATTTGTTATCTTAATTTCCAGACTTGTGTGCATTCTATGTAAATATACATATATGCATATCTATGTCTATATTCACATAATTTTATGTAAACACGTGCATGTAAATCGTTATAAGTGTATAGTATCTGATAACGATGTATAACTCTCTCTTATTTCAAAATATTTCAAAGTTTTTCTTTTCACATTTCTCTAAGTAAATCTTCTACTTAAAAAATGCCCTTAAATTTTAGGCAAATTTAGTGGAGTATGATGTTACAAAAATATTCCTTTTTCTAAAACATGAGTATCTTGCTAAGCTATTTTACCCTATAAAATGTAGAAGTTATTGTTTTGTTCTTTGAAAAAGTAAAAGGTGGAGTGCTAAGTTCTGTGGAGCTTTAGAAGTTTCTCATTATAATATGCTCATAGTTGCTTACTAGAAATTGAAAATCAAAATTATGACATCAATGCATAGACGAATTTATGGTTTATGATGGAAACTAGATAAGTTCAACCTTTAAGTCTTTAAGATCCTTATTGTTAATTTCATTGTACATTTAAAACTATATGTTCACAATTAGATAATATTTTTGAAATTTTAATAATTTTAGTTCTTTTTCATGTATATGTCTGTGTTCACATTGAAAATGTTAGGTTTAGTTTGACCTATAGAAGATACGCAATATCTGCCTTTTTACAACATATCATTAAAAATTATTTATCGTAAACTGAAACCTAACATGAAGGTATAGCTAGTGTCCTCATACACAAGTAAAACCATAAGGGAACCTTAATTAGTAGAAGCTTGAACGTTATTGCTAATTCTCCCACTGATAAATATGGCCATCAACGTGTGGGCCTGCCAAGTAACGAAAATTGTAGAGAAGAAGAATTGTAAGCAAAATGAAAAGATAAGATCACTTGAGAATTATCTTTATGGGTGTATATCTTAAGATATCTTACTTTGAACTATATAAAATCCTTGAATTTTTCTGCTCTCCATGTGACATGTTTTATATGTTTAAAAAATTTGAAGAAGAGGAACTTAAGTGAGACAAATTTTGATAGTTCTACAGTTAAAAGTGTAAGAAAAATAAGGTACATTATGATGACAATCTCATTGGTGGCACTAGTTTATCAAACAGTAGATAAGAAAAGGTTAGGGGCAATGCCCCGAGCCTACACCTTAGGCGTCCACTGGCACTTGAGAACCATTATTGGCTCCAAAAATATCATTGGCCTGGCTAAACTTTCAATAGAAAATTTTAAGAATTTATTAAGGAAAACAAATGCACTATCTCAAAATAACATAGAATGTCTTTGAAAATAAACATTCAACTAGCAAAAGTGGTAACTCAAGTCTTATAACAAAACAATTGAAATGCAAAGACTAAAGAACTATAGTGATGTGTCTATGAAGACTCCAATACTATGAGTGATTCCGGGACAAGACCCCCGACCATCCTAATAAATGAAATTATAAATCAATAATTAAGGGATCCTCTGTGAAGCAAGGATAATCACCAATGACTAAGAAATGCATAATTAGATCAACGAAGTGCTGAATGTTTATCCTAGATACATGTATCTGCATCATAAAATGATGTAGGCTAAATGACATAAGTACATTGAATCTAGAATCATGCAAGGAGAATTCTAAGAAAAAAAACCATAAGCTTGACTGGAATATGAAAGAAATACTTACCCCTGCTTTACTCAACTCATGGACACTTAACTTAATGCAGAAATATAAAAAAGAAAATATGCATTTTATATAAAGCATTAAAAGAGTAAGTACCAACTCAATTTGCATATACAATAATGTAATTTAATTTTGTGGGAGTTTCTCTAACTAACAACCATTATATGATCTATGTGATGATACAGCGTCTAGCACACTTTTCGAACTGTCCTATAACTTGTAAGGATATAGAACGCCTAAACTAAGTGGATCCACTAGTCTATGATAAAAGATTTGAGGAATCATTTAAAAGTTATGAATCTTTCTACCCATGTCGGCTACATGGTTTAAGGAGACTTGAGTTATTATGAATTTGTCCCCATATAGATGCTCAATACTACTTTAAAAATATACTCATCTCATATGTTTAAAAATGTAACTCTTTATCAGTGGTTTGAGCATATTACACAAAATTTTATTATCTTAAGAGAGATGAAACTCAAAACTATTCATCAAAACTCATTTAGAAATTGGTGTTTCGTCTTATCTTAAATGTAAAAACATTTACTCTTCGGGAATACATAGTCCTCATTTAACATTTTAAATAAAATGAAATCGACTCTAATTTTTATCATTCTCAATGCTTAAGTCTGAAAACAAGTTCAAAAGATTTGTAAAAGACTTCTGAAAAATTACTCGAAGAATAATCAAGACTTGACTCTCAACTCTAACATGAATTTGATTTATGAATCCAAGGTTGTGATTTGTGATAGGAGAGATTTCCTGATGCTTAGGAGTGTTTTAGATAGTTAAACATCAGAAAAGATAAAGAAATCACTGTCAAAAAGTGAATTCGCGATGCGGAGATGCATTTTAATATTTGGTTGCGAAATAAATTTTGAGTCAAAGGGATTCGAAACGTCTCCACAATGTGTGGAGAAAATTTTCCTTTTCTGAGGAACAGGTCCGCGTCTACCCGATTTATGCCTAACTTTTTTCTTCTTCATTTTCTAACGCTGATTTGCCTTTTCTAAAGCCATTTTAGTTTCAGATACCCAGTGCATGTACACAAGAATTTACTCCTAAAAGAATCTATAATCGACGTTATTCCATAAAGAACTCAACAATCCAATCAAATCCTAAGAGTGAAGGCAAAATTCAAGAAGACAATTCAAGATCATCAAACTTTCAACTCTCTATAACAGATTTCTCTGAACTAAACATTATTGGTGTGTGAGAACGAACTCAATGCTATGAAAGTCTCATACATCTTTATGGATCAACATTTGGCGAAACCACTTCAATTCCGCAAGAAACCTCCAAGAACGCCTCCTCTTTTATCCTATTTCTCTTCTATCAAAGCCCTAGCATAATTTTTAATTGCATAAACTTAAATAACCCATTATAGACCCCAAATAAATTACTAAAAAAGAAGTAAATCTATTTGGTAATGAAGACCGAAATTCCCCTTTACAATTCGGTTGACTTTTCTTATCTAGAGAGCTCAACTTCAAATAGTCATATCTCCTTCATACAAACTCGAAAATTAGCAAACTCGATGGCTTTGAAAATATATTTAAATACCTTTAATTTTATAACTTTTAGACCACCTAACTCATACTGTAAACATGAGTTATGGTCATCAAAGTTAATCAAATACTCATACTTGCAAAATCTCAGATTTGTTATTGTTTCCAAAAATGATTCTTTGTAATTTCAGCTCTTTCAAATAGCGGGGTGTTACAATATATCCCCCTTAGGAACATCTGTCCTTGAATTAGATTAGTCTTACTAGGCTAAGGTGTGACATCTAACATCCAGCTCAAATACCCAATAAGAAAAATATAAACACAACAAGTCAACTTAAAGTAAATGCCAAGAAAAGAATAAGTACCTTAATTTAGAATTTCTCTCGAATAGAAGGGATGTGGGTACCGATTCTTCATGTCCTCCTCATCTTCCCAAGTATCTTCCTCAAAAAACTGATCTCTCCATAGAAGTTTGATTGATTCTACTTCCTTGGTCCTCGGTTTGTGAACTTGACTATTTAGAATTTGAATAGGAATCTCCTCATAAGAAAAGTTATCCTTAATACCAATATTTTTAGTAGGTATGACAAGTGATGGATCGCCCATGCGCTTCTTCAAATATGAAATACCTGAAGGACTGGTGGTTTTCTATCTTTACTTGTTGACAATTTGTAAACTTCGCAACAAACTCTGTAATGCTGCCCTTCTTCATACTACTCCACCAATAAACCTCTCTCAAGTCACGATACATCTTTGTGGAACCCAGATGGATAGAATATCTTGAGTTATGAGCTTCCTCCATTATCCTCTCTTGAAGTTCATCACCCTTGCTACACACAAACTACATTGATATCTCAATACAACATCTCCCCCTTGTTCAAAAATCATCACTTTTTGCTTATGAACATTTGTCTTCTATTTAAGCAAAGTAGGATATTGGTCTTGATTCTCTTTAAATTCAGACAATAATGATGGTTCATCCCCAATCATCACCACTACTCCTCCTTCACTGGAATCCGTTTATGAGACTCCTAACATTAAAGTCTATGCACATACTTTGTTATCTCTTTTTTGTCCTCCTCAAAATAGGCAGTACTACACATAGACAACCTACTTAAGGGATCAGTAACATTAGCTTATCTAGGTGATAGAGAATACTCATGTCATAATCCTTGAATAATTCTAACCATCTTTTATTTACTAAACACATACTAAAGACTCTTATGATCGGTAAACACATAAACATAAACACCATAAAGATAATTATGCCATATTTCAAAGCAAATACTACCACAACAAACTCTAAAACATAGGTTGGGTAATTCTTCTCGTGAACCTTATGTTGAGTAGAGGCATAAGCTATAAATTTTTCATTCTACATTAATTAACAAAAACCCCGAACCGACTCTGGAGGCATCACAATAAACCACAAAGCCTTGTGTATCCACTAGTAATCAACCGATTTTTCATTTCCTGGAAGCTTTTCCCACAAGAATCAGACCAATGGAACTTAATTGTTTTCTAAGTCAACATAGTTAGAGGATATGAAATAGATTAGAACCCTTAAAGGAAAATTCTATAATATTCAAGAAATCTCAAGAAACTCCTAATATTTGTTTGAGACGTGGGTCTAGGACAATTTTGAACAACCTCTATCTTTTAAGTGTCAAATCAAATCCCATAACCGAAAACGATATGGTCTAAAAATGTTATAGACTCAATCAAGAACTCACACTTAGAAAACTTAGCATCTAAATCCTTATATATGAGAGTTTGGAGAACTATTTTTAGATAACTAGCATGATATTCCTCATTCTTCGAATAGATTAGGATGTCATCAATGAATATCATAGGACATATCTAAATAATCCTTGAATAATATGTTCATAAGGTCCATTAATGTTATAGGAGTATTTGTAAAACTGACCATAAAGGGTCCTAAAAGTTGTCTTATGGATATCACTTTTTCTTACTCTCAACTGATGATAGATGGACTTGAGATTTATATTCGAAAAAAAGTGGCACCCTGAAGTTAATCAAAGAGTTCATAAACTCTCAAAAGAGAATACTTATTCTTGATAGTAACCTTGTTTAACTAATGGTAATCTATGCATTAATTATTGGAGAACTATCTTTCTTTCTCATAAATAAGACTGGAGCACCCCAAGGTGAGACACTTGGTCGAATAAAATCCTTCTCAATGAGATCTTTCAACATCTCTTTAAACATTTTCAACTTTGTTAGTGTCATTCTATATGGAAGAATGGAGATAGTACGAGTATCGGGAAGAATATCCATATCGAAGTCTATTCTCACTAAAGAGGGACTCATAGAAGATCATATAGAATGACTCTAGAAACTCACTCGCGATCAAAATTATCTGAATAGAAAGCGTCTCAATGATAGAATCATTAAATCAGGCTTAGTGATAGACACAAACTTGGAGACTAACATTCTCTCCTTCAGGTGCGAAATAAAAAACGATGCTTATGCATTGCTGAAGTACACCTTCACTCAACAATTTGCTCATTATGAAACTGAAACTTAATAACTCAATATCTACATATAACTGAGGCATAACATGCATGAAGTTAATCCATAACTATAATGACATCAAAATCTACCATATCTAACTCAACTAAACCATCCATGGTGCTCTTATGATTTATAGAAATGGTACAATCATTATAGACTCTCTCAGCTAGAATATACTCACCAATATGTGTGTAAACACTTAAGGGATCATGAATTTTCTCTGGAAGAATATAAAAATTCATCACAACATAAGGATTCACAAAACATAGACCGACTCATGGTTCTACAAAAGCATAAACATCAGAAGTAAAGACTTTGATCATACTAGTGACAACATCTGAAGAATTCTCATGCTCCTAGAGAGTAGTGATCGCATATAGACGGGTTGTCCCTCTTCCGATCCCAGAAGTAGCTCCTCTAAGTGGAGCTCTATCTGGTGAAGGAACTGAAGAAGATTAAGATTTATTGCCCCAATTCCCATTGCTTTGTATGTTCTTAGGGAACTCTTTCATGAATTAACCCTCTTGACCGCACTTGAAACAACCAGTGGAGCTATCATGACAAGTACCTGGTGGTTCCTACCATACTTACAACATGTAAGAGCCTAATTACCTCCTTGTTCCACACTATCTTTGAGACTTTGAAGGCCAAACTGTGATATTTTCTGAACTCTTTATTCTTTGGTGCAAGTGCACTAGTAGATGATGGAGCAGGACCCTTATGTTTCTGTTGGAAAGAAGACCGATTCACATTGGTCTTTTGCTACTCGGCCTCATTTATTGTCTTAGTTTTCTAGTTTCTTAATTTGTCTCTACCCTAAGCATGTCCTCCTTAACTTGTTAGACATGGATCATCAACCTTGCTATGTCCATATATCATATCAACATAGTTTCCTTGTCTCCATACTTTAAGACGTGACAACCTAGCAATGAACAAACTCATCCTGCTTCTCATGTTAGCAACCATCTTTGGAGCATAGTGGGGAAATTGAGTGAACTCCAGACAATACTCATGAACACTCATTGATTTCTGCTTAAGAGTGAGGAAGTCTTATCCTTTTGCTTCTCTCAATTCTCGGGGAAAGAAACACCCTAAGAAAGCACTCCAAAACCCGACTTAAGATCGATGTACCCTCAGCTTTCTTCTTCTTCAATTGGTCAAACTAGATTTTATAAAGACTCTATAGTTGATATTCATCTAGTTCCACTCTCTGAACATCAGCAACTTGCATAGCCTCAAACACTTTTTTGTAGTTCCTCTACAAAGTTTTTCGAATCCTGAATGACACTTGAACCAGTAATGTTTGTAGTTTTCATCATTAAGAACTCATGGATCCTAGAAGTATCAGCCACTTTCTGTCGATTGTGTCTCTGTCCAATTTTATTGGTTTAAGTTTGACCCACCATCCGGATAGCTTCCCAAAACTTAGCATTGGCAACCTCTCCTTGGGGTTGCCCAAACGCATTAAGTACCCCTTGTTCCTCGAAATTCCTCTTAGATGAATGACCTCTAACAGCTTTTTATGGAGACATGATCAAATATACGCTTACACACGAATTAGAAGTAATTTTTTTAGCGATAAACTCTATCACAAGAAATAAATATAAAAGTGTGAGATAGTTCCTAAAATGCTCAACTGGATCATGAAGCGCTGAATTCTTATACTAGTTACCTCTATTTGAATCATAAAACGATGTAGGTCAAATGACATCAGTATATTGACTTAAATCAAAAAGAAATACTTACCTCAGCTTTACTCAACTTAATGCAAAAATAAACAACATTAAATATACAGTTTATATAAAATATTTAAACATTAAGTAGCAACTCAACTTATATATATATATATATATATATATATATATATATATATAATAAAGTAATATAATTATGTGGGAGTTTATCTAACCTACAACCATCACAATAAGTTATGTGATGATACACCGTCTTGCCCACGCTGCCAAAACTGTCCTATAATTCTCAGGATATAGAACATCTCAAATAAGTGGATCCACTAGTCTATGCTAAAAGCATTAAGAAATCATCTAAAAGGTATGACTCTTTCTATCCACATTGTCTAAATAGTTTATGGAGACTTTAGTTATTATGAACTCTTTCCCCATATTGGTTTTCAATACTACTCCCAAAAAATACTCAACTCATATGTCTAAAAACATAACCCTTTATCAATGGTTTGATATTATTACTCAAAAACTTATCTCTTAAAAACTCTTAAGAGAGATGGAACTCAAAACTACTCGTGAAAACTCATTTGGCAATCAGTATTGCCTTTCATCATAAATGTGTAAAAATTTACTCTTTTGGAATACATAGTTCCCATATAACATTCTAATGAAAATGAACTTGGCTCTACTCATTCTCAATCTTAATGCTTAAGTATTGAAACAAGTTTAAATGAATTGTAAATGTCTTCTTCACAATGACTTGAAGAACCCTCTAGACTTTACTCTTCACTCTACCTTGAATTTGATTTATGAATTCAAGATTGTGATTTGTGATAGGAAAGGTCTAAGGATGCTTAGGAGTTATTTTAGATAGTAAAACATGAGATAGATCAAGAAATAATTTAATGAAACAATTTACTCTTTTGGAATACATAGTTCCCATAAAACATTTTAATGAAAATGAACTTGGCTCTACTCTTTCTCAATTTGAATGCATAAGTATTGAAAAAAGTTTAAATGAATTGTAAAAGTTTTCTTAAAAATGACTTCAAGAACCTTCCAGACTTGACTTTAGAATCTACCTTGAATTTTATTTATGAATTTAAGATTGTGATTTGTGATAGGAAAGGTCTCAGGAAGCTTAGGAGTATTTTAGATAGTAAAACATGAGAATAGATCAAGAAATCATAGTCTTGAAGCAAGTTCACAACACGGAGATGCATTTCAATAATGGTTCGCGAAATAACTTTTGAGGGAGAGTGTTCTGGGACCTCTTTGCGACGCAGAGAAAAAAGTTTTATTTTTGAGGAACAAGTCTGCGTCGCACCCAATTTCTGCCAAACTGTTTCCTTCTTCATTTTCTAACTCTAATTCGCCTGAATTCGATTCTTTTTCTCAATTCCTAATTAGATTAAGACACCCAGTACATGTACACAAGAATATACTCCTAAAATACTATATAATGGACATGATTCCATCGTGAACTCAACATCATATCTTAAGAACAAAAGCCAATTTCAAGAACACAATTCAAGATCATCAAACTTTTAACTTTCTAGAATGAATTTCTCTTAACAAAACATGATTTGCGTGTGAGTGAACAAACCCAACGTTATGAAAGTCTCACATACTTCTTTAGATATTAACCCCTGGCGAAACGTCTTTGATTCCGTATGAAATCTCCAAAAACACCTTGACTTTTCTCCCATTTTCTCTTCTCTCGATGAACTAATGTAATTCATAATTGCATAAATAGAACTAAATTAGTTTAGACCACAAATAGATTACTAAAAATGAAATAAATTAATTGGGTAATGAAAATACCAAAATACCTCTCTTAAATTTGATTGACTTTCCTTATCTAGACATCGTGACCTCAAACGGGCATATCTCCCTCAAACAAACTCTAAATTAGCAAATTTAGTGGCGTTTGAAGGATAATTCAATTACCTTTCATTTAATACCTTGTAGCTCCCCTAACTCATCATGTAGAAGCAGTTATGATCGTTTAAATTTAACTCGTACTTAACATACTTGATAAATTTTGATATTTTTCATTCTTTTCAAATATGATTCTTTCTAATTCCTGCTCATTCAAATAGCAGAGTGTTACAGTTAGAGATAAATATAAATGGAAGCAGCTAAAGATTTATTCATTGAAAGATTATCCATTCTATGGATATGACATTGAACACTCCCTTAAGAGCAAATTGGGTGAGTGTTTAGAATCCTAAGATACAACCTCCAACAATTATTATAGAAGTGATATGTGATAATAAAGCTGTAAAAAAAAAGAAAAAAGAAAGCAAGGTCTCCAAGTCTGTGGGAAAAGACTCAAGCATAAGCAGAGCTAGTGTAAGGATTGATGGAAAAAGGAGAGCAAGTTAAAGAAGATATAGATTACACTGTCTCTCAGCATAGTCCAGATGCTGATGAAGATTCTTCAAAAAGGGGAAATTACACCGTGTCTCGTAGGAAAGTTTGTGAGCAATGTAGTCATGCCAGTAGCTTTACCACAAAGTTTTTTCGAAGGTACCTTGGAAAGATACACTATACCTAAGATACTCTCCTAAAGAAGACTCATCTCATATCGTTGAACAGCATTTTCAAAGGACATTAGTGAAATTTTTAAAAATCTCGGGTAAGGACAATTGACTATCTTAGTACTTATCTCTATCAATTTGTTTGTCATTCTTTTCTTTCTGGTATGTCTCAAAAAAACATACTATTTTATTTTTTGGAATTACATGTTTAAGAACACTAAATTAAATGATATTCTTGTACATTTTACATACTTTTTTTATCTAAGATTATTGTATTCAAAAGTGTTTCTTTACTTTCTTAAACTTCATGTCAATTCGAAACAGGCAAATAAATTAAAATAAAAAGATTATCTATTTTTCTATTTTTTATTATGTACATGAATTAACCTTTTCTGCCTTTAATTACACAGGAGTGTTTATCAAGAATATTGCATTTCCATGAGCACACTTTCTCTTAGGATCATGGAACTCTTAGGGATGAGCCTAAGTGTATAAAAGAGCCTCTTCAAAAAGTTTCCCAAAGATAATGAATCCATAGTGAGACTCAACTATTATCTTTATGATCCAATATCATTAATTGTTCTCCACCAAAATTGTGTTAGCGGACTTTAGGTATTTGTAGACAACAAATGGTACTTCATCCGTCAAAATTTCAATGCTTTTGTGGTAAACATAGGTGACACATTTATGGTTAGAAAATTCACACACCAGAACTATATAATAAGCTAATGCATTATATATACAAGTGATATAAGTAGAGTAAAATAGACAAACAATACATTGTTAGGTGACAAATATTATAAGATCTATTCACATGACGCGCAATGAGATACATCATGAATTGTTAGACGTACAATATATAAGGACTTTTGCAGACGCTATCGAATAGAAAATACAAGACTTCTAGAAAATCACTTGTTTCTTTTTTGTTTGTCCAGATAAAGATAAGTTGGTGAGTCCACCAGCTGAATTATTGGACTACAACAATCCTCGACTATATCACAACTTCATATGGCCTGCTCTCCTTGAGCTTAATCGAAAGCATCATAGAGTTGATACAAGCATTCTTAGGGATTTCTCGATGTGGCTTCAAGAAAATAATGCAAAAACTTAATAGCTATACATATGATGTTCAAGATTGAAGGCCTTGGAATCTTTTGTATATATATTGAATTAAAAACAAAATTCACAACAAATGAAACACTACACTATGTTGAATTATTTATTCTACTATATATTACATTTAAGTAGGTGAAGCTGGATAAAATACATTTGCTTCATCGTTTTCTATCCAAAACATATATGTTTCAGTCAATCAATAAAATAAAGTGAATAATTAGCTGAAGTTAACACAATAATCTCGCAATACATAATGATTTTTTTTCAACAAGTAGGATTGAAATTTATCATCTACATCAAAAATCTATTTATTATTTTTCTTTTCGAAAAGTTCTTATTTTAAAAATAGTTTCATGTGTCAAATGCATAGATCTCTAGTCTAGATTATATGTGGAAGTTTTTATCCTACTATATACTGTATTACATTTAAAAAGACCGCAGGTCGAATAAAATGCACGTACTTCGTCGAATAAAATATAATTAATAATATCAGAAGGGTGCAATTGGTAAACCGTCCTTACATTTGATATACTGTTGTTGGAAGAATAAATTTAACAACCTTAATTAACGGAAACTAAGATAATTATCACTAGATAAACTTTGCTTGGGAAGTCAATTAACTAAACCTTACTATACAAATAATTTAACCAATTATAATAAATTCTTATTCTCTTTTTAAGATATTTGATGTTAGGCCAAAATAAAATAAAAAATATCTATTACATGCCTCACATTTTAGTTTTTAAATATCTTTTGCATACTAATTTTATTACTTTGTTCTTAATATTATTTGTTTACATTGTCGAAATAAAGAGGTATGATGATTTTAAAATATTTGAATTAAAATAAATTAAAGTAAAAAAAGGATTAAAAGTAAATAAATTATAGGATATGTGCAATGTGTCCCACGATATGAAGACCAAAAATAAAATAAATAAAAAGAGGCCCAATATCTTTTACATTTTTCCACCATATTTCTAGAGGTATAGTTGTTAATTGATATTTTCAATCAAATTAAGGAATATTACATAAATTTCATAATGTAATAACTAACTACATCGTATTAATTGTTATTTTTTTCTAAATTATAAAAATCTCTTATATTTGGTGAAATCTGCATACATCTCAAATTGTCCCGATAAATCACGTCTTAATTTCGAATACATTACTCAATGTCTTGATACATCACGTCTTTGTTTTGAATATTTCACTCAACGTCCTGATAAATCACGTATGGTGATGTATCCGACGGATACATCACATATGTATAGTGATGTATCCGATTGATACATATCAAGTAAACTGATGTATAACATCTAGACACATCACGTACAATGCCCTATCCGACGGACACTTCGCTTGCTTTAGTTTATCCGATTGGTACATAGTGTAAAGATGTATATGACTGATATATCACGTAAAGTGATGTATCTGAGAATATGAGAGAATTGAGATTTTTATAATTTTTTCAAATGATAGAAAATTTTCTAGAATATGATAAAGAAGTTTTGTATTTAGGAAATTTTTTCCTAATTTACAAATTGGTTTACATATTTTACTTTTCAATTTGCTGCACTTTTAATCATATATACTTCTAATTTAAATATTCAAAAAGGAGAATAGCCATATTGAAGCTACCCATTGATAATGATATGAAAAGTATTGTAAAACATGTTTAATATTTATTTCTATCTCACATTATACAGCATCTTTTTAATTTAACTAATAATATTTGTATCTCAATTCATCTAGTCTTTTAATTTTGATTTAATATCTTTACCTCACTGCTACATATTGAAATAAAACATTAAAATATTAAACTACATCGAGTTAATATTTAATAGTCATAATTTTCTATTTGAGTACATATATATAATTTTTAAAAGTTATAACTTTCTATTCGAGTATATATAAGTTGAAATTTTGAAATCGAAATAAGTCATAATTACGAATTTATCATACCACAAAATATGGAAATCAAATTTAAGAATATCAAACTATATCAAATTAATTTATAAAAGTACAAGGTGAGGCTTAAGCTCCGAGACACGAACTATAAGTCTCAAAGATCTACGCGGTGTAGTATCATGTATATTCAATTTTATAGTTTTATTATGTAACGACCCGTTTAGACGTTTTGAGCAACAGACTTCAATTCTGGAAAAACTGGCAGAAGCGACAGACCCCACGACGGAACGTCATGGGCACGACGGAACGTCATGGGCACGACGGACCGTCGCAGGGTCTCGTTTCAAAACACTTAGAAAATCTGAAATTGGGTACTGAAAATCGACTCTCTCAACTTCGTGACAGAATGGCAGGACGGACCGTCAGAGGCATGACGGACCGTCACGGAGATTTCAGTGAAACTCCATTCTCTGAACTTTGCGACGACCTGCAGGACGGACCGTCGCAGGCACGACGGCCCGTCACAGGTTGCGCAAATCCCAGGCAGAATCGAATTTCCTTACACGTTTTAAGGGACGTTTTTGGACTATTCTTTCCTTAATTATAGATTTCGTGGGTTTATATTAATAACTCAAATTCTTGGGGGTTAAAAGAGGTAACCCTAAGTTAATTAGTGGGGTATTATTGTCATCTTTTATTCTTAATTATATACTAATTAGGGTAAAAGAAAGAGGGTTTGAATAAGAAAAATAAGAAAGAACAAAAAGAGACAGAAAAAGAAAGAGAACGAGTAGAAAGAGAGAGAAACGAAGAGGATAGCAAGGATTCTGAGAGGATAGCTTGTTGATTTCAATTCTTCGGTCGAGGTAGGTTATGGTTTTCATGCTATTCGTAGTAAACTCTTAATAGCGAATGATATGTGTTAGTAGTATTGTGAACCTTCTATATGCTTAATTGTATGCTTGCATGAATGATGTGATTATGTAATTATGAATAAATAAGCATGATGAAGCTATTGAATCCCAAATCTTGAAAAGAAAACCCTAATCTACTTTGTTAATGATGATGCCTTGGTATAAAAGAAGGCTTGATGAACGAAAGTAGTGAGATTAGGGGATCGGGTGCCACGTTCCGGTACCAGGATAGTATATGAGGATCGGAGTGTCACGTTCCGCCACCAGGATAGAATATGGATCGGGTGCCACATTCCGGTACAAGGATAGTATATGAGGATCGGAGTGTCACGTTCCGACATCAGGATAGAATATGAATCGGGTGCCACGTTCCGGTACCAGGATAGAATATGGATCGGGTGTCACGTTCCGACACCAGGATAGAATATGGATAGGGTGCCACTTTCCGGTACAAGGATAGTATATGAGGATCGGAGTGTCACGTTCCGACACCAGGATAGTATATTGAGGAGCGGAGGGTCACGTACCGACACGAGGGGAATAAAGATAATGAATCTTGAAATATGATAATATATCCAATCTAATGAACTAAATTCCCTAATGAGTATGATGAGGAGGTGTGAGTCCTCATTGATGTGCTTGGTGTTGTAACCAAGGGTTATGGTAACTATAAATGCTGCATGTTAAGGATATTAGGTTATTTTATGATATTGCTTAATACATATTGTTCCCTATTTTGAGTTGGCCGATGATATCTACTTAGTACCCGTGGTTTGTACTGACCCCTACTTTTATGTTTTTCTTCTTGTTATTTGTGGAGTGCAGCAAACGTGCCGTCATCTTCTACTCAACAGTAACTCAAGCCAGTCTTCGTCACACCGGATCTTCAGGGTGAGCTAACGCGTCTAGCTTTGACTGGATCTTCTCCTTCATGTCTTGATGCCTTGAACCTCCGGCATGGACTAGCTTCTTATGTATTTTTAGCTTTTAGAAACTCATAGAATTAGTACTTTAAAGTAGATGTTCTTGTGATGATGACTTCCAGGTTTTGGGAATAATAGATGTTGAATATTGATAGTTATTGAATTGGTTTTATTAATGAGTTTAAGTCTTCCGCATTATTTTCTGTTGTTATTACATTGAAATGTTAAGGTTTAGACTGGTTGGTTCGCTCACATAGGAGGGTAAGTGTGGGCCGGTTTGGGTCGTGACAAACTTGGTATCAAAGCATTAGGTTCATTGGTCTCATCACACAAGAACAGGTCTAGTAGAGTCTTAAGGAACGGTAGGGGGACACCTTTACTTTTCCTTGAGAGGCTATAAGACTTTAGGAAAATTTCACTCTTTCATTCTTTCTTTCGTGCTACTACTTGAGTCCAATTGGTATCTAGGCGATACGAATTGGTATCTGACCATCTTCACTCTCTTTCGCAGATGGTTAGAACTAGAGCAACGACAACGTCAACACCAACACCAGCACCGGCGAGACAGGGTGCGTCTGAGCCAGCCACTGGGGCTGTAGCTCGAGGAAGAGCAGCGGCAAGAGGCCGTGGTAGAGGTCGTGGGAGGACGTCCTCTAGAGGAAGAGGACGAGCACCTAGCCCATCTGATACTAGGGCAGTGACTCCCCCACCGATTGAGGAAGTTATAAGAGAGGGGGAGGATGGGGTGAATGAACAAGTGCAAAATGAGGAAATGCCACCCCAACCTACCCCAGAGATGATGAATCAGGTTCTGGCTTATCTTAGCGGGTTATCTGATCAGGGCCAGACACCCCCAGTGTTTTCTGCACCAGCACCTCAGGCTCCGGAGGTACAACATGCGGCTACTATGGCTCCCCGCATGGATGTTCCATTAGAAATAAGCACATTTCCTCGTCTGACTACAGGGCCTGTAATGACAAATGATCAGCATGAACTTTTCAGTAAGTTCTTGAAATTGAAACCTCCAGTCTTCAAGGGTGCTGAATCGGAGGATGCTTATGATTTTCTGGTCGACTGTCACAAGCTACTACACAAGATGGGTATAGTAGAACCGTTTGGTGTTGAGTTCGTGAGTTATCAGTTTCAAGGGAACGCCAAAATGTGGTGGCGATCACATGTTGAGTGACCACCGACAGAGGCACCACGTATGACTTGGGCCTCATTCTCTAGCTTGTTTATGGAGAAGTATATCCCTCGGACTTTGAGGGATAGGAAGAGGGATGAGTTCTTGAGCCTAGAGCAAGGTAGGATGTCGGTTAATGCTTATGAGGCTAGGTTTCACGCACTATCCAGATATGCCACGCAACTTTGTTTCAGTCCACAAGAGAGGATTCGCCGGTTTGTGAAGGGGTTGAGATCAGAGTTGCGGATTTCGGCCTTATAGGTAGCGGCTACAGCAAAATCCATCAAGAAGTGGTAGACTTCGTGATAGAGGTGGAAGTAGTGAAGCCAGATGACTTCACCTCGACACCGACATCAAAAAGGTTTCTAAAGGGGGGTGAGTTTAATGGTTCCCACTCTAGAGGACAGAGTTCCGGAGGTTACTCAGTTCGACCCATTCAGTCTTCACTACAGACTGTAGTTGGGGGTCCACCTCCGACCGGTCAACACTTCTCTGAGAGACCTATGCATGAACCCAGAGAGTGCTATGGATGTGGGGAGATTGGACATATTAAGAGATATTTTCCAAAACAGAGTTACAGACCTCCAAATGTTAGAGGTAGAGGTGGTCATTGCAGAGGCCGTTATTCTGGAGGACGTGGTGGTCGAGGTAATTGTGTTCACCAGAACGGCCGAGGTGATGGGCAACCTGGAGCCACTACATCACAACATGGTAGGGGCAACGGACAGACAAACGATAGGGCCCATTGTTACGCTTTCCCTGCGCGGTCTGAAGCGGAGGCATCTGATGCTGTCATCACAGGTAATCTTCTGGTTTGTGATTGAATGGCTTCTGTATTGTTTGATCCTGGATCCACGTTTTCTTATGTATCTTCCTCATTTGATAATGGTCTAAATTTACATTGTGAATTACTTGATATGCCTATTCGTGTCTCTAATCCGGTGGGTGAGTCTGTGGTAGTTGAATAGGTATATAGGTCTTGTTTGGTAAACTTTGTGGGGAGCAACACTTATGTAGATTTGGTTATCTTAGAAATGGATGATTTTGATGTGATTCTGGGTATGACTTGGCTTTCTCCGCAATTTGCAATCTTGGATAGTAATGCTAAAACGGTGATGTTAGCCAAGCCTAGGACAGACACGTTAGTGTGGGAGGGTGACTACACTTCCAATCCGGTCAGCATCGTCTCCTTTCTTCGTGCTAAGAAAATGATTAGTAAAGGGTGTTTAGCTTTCTTGGCACATCTCAAGGATGACACTACCCAAGTACCTTCGATTGAGTCGGTTTCAGTAGTTCGTGAGTTTCTGGATGTGTTCCCTGCAGATCGTCCTGGTATGCCACCGGATAGGGATATTTACTTTTGTATTGATCTCGAATCGGGCACACGCCCCATTTCTATAACCCGTTTATAGAATGGCTCCCGCGGAGTTAAGGGAGTTAAAAGCACAACTTCAAGAGTTATTGAACAAAGGCTTTATTAGACCAAGTGCATCTCCTTGGGGTGCTCCAGTTTTGTTTGTAAAGAAGAAGGATGGGAGTTTTCGAATGTGTATAGACTACAGACAACTAAACAAGGTAACCATAAAGAACAAGTATCCTCTTCCCCGCATTGATGACTTGTTCGATCAGTTATAAGGTGCTTGTGTCTTCTCTAATATTGATTTGAGATCCGGTTATCATCAATTGAAAATACGGGCAACGGATGTGCCAAAGACTGCTTTTCGAACGAGGTATGGGCATTACGAATTTGTAGTGATGTCTTTTGGTCTAACGAATGCCCCTGCTGCGTTCATGAGCTTGATGAACGAGATTTTTAAGTTATATTTGGACCTCTTCGTGATCGTATTTATTGATGATATATTAGTATACTCAAAGAGCAAGAAGGAACCTGAAGAGCATTTGAGAATGGTATTGGAAATGTTGAGGGAGAAAAAGCTTTATGCCAAGTTTACTAAGTGTGAGTTTTGGCTAGATGCAGTGTCCTTCTTGGGGCACGTGGTTTCTAAGGATGGAGTGATGGTGGATCCTTCTAAGATTGAGACAGTGAAGAATTGGGTGAGACCTACAAATGTGTCAGAAATAAGGAGCTTTGTTGGGTTAGCTAGCTACTACCGCCGATTTGTCAAGGGATTCTCTTCTATTGCTTCCCAATTGACGAACTTGACTAAGCAGAATGTTCCATTTGTATGGTCGGATGAGTGTGAGGAAAGCTTTCAGAAGCTTAAGACTTTGTTAACTACCGCACCTATCCTTACCTTGCCAGTAGAGGGTAAGAACTTCATTGTTTATTGTGATGCATCCTATTCTGGTTTGGGTGCAGTACTAATGCAAGTGAAGAGTGTGATTGCATATGCTTCAAGGAAACTAAAGGTGCATGAACGTAACTATCCGACCCCAGATTTAGAATTGGCTGCGGTGGTGTTTGCATTAAAGCAATGGAGACACTATTTGTATGGGGTTAAGTGTGAGATCTATACAGATCATCGTAGCCTACAGTATGTCATTACTCAGAAAGATTTGAACTTAAGACAGAGGAGATGGATGGAGTTACTAAAGGACTACGATATCACTATCTTGTATCATCCGGGAAAGGCGAATGTTGTAGCGGATGCTTTAAGTAGAAAGGCGGGAAGCATGGGAAATCTAGCTCACTTGCAAGCTTCTAGACGCCCTTTGGCTAGAGAGGTTCAGACTCTAGATAATGACTTGATGAGATTAAAAGTAAATGAGAAGGGAGGATTGTTGGCTTCTGTGGAGTCAAGATCTTTTTTTCTTGACAAAATTAAGGGAAAACAGTTTGATGATGAGAAACTAAGAAGAATCAAACATAAGGTATTGCGAGGAGAGGCTAAGGAAGCACAAATCGATGAGGAAGGTGTTTTGAGAATCAAGGGAAGGGTATGTGTACCCCGCGTCGATGATTTGATCAACACTATTGTGACAGAGGCCCATAGTTCCAGGTATTCTATACATCCGGGTGCAACCAAGATGTATCGTGACCTAAAACAACATTTTTGGTGGAGTAGAATGAAGCGTGACATTGTAGATTTTATTGCCAAATGTCCAAACTTTCAACAAGTAAAGTATGAACACCAAAGGCCCGGAGGAACACTTCAGAGAATGCCCATTCCGGAATGGAAGTGGGAAAGGTTGCAATGGATTTTGTGGTTGGTCTTCCAAAGACAATGGGTAAGTATGACTCTATTTGGGTTATTGTTGATAGGTTAACTAAGTCTGCTCATTTCATTCCGGTCAAGGTGACTTACAATGCAAAGAAGTTAGCCAAAATCTATGTCTCAGAAATTGTTCGGTTGCATGGGGTTCCACTCTCCATCATATCAGATAGAGGTACTCAGTTTACTTCTAAGTTTTGGAAAACATTGCATGAGGAATTGGGTACTAGGTTGGACCTTAGTACTGTGTTCCATCCTCAGACCGATGGTCAGTCTGAAAGGACGATTCAGGTGTTGGAGGATAAGCTTCGTGCGTGTGTGATAGAGTTTGGTGGTCATTGGGATAGCTTCCTACCCTTAGCAGAGTTTTCATACAATAATAGCTATCACTCAAGTATCGATATGGCTCCATTCGAAGCGTTGTATGGTAGGAGATGTAGGTCTCCCATTGGTTGGTTTGATGCATTTGAGGTTAGGCCTTGGGGTACTGACCTTTTAAGGGATTCGATGGAAAAAGTGAAGTCTATTCAAGAAAAGCTTCTAGCGGCGCAAAGTAGACAAAAAGAATATGCAGATCGAAAGGTTAGAGACTTAGAGTTCATGGAAGGTGAACAAGTCTTGTTGAAAATTTTTTTTCCATGAAAGGGGTGATGCGGTTTGGAAAAAGGGGTAAACTAAGTCCAACGTACATTGGACCATTTGAAGTACTCAATCGAGTAGGGGAGGTGGCTTATGAGTTAGCCTTGCCCCCAGGGCTGTCCGGAGTACATCCGGTATTCCATGTGTCGATGTTGAAAAGATACCACGGGGATGGAAACTACATTATCCGTTGGGATTCAGTTTTGCTTGATGAGAACTTGTCTTATGAGGAGGAGCCTGTTGCTATTTTAGATAGAGAAGTTCGCAAGTTGAGGTCAAGAGAGATTGCATCCATCAAGGTGCAATGGAAGAATCGACCGGTTGAAGAAGCCACTTAGGAGAAGGAGGCGGATATGCGAGAAAAATACCCACATCTGTTTACAGATTCAGGTACTCCTTTTCGCCCTTGTTTTCCTTCTTTTGATCATTCGGGGACGAACGATGGGTAAATTGGTATCTAATGTAACGACCCATTTAGTCGTTTTGAGCAACAGACTTCAATTCTGGAAAAACTGGCAGAAGCGACGGACCCCACGATGGAACGTCATGGGCACGATGGACCGTCGCAGGGTCTCGTTTCAAAACACTTAGAAAATCTGAAATCGGGTACTGAAAATCGACTCTATGAACTTCGTGACGGAATGGCAGGACGGACCGTCAAAGGCGTGACGGACCGTCACGGAGACTTTAGTGAAAATCTATTCTCTGAACTTTGCGACGACCTGCAGGACAGACCGTCGCAGGCACGACGGCCCGTCACAGGTTGCGCAAATCCCAGGAAGAATAGAATTTCCTTACACGTTTTAAAGGACGTTTTGGGACAATTCTTTCCTTAATTATAGATTTCGTGGGTTTATATTAATAACTCAAATTCTTGGGGGTTAAAAGAGGTAACCCTAAGTTAATTAGTGGGGTATTATTGTCATCTTTTATTCTTAATTATATACTAATTAGGGTAAAAGAAAGAGGGTTTGAATAAGAAAAATAAGAAAGAACAAAAAGAGACAGAAAAAGAAAGAGAACGAGTAGAAAGAGAGAGAAACGAAGAGGATAGCAAGGATTCTGAGAAGATAGCTTGTTGATTTCAATTCTTCGGTGGAGGCAGGTTATGATTTTCATGCTATTCGTAGTAAACTCTTAATAGCGAATGATATGTGTTAGTAGTATTGTGAACCTTCTATAAGCTTAATTGTATGCTTGCATAAATGATGTGATTATGTAATTATGAATAAATAGGCATGATGAAGCTATTGAATCCCAAATCTTGAAAAGAAAACCCTAATCTACTTTGTTAATGATGATGCCTTGGTATAAAAGAAGGCTTGATGAACGAAAGTAGTGAGATTAGAGGATCGGGTGCCACGTTCCGGTACCAGGATAGTATATGAGGATCGGAGTGTCACGTTCCGACACCAGGATAGAATATGGATCGGGTGCCACGTTCCGGTACCAGTATAGTATATGAGGATCGGAGTGTCACCTTCCGACACCAGGATAGAATATGAATCGGGTGCCACATTCCGGTACCAGGATAGAATATGGATCGGGTGTCACATTCCGACACCAGGATAGAATATGGATCGGGTGCCACGTTCCGGTACCAAGATAGTATATGAGGATCGGAGTGTCACATTCCGACACCAGGATAGTATATTGAGGAGGGGAGGGTCACGTACCGACACGAGGCGAATAAAGATGATGAATCTTGAAATATGATAATATATCCAATCTAATGAACTAAATTCCCAAATGAGTATGATGAGGAGGTGTGAGTCCTCATTGATGTGCTTGGTGTTGTAACCAAGGGTTATGGTAACTATAAATGCCGCATGTTACGAATATTAGTTGATTTTATTATATTGCTTAATACATATTGTTCCCTATTTTGAGTTGGCCGATGATATCTACTTAGTACCCGTGGTTTGTACTGACCCCTACTTTTATGTTTTTCTTCTTGTTATTTGTGGAGTGCAGCAAACGTGCCGTCATCTTCGACTCAACAGTAACTCAAGCCAGTCTTCGTCACACCGGATCTTCAGGGTGAGCTAACGCGTCTAGCTTGGACTGGATCTTCTCCTTCATGTCTTGATGCCTTGAACCTCCGGCATGGACTAGCTTCTTATGTATTTTTAGCTTTTAGAAACTCTTAGAATTAGTAGTTTAAAGTAGATGTTCTTGTGATGATGACTTCCAGGTTTTGGGAATAATAGATGTTGAATATTGATAGTTATTGAATTGGTTTTATTAATGAGTTTAAGTCTTCCGCATTATTTTCTGTTGTTATTACATTGAAATGTTAAGGTTTAGACCGGTTGGTTCGCTCACATAGGAGGGTAAGTGTGGGCCGGTTTGGGTCGTGACAAACTTGGTATCAAAGCATTAGGTTCATTGGTCTCATCACACAAGAACAGGTCTAGTAGAGTCTTAAGGAACGGTAGGGGGACACCTTTACTTTTCCTTGAGAGGCTATAAGACTTTAGGAAAATTTCACTCTTTCATTCTTTCTTTCGTGCTACTACTTGAGTCCAATTGGTATCTAGGCGATACGAATTGGTATCTGACCATCTTCACTCTCTTTCGCAGATGGTTAGAACTAGAGCAACGACAACGCCAACACCAACACCAGCACCGGCGAGACAGGGTGCGTCTGAGCCAGCCACTGGGGCTGTAGCTCGAGGAAGAGCAGCGGCAAGAGGTCGTGGGAGGACGTCCTCTAGAGGAAGAGGACGAGCACCTAGCCCATCTGATACTAGGGCAGTGACTCCCCCACCGATTGAGGAAGTGATAAGAGAGGGGGAGGATGGGGTGAATGAACAAGTGCAAAATGAGGAAATGCCACCCCAACCTACCCCAGAGATGATCAATCAGGTTCTGGCTTATCTTAGCGGGTTATCTGATCAGGGCCAGACACCCCCAGTGTTTTCTGCACCAGCACCTCAGGCTCCGGAGGTACAACATGCGGCTACTATGGCTCCCTGAATGGATGTTCCATTAGAAATAAGCACATTTCCTCGTCTGACTACAGGGCCTGTAATGACAAATGATCAGCATGAACTTTTCTGTAAGTTCTTGAAATTGAAACCTCCAGTCTTCAAGGGTGCTGAATCGGAGGATGCTTATGATTTTCTGGTCGACTGTCACAAGCTACTACACAAGATGGGTATAGTAGAACCGTTTGGTGTTGAGTTCGTGAGTTATCAGTTTCAAGGGAACGCCAAAATGTGGTGGCGATCACATGTTGAGTGTCAACCGACAGAGGCACCACCTATGACTTGGGCCTCATTCTCTAGCTTGTTTATGGAGAAGTATATCCCTCGGACTTTGAGGGATAGGAAGAGGGATGAGTTCTTGAGCCTAGAGCAAGGTAGGATGTCGGTTAATGCTTACGAGGCTAGGTTTCGCGCACTATCCAGATATGCCACGCAACTTTGTTTCAGTCCACAAGAGAGGATTCGCCGGTTTGTGAAGGGGTTGAGATCAGAGTTGCGGATTTCGGCCTTACAGGTAGCGGCTACAGCAAAATCCTTCAAGAAGTGGTAGACTTCGTGTTAGAGGTGGAAGTAGTGAAGCCAGATGACTTCACCTCGACACCGACATCAAAAAGGTTTCTAAAGGGGGGTGAGTTTAATGGTTCCCACTCTAGAGGACAGAGTTCCGGAGGTTACTCAGTTCGACCCATTCAGTCTTCACTACAGACTGTAGTTTGGGGTCCACCTCCGACCGGTCAACACTTCTCTGAGAGACCTATGCATGAACCCAGAGAGTGCTATGGATGTGGGGAGATTGGACATATTAAGAGAAATTGTCCAAAACAGAGTTACAGACCTCCAAATGTTAGAGGTAGAGGTGGTCATGGCAGAGGCCGTTATTCTGGAGGACGTGGTGGTCGAGGTAATAGTGTTCACCAGAACGGCCGAGGTGATGGGCAACCTGGAGCCACTACATCACAACATGGTAGGGGCAACGGACAGACAAACGATAGGGCCCATTGTTACGCTTTCCCTGCGCGGTCTGAAGCGGAGGCATCTGATGCTGTCATCACAGGTAATCTTCTACTTTGTGATTGCATGGCTTCTGTATTGTTTGATCCTGGATCCACGTTTTCTTATGTATCTTCCTCATTTGCTAATGGTCTAAATTTACATTGTGAATTACTTGATATGCCTTTTCGTGTCTCTAATCCAGTGGGTGAGTCTGTGGTAGTTGAAAAGGTATATAGGTCTTGTTTGGTAAACTTTGTGGGGAGCAACACTTATGTAGATTTGGTTATCTTAAAAATGGATGATTTTGATGTGATTCTGGGTATGACTTGGCTTTCTCCGCAATTTGCAATCTTGGATTGTAATGCTAAAATGGTGACGTTAACCAAGCCTGGGACAGACCCGTTAGTGTGGGAGGGTGACTACACTTCCAATACGGTCCGCATCGTCTCCTTTCTTCGTGCTAAGAAAATGATTAGTAAAGGGTGTTTAGCTTTCTTGGCACATCTCAAGGATGACTCTACCCAAGTACCTTCGATTGAGTCGGTTTCAGTAGTTCGTGAGTTTCTGGATGTGTTCCCTGCAGATCTTCCTAGTATGCCACCGGATAGGGATATTGACTTTTGTATTGATCTCGAACCGGGCACACGCCCCATTTCTATACCCCCTTATAGAATGGCTCCCGCGGAGTTAAGAGAGTTAAAAGAACAACTTCAAGAGTTATTGAACAAAGGCTTTATTATACCAAGTGCATCTCCTTGGGGTGCTCCGGTTTTGTTTGTAAAGAAGAAGGATGAGAGTTTTCGAATGTGTATAGACTACAGACAACTAAACAAGGTAACCATAAAGAACAAGTATCCTCTTCCCTGCATTGATGACTTGTTCGATCAGTTACAAGGTGCTTGTGTCTTCTCTAAGATTGATTTGAGATCCGGTTATCATCAATTGAAAATACGGGCAACGGATGTGCCAAAGACTGCTTTTCGAACGAGGTATGGGCATTGCGAATTTGTAGTGATGTCTTTTGGTCTAACGAATGCCCCCTACTGCGTTCATGAGCTTGATGAACAAGATTTTTAAGCCATATTTGGACCTCTTCGTGATCGTATTTATTGATGATATATTAGTATACTCAAAGAGCAAGAAGGAACATTAAGAGCATTTGAGAATGGTATTGGAAATGTTGAGGGAGAAAAAGCTTTATGCCAAGTTCTCTAAGTGTGAGTTTTGGCTAGATGCAGTGTCCTTCTTGGGGCACGTGGTTTCTAAGGATGGAGTGATGGTGGATCCTTCTAAGATTGAGACAGTGAAGAATTGGGTGAGACCGACAAATGTGTCAGAAATAAGGAGCTTTGTTGGGTTAGCTAGCTACTACCGCCGATTTGTCAAGGGATTCTCTTCTATTTCTTCCCAATTGACGAACTTGACTAAGCAGAATGTTCCATTTGTATGGTCGGATGAGTGTGAGGAAAGCTTTCAGAAGCTCAAGACTTTGTTGACTACCGCACCTATCCTACCTTGCCAGTAGAGGGTAAGAACTTCATTGTTTATTGTGATGCATCCTATTCTGGTTTGGGTGCAGTACTAATACAAGAGAAGAGTGTGATTGCTTATGCTTCAAGGCAACTAAAGATGCATGAACATAACTATCCGACCCACGATTTAGAATTGGCTGCGGTGGTGTTTGCATTAAAGCAATGGAGTCACTATTTGTATGGGGTTAAGTGTGAGATCTATACGGATCATCATAGCCTACAGTATGTCTTTACTCAGAAAGATTTGAACTTAAGACAGAGGAGATGGATGGAGTTACTAAAGGACTACGATATCACTATCTTGTATCATCCAGGAAAGGCGAATATTGTAGCGGATGCTTTAAGTAGAAAGGCGGGAAGCATGGGAAGTCTAGCTCACTTGCAAGCTTCTAGACGCCCTTTGGCTAGAGAGGTTCAGACTCTAGCTAATGACTTGATCAGATTAGAAGTAAATGAGAAGGGAGGATTGTTGGCTTCTGTGGAGTCAAGATCTTCTTTTCTTGACAAAATTAAGGGAAAACAGTTTGATGATGAGAAACTAAGAAAAATCCAAGATAAGGTATTGCGAGGAGAGGCTAACGAAGCACAAATCGATGAGGAAGGTGTTTTGAGAATCAAGGGAATGGTATGTGTACCCCGCGTCGATGATTTGATCAACACTATTCTGACAGAGGCCCATAGTTCCAGGTATTCTATACATCCGGGTGCAACCAAGATGTATCGTGACCTAAAACAACACTTTTGGTGGAGTAGAATGAAGCGTGACATTGTGGATTTTATTGCCAAATGTCCAAACTGTCAACAAGTAAAGTATGAACTCCAAAGGCCCGGAGGAACACTTCAGAGAATGCCCATTCCGGAATGGAAGTGGGAAAGGATTGCAATGGATTTTGTGGTTGGTCTTCCAAAGACAATGGGTAAGTATGACTCTATTTGGGTGATTGTTGATAGGTTAACTAAGTCTGCTCATTTCATTCCGGTCACGGTGACTTACAATGCAAAGAAGTTAGCCAAAATCCATGTCTCAGAAATTGTTCGGTTGCATGGGGTTCCACTCTCCATCATATCAGATAGAGGTACTCAGTTTACTTCTAAGTTTTGGAAAACATTGCATGCGGAATTGGGTACTAGGTTTGACCTTAGTACTGCGTTCCATCCTCAGACCGATGGTCAGTCTGAAAGGACGATTCAAGTGTTGGAGGATATGCTTCGTGCGTGTGTGATAGAGTTTGGTGGTCATTGGGATAGCTTCCTACCCTTAGAGGAGTTTTCATACAATAATAGCTATCACTCAAGTATCGATATGGCTCCATTCGAAGCATTGTATGGTAGGAGATGTAGGTCTCCCATTGGTTGGTTTGATGCATTTGAGGTTAGGCCTTGGGGTACTGACCTTTTGAGGGATTCGATGGAAAAAGTGAAGTCTATTCTAGAAAAGCTTCTAGCGGCGCAAAGTAGACAAAAAGAATATGCAGATCGAAAGGTTAGAGACTTAGAGTTCATGGAAGGTGAACAAGTCTTGTTGAAAGTTTCGCCCATGAAAGGGGTGATGCGGTTTGGAAAAAGGGGTAAACTAAGTCCAAGGTACATTGGACCATTTGAAGTACTCAAGCGAGTAGGGGAGGTGGCTTATGGGTTAGCCTTGCCCCCAGGGCTTTCCGGAGTACATCCGGTATTCCATGTGTCGATGTTGAAAAGATACCACGGGGATGGAAACTACATTATCCGTTGGGATTCAGTTTTGCTTGATGAGAACTTGTCTTATGAGGAGGAGCCTGTTGCTATTTTAGATAGAGAAGTTCGCAAGTTGAGATCAAGAGAGATTGCATCCATCAAGGTGCAATAGAAGAATCGACCGGTTGAAGAAGCCACTTGGGAGAAGGAGGCGGATATGCGAGAAAAATACCCACATCTGTTTACAGATTCAGGTACTCCTTTTCGCCCTTGTTTTCCTTCTTTTGATCGTTCGGGGACGAACGATGGGTAAATTGGTATCTAATGTAACGACCCATTTAGTCGTTTTGAGCAACAGACTTCAATTCTGGAAAAACTGGCAGAAGCAACGGACCCCATGACGGAACGTCATGGGCACGATGGACCGTCGCAGGGTCTCGTTTCAAAACACTTAGAAAATCTGAAATCGGGTACTGAAAATTGACTCTCTGAACTTCGTGACGGAATGGCAGGACGGCCCGTCACAGGCGTGACGGACCGTCACGGAGACTTTAGTGAAAATCTATTCTCTGAACTTTGCGACGACCTGCAGGACGGACCGTCGCAGGCACGACGGCCCGTCACAGGTTGCGCAAATCCCAGGAAGAATAGAATTTCCTTACACGTTTTAAGGGACGTTTTGGGACTATTCTTTCCTTAATTATAGATTTCGTGGGTTTATATTAATAACTCAAATTCTTGGGGGTTAAAAGAGGTAACCCTAAGTTAATTAGTGGGGTATTATTGCCATCTTTTATTCTTAATTATATACTAATTAGGGTAAAAGAAAGAGGGTTTGAATAAGAAAAATAAGAAAGAACAAAAAGAGACAGAAAAAGAAAGAGAACGAGTAGAAAGAGAGAGAAACGGAGAGGATAGCAAGGATTCTGAGAAGATAGCTTGTTGATTTCAATTCTTCGGTGGAGGCAGGTTATGATTTTCATGCTATTCGTAGTAAACTCTTAATAGCGAATGATATGTGTTAGTAGTATTGTGAACCTTCTATATGCTTAATTGTATTCTTGCATGAATGATGTGATTATGTAATTATGAATAAATAGGCATGATGAAGCTATTGAATCCCAAATCTTGAAAAGAAAACCCTAATCTACTTTATTAATGATGATGCCTTGGTATAAAAGAAGGCTTGATGAACGAAAGTAGTGAGATTAGGGGATCGGGTGCCACGTTCTGGTACCAGGATAGTATAAGAGGATCGGAGTGTCACATTCCGACACCAGGATAGAATATGGATCGGGTGCCACATTCCGGTACCAGGATAGTATATGAGGATCGGAGTGTCACGTTCCGACACCAGGATAGAATATGAATCGGGTGCCACATTCCGGTACCAGGATAGAATATGGATCGGGTGTCACATTCCGACACCAGGATAGAATATGGATCGGGTGCCACGTTCCGGTACCAAGATAGTATATGAGGATCGGAGTGTCACGTTCCGACACCAGGATAGTATATTGAGGAGCGGAGGGTCACGTACCGACACGAGGGGAATAAAGATAATGAATCTTGAAATATGATAATATATCCAATCTAATGAACTAAATTCCCAAATGAGTATGATGAGGAGGTGTGAGTCCTCATTGATGTGCTTGGTGTTGTAACCAAGGGTTATGGTAACTATAAATGCTGCATGTTACGAATATTAGTTGATTTTATTATATTGCTTAATACATATTGTTCCCTATTTTGAGTTGGCCGATGATATGTACTTAGTACCCATGGTTTGTACTGACTCCTACTTTTATGTTTTTCTTCTTGTTATTTGTGGAGTGCAGCAAACGTGCCGTCATCTTCGACTCAACAGTAACTCAAGCCAGTCTTCGTCACACCGGATCTTCAGGGTGAGCTAACGCGTCTAGCTTGGACTGGATCTTCTCCTTCATGTCTTGATGCCTTGAACCTCCGGCATGGACTAGCTTCTTATGTATTTTTAGCTTTTAGAAACTCTTAGAATTAGTAGTTTAAAGTAGATGTTCTTGTGATGATGACTTCCAGGTTTTGGGAATAATAGATGTTGAATATTGATAGTTATTGAATTGGTTTTATTAATGAGTTTAAGTCTTCCGCATTATTTTCTGTTGTTATTACATTGAAATGTTAAGGTTTAGACTGGTTGGTTCGCTCACATAGGAGGGTAAGTGTGGGCCGGTTTGGGTCGTGAAAAACTTGGTATCAAAGCATTAGGTTCATTGGTCTCATCACACAAGAACAGGTCTAGTAGAGTCTTAAGGAACGGTAGGGGGACACCTTTACTTTTCCTTGAGAGGCTATAAGACTTTAGGAAAATTTCACTCTTTCATTCTTTCTTTCGTGCTACTACTTGAGTCCAATTGGTATCTAGGCGATACGAATTGGTATCTGACCATCTTCACTCTCTTTCGCAGATGGTTAGAACTAGAGCAACGACAACGCCAACACCAACACCAGCACCGGCGAGACAGGGTGCGTCTGAGCCAGCCACTGGGGCTGTAGCTCGAGGAAGAGCAGCGGCAAGATGTCGTGGGAGGACGTCCTCTAGAGGAAGAGGACGAGCACCTAGCCCATCTGATACTAGGGCAGTGACTCCCCCACCGATTGAGGAAGTGATAAGAGAGGGGGAGGATGGGGTGAATGAACAAGTGCAAAATGAGGAAATGCCACCCCAACCTACCCCAGAGATGATCAATCAGGTTCTGGCTTATCTTAGTGGGTTATCTGATCAGGGCCAGACACCCCCAGTGTTTTCTGCACCAGCACCTCAGGCTCCGGAGGTACAACATGCGGCTACTATGGCTCCCCGCATGGATGTTCCATTAGAAATAAGCACATTTCCTCGTCTGACTACAGGGCCTGTAATGACAAATGATCAGCATGAACTTTTCAGTATGTTCTTGAAATTGAAACCTCCAGTCTTCAAGGGTGCTGAATCGGAGGATGCTTATGATTTTCTGGTCGACTTTCACAAGCTACTACACAAGATGGGTATAGTAGAACCGTTTGGTGTTGAGTTCGTGAGTTATCAGTTTCAAGGGAATGCCAAAATGTGGTGGCGATCACATGTTGAGTGTCAACCGACAGAGGCACCACCTATGACTTGGGCCTCATTCTCTAGCTTGTTTAAGGAGAAGTATATCCCTCAGACTTTGAGGGATAGGAAGAGGGATGAGTTCTTGAGCCTAGAGCAAGGTAGGATGTCGGTTAATGCTTACGAGGCTAGGTTTCGCGCACTATCCAGATATGCCACGCAACTTTGTTTCAGTCCACAAGAGAGGATTCGCCGGTTTGTGAAGGGGTTGAGATCAGAGTTGCGAATTTCGGCCTTACAGGTAGCGGCTACAGTCAAATCCTTCAAGAAGTGGTAGACTTCGTGATAGAGGTGGAAGTAGTGAAGCCAGACGACTTCACCTCGACACCGACATCAAAAAGGTTTCTAAAGGGGGGTGAGTTTAATGGTTCCCACTCTAGAGGACAGAGTTCCGGAGGTTACTCAGTTCGACCCATTCAGTCTTCACTACAGACTGTAGTTGGGGGTCCACCTTTGACCGGTCAACACTTCTCTGAGAGACCTATGCATGAACCCAGAGAGTGCTATAGATGTGGGGAGATTGGACATATTAAGAGATATTGTCCAAAACAGAGTTACAGACCTCCAAATGTTAGAGGTAGAGGTGGTCATGGCAGAGGCCGTTATTCTGGAGGACGTGGTGGTCGAGGTAATTGTGTTCACCAGAACGGCCGAGGTGATGGGCAACCTGGAGCCACTACATCACAACATGGTAGGGGCAACGGACAGACAAACGATAGGGCCCATTGTTACGCTTTCCCTGCGCGGTCTGAAGCGGAGGCATCTGATGCTGTCATCACAGGTAATCTTCTGGTTTGTGATTGCATGGCTTCTGTATTGTTTGATCCTGGATCCACGTTTTCTTATGTATCTTCCTCATTTGCTAATGGTCTAAATTTACATTGTGAATTACTTGATATGCCTATTCGTGTCTCTAATCCGTTGGGTGAGTCTGTGGTAGTTGAAAAGGTATATAGGTCTTGTTTGGTAAACATTGTGGGGAGCAACACTTATGTAGATTTGGTTATCTTAAAAATGGATGATTTTGATGTGATTCTGGGTATGACTTGGCTTTCTCCGCAATTTGCAATCTTGGATTGTAATGCTAAAACGGTGACGTTAGCCAAGCCTGGGACAGACCCGTTAGTGTGGGAGGGTGACTACACTTCCAATACGGTCCGCATCGTCTCCTTTCTTCGTCCTAAGAAAATGATTAGTAAAGGGTGTTTAGCTTTCTTGGCACATCTCAAGGATGACTCTACCCAAGTACCTTCGATTTAGTCGGTTTCAGTAGTTCGTGAGTTTCTGGATATGTTCCCTGCAGATCTTCCTGGTATGCCACCGGATAGGGATATTGACTTTTGTATTGATCTCGAACCGGGCACACGCCCCATTTCTATACCCCCTTATAGAATGGCTCCCGCGGAGTTAAGAGAGTTAAAAGCACAACTTCAAGAGTTATTGAACAAAGGCTTTATTATACCAAGTGCATCTCCTTGGGGTGCTCCGGTTTTGTTTGTAAAGAAGAAGGATGGGAGTTTTCGAATGTGTATAGACTACAGACAACTAAACAAGGTAACCATAAAGAACAAGTATCCTCTTCCCCGCATTGATGACTTGTTCGATCAGTTACAAGGTGCTTGTGTCTTCTCTAAGATTGATTTGAGATCCGGTTATCATCAATTGAAAATACGGGCAACGGATGTGCCAAAGACTGCTTTTCGAACGAGGTATGGGCATTACGAATTTGTAGTGATGTCTTTTGGTCTAACGAATGCCCCCTGCTGCGTTCATGAGCTTGATGAACAAGATTTTTAAGCCATATTTGGACCTCTTCGTGATCGTATTTATTGATGATATATTAGTATACTCAAAGAGCAAGAAGGAACATTAAGAGCATTTGAGAATGGTATTGGAAATGTTAAGGGAGAAAAAGCTTTATGCCAAGTTCTCTAAGTGTGAGTTTTGGCTAGATGCAGTGTCCTTCTTGGGGCACGTGGTTTCTAAGGATGGAGTGATGGTGGATCCTTCTAAGATTGAGACAGTGAAGAATTGGGTGAGACCGACAAATGTGTCAGAAATAAGGAGCTTTGTTGGGTTAGCTAGCTACTACCGCCGATTTGTCAAGGGATTCTCTTCTATTGCTTCCCAATTGACGAACTTGACTAAGCAGAATGTTCCATTTGTATGGTCGGATGAGTGTGAGGAAAGCTTTCAGAAGCTCAAGACTTTGTTGACTACCGCACCTATCCTTACCTTGCCAGTAGAGGGTAAGAACTTCATTGTTTATTGTGATGCATCCTATTCTGGTTTGGGTGCAGTACTAATACAAGAGAAGAGTGTGATTGCTTATGCTTCAAGGCAACTAAAGGTGCATGAACATAACTATCCGACCCACGATTTAGAATTGGCTGCGGTGGTGTTTGCATTAAAGCAATGGAGTCACTATTTGTATTGGGTTAAGTGTGAGATCTATACGGATCATCGTAGCCTACAGTATGTCTTTACACAGAAAGATTTGAACTTAAGACAGAGGAGATGGATGGATTTACTAAAGGACTACGATATAACTATCTTGTATCATCCGGGAAAGGCGAATGTTGTAGCGGATGCTTTAAGTAGAAAGGCGGGAAGCATGGGAAGTCTAGCTCACTTGCAAGCTTCTAGACGCCCTTTGGCTAGAGAGGTTCAGACTCTAGATAATGACTTGATTAGATTAGAAGTAAATGAGAAGGGAGGATTGTTGGCTTCTGTGGAGTCAAGATCTTCTTTTCTTGACAAAATTAAGGGAAAACAGTTTGATGATGAGAAACTAAGAAGAATCCAAGATAAGGTATTGCGAGGAGAGGCTAAGGAAGCACAAATCGATGAGGAAGGTGTTTTGAGAATCAAGGGAATGGTATGTGTACCCCGCGTCGATGATTTGATCAACACTATTCTGACAGAGGCCCATAGTTCCAGGTATTCTATACATCCGGGTGCAACCAAGATGTATCGTGACCTAAAACAACACTTTGGTGGAGTAGAATGAAGCGTGACATTGTGGATTTTATTGCCAAATGTCCAAACTGTCAACAAGTAAAGTATGAACTCCAAAGGCCCGGAGGAACACTTCAGAGAATGCCCATTCCGGAATGGAAGTGGGAAAGGATTGCAATGGATTTTGTGGTTGGTCTTCGAAAGACAATAGGTAAGTATGACTCTATTTGGGTGATTGTTGATAGGTTAACTAAGTCTGCTCATTTCATTCCGGTCACGGTGACTTACAATGCAGAGAAGTTAGCCAAAATCTATGTCTCAGAAATTGTTCGGTTGCATGGGGTTCCACTCTCCATCATATCAGATAGAGGTACTCAGTTTACTTCTAAGTTTTGGAAAACATTGCATGCGGAATTGGGTACTAGGTTTGACCTTAGTACTGCGTTCCATCCTCAGACCGATGGTCAGTCTGAAAGGACGATTCAAGTGTTGGAGGATATGCTTCGTGCGTGTGTGATAGAGTTTGGTGGTCATTGGGATAGCTTCCTACCCTTAGCGGAGTTTTCATACAATAATAGCTATCACTCAAGTATCGATATGGCTCCATTCGAAGCATTGTATGGTAGGAGATGTAGGTCTCCCATTGGTTGGTTTGATGCATTTGAGGTTAGGCCTTGGGGTACTGACCTTTTGAGGGATTCGATGGAAAAAGTGAAGTCTATTCAAGAAAAGCTTCTAGCGGCGCAAAGTAGACAAAATGAATATGCAGATCGAAAGGTTAGAGACTTAGAGTTCATGGAAGGTGAACAAGTCTTGTTGAAAGTTTCGCCCATGAAAGGGGTGATGCGGTTTGGAAAAAGGGGTAAACTAAGTCCAAGGTACATTGGACCATTTGAAGTACTCAAGCGAGTAGGGGAGGTGGCTTATGGGTTAGCCTTGCCCCCAGGGCTGTCCGGAGTACATCCGGTATTCCATGTGTCGATGTTGAAAAGATATCACGGGGATGGAAACTACATTATCCGTTGGGATTCAGTTTTGCTTAATGAGAACTTGTCTTATGAGGAGGAGCCTGTTGCTATTTTAGATAGAGAAGTTCGCAAGTTGAGGTCAAGAGAGATTGCATCCATCAAGGTGCAATGGAAGAATCGACCGGTTGAAGAAGCCACTTGGGAGAAGGAGGCGGATATGCGAGAAAAATACCCACATCTGTTTACAGATTCAGGTACTCCTTTTCGCCCTTGTTTTCCTTCTTTTGATTGTTCGGGGACGAACGATGGGTAAATTGGTATCTAATGTAACGACCCATTTAGTCGTTTTGAGCAACAGACTTCAATTCTGGAAAAACTGGCAGAAGCGACGGACCCCACGACGGAACGTCATGGGCACGATGGACCGTCGCAGGGTCTCGTTTCAAAACACTTAGAAAATCTGAAATCGGGTACTGAAAATCGACTCTCTGAACTTCGTGACGGAATGGCAGGACGGACCGTCACAGGCGTGACGGACCGTCACGGAGACTTTAGTGAAAATCTATTCTCTGAACTTTGCGACGACCTGCAGGACGGACCGTCGCAGGCACGACGGCCCGTCACAGGTTGCGCAAATCCCAGGAAGAATAGAATTTCCTTACACGTTTTAAGGGACGTTTTGGGACTATTCTTTCCTTAATTATAGATTTCGTGAGTTTATATTAATAACTCAAATTCTTGGGGGTTAAAAGAGGTAACCCTAAGTCAATTAGTAGGGTATTATTGCCATCTTTTATTCTTAATTATATACTAATTAGGGTAAAATAAAGAGGGTTTGAATAAGAAAAATAAGAAAGAACAAAAAGAGACAGAAAAAGAAAGAGAACGAGTAGAAAGAGAGAGAAACGAAGAGGATAGCAAGGATTATGAGAAGATAGCTTGTTGATTTCAATTCTTCGGTAGAGGTAGGTTATGGATTTCATGCTATTCGTAGTAAACTCTTAATAGCGAATGATATGTGTTAGTAGTATTGTGAACCTTCTATATGCTTAATTGTATGCTTGCATGAATGATGTGATTATGTAATTATGAATTAATAAGCATGATGAAGCTATTGAATCCCAAATCTTGAAAAGAAAACCCTAATCTACTTTGTTTATGATGATGCCTTGGTATAAAAGAAGGCTTGATGAACGAAAGTAGTTAGATTAGGGGATCGGGTGCCACGTTCCGGTACCAGGATAGTATATGAGGATTGGAGTTTCACGTTCCGACACCAGGATAGAATATGGATCGGGTGCCACGTTCCGGTACTAGGATAGTATATGAGGATCGGAGTGTCACGTTCCGACACCAGGATAGAATATGAATCGGGTGCAACGTTCCGGTACCAGGATAGAATATGGATCGGGTGTCACGTTCCGACACCAGGATAGAATATGGATCGGGTGCCACGTTCCGGTACCAGGATAGTATATGAGGATCGGAGTGTCACGTTCCGACACCAGGATAGTATATTGAGGAGCGGAGGGTCACGTACCGACACGAGGGGAATAAAGATAATGAATCTTGAAATATGATAATATATCCAATCTAATGAACTAAATTCCCAAATGAGTATGATGAGGAGGTGTGAGTCCTCATTGATGTGCTTGGTGTTGTAACCAAGGGTTATGGTAACTATAAATGCTGCATGTTATAAATATTAGTTGATTTTATTATATTGCTTAATACATATTGTTCCCTATTTTGAGTTGGCCGATGATATCTACTTAGTACCCGTGGTTTGTACTGACCCCTACTTTTATGTTTTTCTTCTTGTTATTTGTGGAGTGCAGCAAACGTGCCGTCATCTTTGACTCAACAGTAACTCAAGCCAGTCTTCGTCACACCGGATCTTCAGGGTGAGCTAACGCGTCTAGCTTGGACTGGATCTTCTCCTTCATGTCTTGATGCCTTGAACCTCCGGCATGGACTAGCTTCTTATGTATTTTTAGCTTTTAGAAACTCTTAGAATTAGTAGTTTAAAGTAGATGTTCTTGTGATATGACTTCCAGGTTTTGGGAATAATAGATGTTGAATATTGATAGTTATTGAATTGGTTTTATTAATGAGTTTAAGTCTTCCGCATTATTTTCTGTTGTTATTACATTGAAATGTTAAGGTTTAGACTGGTTGGTTCGCTCACATAGGAGTGTAAGTGTGGGCCGGTTTGGGTCGTGAAAAACTTGGTATCAAAGCATTAGGTTCATTGGTCTCATCACACAAGAACAGGTCTAGTAGAGTCTTAAGGAACGGTAGGGGGACACCTTTACTTTTCCTTGAGAGGCTATAAGACTTTAGGAAAATTTCACTCTTTCATTCTTTCTTTCGTGCTACTACTTGAGTCCAATTGGTATCTAGGCGATACGAATTGGTATCTGACCATCTTCACTCTCTTTCGCAGATGGTTAGAACTAGAGCAACGACAACGCCAACACCAACACCAGCACCGGCGAGACAGGGTGCGTCTGAGCCAGCCACTGGGGCTGTAGCTCGAGGAAGAGCAGCGGCAAGATGTCGTGGGAGGACGTCCTCTAGAGGAAGAGGACGAGCACCTAGCCCATCTGATACTAGGGCAGTGACTCCCCCACCGATTGAGGAAGTGATAAGAGAGGGGGAGGATGGGGTGAATGAACAAGTGCAAAATGAGGAAATGCCACCCCAACCTACCCCAGAGATGATCAATCAGGTTCTGGCTTATCTTAGCGGGTTATCTGATCAGGGCCAGACACCCCCAGTGTTTTCTGCACCAGCACCTCAGGCTCCGGAGGTACAACATGCGGCTACTATGGCTCCCCGCATGGATGTTCCATTAGAAATAAGCACATTTCCTCGTCTGACTACAGGGCCTGTAATGACAAATGATCAGCATGAACTTTTCAGTATGTTCTTGAAATTGAAACCTCCAGTCTTCAAGGGTGCTGAATCGGAGGATGCTTATGATTTTCTGGTCGACTTTCACAAGCTACTACACAAGATGGGTATAGTAGAACCGTTTGGTGTTGAGTTCGTGAGTTATCAGTTTCAAGGGAACGCCAAAATGTGGTGGCGATCACATGTTGAGTGTCAACCGACAGAGGCACCACCTATGACTTGGGCCTCATTCTCTAGCTTGTTTAAGGAGAAGTATATCCCTCGGACTTTGAGGGATAGGAAGAGGGATGAGTTCTTGAGCCTAGAGCAAGGTAGGATGTCGGTTAATGCTTACGAGGCTAGGTTTCGCGCACTATCCAGATATGCCACGCAACTTTGTTTCAGTCCACAAGAGAGGATTCGCCGGTTTGTGAAGGGGTTGAGATCAGAGTTGCGAATTTCGGCCTTACAGGTAGCGGCTACAGTCAAATCCTTCAAGAAGTGGTAGACTTCGTGATAGAGGTGGAAGTAGTGAAGCCAGACGACTTCACCTCGACACCGACATCAAAAAGGTTTCTAAAGGGGGGTGAGTTTAATGGTTCCCACTCTAGAGGACAGAGTTCCGGAGGTTACTCAGTTCGACCCATTTAGTCTTCACTACAGACTGTAGTTGGGGGTCCACCTCCGACCGGTCAACACTTCTCTGAGAGACCTATGCATGAACCCAGAGAGTGCTATGGATGTGGGGAGATTGGACATATTAAGAGATATTGTCCAAAACAGAGTTACAGACCTCCAAATGTTAGAGGTAGAGGTGGTCATGGCAGAGGCCGTTATTCTGGAGGACGTGGTGGTCGAGGTAATTGTGTTCACCAGAACGGCCGAGGTGATGGGCAACCTGGAGCCACTACATCACAACATGGTAGGGGCAACGGACAGACAAACGATAGGGCCCATTGTTACGCTTTCCCTGCGCGGTCTGAAGCGGAGGCATCTGATGCTGTCATCACAGGTAATCTTCTGGTTTGTGATTGCATGGCTTCTGTATTGTTTGATCCTGGATCCACGTTTTCTTATGTATCTTCCTCATTTGCTAATGGTCTAAATTTACATTGTGAATTACTTGATATGCCTATTCGTGTCTCTAATCCGTTGGGTGAGTCTGTGGTAGTTGAAAAGGTATATAGGTCTTGTTTGGTAAACTTTGTGGGGAGCAACACTTATGTAGATTTGGTTATCTTAAAAATGGATGATTTTGATGTGATTCTGGGTATGACTTGGCTTTCTCCGCAATTTGCAATCTTGGATTGTAATGCTAAAACGGTGACATTAGCCAAGCCTGGGACAGACCCGTTAGTGTGGGAGGGTGACTACACTTCCAATACGGTCCGCATCGTCTCCTTTCTTCGTGCTAAGAAAATGATTAGTAAAGGGTGTTTAGCTTTCTTGGCACATCTCAAGGATGACTCTACCCAAGTACCTTCGATTTAGTCGGTTTCAGTAGTTCGTGAGTTTCTGGATGTGTTCCCTGCAGATCTTCCTGGTATGCCACCGGATAGGGATATTGACTTTTGTATTGATCTCGAACCGGGCACACGCCCCATTTCTATACCCCCTTATAGAATGGCTCCCGCGGAGTTAAGAGAGTTAAAAGCACAACTTCAAGAGTTATTGAACAAAGGCTTTATTATACCAAGTGCATCTCCTTGGGGTGCTCCGGTTTTGTTTGTAAAGAAGAAGGATGGGAGTTTTCGAATGTGTATAGACTACAGACAACTAAACAAGGTAACCATAAAGAACAAGTATCCTCTTCCCCGCATTGATGACTTGTTCGATCAGTTACAAGGTGCTTGTGTCTTCTCTAAGATTGATTTGAGATCCGGTTATCATCAATTGAAAATACGGGCAACGGATGTGCCAAAGACTGCTTTTCGAACGAGGTATGGGCATTACGAATTTGTAGTGATGTCTTTTGGTCTAACGAATGCCCCCTGCTGCGTTCATGAGCTTGATGAACAAGATTTTTAAGCCATATTTTGACCTCTTCGTGATCGTATTTATTGATGATATATTAGTATACTCAAAGAGCAAGAAGGAACATTAAGAGCATTTGAGAATGGTATTGGAAATGTTGAGGGAGAAAAAGCTTTATGCCAAGTTCTCTAAGTGTGAGTTTTGGCTAGATGCAGTGTCCTTCTTGGGGCACGTGGTTTCTAAGGATGGAGTGATGGTGGATCCTTCTAAGATTGAGACAGTGAAGAATTGGGTGAGACCGACAAATGTGTCAGAAATAAGGAGCTTTGTTGGGTTAGCTAGCTACTACCGCCGATTTGTCAAGGGATTCTCTTCTATTGCTTCCCAATTGACGAACTTGACTAAGCAGAATGTTCCATTTGTATGGTCGGATGAGTGTGAGGAAAGCTTTCAGAAGCTCAAGACTTTGTTGACTACCGCACCTATCCTTACCTTACCAGTAGAGGGTAAGAACTTCATTGTTTATTGTGATGCATCCTATTCTGGTTTGGGTGCAGTACTAATACAAGAGAAGAGTGTGATTGCTTATGCTTCAAGGCAACTAAAGGTGCATGAACATAACTATCCGACCCACGATTTAGAATTGGCTGCGGTGGTGTTTGCATTAAAGCAATGGAGTCACTATTTGTATGGGGTTAAGTGTGAGATCTATACGGATCATCGTAGCCTACAGTATGTCTTTACTCAGAAAGATTTGAACTTAAGATAGAGGAGATGGATGGAGTTACAAAAGGACTACGATATCACTATCTTGTATCATCCGAGAAAGGCGAATGTTGTAGCGGATGCTTTAAGTAGAAAGGCGGGAAGCATGGGAAGTCTAGCTCACTTGCAAGCTTCTAGACGCCCTTTGGCTAGAGAGGTTCAGACTCTAGATAATGACTTGATGAGATTAGAAGTAAATGAGAAGGGAGGATTGTTGGCTTCTGTGGAGTCAAGATCTTCTTTTCTTGACAAAATTAAGGGAAAACAGTTTGATGATGAGAAACTAAGAAGAATCCAAGATAAGGTATTGCGAGGAGAGGCTAAGGAAGCACAAATCGATGAGGAAGGTGTTTTGAGAATCAAGGGAATGGTATGTGTACCCCGCGTCGATGATTTGATCAACACTATTCTGACAGAGGCCCATAGTTCCAGGTATTCTATACATCCGGGTGCAACCAAGATGTATCGTGACCTAAAACAACACTTTTGGTGGAGTAGAATGAAGCGTGACATTGTGGATTTTATTGCCAAATGTCCAAACTGTCATAAAGTAAAGTATGAACACCAAAGGCCCGGAGGAACACTTCAGAGAATGCCCATTCCGGAATGGAAGGGGGAAAGGATTGCAATGGATTTTGTGGTTGGTCTTCCAAAGACAATGGGTAAGTATGACTCTATTTGGGTGATTGTTGATAGGTTAACTAAGTCTGCTCATTTCATTCCGGTCACGGTGACTTACAATGCAGAGAAGTTAGCCAAAATCTATGTCTTAGAAATTGTTCGGTTGCATGGGGTTCCACTCTCCATCATATCAGATAGAGGTACTCAGTTTACTTCTATGTTTTGGAAAACATTGCATGCGGAATTGGGTACTAGGTTTGACCTTAGTACTGCGTTCCATCCTCAGACCGATGGTCAGTCTTAAAGGACGATTCAAGTGTTGGAGGATATGCTTCGTGCGTGTGTGATAGAGTTTGGTGGTCATTGGGATAGCTTCCTACCCTTAGCGGAGTTTTCATACAATAATAGCTATCACTCAAGTATCGATATGGCTCCATTCGAAGCATTGTATGGTAGGAGATGTAGGTCTCCCATTGGTTGGTTTGATGCATTTGAGGTTAGGCCTTGGGGTACTGACCTTTTGAGGGATTCGATGGAAAAAGTGAAGTCTATTCAAGAAAAGCTTCTAGCAGCGTAAAGTAGACAAAAAGAATATGCAGATCGAAAGGTTAGAGACTTAGAGTTCATGGAAGGTGAACAAGTCTTGTTGAAAGTTTCGCCCATGAAAGGGGTGATGCGGTTTGGAAAAAGGGGTAAACTAAGTCCAAGGTACATTGGACCATTTGAAGTACTCAAGCGAGTAGGGGAGGTGGCTTATGGGTTAGCCTTGCCCCCAGGGCTGTCCGGAGTACATCCGGTATTCCATGTGTCGATGTTGAAAAGATACCACGGGGATGGAAACTACATTATCCGTTGGGATTCAGTTTTGCTTGATGAGAACTTGTCTTGTGAGGAGGAGCATGCTGCTATTTTAGATAGAGAAGTTCGCAAGTTGAGGTCAAGAGAGATTGCATCCATCAAGGTGCAATGGAAGAATCGACCGGTTGAAGAAGCCAGTTCGGAGAAGGAGGCGGATATGCGAGAAAAATACCCACATCTGTTTACAGATTCAGGTACTCCTTTTCTCCCTTGTTTTCCTTCTTTTGATCGTTCGGGGACGAACGATGGGTAAATTGGTATCTAATGTAACGACCCGTTTAGTCGTTTTGAGCAACAGACTTCAATTCTGGAAAAACTGGCAGAAGCGACGGACCCCACGATGGAACGTCATGGGCACGATAGACCGTCGCAGGGTCTTGTTTCAAAACACTTAGAAAATCTGAAATCGGGTACTGAAAATCGACTCTATGAACTTCGTGACGGAATGGCAGGACGGACCGTCAAAGGCGTGACGGACCGTCACGGAGACTTTAGTGAAAATCTATTCTCTGAACTTTGCGACGACCTGCAGGACGGACCGTCGCAGGCACGACGGCCCGTCACAGGTTGCGCAAATCCCAGGAAGAATATAATTTCCTTACACGTTTTAAGGGACGTTTTGGGACTATTCTTTCCTTAATTATAGATTTCGTGGGTTTATATTAATAACTCAAATTCTTGGGGGTTAAAAGAGGTAACCCTAAGTTAATTAGTGGGGTATTATTGCCATCTTTTATTCTTAATTATATACTAATTAGGGTAAAATAAAGAGGGTTTGAATAAGAAAAATAAGAAAGAACAAAAAGAGACAGAAAAAGAAAGAGAACGAGTAGAAAGAGAGAGAAACGAAGAGGATAGCAAGGATTCTGAGAAGATAGCTTGTTGATTTCAATTCTTCGGTGGAGGCAGGTTATGATTTTCATGCTATTCGTAGTAAACTCTTAATAGCGAATGATATGTGTTAGTAGTATTGTGAACCTTCTATATGCTTAATTGTATGCTTGCATGAATGATGTGATTATGTAATTATGAATAAATAGGCATGATGAAGCTATTGAATCCCAAATCTTGAAAAGAAAACCCTAATCTACTTTGTTAATGATGATGCCTTGGTATAAAAGAAGGCTTGATGAACGAAAGTAGTGAGATTAGGGGATCGGGTGCCACGTTCCGGTACCATGATAGTATATGAGGATCGGAGTGTCACGTTCCGACACCAGGATAGAATATGGATCGGGTGCCACGTTCCGGTACCAGGATAGTATATGAGGATCGGAGTGTCACGTTCCGACACCAGGATAGAATATGAATCGGGTGCAACGTTCCGGTACCAGGATAGAATATGGATCGGGTGTCACGTTCCGGCACCAGGATAGAATATGGATCGGGTGCCACGTTCCGGTACCAGGATAGTATATGAGGATCGGAGTGTCACGTTCCGATACCATGATAGTATATTAAGGAGCGGAGGGTCACGTACCGACACGAGGGGAATAAAGATAATGAATCTTGAAATATGATAATATATCCAATCTAATGAACTAAATTCCCAAATAAGTATGATGAGGAGGTGTGAGTCCTCATTGATGTGCTTGGTGTTGTAACCAAGGGTTATGGTAACTATAAATGCTGCATGTTAAGGATATTAGTTGATTTTATGATATTGCTTAATACATACTGTTCCCTATTTTGAGTTTGCCGATGATATCTACTCAATACCCGTGGTTTGTACTGACCCCTACTTTTATGTTTTTCTTCATGTTATTTGTGGAGTGCAGCAAACGTGCCGTCATCTTCGACTCAACAGTAACTCAAGCCAGTCTTCGTCACACCGGATCTTCAGGGTGAGCTAACGCGTCTAGCTTGGACTGGATCTTCTCCTTCATGTCTTGATGCCTTAAACCTCCGGCATGGACTAGCTTCTTATGTATTTTTAGCTTTTAGAAACTCTTACAATTAGTAGTTTAAAGTATATGTTCTTGTGATGATGACTTCCAGGTTTTGGGAATAATAGATGTTGAATATTGATAGTTATTGAATTGGTTTTATTAATGAGTTTAAGTCTTCCGCATTATTTTCTGTTGTTATTACATTGAAATTTTAAGGTTTAGATTGGTTGGTTCGCTCACATAGTAGGGTAAGTGTGGGTGCCAGTCGCAACCCGGTTTGGTTCGTGACATATTAACAATACAATAAGCAAAAGTAAACCTTTCAATGATTTATGATTTTTATTTGAGCTAAGTATAAATAGTCAATAATGAAAAAAAATATTATAATTACAATTTGAGAAATATCATTACAAAAATATGATGTAAAATAACATTTTAAAAAAATCTAAGAACGCCCCTTCATACGTTTTTCACTGAGGACATACATTTTATGCTTGGGGCTTACGATTCAAATTTTAGGACATATATTTTATGAATCTATGTCTTTAATTTACGCCTCGAAGCGTTTTTGATGCGTCTGTCCCGAAATTCGCCCCAAAAATATTCTTGAAAACAAAGATACGATTTTCTATTCTAAACATATGAAATTTTGAAATTGAAAGAACTGTAATCACCAATTTATCAAATCACTAATGATAGAAAAAAAGTTTGCAGTGAAGAAATTACCAATGTGTTCCACATGATCACAATGTTGCTGCAAAAGAAATACTCCTTCAAATGAATATAGTTAGCACGCAGGTGAAACACATGTTTATGGTGTGCGGCCTGCTAAGTGCTAACTCTCACTTGTAGAAGAAAGAGAATAATAATTTTATCTTTACTTCTAATCTACCTACTAGGTCCATGATACTAAACCTTACTTATTGAATCCCGGAATTAAGGTTGTCAAATGGATGGGTTAGATTGAAGTTAGAGATATTAAAATGGGTTGAGATAAAAATCGGATTGGGTCTTGATCTTCACATGTTTAGTTTGGCCTAAGTGAGTTGGGTTCAAATGGGCTAAAAATTGGCTAGGTCTTGACACGCTCCATTTGACACAATTAATCTCAATAATTTTAAAATGATGATACTTAACTTTTATAATTAAAATTCGAATTTCCTCTCAAGATTTTTCTAAAAGAATGTATAAATGGATAGACAAATCCTAAAAATGTTAAATAGATAACAATTCATACCTTTAATATAAGAATATATCTTAGTAAAAAATTTAAACGGGTTGAAAATAGAGATTGAATTGGACACAATTGTGGATTCTCTTAAGATGGATTAGGCTTGAATGAGTTGAGATTCAACCTAATACAATTTATCATGATTCTAGGGGGGGCATCACATGGAGTCTACAAAGTTCTCGAGCACCCATTAACGTCGTTACAGAATATATATATATATATACATATATATGTGTGTGTGTGTGTTTATGTCTCGTGCGTGTATGTAGAAAATAAAATGCATTTATATAAAAGTAAACATAGAACACCTAATGAATTAATGATTTGATTGGCCCAACAGCTCTTTGGTGGATGCCCAACTCTTAAAATTATAGACAAATTGAACGAATACTATATATTTGGATTTATTTTTAACACTCTTACCTATAATTATCACAATATTCAAATTATCATAATTGCATTGTTACTATGTTCACATTTATTAATAATCACGCCAAATTATGTAAATGGTTTCACGAAGGGAGAAATAATAGCAATTGACTTTACAAAATTTTAAAATAATAAAAAAGATTACCAAAATAAATTATAGAGTATGAACTTCATTGAATATTAATGAAGCTGAAAAGGGAGTAACAACTTTGCTGGCACGCTGAGATACGCAACTTAATGTTGAGCTGTTTTGTTTGAAACATAATTCTCAATAAACAATCCTCCTTTCTTTTAATTTTATTTGTTTTTTAACATAACACATATCAAGAAAAAAATGTTTTTTGAATGTCTTAACGTTGTTTTAATTATTCATTCTCAAATTATTTTCTATAATATAAAATTATATATTATATATCAATTAATATAAATATTGTGATAATATACATATATATTATTCTCTCTGCATTTCAAATTAATTGAATTGTTAAATTGTTTCACACACTTTAAGAAAAACAGGTTAAGACGTAAATTAAACATAGCTTCTCATCTGTCATTTTTATCCTTATTAATTATTGTCAAATTTATGATTAACATAACAAAATATTTATTATAATAATTAATTTTCAATACTAACTCATAAATGATAAAATTGAAAAAATTGTGATGAAAATGGAATAGTTAAATTAATTTAAAATATACAAAATGTCTCAATATTCAGTTAACTTGAAGTCGAAAGAGTTATATTTTTCTTAAGAGGCCTGTGAAATTCAAATTGAACAAGTAAAAATAAATCGAAAAAGTAAAACATACTTTGCACATATTAGGATGACATTTGACTATATTTGTCGAAAATATTACCTTTATCGGATATACTAGATATACGAGGCCGTGCTAACACGGGTCAAACATATTTTTTCTCTCTTAATTATGCGGAACAAATAAAATTTGGAGAATTATTTCAATTTTTAAATATTTCAATTTGCTAACTATTGTGATTCATATTATAAATAATGTGTTGCTCTCAAATAATATATGTCACTTTCTTTATCATAATTTATACAACATCGATATAATTTTTAAAGTCAACCAAATGTTCCATGACTTTTAAAAATCTTAAGTTTTTAATTTTTATGATATATAATATCGTTTATGTATCTTTTAAATAATATATGTTACTCTCTTTTTTCTCAATTTATGTGACACTAAGAGAATTTCAAAATTCAATCGATCTTTTTAATTTAAATTGCTAATTATTACTTGCATTATCTTTTCAAACAATGAATATTAATCTCTTTGTCTCAGTGACACATAATAAAATTTCAAGAGTCAATCAATTTTTTTATATAGTATTTTAATCAAGTTGTTGATAATTGGGATTATAAAACTTTTTACGTCATTTTGAAATAGTACATATTATTATTTTTGCCTTAATTTAAGTAACACTGATAAAATTCTTAAAATTAAATACCTTTTTTATAATCTTTTAATTTGTGTAATTTATAAATTTTTATGTAATTTTTGAATATATATAAACAAGAACCTTAAAAGAAAGTAAACAAATTAAAACAAAGAAATCACAAAAAAAAGTCAAATGTTCCATAATACTTAATTTACGATTTTTTCTTACAAATCGACAAAGAAAGCATTAAAAGAACAAAGAATGAAGTCCACGTGGTGCTTTCATCCGCTACATATGTGAAATTATAAACGAGAAAATTTGACCGTTAATAAAGGAGAATATGGTTAAGTAAATCGAAGAGGATTCTCTCTAGTACACTAATCTCTCCAGTTGATTGTCTACAGTTGATTCAGTACATATTTAATTTAATGATATCCGTCCAATGATTCATAATTATTTTAAATAAAACAATTTTTAAAATCATGACTATTTATTGAATTCAATGTTTTATGCCTTACGGCAGAATTCAATTAAGGACTTTAGGATTGTGTGGACAACGAATTGTACTCCATTCATCAAAGTTTAAATGTTTTTGTGGTTAACATAGGTGAAACAATTATGGTAAGAGTACATACAAATAATATAAACATAATCAATTAAACAAATAATACATTGTCTTGGTGAAAAACCTTATAAGATCTTTACACATGACGTGCAATTGTATACATCATGAGTTCTTAGACTTACATATGGAGTATAACATATTTGGTGTTTGTCTTTTTGCAGACCCTATCGTATCGTAGATAGAAAAGTTTCTTGCGTAAAATAGTGATTAACAACAAGAGTCCTAGAAAACCACTTCCTTTCTTTGTTTGTCCATACAAAGATAATGTAGTTAGTCCACCAACTGAATTGGTGTAAAACAAAAACCCAAGACTATATTCTAACTTCATATGGCCTTCTCTCCTTTAGTTTACTCAACAACATCACAGAGCTCATAAACACTCTTCAAGATTTCTTGATGTGTATTCAAGGCAATAATGTAAAAGCTTAAGAGTTATACATATAAGGTTCAAGATTGAAGACCTTGGAATATTTTTTTATGTATGTTGAATCTTTGATTAAGAACTATAAATATTCTTTTTGCATTAATTCAATTAACTTCGATACCTACTATTTAGGAGGTGATATCTACTTCAATTTGTTTTTTTGTATGCAAATACATATATTTTGTTAGTAAATAATATAAAGTTATGTAGTGCGTTACATAATTTATCCTTCATCTTTTCTTCCATTGTTTTTTTTCTTGCATTTCTTTTCTTACAAAAACATATAAGGTGGGATTTAGAACTGATTTTTTGAATGGACCTTTGAGTGAAGAGATGGATTTAAGAAAAAATAATTCCATGGATAACTCGTGTTGTTTTTAATAATTAAAATTACCGATTATAAGTTGTGTGAATATTAAAATACTTTGAGGCCCTTTATCTTTAGGAAGGAAGCAGTGAAATAGGATAATCAAATGAATTTGTTACAAACTAATCTCACCAAAGCACAAATCAAAAACCTTAAGAAAAAGAAAATCATGAAGTCCACGATCAAAAAGGGGATTTGTTTTGTTGTTGTGTCAACAACTATTTTAAAGAGAATTATATGTCTTACACCACCAAAAATTTTTTGGAATCACCATAAGAAAAAATATATTCGAAGTGAAGAAATTGAAGTTTCAAAGAATTAAAGACTACAAGAAAATAAAAGAATGCTTGGATAGATTGTTTGGTAATGATAGCAAGGTAAAATTTTAGACACTAGATTATAAAAAGTAAGAGATAAATATACGCACAAGCAGCCAAAGGTTGATTATTTAATATTTTGACTTTAGCAAAAAATCAAGTAATTCATTCTGTGGAAATGATATTAAAGTCTCCCCTAATTAAGAAGTAATGGAGTGAATGTCAGAAACCTAAGAAACAACCTCCCCCAAATATTATAGAAAAGACATGTGATAACAACCTTATCAAATAAAAGAAGGCAAAGTTTTCGAATTCTATGGGAAAAGACTTTAGTAGAAGTAGAAAAAGTGAATGGACTAATGGAAAGGGTAGAGGTAAGAAAATAGAGCGAGTCAGACAAGATATAGATTACACTGTGTCTCAGCATAATTAAGATACTGAAGATTTTTTATCATCCTTTCTCCTTCTATATATGTTAGCTATTCTTTTCTATTGAGACGTCTTGTTGTGTTCCACTAACAGGACTGGTACTCGTTCAAAATCGACACCTTTGTACTCGTGACTTCTAGGTTATGGTAGTGTCTCCATTATATATAGTTCGAAGCAACGAACTTTGTCGTTAACCTTTGTCAGATTGTTTGTAGGTAACAAATTTTATATTAATTTGTGACTAAATAGGATCGGAAATGAGTTTTGTTGTTTAGCTATAAAATTTATCAATCACTAATTCCCATTTTTAGTAAGTTCTTATTTGAACAAGATGCTTTAGAAGATATTGCAGTGGAAAGGTTGTCAAATAGACACATTCCTTATTGTAGAATCTTGATGAGCATTGGCACTATTTTGAGACACCACGTAATCTAGATCTTGTCTAACTCGTTCTTCCTTTTCCCATTAGTCCTTTTGTTAGCTTTACTTCAGCTGAAGTCTTCGGCAACATATACAGTCATTCCAAAAAATTAAAAAATACATTTTTATGAAACATACCAAAAAGAAAAGTTCGAGAAAAAATTTAAAAAAGATGAGAACTAAGATAGTTAGTTGTCCTTAAAAGTTTTATAAAATATCCACCCAATATCCTTTGGAAATACTCCTTAACTATGTGATATGAACTTTCTTTAGCAAGAATGTCGTAGAGAGTGTCTCTTTCCGAGGATGTTTTGAAGAAAGCTCTGAGTGAAGCTTCTGGCATAATCAAAATGGTCACCAATTTTTTTTTTAGCTTTTTCTTTTCAAAGAAAAGCATGTCAAAGAATATGTCCATATAAAGATGGAAATTAAAGATGAGATTAGCATCAAGTTTGTGGTTCACTACAAGAAAGAAACAATGACTGATGCACACTTTACCAACAAGACTAGATTCTTGTTGGGCGGTGGAAGTGTCAACAGAAAAGAAACCCCTTAAGTAAATAAGGGGAACATTAAATTCTTGTGCTACAAAACTAGGCTTAACGTCGTCTAGCCATATACAATTTATAGGAATGTTGGACTCATTTTCATATGGGAATCATCAAATATAAATGGGTTTGCCTCACCAAGTATATGTAATGACTTGTCCCGTCTTTATGGAAAAACGAATGGGAATGGAATTTGTGCCAGAAAGCTTTTGAGTAGTGACTTGGAAATTTCTAGCCTATGCTTGACTTGGATGAAAGACTGGTGAGGTATAGGAAACTTTGTTAATAGACTAGGGGTTTGAATATGAATTTGATAAAATGACTGGATTCAAGACTTTAAGGAGCATGTACGACTTTACGAAATCAAATCTCGGCAAGTAAAATTTCCAAAGTTGATCTTATCATGGAAAGGTAGTGTTTGAACATCTTGTTTTAAGGTGTGTCATGAAATAGGAGCTCGGAACTCAAAGTCCAATCGTCTTCCTCCGTGCAAGATGCCAGAGCGAAGTAACTTCCCACAAAACGTTGGCCGCTATGGCGGGTTAGCCTTAGTTAACTCTTGTAAACACCACAAAATACTTATTGACTGGAAAATTACGTTCTTGAGATCTAAGAGGTGAACCAGAGTAGTTCTTGACTATTTTCCACAATTTCTAGTGCTATAGGTAAGATAATCTCTCCCCTAATCTATAATTTGATTGTTAGAACTTGGAATCTTGAGTAATTATCATTGGTTAAGAGTTTTTGTTTAACACCCACGAAACTAGTAGGCTAAACTAGAGTTTGAAGTGAGAGTTAAGTAGTCACTCCCCGTACATTAAATGAAGGGTTTCGGTTAGAACGTCAAGGTACGATCCCCCGAGGATCAACCTAGCGTCCTTAAGGAGGACCCTACATTTTTCCTCATATTCAATGATGCACGAAAGGAACAACCCACACCCTTGGGTGAGGTGTCGTGGTTCAGGATCCGAAAAACAATGTTACAGACCACCACCCATGCTTGACCAGCATTCCTTGTGGGTCCACTCAAGGTACATGGGTGTGTTCTCATGGTTGAGACATAATGTTGGTTTCAAACATTTAAGAAGGGCTTTTGTGGAATTTTCATAAATAAATTAGTTATTATTTGACATGTTTTACCCTAGTTTAGACCAACTATATAAATGCTTTACTCTTAATTAAGTCATCTTAAGTCATTATTTTTAAACCCCTAAAAGAAACCCAATTCAAGATGATGATGAAGAAAAAGAAGAAGAAGAACGAGAAGGAGAAGGAGAACGAGAAGAAGAAGGAGAAGGGGAAGGACAAGGAGAAGGAGAAAGAGAAAGAGAAGGAGAAGGAGAAGGAGAAGGAAAACAAAGAGGAGGAGGAGGAGGAGGAGGAGGAGAAGGAGAAGAGAAGAAGAAGGCGAAGGTAAAGGAGGAGGAGTAGGATAGGAGGAGGAGGAAAGAAGGAGAAGGTCAAGCTAGGGCAAGAAGCCGATCAATGAAATAGAAAAAGAAGAAGGAGGAGGATGAGGAGTAGAAGTAGTAGTAGTATGAGGGGGTTAAGGAGGAAAGAGGAGAAGGAGGAGAAGAAGAATGAGAACCTTTTTATGATGTTTCTTCAAAATCTATGGTCAAATATAGCTTTGAAAATATTTCTTTTTTAAAATATAATTCAAACAACATATGACATTCTATCCAAATTGTGAGCATACTAAAGCTTGAAGGGTAATAAGGATCAAGTGGGAAAAATTGGTCTATTGTTTAAGGGAAAGACGATGAAGAAGGGAAATTGTTTACCCAAAGAACAAGTCTTCAGTCACAAGAACTCAAGACTTCGTTCCATCAAACTAGAGTGCCATTATTGGGGGGCAATTGAAGAGCCTTCTAAAACTGAGAGGAAATAAAGCCTCTGCAATAGTTCCATCATTTTTGGTATTTTATATTAATATTTAACAGAAAGTTGTTCATATATTCAAGATGCTCTCCACCTATTTTCTATACTCAAACAGTCGTGGGATATAGAAATATTTTAGGAAAGGTTGGAGTGGATACTACTACGAAATCCATCAGCATACAGACACTTCTAAGATGAGGATTTTACACCTGAAGCGGTATGGTTATGGAAGCTATGGAAGTACCAAAATGCTTAAACCTTTGCATTTTTCTCTCGATCTAGTGATAAAGCCCTGGACTAGGAAAATGTATAGGTTTTGAAATTTGGTACTTCCATAGCTTCCATAACCAAACCTATACATGTGTAAAATTATCATCGTAAAGTGTCTGTATGCTGATGGATTTCCTAGCAGTAGACCCTCAAACCATTCCTACGGTACTTCTATATCCCTTTGTGTCTCAGGGGTAAAAACCAGGCTGAGAGCATATCTAATGTTATGAAAAACTTCGTGTGAATTATCAAGATCGAATACAAAAAATTATTTAACGATTAGAGAGACTTTACTCCCTCTAACTTTTACAAGGCTCTTTAATGGCCCCCCAAAAAAGGCATTTAAATTTGAAGGAACGAAGTCCTGAGTTCTTTTGACTACATACCTGTTCATTGGGGCAAAATTCTCCCATGCTTCATCATCTTCAGATGAAACAATAGACAAATTTTTTTCACTTGAACCTGATTGTCCTTCAAGCTTTAGCATGCTTAAAATTTTGATAGAAGATTATATGTTGTTTGAACCAGATTCTAAAAATGGGAATATTTTCAAAGATATATTTTACCATATATAAAATATTTCATAAAATGTTCTCAAATATCCTAAGAATTTGTTGAGAAGGGCATAATAGTGCTTGATTTCATGGCCAACGAGTTTTATCTATTTTGAAGAAAATTTTAGAAAAGGAAATGTTTTCAAAGATATGTTTTACTAAAGATTTCAAATCAGAGTTTGAAATATCTCTTTAAAAATATTTGAAATGTTAAAAAATGGTCTAAATGCTAAGAATGGCTGAATAATGTTTAAAATTGGGGTATATTTTTTTTAAAATAAAATGTACATAGACATATCCGCACATAATATAGCATAATCATAGGTAGAGATATTTCAAAGCTTTTTGAGGAAAAATTTTCCATCTCTGATTTGAAATCTATGGTACAAAATATCTTTAAAAGTATTTCATTTTTTAAAAGTTTCTTTAAAACATTTAAAACTATAATTTTTAAAATTAGGATATAACTTTGTTCTAGAATGTAGATAGACATACCTATACGTAGTAGATAATATATGGCCCGTGATACGTACCCAATAAAATTTTTACATATTGTTGAAAAACTACATAAATCTACAACTTAGTGATTATAATACTCTTTCTTATGCATCCCTATTTCCTCTCAAATATATCTATTTTTTCTCAAATGCATACAAAATCCCTCTCAAATAAATCCCTCACCCAAAGTAATATGTCATTTGTAATATATTGCAATCAAGGAACGTATTCAAGAGTAATGAAAAATTTGAGATTTTTGTAATAGAAGAAACTTCTTGGATATGATGTATTTAGCCACAAAAGACATGAGATTTTTTTACTTTATACTATTTTTTATTTAGTAATATATCAATCTATAATCATTTTCAAAAGGTCATACGACATAAATATGTCCTTTACAACCTAAATTATAAAGTAGAAACTCTAAAAAGTTCGATGCATCAAGGAAATAGAGAAATGCATTAGACTATAAGTTAAAACATTTCGTAGATGAGAAATATATTAAATGTTGATATGTTTGAAAAAGCTCATCGCTCTTTATATGTATTCATAAGTGGTATTTTTTTCCACAATGTTATTGTCTTTGATTTGTAATATTTACACCATAAACTTTGAATATGATAAAATACTAATGATTGATCAATCAATTCGTAAAGATCGATTCAAAGTCTTTCACATATCTATTGCTTCAACTTATGTATACGATTGTGTTTGTAATAGACTTTGTCGATGAATTTTGTGATATATTTTATTATTGTCTTCGCTAAATAGAAATACTTAAAGAATAATTCCTAACTTCATTACAATAAAGACAATCAAGAAACCAACTTTATATCTAGATACATAACAATTGTCGTAGTGTTATATTCTAAATATTGAAAGTATTTATTAAAAAAGTAATTTTTAACTCCATAAGAATAAAAACAATCATGAAAGAAACTTTCTTTTTATATTCAATATTAATTACTGTAATGTTATATTTTAAATTACATTAATTAAATTTTTTATACTACCCTCTTAATATCATACCGTAAAGAAAACTGTAAATCTTACTCCCACAAAATAACCAATATACTTTTTTCAGGTTGTTTTTTTCTAATTTTATTTATTTGTAAGTTTTTTTTGCTTCCTCTATATTTATTAACGAAGTCATTTTCTATTGAAATTTTCTTTTGTTGTTCTTCTTTATTTTAAGTACTCATTTTTCTGTAGTTTGAATTTTAACATTCATTAGAATTTGAATGTAAACGTTTTCCTTGTCAAATTTTCTCTGTTAAATATTTTACTATATTTGATATTAAGAAAATATAGAAATGAAAACTTTCTATTTTTAATCTTTCGATGAGTACACTATATATTATTGATTTCTTGATAGTAAAAAATAGTTCATTCTTTTAGTCACGAAATTTGATATTTTCTTTAAATTAATTAGAAAATACTGATTCTTTATATAAAAGACTATTTTAATAATCTAGATACGAACGTAGTGATTACATTAGGTAACATAATATTAAAAATATGTTTACGCAATAACCTTTTAATGTATTTCTAGGAACAAAATATTTAACTATTCAAACACATTTTATTTTAATTAGTTGAAAGTCTTCTTCATAAAATATGTCAAAACAAGGTTAATATTTATCATTGTTTGTGAGAAATTAATGAGTAGAAACTCTTCATTTTAATAAAATTACAATAATATCCTTGTGGGCCCATAACAAATGTTAAGACATGTATGGGTTGTTTTAGATTTTCATTTAGACTATTAACTACACAATTATTACTTTGCCTTTTAATGATGTTAAAATTACTAAAATGCAGTTGGTTGCCAAACTTTATTTCTATATACACTAATAATTATTGTAACGTTATTTTTAAATTACATTAATTAATTTTTTTGATACTACACTCTTAATATCATGCCGTAAAGAAAACTCTAACCCCACAAAATAACAAATATTTTTTTTCTAGTTGTTTTTATTGAATTTATTTATTTATTAGTTTTTTTCGTCCTCTATATCTCTCAACAAACTTTTTTTCTATTGACACTTTCTTTTGTTGTTCTTTATTTTATTACTGCTCATTTTTCTGTAGTTTGAATTTTAATATTCATTAGAATGTAGGCCCAACATATGTTATTTTTTTTCTTTCAATTTATGTGACACAAATGAAATTTGAAAAATCGAACTAATATTTTTATATGTGTTTTAAAAAAAACATTTTTTTAATTGTTAATTTATATACCTTTTATGTCATTTTCGAATAATATATGTTATTCTATTTGTTTAATTTTATGTGATACAAGTGATTTTAGGAAAATCAATGAAATTTCTTATATGGTTCTTACATATATTTTTGGTTGTCATTGTACAGTGGTTCATTCCACTTTTTAGATCGTACATTATTTTCAAAAAATCTATGCAACTTTTTTTTGTTTCGATAAAAATAAGGGAGTCAACCAAATCACATTATTTTTTAACTGTGTTTTTCTAAAAATATTTTAAATTGTTACATTTTGTTTTTAAGCTTCTTTTATATGTAATTATTAAATATACAAAAAAAACTTAAAATTAAACTGAAGAACTAAAAATTTCAAATCACTATATTTCATTTTTAATATATGACTCCCTCCTTTTCAATTTATATCAACTTATTTTTTAAATTTCATTTGAAAAGAAAATAACTTCTGAATTTTAAATTTTTTATAAAGCATTTTTAAGATCACAAAAATTTTAAAATAAGTCAATACACAAAATATAAATATACATATAATTTTTAGTTTTAATTTTGATTGATTTCACCTAATATTATACTTGATATATAATTATAAAGAGCTAAGCCTAATCATTGTTTATTTACTTTTATATAATAAATAGATATCTCAATAACTCATAAAAAATAAAGAAATAAAAAAAGAGGTAATAATGGTAATAAAAATAATTAAAGAAGTTCCTAGAACTATTTAATTATCTTATTATCATTTTTGGTAGATTTTTGTTTGCATGAAGTTATATTTTTACCTTTGATTTCACTTCATATATAGAAAGATATTTCTAGATTATTTATTCTTGAAAGATTTTTATTAGAATGAAATTACATTTTTTTGGTCGTCTTTAATACAAATATATAATCCTATTCATTTTTATTTGCAAAGTTACTTTTTAACATATTTTTCTTTAATTTCAATCTAATATATATCTTTAATTTTATCACACATATTTATTTTCAAATATATTAAAAGAACAAAAATAAAGATGAAAATAATTAATTCATGATAAATTTTGATATAAAAAGTAAACATTTTATACAAGTATAATGAGTTGAAAAATATTAAGAATTAAAGTACAGTAATAGTAAAATAGAGTAATAATAAAATAGATATCACAATAACTCACAAAAGAAAAGAAAGTGAAGTAACAACAAAATAAGTTTATAGTAATAATAATAACTCAAGATGTTTGTAGAACTAATTAATTTTTTTGTTATTACTCTTGGTAGATTTTTGTTAGTGTGAAATTATATTTTTGTCCTTGATCATTATTCACGTCATATATAAAAAGATGTCTCTAGAATAATTTATTATTTTTCTTGATAGATTTTTGTTAGTGTGAAATTACATAATTTCCCTTGGTCATCCTCAACTTGCCTCTTCAATATAATAGAAAAATATAACATAATCATAGGTAAATATATTTAAAAATAATTTCCAATCGATTTTCCTTAGATAGATTTCCTTATATAGCTACAAATAGTTGGGTTTAACAAGTGTGAATGGGAAAAGAAAAGAGAGAATATGAAAAGTAATAGAACTATTTTGGAGGGAAAATGAAAACTCATGTGCAAAGTGCAAATGAAAAGTCATTTCTCCCATATCGGCAAAAGAAAGGGAAATTGTTGTCCTTATATAAGGAAACACTTCCATTACTTCTTAAAGAGCTAAGAAGAAGATATCCCCCCGCATCGTCGTCGTTGTTCGCTCGGCTTCGGCTTCGGCTTTGGCTTTGACTTTGACAAATAATGTGATTGATTGATAAAGTCGTTACCTTCCGAAAAGCCGTTATTTTCATAACAGACACATATTTTTGAAAAGATGTTATTTTTTCCAAAAGACACAACTTTCTGGATAAAACGGGTCTGAACAGATTTCTCTGAACAGACACATTTCTTGATCAAAATGGCTATAAAAGGAAGTCAATTTTCATTTTTTGAAGCAATGAATTTTTTGCCTGCTCCGCATAATTGTTTTCTCACAGACAAATCAAAGTGTCGATCTACTGAGTCTGTGTGACTTGTTGCTGTTCTGAAATTCGCTGAAGTTAAAGAAATTTGAGGTGCCGCTATTTATCTAACAGGATTAGTCTGTTTTATCTTTGGAGAAATTAATCCATAACCTCGGGTAAAGTGAGAGGATTAAATTTCTTAAGGACACACAGTAGTTTCTGTGGACTCAGCTTACTTTTTGTATGCTATTTACTTTCTGTTTCATCTTTTATTTTTCTGTCATTTTAGGCTAACGTTATAATACAGGTTGAATAACAATCTTTAGAAATTTAATCAATTTCTGTATTTGAGGTTTCTGGAGATTAAAACCTTTATGGTTTTCTACTCTGCTTGAAATTTTAAAATTCATCCGATTACCGATTAAAAGAACACAAAAACTTTATCGTTAAATCAGAAATAGTGTGTGTAAAGATTTGTTCTTTACTTTTAGTATTTCAAATACTTAAATTATCTTCCATTTTTTTTATAGAAAAAAGAAAAATGACTAATTCAAGTCAAATAAGTGCTACAACAGTAAGTGTTGCAACAACATCGGTTGCACATAATCGTTCAAATGCTGCCTTTGCGCCGGCTGAGAAACTTGCAAAGTTTTCTGGAGTCGACTTTAAGAGATGGCAGCAGAAGATGTTCTTCTATCTCACTACGTTGAGTCTGCAGAAGTTCATTAATGAGAATGTTCTTGTTTTTCAGATGAAACTCCGTCCGATGATCGATTCTTTGTAATAGAAGCATGGACACACTAAAATTTTTTCTGTAAAAATTATATTCTGAGTGTCCTGCAAGATGATCTGTACAATGTGTACAATAATGTCAAAACATCAAAAGAACTCTGGGATGCTTTAGAAAAGAAGTATAAAACAGAAGATGCCGGAATTGAAAAAAATCACTGTGGCAAAATTTCTGGACTATAAGATGATAGACAGTAAGACCGTCGTCACCCAAGTTCAAGAACTGCAGGTCATAATCCATGATCTTATTGCTGAAGGTATAAATTTATTTAATTTCTATGTTAGAAATTTTATGTTTTTTCTTAATACTAACATAATCTCTAATGTAGGATTGATTGTGAATGATGCCTTTCAAGTGGCTGCAATTATTGAAAAGTTATCTCCATTGTGGAAGGACTTCAAAAACTACTTGAAACATAAATGCAAGGAGATGAGTGTTGAAGATCTCATAATAAGGTTGAAAATCGAAGAGGATAATAAGGCTAAAAAAAAAAGGTCACGTGGTAATTCAGCAATATCTGGAGTAAATTTTGTTGAAGAAGATCCCACAAACTTAAAGAAAAGAAAGAAAACATCTGGTTCAAAAAGCAATCATCCTAAGAAGAAATTCAATGGAAACTGCTTCAACTGTGGTAAACATGGTCATACGGGTACTGAATGCCGGGGTCCTAAGAAGGACAAAAAAAAGAAGGATCAAGCAAACTTGGTTTAATCCAAAGGAGAAATGGACGATCTCTGTGCAATGCTTTAAGAATGTAACTTGGTTGGAAATCCAAGAGAATGGTGAATAGATTCTGGTGCCTCATGCCATGTTTCTGCTAACAAAAAATTATTTTCATTATATACTCCAGCACCTACATATGAGATGTTGTTTATGAAAAACTCCGCAATTGCAAAGGTGGAAGGAATTGAAAAAGTCCTATTAAAGATGACATCAGGAAAGGTGGTGACTTTGAATAGAGTCTCATATGTTCCATAATTGAGAAAGAATTCAGTTTCAATTCTAGTTCTGACAAAGAATGGATTCAAATGTGTTTGATTCTGACAAAGTAGTAGTAAGAAAGAATGATATGTATGTAGGAAAAGGCTACCTTAGTGATGACCTTTCAAACTCAATGTAATGGCAGTTGATATGAAAAAAGATTTTTCTTCTTCTTACTTGCTTGAGTCTAAATGTCTATGGCATGAACATTTGGGACACGTTAATAACAAAACCTTGCGGAAACTGATTAACTTAAATATTTTGCCAAAATTGGAGTGCAATAAATCAAAATGTCAAATTTGCGTTGAATCTAAGTATGCTAAGCATCCTTATAAATCTTTTGAAAGGAATTCAAATCCTTTAGAACTGATTCACACTGATATTTGTGACATGAAGTCAACACAATCACGTGGTGGGAAAAAGTATTTCATAACATTTATTGATGATTGCACTAGATATTGTTATGTCTATTTGCTAAATGGTAAGGATAAAACAATAGATGCATTTAGGCAATATAAAACTGAAGTTGAAAATTAGTTAGATAAAATGATCAAAATGATCAGTAGTGATAGAGGTTGAGAATATGAATCACCATTTGCAAAAATATGTTTAGAAAATGGAATAATCCATCAAACTACTACTCCCTACAATCCTCAGTCTAATAAAATTGCAGAAAGGAAAAACCAAACTTTAAAAGAAATGATGAATGCGTTACTTATAAGTTAAGGTTTACCACAAAACTTGTGAGGGGAAGCTATCCTTACAACAAATCAAATACTTAACAGAGTGGCTCACTCAAAGACAAATGTAATTCCATATGTGAAATGGAAAGGTAGAAAACCCAACTTAAAATATTTCAAAGTGTGGGGGTGTCTATTCAAAGTCAAAGTTCCTATACCTAAGAGGGTAAAAATAGGGCCTAAGACTGTGGATTGTGTATTCATTGGATATGCCACAAATAGCGAGGAATGTAGTTTTTTGGTTCATAAATCCGAACATCTTGATATTCATGATAAAACGGTAATGCAATCAGATAGTGTTGAATTTTTTGAACATATCTATCTGTATAAAACAAAACTTGATTCATCTAGTGGGGGGTCTAAACAACCTAGAAAAGAAACAAAAGAGAATGAACCTAGTGAAGAAAGTCCAAGACGCAGTAAATGTTAAAGGACATCTACTTCATTTAGATATGATTTTGTAACATTTCTTTTTGTAAGTGAACCTCAAACATTCAAGGAAGCAATGTTGTCTAGCGATTCAACCTTTTGGAATGAGGCTATTAATAGTGAAATTGAATCAATCTTAAGCAATCATACTTGTGAGTTCGTTGATCTTCCTCCTGGGAATAAACCCTTGGGTTAAAAATGGATATTTAAATGGAAGATGAAAGATGATGAAACTATTGACAAATATAAAGCAAGACTTGTTATCAAAGGTTTTAGACAAAAAGAAGGTCTTGATTATTTTGACACATACTCGCCAGTGACTAGGATTACATCAATTCAGATGTTAATGGCACTAGCTGCAGTATACTATCTTGAAATTCATCAAATGGATGTGAAAACAGTTTTCTTAAATGGAGAGATGGAAATAGAAATTTAGGTAGAACAACCTGAGGGTTTTGAAGTTCCTGGTAAAGAAAAAAACGTGTGCAAACTTATTAAGTCACTTTATGGACTAAAACAAACACTAAAATAATGACATCCAAAGTCTGATCAACCCATGTTGTCAAATGGATTTAAGATCAATGAATATGATAAATGTGTTTACATTAAAGATACTCAAAATAAGGAAGTCATTGTGTTCCTCTATGTAGATGACAAGCCTATAATGAGCAAAGACATTGCTAATATAAAAGCTACAAAGCGTATACTCGCTAGTAGGTTTGATATGAAAGATTTAGGAGTTGCTGATGTAATATTAGGAATTAAAATTCTTAAAACTTATAACGGTCTAACATTGTCTCAAACTCACTATATTCAAAAGATACTTGAAAGATTCAAATTTTTTAATTTTAAAATGGCAAAGACTCCAATTGATGTAAACCTTCATCTTGCAAGGAACAAAAGTGAAAGTCAGTCTCAATTTGAGTAGTATTGGGAAGCTTAATGTATGTCATGAATTGTACACGACCAGACATAGTTTGAGCTTTCAGTAAGTTGAGTCGATATACATGTAATCCTAATCAAAGTAATTGGTTGGTGATGAAGAGAGTTTTGCGATACTTAGATGAAACTCAAGACTATGCTTTACATTACAACAAATATCCGGCCGTTCTCGAAGGATATAATGATATAAATTTGATTACTGGGTCAACTGAAACAAAATTCACAAGTTGATACGTTTTTACTATTGGTGGAGGAGCAATATCTTGGAAATCATCCAAATAAACATGTATAGCTCGCTCTACAATGGAGTCTGAATTCATTGCTTTAGACAAGTCAAATGAAGAAGCTGAATGGATCTGGAATTTCATAGAAGATATTCCATTTTGGCCAAACCAATGACCCCTATATGCATGCACTGTGATAGTCAAGCTGTAATGGGAAGGGCTGGAAGCATTATGTATAATAGCAAGTCTTGTAATATAAGTCGAAGACATAACTCTATGAGACAACTATTCTGTAGTGGAATTATCACAATTGACTATGTGAATTCAAAAGATAATGTGTCGGATCCACTTACAAAAGTCCTAACTAAAGAGGGAGTTGAGAAATCATTGACGGGAATGCGACTATGGCCGAGAACAAGTCATCGGGGCGGTAACTCTACCTAGAAGAATGGAGATCCCAAGATCGAGGTTCAAAGAGATCAAACAAAGTCATTCATGACGGTTCAACATTGTCAAAAAAATTATTGTTTTGTAGTCCATTCTCATGATGAGACAATGTTTAGTAACCAGGATAAAGACATAAGGACTTTTTAATGGTTTCTAAGTTTGATACAGGTAATATTATATGGTGTATCTATGAGATAACACATTTTAAAATCACCTATGTAAGTGTGAAGTGTAAGCCGCTTCAAGGAGAATCCGGTAAGGCCAGTTATTTAAGCACTTACTATCCAAGATGTGTTCATGACTGAAACGAACAAAATAAGAGAACTAAGAACAGTTCAAGGGTTTATTGTATGACATATGTTGTCTAGGTATACACCAAAGCTCACCGGTTCAAACATATCAAATCTACCGATTGACCGAGTATATCCGATATATGTTCACTATGAAAAGTTTAATGGGAACCTACTTATCCAGATGCGATTAACCTTTACCTACAAGACAATCATGTTTTTTCATGCATATGTTTTAACAATAGCCTTCCCCATTCATGTGGGGGATTGTTGGGTTTAGCAAGTGTGAAGGGGAAAACAAAAGAGTGAATATGAAAAAGTGACGGAATTTTTTTGGAGGGAAAATGAAATGTCATTTGCAAAGTGGAAATAAAAAGTCATTTCTCCCATATCGGCAAAAGAAAGGGAAATTGTTGTCCTTCTATAAAAAAATATTTCCATTACTTCTTAAAGAGCTAAGAAGAAGATGCCCCCTCGCGCCGTCGTCGTCGCTCGCTCGGCTTTGGATTTGGATTTGGCTTTTGCTTTGGATTTGGATTTGACAAATGATATGATTGATTGATAAATTTTTTTGACAAAATTTATTTAATCAGTTTTTGTTAAATCAAAAAAATCCTGTTAATATTATCTCTTATAAATTTGCAGGTAACGGTAACATTCCGAAATGTTGTTACTCTTTTCGAAAAGTTGTTGCTTTCCGAAAAGTCGTTATTTTCATAACAGACACATTTTTCTGAAAAGTTGTTATTTTTTCCAAAAGACACAAATTTCTGGATAAAACGGGTCTGAACAGATTTCTTTGAACGAACATGTTTCTTGCTGAAAATGGCTATAAAGGAAGTCAATTTTCGTTTTTCAAAAACTGAATTTTTTTCTGCTCTTTGATAAATTTTTTCTCTTAAACAAATCAAAGTGTCGATCGACTGAGTCTGTTCGACTTGTTGTTGTTCTGAAGTTCGCTGAAGTTAATGAAATTTGAGGTACCGCTATTTCTTTAACCGGATTAATCTGTTTTATCTTGGGAGAAGTTAATCCATAACCTCGGGTACAGTGAGGGAATTAAATTTCTTAAGGACACACAATAGTTTCTGTGGACTCGGATTACTTCTACTATTCTATTTACTTTCTGTTTCATCTTATTCTGTTTTTGTCATTTTAGGCTAAACTTATAATACAGGTTGAATAACACAAATAACTTTCATTTTTTAAAATAATACTATAGCAAAGCTAACTGAATTACTATAGGTGATACTAGAAAATACTATTAATTTTAAGATGTATACTTTGATAGATAAATTAAAATTAATTAACTTATAGAGTCTGTTCAGATTCAGCAAATGTTAATTTTTTTTACATCAAAGATATTGTATCCTAATAGTTTAAGTATTATATTTATTGAATTAAAATGAGATAATATGTTATTGTGCATAAAGTACAATGAATACATTAAAACATTGTATCTTATTAAAATATGTATCCTATTTATTTAATTCAATATTTTATGCCTTATGGCTGAATTCAAGTAAGGACTTCTGATTTTTGTGGATGACAAATTGTACTCCATTTATTCAAATTTTAATGCTTTTGTGGTTAATATAGGCGACACATTTATGGTATGAAAAATTACAAATTAGTCCCATATAGTAAGCTAATGTATTATGTATTACATAAAAATAATAAACATAATCAATTAAACAGATAATACATTGTCGCGGTGTAAAACATTATAATATCTTTCAACAGGACGTGAAATTGTATACATCATGAGTTCATAGACTTAAAAATTGAATATAACATATTCGACATTTGTCATTATGCAGACCCTATCGTATTGACATAGAAAAGTTGCTTGCATAAAGTAGTGATTAATAACAAGAGTCCTACAAAATCACTTTTTTTTCTTTCTTTGTCCAGACAAAGATAAGGTGGTGAGTTACCAACTGAATTGGTGTAAAACAAAAATCCTAGACTATATCCTAACTTCACATGACCTGCTCTCCTTTAATTTACTCAACAACATCACAGAGCTGATACGAACACTCTACAAGCTTTTTCGATATGGCTTCAATGCAATAATGTAGAAGCTAAAGAGTTATACATATAAAGTTCAAGATTCAAGACTTTGGAATCTTTTGTACTCATGTTGAATCTTTGATTAAGAAATATAAATATTAATTTTGCAATAATTCAATTAGGTTTTAAACTATTTAGGAGGTGATATCTACTTCAGTTTGGTTTTTAGTATGCAAATACATGTCTTTTGTTAGAAAATATAATAAAGCTCTATAGAGCAATGTAAAATTTAGCCTTCAAATTTTGTTCCATTGTTATTTTCTTGCATTTCTTTTCTTTGAAAAACTTTTATGGTGGCATTTAGAACTATTTTTCTGAATTGACTTTTGAGTGACAAGATGGATTTCAAAAAATAGTTTTTCATGAATAACTAGTGATGTTTTTAGTAATAAAAAATTACGAATTATGAGTTGTAAGAACGTTAAATTGCTTTGAGGCCCTTGATATTTAGGAAGGAAGCACTGAAAGAGTATTATGAAATTAATTCGTTACAAAATAATTTGACCAAAGCGCAAATCAAAAGTTATAAGGAAAAGAAAATCATGAATTCCACCAGAAAGCGGTTGTTTGTTATTGTCTCAACAACTCTTTTATAGAAAATTATATTTCTTCCATCACCAAAAGAAATTTTGGATTACCTTAAGAGAAAGTATGTCGGAGGTGAAGTAATTGATGTTGCAAAAAATTAATGACTCCAAGAAAATCAAAGAATGTTTGGATAGATTGTTTGGTAATGATAGCAAGGTAAGATTTCTAGAAACAATATCATAAAAAGTAAGAGATAAATATAAACACAAGCAGCCAAAGGTTGATTCGTTTAACATTTTTACTTTAGCAAAAAATCAAGTAAGTCATTCGGTGGATGTGACAATAAAGACTCCATTAATTAAGAAGAAATGGAGTGAATTTCAAAAAGCTATGAAACAACCTCCCCCAAATATTATAGAAGAGAGATGTAATAACGACCGTATTAAAGAAAGAAGGCCAATTTTCCAATTCCATGGGAAAAGACTTTAATAGAAGTTGACCTAGTGAAGGGAGTAATAGAAAGGGTAGAGAGAAGAAGAGAGAGCGAGTCATACAAGATATAAATTACATTGTGTCTCAGCATATTGCAAATACTGACGATTTTTTATGAGCCTTTCTCCTTCTATATATGTTAGATAGTATTTTGCCATGGAGACGACTTGTTGTGTTCCACTAATAGAACTTGTATTTATTCACTGTTGACACCTTTGTACTCATGACTTCTTGGTTCTGGTATTGGCCACATAGTATATAGTTTGAAGCAACGAACTTCGTCATTAACCTTTGTTAAATTGTTCGCACGTAACAAAATTTTATAATAATTTGTGACTAAATAAGATTAGAAATGAATTTTGTTGATTAGCTATAAAATTTATCAACCACTAATTCCCATTTTTAGTCAGTTCTTATGTGAACAAGAAACTTAAGAAGAGACTGAAGTGACTGTAACCACGGGTTGCCAAATATACAGTTTCCTTGTTGAAGAATCCTGATGAGCATTTGCACTATGTTGAGACACAATGTAATCTATATCTTTTCTAACTCGTTCTCCCTTTTACCATTAATCCCTTCGCTAGCTTTTCTTAAGTTGAAGTCCTTTTTCATTAGTACTACAAGATTATATGTAATTTATCTTGATAATGAAAACAATATATTTCCAACTTCTTGTGATAGTGTGTTTTATATGTTGAATAGGACTAAGTAGAGATATTTGTTTACACTAACTCAAAAAAACATATTATCTAAACTATCAAATGTATTTACATTCTAAATCTTGATATAACTATATAACTATATATATATATATGTATATATATTGTTTTGATTTATTAATATGTGAGTTCTGATATAGGTAAATATGCCTGGTAGATTGGATGATAATAGCATATATTGGTGAAATAATAACTTTGTCAATGAAATTCATATCTCGTTATAGATATTAATTAATATGTCTTTTTGAGAAGCATATAAGTTTAATCGTGTAAAACCTTGCTAGTTTATTTATGAATCCGACACATGAAATAAGTGAAGTACTATTTTAAAGGAAATAATCATTGAGTTAAAATCTTCAGTATTTTAATTTATTGATTAGTCTCTGTTATCTTCACATGGAGAATTATATAAATGTTTAATGGGTAATTTTGAAATATAAATAGAGGACGACTGCAAGTACGAATTTAGAGTGGAATTATTTTTAATTTAGTATTGTAAGAATAATTCAAATTAATTATTTGGAATAATTTTTATAATATGAAACCTCAATAATTAATTTTTTGGTCCCTACTGTGCCCATATTTAATCAGAACCCAAAATCCTATTTTTAAGGAGAAAAGAGGAGACTAGAGTGAGTTTTTCTTTTAAAAAGAAACCCATCGTGTATTTTTCTTGTTGAAGAAAAAAGAGTATATTTTTTGTCCTTTTTGAATTGGAAGAAATATCTATAATTAGGATTCTTTTAACTTAGAAAAAGATTGAATGTTCTATTCATACTTGCCCACCCATGTATTTACGGAGTTCACATGTGAATTTGACATCATTGTAGAAGGCTACATAACATTGTCTATCTTTTTGATTCACTTGATGATTTGTCTAACTTGTGAATTCGCTTGAAGGAAGATGTGTCTAAGTTGTGAATTCATTTGAATAAGATTTATGAGGTATTCTTGAAAGAAATTTCAACAAGTTTATGTGTTCTAGCATAACTGTATACGATCTAGCATAAACGATTTGGTTATCTATATTAGTCGTTAGGCTGTAAGATTCTGATATGCTTCTACTATGCATATAATTTTCTAAAAATTGGAATAAAGAGATAAATTTGGATCAAAATATATAGCCTAATCTATTTATACATATTTTTTATTGTGTATATGAGTACATTTTTTTTTCCGTATTAACACATACAACGACAGAGAAGCAAGACAATGCATGTGTTTGCGGCAGGTGTGTTCACAATGATTGTAATATTTTTTGGCAATGATAATGTGTAATAATTAACAAATAATTGGTATAGTTTACCTACATGTGTTTGTTCCTTTCGATTAGCTAAAAATAAGTTTTTTTGTGTAAAAAAGGAATTATTTGTTTTGACGATAAAAGTGGGTTGTTGAAAAATAGTTTTGAACAGAGATTTCCTTAATATTTTGGAGTGGAAGTTCTTCTACTATTTTGTTCACTTCGCCAAAACATCAAAAGAAAAGGAGAAATATATATAATTCATGAAGTAACTGTAACAACTCATGGTGCCATCATTCTATTAGGATATTTTCCCTTTTTTCTGAAATTTTTTCGCTTGATAATTATATATACTTTTATTTCCAACATATGCATGTATAATTTAAGAATTAATGATTGACAAGTAATTCATAAGAAATTATGATTTATTGAATGGCGAAAGACATTCTCTCTCTCTCTCTCTCTCTGTCTCTCTCTTCTCTCTCTCTCTCTCTCCATCTCCCTATTTATCTATCTATCTATATATCTATCTATCTATCTCTCTCTCTCTCTCTCTCTCTCTCTATATATATATATATATATATATATATATATATAGATATAGATATATATAATGAATTATGATTTTAAGTTTGTCTAATTATTAGAGTCATTAAAACATACTCAATATAACATTTATAAATTGTCCTAAATAAATATATACTAGTAATGGTTTGTTTACTCAAGTGGAGATTAAACTTTACATACTAGTAAAACTTAATTCATTAGAATTGAAATTAAAGTTTTTCACTGATATGAGTGGTAAAAATGTAATATCTTGAATTTCTGGTGCATTAATCGAGAGGATATTTTTCTATAAAAATGTGTGAATGTTTTAATCAAAGGAAATACATATAACATTATGCTCATGAGATAATTATTAAAGGAGAATAAAATTTGAATAAAGTGGTTTTAATATTTAACTATGCTTATAAGAACAATTATTCTTAAATCTAGTCATTATGTAGGTGGTAATGATTTTTTTGATCTCTGATTGACTTGAAATTTGATTGTTCCTTTTAAAATCATTTTGATGTGTTTTAAGTGGTTTGTAAGATAAAATTTAATTTGACTATAATAAGATCATTCTTTGTATCAATTATGTTTATGTTGAATTTGGAATATGATTGTACATGTAACAACCCTAAAAATGGATGCCAAGTAATGCTTAATGTGTCCAGAATGCCTACGATTAGACTGGGTTCACACTAAATTGATGCGCGTAGAACTAGAACTCTGAACCCTTGCGACATCCAAGCCAACTAACTTGGGGAGTTAGTTGATCTTGGTAAGGTTGGGTCAAGCCAGGTAGGGCTCTCGAATATGAATATTCACTCGAATGAGTCTTTATCGGACTTAATACAGGGAAATCTTAAGCTTTGAGGGTCAAGGGGTAAAATGGTATTTTTCCAATCTAAGGGTAGTATCTTTATTACCCAAAATCTGTAATTAATTATTAAATTAATAAGGCGGAGGGGTATTTTGGGGAGAGAGGGACAAAATTTCCCTTTTAGCAAAATCTTGCTCCACCTAGGTTCGAACCTAGGTGGGAGCAATGATTTAATTTGTTTTGTTTAAATTGGTATATTAATTTAATTAACTAATATTTATTAGCTGATTTAAGAAAAAAGAAAAATCATATTTTTTAAAGGTTTGAAAGATTCCTAGTTGACTAAGTCTAAAACACTCCACCTAATACTAAACTACCTTTCACGTTTTAGCTCTCTCTCTCATGTCAATATCTCTCTTTTATTTTCACGTTCTCTCTGCCAAATAACAAGAACTGATTAGAAACCAAAAGTTCTTCACACTTCAAGAACTTTCACGTTAAAACATATACAAAACATAACCAAAAACTTTACGAAGAAGGGAGGGGTTTTTACGTCGTGTTGGTGTTGAGGCTTTTGGTCTTGGACATGATTTTGGAGAGGGTCTTTGGGCAGAAGTTCAAGGTTTAAATATCAAAATAAGGTATGGGTTTTCTTACTCTTGGTCCCTTTTCAATGAGACCCTTAGTACTCAGATGTCTCTCTTCCGAAAACTAGTGTTGTTCCCCGTTGCATGACCCTATCGCTAGCTCCCGTCGATTTGTAGGTTGGATATGTTTGCTAGTAGAAATTAGGGATGTAATGTATTTTTGTAATGATTACGTTTATGTGTGTATGTTCAGAGTTATCTGAATATTAGGTATGCTTTCCGAAACTATGTGTTTATGTGTGCGCAATTTGTAGCGGTGACATATACTCTTGGTTGAAGTTTGAAAATGACATGTTATGGTTGTATTCTTACGTGCAAAAATATGTATAAATCGTGATGTTCATATGAAGTATAATGTGGCTTATTTGAATGGAAAATATTAACTAAATGAATCAATGAAAATGAACCTAAAATGGTACTAAATGATCCATGAATTACACTAAGAACTAACATGTAAATGTTGATGAAAATGAGCTAAAAACGTACATAATTTCCAGCATCTTGTTGATGCATTTTGGCCAAGCTAAGTGGTGTATAATGCTATGTAAAATGAATTAAAAATAAGTGAGGTCACTGAGAATCGGAACCGTGACCTCACCATGTTAAAAATATTAGAAAGAAAGTGATAGAAAAAGAATGTGGCATGTGGGATTCGAACTCGTGTGCCTTTACCAAAACATGAAAAAAGATAATGAAAAATAAAACTGAGAGGTGTGGGGTTCGAACCCAAAACCTCTCGGTCAAACTTGAGGAAGATTTAAAAGAAAAATAAAAGTTGAGGCATGTGGTAATCGAACTCAAGACCTCTTTGCTTAATAAAGGAAATTAAGCAGAAAAATAAGTGGGGATGTGGGGGTTTGATCCCACACCCTCTCGGTCAAAAGAAAATGGTTTAACGAAAATGAGAATAAAAGAAAATGAGCTTGTGGGGGTTTCATCCCACATCCTCTTAGTCCCAAACGAACGAAAAATAAATAAATTAAGGGAAAATGAAGAGAAGGCGTTGAATCTCCATCTTGGGTCCCCAAGCCGATTAGATCATACTAAAATAAGTAAAAACGTAAGTGTTGTCTAAGGGATTCGAAATCGGGTTCCCTTGCCCATTTTCCATATTGATAGATCCGTCATACGTGAATAAAGGTTCAAAATAATGCTGCCTACATAGATCAAAATCGATGATCTTGGCATACATACAAGATGCATAAGTCTTGTATCACCAAATCTTAGGAAGATACGAATCACTTACAAGACCCATAAGTCTAGCATACGTTTAAAAGTAAGTAAACCTAAGATGTTTGTAATGAAAGGAAGTAATCCTAGAAGGGTTAAGTAAGCGTGTGAAACATACTAAATGACCAAGTGCATTGGCATATGATGAAATGAACATTCACGAACAAGGGGTGAGTAATTATGAAAAGCAAATGTTAAAGTTAATGAATGTGATGACAACATGATAAGAGGCTAATGTGAAAGATGAGAGCAATATCAAATGAGCATAAGTAAATGTTACCCAAACGTACTCACCTATGAGAGTGTAAAGTTAATGAAAAGACCAGTCTCTATGAACACTCTAATGAAAGTATTGATATTAATGTATACTCAATACTGATGATGATATGAGAAATCATCTATGAGCTATGATGTCCTCATATGAGAAGCCAGCTTCCATGACGTATGAGTTAAAAGTAAAGGAAATTTATACTGAGCACCGATAGGCCAGCTATGAGCGGTAATACCTTCTCTCGGGAAGGGCGGAGATTCACGTAACTCTCAGAGATGAGACTTTCTCGCATGCCGGGTATGGGGCACCTTATATTTCCTACTCTTTTAACCTATACTACCAATATAGGGATCTAACAGGGTTCAATTCCCTATATACTCTAGCATGTTTAGGTTCACCTTAGCTGGTAATTCCACCTCTTTTCGGTATGGGATGACACACTGGGATTTCATGATCCTCACATAATCTATGTCGGTTAAGGTCAAAGTTCTCAAAGAAAGAATGAGGCTAGCCTCAAGTAATGCACATAATGAAATGAACGATACGAAAAGTGTTAGGATAAGATAATCAAGAGGTGATCTAGACTTAAGTAATGAACTAGGTCATTCATGGTCATTGCACAACGAAACCGGTGAAAGTCTTAAACTACATCCTAGGTATGGCTGGTGTTTAAACTATCTTAGGAACGAATGAAAATGAAGTACGTATGAATGAATTAAACAGACTTTGTGTTTGCTAAAGAAGGATCCCTAGTTAAGGTCCCATATGTTGAGCCCTCATTTTGTGAAGTCCTAATGTCAAGTCCATGATTCCATGGTCTCATGTCATATCGAGGAATGATATGAAATATGTTATGTGCTAATAAGCAATATGTTATGTGCTGTGTGCAATATGTTATGTATGATGATGCATGCTACTCTCATAGCATGACTTTCCTAATCCGATTTTTTGCAAGTCCACTTACTTGACTTTTTATAATTCATATCTTTAGGAAAGAGCTCTTCTTAATTATGCATGTCCTCGGTGTGTGCTTACATATACCCATACTTAGTACAAGTGTGTACTAATCCCATACAACTCTCTACTTTTAGGTGCTGGTGTAGGTGAACTCTAAAGCATTATGAGACTATGCTGATTTTATTCGGACGTGGAGCATTCATCCAAACTTGGTGGTCCTTCTTTCTTTCAAGGATGCCTATCTTCTATATTCTAGCTTAGATGTACGCATGAGCTAGTGGAGGATGTTCCACTAGCATTTCTTTTTCACTTGTTTTAGACATTGTATTGGTGTCATTTTAGCAAGTATACATGTAATACACTTATGAACTATTTCATTTATTTAAGTATCTTTGAATTATATAGTTGTTGTGAACGATTATAAAATTTTGAAGATGATCTTATTCGAATACGATGTTTTCTATTATAAAGTCTAAATATACTTAAACTAAACAAAAAGTTCAAATTTTTCACTAAATTTTATTTAGATGATATAACAATGACGTATGTAGGCTTGTCTGCGACCTCTGTGAGCTCAACGATGCCGGTTTTGGCTAGGCTCTAGACTCCGATCGTGACAGTACATAGTTATTTAACATGACTTGATGTGTGATTAAAATGTAGGTCATATTGTATTAATTTCTAAAGATGCTTAAATCACTTGAATTTAAATTTTGTCACAACTTTTCGAATAAATATTTTATAACATCAATTGATCCTAAAATTTGTAAGTTCATTGATAATGTCCTAGTAAGAAGTATTTATTCCAATATGGTTATAATTTTAAAATCATTCTTTGGAATTAAAATGTGATTTAGTATGAATGACATCCTTTATGTTGATTTTATTTATTTTATATGTTGTACATTATTACACATGATGAGTTAACATGAATTTATATATGATATGCATATATATATATATATATATATGAGTTTGATCACAACATTGGAGATACATGTTATTTTTGAACTATGACTGATATGAATTTTTTTTTTATATATATATATATATACATATTATTAAAATCATTTGAATATGAGTTTGATCACAACTTTGGAGATAAATATTATTTTTGAACTATGACTGATATGAAATTAGGTAGACTCATTAGAAAAAAACAAATTAACAACACTCATTGTTATGAAGTGATTTGAAAATTTGAGGTTATTGAGATAATGTTTTTAGCTATTTTTTGTTTTCTAAAAATTTAATGAAAATTACTCAACTAAGTGGCTATTGACACTGCTCACTCTGGTCTTCACTACTAAAATTTAGTACAGTATTAAGTTAATGTGTTGGCTTAGACCTTCTTCCATATCAGCTCAAATTAATACAAGTCTTTAAAATTTAATCTCTAATTTTTATAACTTATGTTGATTCTCCATATCTCAGTAATATAAGATTGGATCAATGAATCTATAGATAATAATATTTACATTGCATTAATAACATATACTCTTCATCGGCGTTACTTCTGAACTAAATTTGTTTTAGTGAATATCTGACATCACAAATGTATATTGTATCAGCGGTAATTTTTTCTCTCAATATTTGCGTTCAAGATACATGAATATCTATAAGGTGTGTTTTGAATATTAATTTTCAAATTTATTTATAAACATGTTGAATTTTAGAAAACAATATCCAGATAATGTAAATAGTTTTTGGGATTTTGCTTATTATTCTTGATTAGTATATCTATTTTACAAATGATAATATGTGATAGGAATTACTAAACAAAAATTCTTAAATCCTTTTTTGGACAAACGATATTTTTTGACCAAATTGATCATAGTTTTAGAATTTGGAAAAAGGAAACTCTAGTTGATCTTAAATTTTATAGATTCTTTACTACAACCTTATAAAATATTATTTCTTTGGTTGGTTATGTGAGTTTTTAGTCATATTTGGTTATAGGGGCTCCTCTGTTGATTACAAAGATTGAATAGTAGTGAGGTATTAATTTTATATGTTGGCTTTGACCTTCCCTCAAGTCTGATAAAATTAATGCATGTAATCGTCTAATTTTTTTAATATGTAGTACCACTCCTAAGCTGAGTAATATATAAATGAGTATATGTAACTACAGGAATTTTACCTAACTTAAGCTAAAAGTAGACTCTTCATCTAATTTAGGTCTGTACAATTGCATCGAGTGAATAATTGGTCATTCTACATGTGTATTACACGAGTATTTCTCCAATCCCATTGATTTGCTATTAAAGATTTATGGGTATATATGAATAAACAAACCCTAAATATCGTTATTTTGTATTATTCGAAACATTATGATCTATTTAATGTATTATATCTCATTCTCGATAGACATTACACACCCACTTAGTATTACTTAAGATTTTATTTGGGTAGATATAAGATATTAATACAAAGAATGCAATATATATGTACCTTACATTCGAATGAATTATTTTCAATTTCTAACTAGAAAAGAGATGAATATTTAATATATTTATTTGTAACTCTCCAATCATTGTGTTTGATGAATATTTTTTTTGTGGTATATTGATGCATGTTTTTTATTAGTATTATCTCTCATGAATTGAGTTAAATTAATCAATCTTTTAAATTGAATAAAACTTATCTATACATTATATAACGTCTAAGTCATTTATTCTGAATAGAATTTCAAGGTCGTTTAATGGATGAACATAATGGTTCATAGAAAGTTCAGTCACTACAAACATGTAAGTCGTGTTTTGAAGGAAAATGACTAAGATAACTTTCCTATTAAAAAGGAAAAAGAGGTAGTAGTAAGTTATAATTAATCGATTCTTATTTGTGTAATACATGTGCATTTGATCATGAAGTGAATTTCAGTATTCTGAGTTTTCAAAAAGGTGACTCATTATATGATTTTTTTATGTTTATGTCACGACTCTAGTCTACCCCCTGGACGTGGCCGACAGTCAAAAATCATTGTTGGTACCCAGTAGGGGTGGGCATTCGGTATTTCGGTTCGGTTCGGGTTTTTTTTTGGTTTTTTCGGTTTTCGGTTTTTGTAAATTGTGTACCGAATACCGAACTGAAATATTTCGGTTCGGTTCGGTTTTTGTTAATTCGGTTCGGTTTTTATTAATTCGGTTCGGTTTTTTATTTCGGTTTTTAATGGGCCTGTTTAGTGGGCTTTTTAAACTTAACAATTTTTTCAATTTTTTGTTTGATTTTTCAACTTAATGGGCTTTGATATTTCAACTTAAAAAAAAAAAATAAAAATAAAATTGGGCTTTGATATTTCAACTTAGGGTTTCTTATTTTTTAAAAAAAGATTATTTAATATTAATAATTATTAAATATAATATAATTTATAAATTATAATTTAATATTTCGGTTTAAACCGAAATACCGAATTCCAAAGTAACATGTACCGAAAACCGAACCGAAATGCCGAAAATACAAAAAATTAAACCGAATACCGAATCGAAAACCGAAATACCGAAACCGAAATTCTGAAAAATTTCGGTTCGGTTCGGTGTTTCGGTTTTCCGATTTTTATGCCCACCCCTAGTACCCAGGAGAACCCTCATCCTAGTTGACCACAAGCAGAAGACAAATATAAGCACGCAAAAACATAAAACTGAAATAAAATCCAATAAACTCAACTTTTCAAAGATTTAACTCAAACAAAAACCTTAAATAAATTTAATATATTCAACTAGCAATAAAATATGCAACTTTAGTCTTTAAACATTTCACAAAATAAATGATTAATACAGACTCCTAATTTATACTAACTATCTATGAAGCCTCTAACTGATAAAGATGGAAGTCAGGACAAGACACACGACATCCTGACTAAAACGAAAAATAAATGAAATCCACCTGAAAACAAGAAGGCTCACCATGGCTAACTCGAACTATGGTGTAATGACCAGAAAGTACCCCCTAGAAGAAGGGAGCAACCATAGGTCGAAATAATTGTGTACTTGACCTTTTGGAGGTCTTGTACAAGCCTTAGTATCATTCATTGCATAAGACATGTGCGGAATTAAAAAATTTCACGAATAAATTAATAAAGAAAACATCTTTCATAAAATCTAAGGATTGATATTGTCTTCACAAGCCAAATTAAGACATTAATATCTTAGGGGCACGACCCTTTACATTAAATGAAAATACATAATAAGTCTTAACAACAGAAACTATGAAATAGAACTATGTCCTTGAATATAAGAGGACATACTTAGTCTTGAGAGGATAGATTATCAGGTTTTGACTTCTAAACTTCTTCCTTTCCTCCAACCTATACTTATAAAGTATAGGAAAATATGGGGTTAGTATAAAATAATGTACTAAGTATGTCATGTGCAAAAAACGCGAAAAGTGACATTTTAGTAATATAAGCTTTCATGACAAATAAGTAAAACCTTCATGAATATATAATTAAAATAGTCTAAGAATCATAATTTATCACATATTAAAAGAGTTCCATAATTTTAGCACAAGGAGTCAGTTCACAATGAACTCCAAAAACCTTACAATGAAACACACTGAAATAGTGACATCTTACAATGATCAGTTCATCCCAAGCAACGTGAACTTGTTTCCTTTGGGGTTTCCCTAACCAAGTTATCCTAAAACATACTAAGTTAAGACAAGAAGGGACCGCCTATACACCTCCTTCAAGACACACCAAAGTTATCCTTAGGACTACAAACCATAGGCTTACCTCGTCTGAGAAAGAAGTCCACACTCTTGGTTAGACATTTGAAAGACATTCATACGTTAAGGATTTCATGTAAGTATTCTTGTCCAATAAAACTTTTAAGTTACCCTAAGTTCAATATGAGAGTAGTATCCCGTACTACTACTCCCACTTAGTGCTCCTTGAGGATTCCCTTGGATTAAGCAATCTACATTAGTCATTCATAACTTCATTACATAAAACTTAAATTTATCTTGCTTCATTAACATTAGACCTTAAGTCATGTAACTTCATTTACAACACATGAAAGAACACACCAAGACTTCTCTTTCGAAAGGTCTACTTAGTTAAATGGATAGATAGTGTTCCATATCACCTACCCTAAGTAGTACGTTCTTTTAGGAGACATAGTTCATTCATTATTTTAGGGGGGAATAGCTTTAACCGACATAGACCATGAGATATAGACATGGAATCACGATATAATCTTTATCGGATAAAGGTTCACCACATGCCTAGGGCAGGGTCTTTCTCTTAGCTTTTACATGGCTTTTCCAATAGCTACACCTACATAGGCACACAATTAAGGGATAAGGAGATAGCTACTAAGTAATTCACTCTCTATTCACAAGGAGTGCACATCTCAAGATGTGCATTGGGTAGAATATCTCTACTCAACCTTCATCAAATCCTCTCGATGCTAAGCATAACTCCCCCACGCCGTCTTCAACATTCATTACTGAAGGTCAAGGATAGCTTTTGGACAATCCATCTCAACTAACAATGGGTATCGATCCAGCAACCTACATTAGAAAGCTCTTTGGAGGTAATGAGGCTGCTACTGAATACTTCATCTCAAATCACAATGAGTGTTTACCCCAAAACACCCTTTTCATTCACATTCTTTAACTTCATTCTTTCTTTATTCATTCATCCATTCAAGGTGTGAGTGTATGTGTACATGTGAGCACACCTTTCACATAATCAACACTCTCATTAACATTGAATTTTATTCATGCTTACACCTTCATTCATCATTTTTCACACACTAGCACGCTCAACATATACACATACTTCATTGAGGAATAATCTAAGCGAGACATACAATTCAAGATTCATAATACATATTAACATGAACCTCATCATTATCACTTCATTTCACAGATTATGCTATTAAAGACATACGCAGAATACATACAAAATATAACCAAATACAGTAAGTAAACACCAACACGAAAAAAGGTGGACCATACCACTCAAGAGCATTTACTAATAAGAGTTATACAAAATAACTAATTTACGATTTAACCAAGCTTTCACCATCTATAATCAATTTATTCAATATTACATCATTATATGGCTCCTAAGGCAGTAGCTAAACCATAATAACAACATAATAAAACCAAATTTCATACCTTACAGATACACATTCATTAAACCCAATTCTTAAGCTAAAAGTTAGAAATATGCATAAGCATGAGTTCATTATGGTTTTGAAATTAAATTCATCAATAAATGCTAGAAACAAATTTTTTGAATCATTATAATACTCTTACCTGAAGACCATGCTTAGAATCAAAACATGGAGAAGATAGAGCTTGAAAACCCTTTTTGAAATCTTTAGAAATGAATCCTTGAATGGGAGAGAGTTCAAGATTACTACCATACATAAATGTGATGGAAAACCACTGATTCGTTGTTAAGAAACGTTCCCAACCAGACCTCCAAGCTCTTTCTTGTGTCTTAGCTCCAGTGGTAACTTGAGAAAGTTTTTCTTTAGAGAGAAAGTTGTAATATATGAAGTGAGGGGTATTGTCTAGGACTAGGACTTAAAACTAACTTAATATACCTTATAAACACTAGAAATATCGTCTAAGGTCATAAAAGACATAGGGTGAATTTACAAAACAACCCAAGCCAATAAAGTGAAAATGTGACAGCATTCGCAGGATCCATCGACGAACCCAAGAAATGGGGCATCGATTGAACGATGGCCTATGCTGCATGGGCGTTGTTTGGGTCTGAAGCTGCAGCTGGAGTGTTGATCTTTCACGCCATGTCTTGACCTATGCCCTAGACAGCGGGGCTTCATCTTGAGTATGGCCAGTAGGCTGATAGGCGTTGATCGAGCAGTGATTTGGCAGCTTGGGTGTTATGTTTTAACTCCTCTTCTAGGATCCCTCATAGGTCCTAGGTGGGGTTGAAATGGGATGTTAAACCCCTATACATAGTGTTCTAGGTCTTAGGAACAACCCACATCAATTTTTATTAATAAAAACACATACACTCACCAAAACTCATGACTACACATTAGCACATTCTAAGGCACAACTTCCAAACGTCATGAATGTTTGACCTCAAAACATCACCAAACATCACAAACTGACTAAGAAAATCACTGTAAACAATTTTAACTCAAAATTAACTCATGACACACTAACGAAGCTCTAGTTCACCTTAGTTCATTTTAGGATATTACATTCTTACGCACATGGAATAACATTCGTCCTCGAATTACATTAAAATCTTATAAGAACAATTAGGACTTACTAGCAACATATAAAACACCAAATAAAGTCTCAAACATTCATATTCAATGCATCAAACCTAAATGGAAAACCAACGATATATTGACAGGCATTTTTGCTAAGCAACACACGTAACTTTTAAAATAGAACAAATTTCCAAATTCAAGCACACACTTACTACTTTAGTTTATGGAGGAACTACCTTATCCAAATTTACACATGCTTATAAACATCATTCTAATCACATTGGAAGCATTACTAATGAAAATGAAATTTTTTTCTCAAACATTTTAATATTACATTGAGCATCACTCTCACACAGTGAAACATGCCTGATTTTTCAACAATTTCTCCTATAAGAATTTTATCAAGAAATCATGTTCATAAGGAATAAAAAACCATATAAAATTACTTATCACATAATCAAAAGATTCATAAAGGGTATAGTCATACCGGGACTATCAAATCTTGATTAGTTCTCCCTCCTAGACCCCATCCCATAGGGAGGGTTCTTCGTTGGAGCATTATGATCTAGACCACATTAAGGAGCTTGATTGGCCCCTTTTAATTTTTGATTGATGTTGGAGAAGTCCCTCATCTTGTGGTTCTTACTACAACATGCAAAGCAAACATCCGATCCGGCAAGACACTTACTCAAGTGTTGCTTCCCACAAGTAGAACACTAAGTCCTCTAAAATGTATGGCCACCTCATTTGGGAATTTTTGTTGGAAAATCCATTATTGTTCCCCATGGAAGACTCTTGGTGATAGAACCTCCACTTAGGTTTTGGTTGACTAGATTCATCAAACCTAGGCGTCTTTCCCTCTTGTCTAATCTTCCTAAGTTTAGACTCTTCAATTGGTTGTGCTTACATCATGAATCTAGAGATATCCATGTCATTAAAACCATTTACTTATGACACTCCTTTACCATAAAGGTAGACACTCCCATCAGAAATTTATTCATCCTAGCCTTAGGGTTGTCTACAATAGTCGGGGCATACAGTAACACTTTGAAATGTTTAAGACGTGTTCTAGAGCCTAACATAGGTGACATAAGGTTTAGACACTTTTTAAGTTCTATTTTTATGTGTATAAGTCATTTAGGAAATTTAGAAATCAAAACGTCAAGGAACTTCCATGACATCCGAAAACTAGTTCAATGAGGTGCTAGTGTGCCTTAGCATATTTGACAGAGTGTTAGGCGTCGTAAAATGATGAAAATTTGTGGAAGTTTTTCTAACATGTGTTAGAGTTATTTCATATACAAAACGTCAGGGTAAGACCCCCCAAGGACGAACCAAGGTCTCTTGAGGAGGACCCTTGTGATTTGGCAAGAAGCTGCCAAAAGGCAGTGTGCACAAACTACTGTATTCATCGGACCGTGTTTCAATCGACGGGTCGTAGAATGACTCTGTCGATGGAAACATAAAATATTTGGCAAAATCCTGTCTTGTCAAGTATCTGAACTCAACGACGGACTAACATAACGATTAGTCCCTTGGCTATCATTTGACAAACGAGGTGTCTATCGGGAAGTCGTCTGTGAGTGAAATATTTCACCGCATGTTTTAAGCATTGTAAATTTAATTAATTAAGTGGTTACTTAATTAATTAGGGATTAAGGTTGTTATAATTAAGTTAGTTAACAACCTATATAAAGACTCTACGATAAATAAACTAACCTAAGTCCTAAAAATCCACAAACCAAAACTCTCTTCTTTCTCTCTTTTTTCTCTCTCCCACGTTGAAGAACCCCATAGAATACAAGGTATAGGTGGGTTATAGGGATTCAATCATCAAGGTTTATCCATAAATATTCATCAAACAATAAGGTATGGGATTCCTTTCACCTTTGAAACTTCTTTCCATAAAGAATTCCATCAAATTTATTTGAAAACCATGAAATTGAAGTGGGTCTTTTCCAATATCGAAATTTATCTTTTAAATCAATTTGTTTATGGTTTTTTTGATTGTATTTAGTATATTATGATGAATTATGACTATATTACACTACTTATTTATGGACTGATGTAGTTTGTCGAAGATTACCTATTCCACTTAACCCTAGGTTGTGATCTTGATATGAATGGTTTAATGTTGGTTCAATTAAATTGGTTATTAGTCGAATTAGGACTAGATGATGTTATTGTATAAATTATTAATAGATTATGATGAATTATTTTCCTATCAAGCTAGTTCTTGAGTAATTGATCTAGATTATGACTTTGACCTAAGTCTCTTATCTAAAGCTATGAACTAGTTATGGATGGTGATGTAGTTATTCAATTGACTTTGTTGTCGTGTTGGTTATTGATGTGTAATGATATTAAACCCTTATTGGGATGAGTTAAGGGTTAATGTAAATGACATTATGATGGATTATGAAGGATTCTTGGTAAGTCTTGTGATGTCAACTATTTACTTCAATTGTTGTTAAATGTGATTAAGTGATGACGTTTCATTGAAGTATACCTTCTTGCATTATAATTGATATGGTTGGTATAATTTTGAATTGGAATGTATTGAATATGGTTTGTGAGTTTTTGGATAAGATGCAAATGTTATAAAGATGTTTATAACTTATTAATGTGCCTTATCATGATGTGATTATGTAAATGTGCTAACCTCACTTATATGAATTCTGATGAAAGGACTTTACTAAAACAATTATTATTGAGGTATGATGATTATTATTATACAAGGATAGACACTATGACCTATATTAAGGAATTATTATTTAAGAAATAAATTAACGATATTTCAAAAAGGGACTTAACTAAGCACCTAGTGAACATAACAATAATGGGTGTTGACTTTTCATAGAGGAAGATTCAACCTATAGTTCCATATGAGGTATTGACTCCTCAATAAGGGACATTCATCCTTTGGATTCCCATGTAATAAAGCTCCAATTTCCAAGTGGCAGGTAGAGGTTTCATACTTATCTCATAGTTCTTGAGTTATGATGCCCCGATAACAAGACTAGCTAGTGGATCCACTTAGAAATCTACGTTTATGTTTGGTTTTGCATTGGAAGGTAGACCAACATCCATCCGTGCAAGGTTTTACAACATCGGATTCCACACTTACATCTTGTGGTCTATGTCAGTTAAGGAAAGTTTTCCCTGAACTAAAATGAAGAAATAAAGTACAAACAAATTTGGGTGACTTAAGAGGTTTTACTTAGCTTAGGTAGGGTATGGAACTCTATCTATTTCTTGCACTAGTTTTCCTTGAAGGGAGATTTAAAGGATTTTATTATATATGAATTTGCTTAAACTTGTACATAATATGATACTACATAATGATTGCTTTCACTTATGAACGTTTGTTGGTGTTTATTCCTAAAGTATGATGATATGTACTCTTAATGATATGCTATGTGAAGTTAGACATTGATTATGAGTCTTTTAAGTTTACTTGATTGAGGTTATGGGCTTTTCTTGGACATTTCACTTGACTTAGTGAAGGATCATGGGTAATTTTCTTGCTTTGGTTATGTTGTAAAGAACTTTTATTCGTGCTTGTGGCTATTATAACTTGATGATAGAGTTTCCTCGATTATGTGTTCAATTACATGATATGTTTGTTGACTAGACAAAGTATTGCTGGTCCTGTGATGTACATGCTTTTGACACAATAAATATGTTTTTTTTTATTGGTATGATCTTCTTGAATGTGCATAAGGCTTTCTTAATGTAAATTAGCATGTTTTAACATAATTTCCCTTTTTGGCATGATTTAATGATATGTGTGCATATTGTCTCATATTTAGTACAAGTGGTCTACTAACCTCATTCTCTCCCTTTTCCCCAACATTTTACGTTTCGGTTGTTGAGGGATTTAAGATGACTTGTCAGGAAGACTTTGAATTCTCATTCATCCAAGTTGAGTAGGTCCTCACTTTCTGAGGGAAATGACACTATCACGTTTATTATGTTGTTCTAGTTTTAAGACTTCTATGTTATTGCCACGACAGAAATCTAGACCCTAGACGAGACTGGCGTCGTTGACCTCTCAGAGGTCGGAGACAAGCCTACATACGCCATTCTTACTTCATCTAGGTTAATTTTAGCAGAAAAATTGAAACTTTTTATTTTCTTATTTCATAATAAAATTTTTTAACTTAACATTACAGGAGTTCACAAATCAACCATCTAATATAGAGATAATCATATGCAAGAAACAATTCATAATTGCATTAGAAGTATTTTTCCAAAACGGCACCAATACAAAATCTGAAATAGGATTTGAAAGAAACACTAGTGGAACATGCTCCACTAGCAAAAATTTACATCTAGATAATAACAATAGAAAGCCTCGAAAGCATGAAGGCCTACCAAGTCCAGATGAAGCTCCATTTCCGGATAGCTGCAACGTCGTACTGTAAGATCCAACATCCATTTGTGCATGCACCTAAAAGTAGATATTTGTATGGAATTAGTACACACATGTACTAAGTATGGGTATATGTCAACACACACCAAGGACATGCATGAAAAAGAATAGCTCTTTCTAAACAACATGATTTATTAAAAGTAAAGTCAGTGGACTTGCCGAATTTGGATTTTGAAAGTCACAGCATGAGTGTGTCATGCATCATCAAACTTATCATTTTGTAAACAACATGTAACATATTTCACATATCATATTTCATATAGAACATAACATCATTCATATCATTCAATCATATGCCATGAGACATTGGAATCATGGACTTATCATTAAGACTTTCCAAAAATTAGGGCTCAACATATAGGACCTCAACTAGGGAGTCTGCTTTAGCAAAAATAGAGTCTGTTTCGTTCATTCATACCTACTCCATTTTATTTCATTCATGGGGCAGTGTAAACAACAACTATACCTAGGATGTACTTTAAGAATTTCATCGTGTTAGTTGTGCAATGACCAAGAATGACCTAATGACATTAATTTAATCTAACTCACCGTTTCATTATCTTATCCTAACAGCTTTGTTATCATTCATTTCATTGTGTGTATCATTTGAGGATGGCATATATCATTCATTGGGAACTTTAACTTTAACCAAAATAGATCATGTAAGAGTCATGAAATCCAGTTTCATGAAGCCCCACACCGAAAAAAGGTGGAATCACCGGACAAAGTGACCCAAAACATGCTAGCGTACACTAGAATTGGACCCCGCCAGATTCCTATATTAGCAGTATAGGTTCAAATACTAGGAGATATAAGGAGACCCATACATGGCATGTCGGACAATCTCATCTAGTGAGAGTTACGTGAACCTCTACCTTTCCTGAAAGAAGGCATCACCTCTCATAGCTAGTCTATCGGTGCTATGTATAAAGTTACATTACAGTCAACTCATACATCATTGAAGCTGGATTCTATTATAAGGACATCATATCTCAATAGATGATTTCTCATCTCATTAGTAGTATTAGGTGTGTTAATCTCAATACTTTCATCAGAGTGTTCATCGAGACTACTGTCTTCTTTAACTTTACACTCTCATAGGTGAGTACTTGTGGTATCATTTACTTAGTCACATTTGAGATTGTTGTTATCTTTTATATTAGCCTCATATCATGTTTTCACCACATTCATTATCAATAGCACATTTGCTCTTCACACTTACTCACCCCTTTTACATGAATGTTCATTTAATCATATGCTAATGCACTTGGCGATTTGGTGTGTTTCACACACTTACTTAAAACTTCTAGGGTTTCATCATTTCATTGTTCATTTCATCATTTTATTGTTCATTTCATTATATGCTAGTGCACTTGGCTATTTAGTGTATTTTAAACTAGTACTTAACCCTTCTAGGGTTTTATCATTTCATTAAATACATCTTAGGTTCACTTACTTTTTAATGTATGCTAGACTTACAGATCTATACATATAAGCCATGAGGCTTAATTAATAGTTTGTCTAACTAATTCATATTCACTGAAGATTATTTGGTACAATACTTATGCATCTTGTAGACATGCAAAGATATTGATTTCAATCTTTAGAGGTAACATTAATTAAATATTTACTTACATTTATTAAACTTGATAATCACATTTTTCTTATTTGGGAGACCCAAGTTCAATCCCCATCAACCCTATAATATTTCCTTTCTTTTTCTCCTCTCCTTTTTCGTTTCTGTCAAGGAGGTTGTGGGTTCAATCCCCCACAAGCTCATTATTTTTCTTTTATTTTATCTCTTAATTTTCTCACCTATCCAAGAGGTTGTGGATTCAATCCCCACTCTGCACATTCATTTTCTCCTTTATTTTCTCCTAACTCTCTCATCCATTCAAGTTTTTGTGGGTTCAATCCCCACTCACCACATCTATTTTTCCTTGCATTTTTCTCACGAAATTTTAATGAAATTTTCATTTAGTGAGGTTATGGTTTCAATCCCCAATGAACTAAAATTTTAAATAAATATCAAAAGAAGCTCATTTTTTTAAAAGTTGTGGAAATTTAGTCTCTTCCAATCCATTTTTGTCTTAATCTTTTGTTGATTTTTTGTAGCTTTCATGTAATGATGTCTTTTGTTCAATCCTTAGTTATCTCACATATTTTACATTGATTTTTCATTAAAGTTTGAGCCATTTTGTTTGGCCGAACCCAACCTAATAAATGCTGGAAATTTGTTCACTATTTTAAACTTCTTTTTATCATCATTCATACGTGAATTCATTAGTCATTTCGTGGATCATTTGTTGCATCTTAAAGTGTAATCTTTTTATGATTATATTCTACAAAGAATTACCATTTCATCTGGAAACATTAAAATTCTTTTACACCTCATGATTTACACAAACATTCGCACATCAAATTCAACCATAAAATATTTTCACGTACCTAGGTTGACATAACTTAACATGCTTACAATTCCGAACACATAATCACGAACACATTATCATGAAAATCAAACTTCATACTTAAAATACCAGCAAACATACCAACAACACGATCTCTAACCTATTTCACATGGATATTAAAGGGATATTAGGGACAAGGAGTTCGACAAGAACGGGAACAACCCTAGTTTTTGTGTAGATTCATCTGAGCGTTAAGGGTCTCTTGGGAAAGGGAACAAGAGTAAGAAAACCCTTACCTTATTTTGATGTTCAAACCTTGAACTTGCTGCCCAAGAACTCCACTCAATAACACGTCTAAGCCTCCTCAATATTAACTCCACTCGAATGACAACCTCCCTTAGCCTAGTGTGAGATTAATGCTTGTTTTCTTGTAACTTCTTCAAGTGTGAAGAACTTGGTTAATTTTTCTGATTTTATATCTTTTTTTTGTAGAGAAATTTCGTGTGAAATAGACATATAGATTGAGCGTGTGAATGGAGAGAAAAACGTGAGAGACAGTAGGAATTATATTAGGCCTAGGAGTCCAGTTTAGGACTTAGTCAAATAAGGTTTTCTAAATTATTAAAAATCTAATTTTTATTTTATTTTAAATCAGATAATAAATAATAATTATTTATTAATTATATTATTTCAATGGAATAAAAAAATCACATTAATTCATTGCTTCCACCTAGGTTCGAACCCAGGTAAAGAAAGACTTCACTTCAAGAGCTCGATTTCGGCTTTCTCTCCCAAAATTGCCACTCTACCATATTAATAAAATAATTAATTATATATTTAGGGTAATTAGGATATTACCCTTAGCCTGGAAAAAAATACCATTTTACCCCTTGATCGTCCAAACCTAAGATTTCCTCTTTTTACGTCCGGTAAAGAATCGTTCGAGTAAATCTTTGTATTTGAGAGCCCTACTTGGTTGGACAAAACCTTTCCTAGCTCAACGAACTCCCCAAGTTAGTTGGCTTGGATGCATCAAGGGTTCCGAAGTCTTGTTCTATGCGCATCAATCTGTGTGAACCCTGGTCTAATCATAGGAATTCTTGACACATTAAGTATCACTTAGATTATCCATTTTTAGTGTTATTACATTATCCCCCCCCCCTTAGGAACATTCGTCCACGAATGACACTGTTCTTTACTAACAATAAGTAAGTCATCTATATAATGTATGAATACATAGGTAATTCAATACTCCCCATTGGTGAATATTTGATTAACATATTAACATGATGGTACACATCCTTGAAACCTACTAGTAGCTTAACATTAATATGCTAAGGAACACTTTCCTAAACTAGTCTCATCAAAGCATACAACATAAGTAAATATGTAAGTCATACAAATAAGCAACCAAAATGATGACTCAAACATATTAACCTCATACTAGTGCATAAAGACCATACACAACCAAATACCTGAAGGACTAATTAAGGCTACCCACATGAGACTTCACCTAAAGGGCCTTCCCTTACACCCCTAGAATTGAGTGCAAAGAATCGTTGCCTCCTCGAAGCCTCTTCACTTAGACCATTAAGTTGAACTCTCTTCTTCCCTTGTTCTTGACTTCTCCTAGTCGAACAATCCTTCTCCATGCGACCCCGTTTTGCTACAAATCTAATAAGCATTATAGCCCTTCATATACTCTCCTCCATGAAGTTTGACATACTTCCTACTCTTAACTTTGGGCTTGGAATCCCTATCATTGCGATCCTTGGACGAAATTGATTCCCCTTAGTGGGAGATTCCCTTGTTAAACCTGGGCTTATCCTTGATTTCAAACTACTCTTCCTTGAAAAATTCTTCTAAGCTTGTCTTGACCTGTTCCCGGCCCTAGTATGCTTCTTATTCTTGTTTTCCTCCACTTGTATGACATGGACCATAACCTTTGAAATACTCATGCTGGCAATGCAACATAGCTGCCCTACACTCCTCCTCAAGATTCTCATCAATCTTAGATCCACTTTGAACGAGAGGATTCATCCTCGTGAAGTCCCTTAACCTACTAGCCATGGTGCTGGAAGGTGGGTTCTCCTTGGGAACACCCCGTTGCTTTCCCTTAGCTTCTCCTCGTATTCATTTTTCTAAATCTCAAGAAGTGACGTTATATACTCTCTTAACAGAAAAAAAAAAACATTAGAGAAGGCACAATAATATTAGAAAAAGGGAAATTTTCATATGCACCATGCAGTCTCTAATTTAGGATAGTGGTGCACTTCACTACCATGACTTAGAAACTACTTGATGTGGTTGATGTGAACTTATTATCCTCAGAATTTAACCTAGCACTCTTATACGAACTTTGTCACTACTGGAATCTAAACCCCAAATGAAACTAGCGTCGTTGACCTCTCAAAGGTCGCGACAAGCCTACATACGTCATTCTTACTTCATCTAGGTTACTTTTAGCGGAAAATTTGAAAATTTTTATTTTGTTATTTCATGATAAAAATTTTGAACTTAACATCATAAGCGTTCACAAATCAACCATCTAATATTAAGATAATCAAATGAAAGAAATAATTCATAATTGCTTTAAAAGTATTTTTGCCAAAACGGCACCAATAAAAAGTCTGAAATAGAATTGGAAAGAAACAATAGTGGAACATGTTCCACTAGCTAAAGTCTACATCTAAGCTAGATAATAACAGTAGACAACCTCGAAAGCATGTGGGCCTACCAAGTCCGGATGAAAGCTCCACGTCCGGATAGCTGCAACGTCGTACTATAAGATCCAACATGCACCTGTGCCTGTACCTAAAAGTAAATATCTGTATGGAATTAGTACACACTTGTACTAAGTATGGGTATATGTAAGCGCACACCAAGGACATGCTTTAAAAAGAAAAGCTCTATCCTAACAACATGATTTATTAAAAGTAATATAAGATTGGATCAATGAATCTATAGATAATAATATTTACATTGCATTAATAACATATACTCTTCATCGGCGTTACTTCTGAACTAAATTTGTTTTAGTGAATATCTGACATCACAAATGTATATTGTATCAGCGGTAATTTTTTCTCTCAATATTTGCGTTCAAGATACATGAATATCTATAAGGTGTGTTTTGAATATTAATTTTCAAATTTATTTATAAACATGTTGAATTTTAGAAAACAATATCCAGATAATGTAAATAGTTTTTGGGATTTTGCTTATTATTCTTGATTAGTATATCTATTTTACAAATGATAATATGTGATAGGAATTACTAAACAAAAATTCTTAAATCCTTTTTTGGACAAACGATATTTTTTGACCAAATTGATCATAGTTTTAGAATTTGGAAAAAGGAAACTCTAGTTGATCTTAAATTTTATAGATTCTTTACTACAACCTTATAAAATATTATTTCTTTGGTTGGTTATGTGAGTTTTTAGTCATATTTGGTTATAGGGGCTCCTCTGTTGATTAAAATATTGAATAGTAGTGAGGTATTAATTTTATATGTTGGCTTTGACCTTCCCTCAAGTCTGATAAAATTAATGCATGTAATCGTCTAATTTTTTTAATATGTAGTACCACTCCTAAGCTGAGTAATATACAAATGAGTATATGTAACTACAGGAATTTTACCTAACTTAAGCTAAAAGTAGACTCTTCATCTAATTTAGGTCTGTACAATTGCATCGAGTGAATAATTGGTCATTCTACATGTGTATTACACGAGTATTTCTCCAATCCCATTGATTTGCTATTAAAGATTTATGGGTATATATGAATAAACAAACCCTAAATATCGTTATTTTGTATTATTCGAAACATTATGATCTATTTAATGTATTATATCTCATTCTCGATAGACATTACACACCCACTTAGTATTACTTAAGATTTTATTTGGGTAGATATAAGATATTAATACAAAGAATGCAATATATATGTACCTTACATTCGAAGGAATTATTTTCAATTTCTAACTAGAAAAGAGATGAATATTTAATATATTTATTTGTAACTCTCCAATCATTGTGTTTGATGAATATTTTTTTTGTGGTATATTGATGCATGTTTTTTATTAGTATTATCTCTCATGAATTGAGTTAAATTAATCTATCTTTTAAATTGAATAAAACTTATCTATACATTATATAACGTCTAAGTCATTTATTCTGAATAGAATTTCAAGGTCGTTTAATGGATGAACATAATGGTTCATAGAAAGTTCAGTCACTACAAACATGTAAGTCGTGTTTTGAAGGAAAATGACTAAGATAACTTTCCTATTAAAAAGGAAAAAGAGGTAGTAGTAAGTTATAATTAATCGATTCTTATTTGTGTAATACATGTGCATTTGATCATGAAGTGAATTTCAGTATTCTGAGTTTTCAAAAAGGTGACTCATTATATGATTTTTTTATGTTTATGTCACGACTCTAGTCTACCCCCTGGACGTGGCCGACAGTCAAAAATCATTGTTGGTACCCAGTAGGGGTGGGCATTCGGTATTTCGGTTCGGTTCGGGTTTTTTTTTGGTTTTTTCGGTTTTCGGTTTTTGTAAATTGTGTACCGAATACCGAACTAAAATATTTCGGTTCGGTTCGGTTTTTGTTAATTCGGTTCGGTTTTTATTAATTCGGTTCGGTTTTTTATTTCGGTTTTTTAATGGGCCTGTTTAGTGGGCTTTTTAAACTTAACAATTTTTTCAATTTTTTGTTTGATTTTTCAACTTAATGGGCTTTGATATTTCAACTTAATGGGCTTTGATATTTCAACTTAGGGTTTCTTATTTTTTAAAAAAAGATTATTTAATATTAATAATTATTAAATATAATATAATTTATAAATTATAATTTAATATTTCGGTTTAAACCGAAATACCGAATTCCAAAGTAACATGTACCGAAAACCGAACCGAAATGCCGAAAATACAAAAAATTAAACCGAATACCGAATCGAAAACCGAAATACCGAAACCGAAATTCTGAAAAATTTCGGTTCGGTTCGGTGTTTCGGTTTTCCGATTTTTATGCCCACCCCTAGTACCCAGGAGAACCCTCATCCTAGTTGACCACAAGCAGAAGACAAATATAAGCACGCAAAAACATAAAACTGAAATAAAATCCAATAAACTCAACTTTTCAAAGATTTAACTCAAACAAAAACCTTAAATAAATTTAATATATTCAACTAGCAATAAAATATGCAACTTTAGTCTTTAAACATTTCACAAAATAAATGATTAATACAGACTCCTAATTTATACTAACTATCTATGAAGCCTCTAACTGATAAAGATGGAAGTCGGGACAAGACACACGACATCCTGACTAAAACGAAAAATAAATGAAATCCACCTGAAAACAAGAAGGCTCACCATGGCTAACTCGAACTATGGTGTAATGACCAGAAAGTACCCCCTAGAAGAAGGGAGCAACCATAGGTCGAAATAATTGTGTACTTGACCTTTTGGAGGTCTTGTACAAGCCTTAGTATCATTCATTGCATAAGACATGTGCGGAATTAAAAAATTTCACGAATAAATTAATAAAGAAAACATCTTTCATGAAATCTAAGGATTGATATTGTCTTCACAAGCCAAATTAAGACATTAATATCTTAGGGGCACGACCCTTTACATTAAATGAAAATACATAATAAGTCTTAACAACAGAAACTATGAAATAGAACTATGTCCTTGAATATAAGAGGACATACTTAGTCTTGAGAGGATAGATTATCAGGTTTTGACTTCTAAACTTCTTCCTTTCCTCCAACCTATACTTATAAAGTATAGGAAACTATGGGGTTAGTATAAAATAATGTACTAAGTATGTCATGTGCAAAAAACGCGAAAAGTGACATTTTAGTAATATAATCTTTCATGACAAATAAGTAAAACCTTCATGAATATATAATTAAAATAGTCTAAGAATCATAATTTATCACATATTAAAAGAGTTCCATAATTTTAGCACAAGGAGTCAGTTCACAATGAACTCCAAAAACCTTACAATGAAACACACTGAAATAGTGACATCTTACAATGATCAGTTCATCCCAAGCAACGTGAACTTGTTTCCTTTGGGGTTTCCCTAACCAAGTTATCCTAAAACATACTAAGTTAAGACAAGAAGGGACCGCCTATACACCTCCTTCAAGACACACCAAAGTTATCCTTAGGACTACAAACCATAGGCTTACCTCGTCTGAGAAAGAAGTCCACACTCTTGGTTAGACATTTGAAAGACATTCATACGTTAAGGATTTCATGTAAGTATTCTTGTCCAATAAAACTTTTAAGTTACCCTAAGTTCAATATGAGAGTAGTATCCCGTACTATTACTCCCACTTAGTGCTCCTTGAGGATTCCCTTGGATTAAGCAATCTACATTAGTCATTCATAACTTCATTACATAAAACTTAAATTTATCTTGCTTCATTAACATTAGACCTTAAGTCATGTAACTTCATTTACAACACATGAAAGAACACACCAAGACTTCTCTTTCGAAAGGTCTACTTAGTTAAATGGATAGATAGTGTTCCATATCACCTACCCTAAGTAGTACGTTCTTTTAGGAGACATAGTTCATTCATTATTTTAGGGGGGAATAGCTTTAACCGACATAGACCATGAGATATAGACATGGAATCACGATATAATCTTTATCGGATAAAGGTTCACCACATGCCTAGGGCAGGGTCTTTCTCTTAGCTTTTACATGGCTTTTCCAATAGCTACACCTACATAGGCACACAATTAAGGGATAAGGAGATAGCTACTAAGTAATTCACTCTCTATTCAAAAGGAGTGCACATCTCAAGATGTGCATTGGGTAGAATATCTCTACTCAACCTTCGTCAAATCCTCTCGATGCTAAGCATAACTCCCCCACGCCGTCTTCAACATTCATTACTGAAGGTCAAGGATAGCTTTTGGACAATCCATCTCAACTAACAATGGGTATCGATCCAGCAACCTACATTAGAAAGCTCTTTGGAGGTAATGAGGCTGCTACTGAATACTTCATCTCAAATCACAATGAGTGTTTACCCCAAAACACCCTTTTCATTCACATTCTTTAACTTCATTCTTTCTTTATTCATTCATCCATTCAAGGTGTGAGTGTATGTGTACATGTGAGCACACCTTTCACATAATCAACACTCTCATTAACATTGAATTTTATTCATGCTTACACCTTCATTCATCATTTTTCACACACTAGCACGCTCAACATATACACATACTTCATTGAGGAATAATCTAAGCGAGACATACAATTCAAGATTCATAATACATATTAACATGAACCTCATCATTATCACTTCATTTCACAGATTATGCTATTAAAGACATACGCAGAATACATACAAAATATAACCAAATACAGTAAGTAAACACGAACACGAAAAAAGGTGGACCATACCACTCAAGAGCATTTACTAATAAGAGTTATACAAAATAACTAATTTACGATTTAACCAAGCTTTCACCATCTATAATCAATTTATTCAATATTACATCATTATATGGCTCCTAAGGCAGTAGCTAAACCATAATAACAACATAATAAAACCAAATTTCATACCTTACACATACACATTCATTAAACCCAATTCTTAAGCTAAAAGTTAGAAATATGCATAAGCATGAGTTCATTATGGTTTTGAAATTAAATTCATCAATAAATGCTAGAAACAAATTTTTTGAATCATTATAATACTCTTACCTGAAGACCATGCTTAGAATCAAAACATGGAGAAGATAGAGCTTGAAAACCCTTTTTGAAATCTTTAGAAATGAATCCTTGAATGGGAGAGAGTTCAAGATTACTACCATACATAAATGTGATGGAAAACCACTGATTCGTTGTTAAGAAACGTTCCCAACCAGACCTCCAAGCTCTTTCTTGTGTCTTAGCTCCAGTGGTAACTTGAGAAAGTTTTTCTTTAGAGAGAAAGTTGTAATATATGAAGTGAGGGGTATTGTCTAGGACTAGGACTTAAAACTAACTTAATATACCTTATAAACACTAGAAATATCGTCTAAGGTCATAAAAGACATAGGGTGAATTTACAAAACAACCCAAGCCAATAAAGTGAAAATGTGACAGCATTCGCAGGATCCATCGACGAACCCAAGAAATGGGGCATCGATTGAACGATGGCCTATGCTGCATGGGCATTGTTTGGGTCTGAAGCTGCAGCTGGAGTGTTGATCTTTCACGCCATGTCTTGACCTATGCCCTAGACAGCGGGGCTTCATCTTGAGTATGGCCAGTAGGCTGATAGGCGTTGATCGAGCAGTGATTTGGCAGCTTGGGTGTTATGTTTTAACTCCTCTTCTAGGATCCCTCATAGGTCCTAGGTGGGGTTGAAATGGGATGTTAAACCCCTATACATAGTGTTCTAGGTCTTAGGAACAACCCACATCAATTTTTATTAATAAAAACACATACACTCACCAAAACTCATGACTACACATTAGCACATTCTAAGGCACAGCTTCCAAACGTCATGAATGTTTGACCTCAAAACATCACCAAACATCACAAACTGACTAAGAAAATCACTGTAAACAATTTTAACTCAAAATTAACTCATGACACACTAACGAAGCTCTAGTTCACCTTAGTTCATTTTAGGATATTACATTCTTACGCACATGGAATAACATTCGTCCTCGAATGACATTAAAATCTTATAAGAACAATTAGGACTTACTAGCAGCATATAAAACACCAAATAAAGTCTCAAACATTCATATTCAATGCATCAAACCTAAATGGAAAACCAACGATATATTGACAGGCATTTTTGCTAAGCAACACACGTAACTTTTAAAATAGAACAAATTTCCAAATTCAAGCACACACTTACTACTTTAGTTTATGGAGGAACTACCTTATCCAAATTTACACATGCTTATAAACATCATTCTAATCACATTGGAAGCATTACTAATGAAAATGAAATTTTTTTCTCAAACATTTTAATATTACATTGAGCATCACTCTCACACAGTGAAACATGCCTGATTTTTCAACAATTTCTCCTATAAGAATTTTATCAAGAAATCATGTTCATAAGGAATAAAAAACCATATAAAATTACTTATCACATAATCAAAAGATTCATAAAGGGTATAGTCATACCGGGACTATCAAATCTTGATTAGTTCTCCCTCCTAGACCCCATCCCATAGGGAGGGTTCTTCGTTGGAGCATTATGATCTAGACCACATTAAGGAGCTTGATTGGCCCCTTTTAATTTTTGATTGATGTTGGAGAAGTCCCTCATCTTGTGGTTCTTACTACAACATGCAAAGCAAACATCCGATCCGGCAAGACACTTACTCAAGTGTTGCTTCCCACAAGTAGAACACTAAGTCCTCTAAAATGTATGGCCACCTCATTTGGGAATTTTTGTTGGAAAATCCATTATTGTTCCCCATGGAAGACTCTTGGTGATAGAACCTCCACTTAGGTTTTGGTTGACTAGATTCATCAAACCTAGGCGTCTTTCCCTCTTGTCTAATCTTCCTAAGTTTAGACTCTTCAATTGGTTGTGCTTACATCATGAATCTAGAGATATCCATGTCATTAAAACCATTTACTTATGACACTCCTTTACCATAAAGGTAGACACTCCCATCAGAAATTTATTCATCCTAGCCTTAGGGTTGTCTACAATAGTCGGGGCATACAGTAACACTTTGAAATGTTTAAGACGTGTTCTAGAGCCTAACATAGGTGACATAAGGTTTAGACACTTTTTAAGTTCTATTTTTATGTGTATAAGTCATTTAGGAAATTTAGAAATCAAAACGTCAAGGAACTTCCATGACATCCGAAAACTAGTTCAATGAGGTGCTAGTGTGCCTTAGCATATTTGACAGAGTGTTAGGCGTCGTAAAATGATGAAAATTTGTGGAAGTGTTTCTAACATGTGTTAGAGTTATTTCATATACAAAACGTCAGGGTAAGACCCCCCAAGGACGAACCAAGGTCTCTTGAGGAGGACCCTTGTGATTTGGCAAGAAGCTGCCAAAAGGCAGTGTGCACAAACTACTGTATTCATCGGACCGTGTTTCAATCGACGGGTCGTAGAATGACTCTGTCGATGGAAACATAAAATATTTGGCAAAATCCTGTCTTGTCAAGTATCTGAACTCAACGACGGACTAACATAACGATTAGTCCCTTGGCTATCATTTGACAAACGAGGTGTCTATCGGGAAGTCGTCTGTGAGTGAAATATTTCACCGCACGTTTTAAGCATTGTAAATTTAATTAATTGACTGGTTACTTAATTAATTAGGGATTAAGGTTGTTATAATTAAGTTAGTTAACAACCTATATAAAGACTCTACGATAAATAAACTAACCTAAGTCCTAAAAATCCACAAACCAAAACTCTCTTCTTTCTCTCTTTTTTCTCTCTCCCACGTTGAAGAACCCCATAGAATACAAGGTATAGGTGGGTTATAGGGATTCAATCATCAAGGTTTATCCATAAATATTCATCAAACAATAAGGTATGGGATTCCTTTCACCTTTGAAACTTCTTTCCATAAAGAATTCCATCAAATTTATTTGAAAACCATGAAATTGAAGTGGGTCTTTTCCAATATCGAAATTTATCTTTTAAATCAATTTGTTTATGGTTTTTTTGATTGTATTTAGTATATTATGATGAATTATGACTATATTACACTACTTATTTATGGACTGATGTAGTTTGTCGAAGATTACCTATTCCACTTAACCCTAGGTTGTGATCTTGATATGAATGGTTTAATGTTGGTTCAATTAAATTGGTTATTAGTCGAATTAGGACTAGATGATGTTATTGTATAAATTATTAATAGATTATGATGAATTATTTTCCTATCATGCTAGTTCTTGAGTAATTGATCTAGATTATGACTTTGACCTAAGTCTCTTATCTAAAGCTATGAACTAGTTATGGATGGTGATGTAGTTATTCAATTGACTTTGTTGTCATGTTGGTTATTGATGTGTAATGATATTAAACCCTTATTGGGATGAGTTAAGGGTTAATGTAAATGACATTATGATGGATTATGAAGGATTCTTGGTAAGTCTTGTGATGTCAACTATTTACTTCAATTGTTGTTAAATGTGATTAAGTGATGACGTTTCATTGAAGTATACCTTCTTGCATTATAATTGATATGGTTGGTATAATTTTGAATTGGAATGTATTGAATATGGTTTGTGAGTTTTTGGATAAGATGCAAATGTTATAAAGATGTTTATAACTTATTAATGTGCCTTATCATGATGTGATTATGTAAATGTGCTAACCTCACTTATATGAATTCTGATGAAAGGACTTTACTAAAACAATTATTATTGAGGTATGATGATTATTATTATACAAGGATAGACACTATGACCTATATTAAGGAATTATTATTTAAGAAATAAATTAACGATATTTCAAAAAGGGACTTAACTAAGCACCTAGTGAACATAACAATAATGGGTGTTGACTTTTCATAGAGGAAGATTCAACCTATAGTTCCATATGAGGTATTGACTCCTCAATAAGGGACATTCATCCTTTGGATTCCCATGTAATAAAGCTCCAATTTCCAAGTGGCAGGTAGAGGTTTCATACTTATCTCATAGTTCTTGAGTTATGATGCCCCGATAACAAGACTAGCTAGTGGATCCACTTAGAAATCTACGTTTATGTTTGGTTTTGCATTGGAAGGTAGACCAACATCCATCCGTGCAAGGTTTTACAACATCGGATTCCACACTTACATCTTGTGGTCTATGTCAGTTAAGGAAAGTTTTCCCTGAACTAAAATGAAGAAATAAAGTACAAACAAATTTTGGTGACTTAAGAGGTTTTACTTAGCTTAGGTAGGGTATGGAACTCTATCTATTTCTTGCACTAGTTTTCCTTGAAGGGAGATTTAAAGGATTTTATTATATATGAATTTGCTTAAACTTGTACATAATATGATACTACATAATGATTGCTTTCACTTATGAACGTTTGTTGGTGTTTATTCCTAAAGTATGATGATATGTACTCTTAATGATATGCTATGTGAAGTTAGACATTGATTATGAGTCTTTTAAGTTTACTTGATTGAGGTTATGGGCTTTTCTTGGACATTTCACTTGACTTAGTGAAGGATCATGGGTAATTTTCTTGCTTTGGTTATGTTGTAAAGAACTTTTATTCGTGCTTGTGGCTATTATAACTTGATGATAGAGTTTCCTCGATTATGTGTTCAATTACATGATATGTTTGTTGACTAGACAAAGTATTGCTGGTCCTGTGATGTACATGCTTTTGACACAATAAATATGTTTTTTTTTATTGGTATGATCTTCTTGAATGTGCATAAGGCTTTCTTAATGTAAATTAGCATGTTTTAACATAATTTCCCTTTTTGGCATGATTTAATGATATGTGTGCATATTGTCTCATATTTAGTACAAGTGGTCTACTAACCTCATTCTCTCCCTTTTCCCCAACATTTTACGTTTCGGTTGTTGAGGGATTTAAGATGACTTGTCAGGAAGACTTTGAATTCTCATTCATCCAAGTTGAGTAGGTCCTCACTTTCTGAGGGAAATGACACTATCACGTTTATTATGTTGTTCTAGTTTTAAGACTTCTATGTTATTGCCACGACAGAAATCTAGACCCTAGACGAGACTGGCGTCGTTGACCTCTCAGAGGTCGGAGACAAGCCTACATACGCCATTCTTACTTCATCTAGGTTAATTTTAGCAGAAAAATTGAAACTTTTTATTTTCTTATTTCATAATAAAATTTTTTAACTTAACATTACAGGAGTTCACAAATCAACCATCTAATATAGAGATAATCATATGCAAGAAACAATTCATAATTGCATTAGAAGTATTTTTCCAAAACGGCACCAATACAAAATCTGAAATAGGATTTGAAAGAAACACTAGTGGAACATGCTCCACTAGCAAAAATTTACATCTAGATAATAACAATAGAAAGCCTCGAAAGCATGAAGGCCTACCAAGTCCAGAGGAAGCTCCATTTCCGGATAGCTGCAACGTCGTACTGTAAGATCCAACATCCATTTGTGCATGCACCTAAAAGTAGATATTTGTATAGAATTAGTACACACATGTACTAAGTATGGGTATATGTCAACACACACCAAGGACATGCATGAAAAAGAATAGCTCTTTCTAAACAACATGATTTATTAAAAGTAAAGTCAGTGGACTTGCCGAATTTGGATTTTGAAAGTCACAGCATGAGTGTGTCATGCATCATCAAACTTATCATTTTGTAAACAACATGTAACATATTTCACATATCATATTTCATATAGAACATAACATCATTCATATCATTCAATCATATGCCATGAGACATTGGAATCATGGACTTATCATTAAGACTTTCCAAAAATTAGGGCTCAACATATAGGACCTCAACTAGGGAGTCTGCTTTAGCAAAAATAGAGTCTGTTTCGTTCATTCATACCTACTCCATTTTATTTCATTCATGGGGCAGTGTAAACAACAACTATACCTAGGATGTACTTTAAGAATTTCATCGTGTTAGTTGTGCAATGACCAAGAATGACCTAATGACATTAATTTAATCTAACTCACCGTTTCATTATCTTATCCTAACAGCTTTGTTATCATTCATTTCATTGTGTGTATCATTTGAGGATGGCATATATCATTCATTGGGAACTTTAACTTTAACCAAAATAGATCATGTAAGAGTCATGAAATCCAGTTTCATGAAGCCCCACACCGAAAAAAGGTGGAATCACCGGACAAAGTGACCCAAAACATGCTAGCGTACACTAGAATTGGACCCCGCCAGATTCCTATATTAGCAGTATAGGTTCAAATACTAGGAGATATAAGGAGACCCATACATGGCATGTCGGACAATCTCATCTAGTGAGAGTTACGTGAACCTCTACCTTTCCTGAAAGAAGGCATCACCTCTCATAGCTAGTCTATCGGTGCTATGTATAAAGTTACATTACAGTCAACTCATACATCATTGAAGCTGGATTCTATTATAAGGACATCATATCTCAATAGATGATTTCTCATCTCATTAGTAGTATTAGGTGTGTTAATCTCAATACTTTCATCAGAGTGTTCATCGAGACTACTGTCTTCTTTAACTTTACACTCTCATAGGTGAGTACTTGTGGTATCATTTACTTAGTCACATTTGAGATTGTTGTTATCTTTTATATTAGCCTCATATCATGTTTTCACCACATTCATTATCAATAGCACATTTGCTCTTCACACTTACTCACCCCTTTTACATGAATGTTCATTTAATCATATGCTAATGCACTTGGCGATTTGGTGTGTTTCACACACTTACTTAAAACTTCTAGGGTTTCATCATTTCATTGTTCATTTCATCATTTTATTGTTCATTTCATTATATGCTAGTGCACTTGGCTATTTAGTGTATTTTAAACTAGTACTTAACCCTTCTAGGGTTTTATCATTTCATTAAATACATCTTAGGTTCACTTACTTTTTAATGTATGCTAGACTTACAGATCTATACATATAAGCCATGAGGCTTAATTAATAGTTTGTCTAACTAATTCATATTCACTGAAGATTATTTGGTACAATACTTATGCATCTTGTAGACATGCAAAGATATTGATTTCAATCTTTAGAGGTAACATTAATTAAATATTTACTTACATTTATTAAACTTGATAATCACATTTTTCTTATTTGGGAGACCCAAGTTCAATCCCCATCAACCCTATAATATTTCCTTTCTTTTTCTCCTCTCCTTTTTCGTTTCTGTCAAGGAGGTTGTGGGTTCAATCCCCCACAAGCTCATTATTTTTCTTTTATTTTATCTCTTAATTTTCTCACCTATCCAAGAGGTTGTGGATTCAATCCCCACTCTGCACATTCATTTTCTCCTTTATTTTCTCCTAACTCTCTCATCCATTCAAGTTTTTGTGGGTTCAATCCCCACTCACCACATCTATTTTTCCTTGCATTTTTCTCACGAAATTTTAATGAAATTTTCATTTAGTGAGGTTATGGTTTCAATCCCCAATGAACTAAAATTTTAAATAAATATCAAAAGAAGCTCATTTTTTTAAAAGTTGTGGAAATTTAGTCTCTTCCAATCCATTTTTGTCTTAATCTTTTGTTGATTTTTTGTAGCTTTCATGTAATGATGTCTTTTGTTCAATCCTTAGTTATCTCACATATTTTACATTGATTTTTCATTAAAGTTTGAGCCATTTTGTTTGGCCGAACCCAACCTAATAAATGCTGGAAATTTGTTCACTATTTTAAACTTCTTTTTATCATCATTCATACGTGAATTCATTAGTCATTTCGTGGATCATTTGTTGCATCTTAAAGTGTAATCTTTTTATGATTATATTCTACAAAGAATTACCATTTCATTTGGAAACATTAAAATTCTTTTACACCTCATGATTTACACAAACATTCGCACATCAAATTCAACCATAAAATATTTTCACGTACCTAGGTTGACATAACTTAACATGCTTACAATTCCGAACACATAATCACGAACACATTATCATGAAAATCAAACTTCATACTTAAAATACCAGCAAACATACCAACAACACGATCTCTAACCTATTTCACATGGATATTAAAGGGATATTAGGGACAAGGAGTTCGACAAGAACGGGAACAACCCTAGTTTTTGTGTAGATTCATCTGAGCGTTAAGGGTCTCTTGGGAAAGGGAACAAGAGTAAGAAAACCCTTACCTTATTTTGATGTTCAAACCTTGAACTTGCTGCCCAAGAACTCCACTCAATAACACGTCTAAGCCTCCTCAATATTAACTCCACTCGAATGACAACCTCCCTTAGCCTAGTGTGAGATTAATGCTTGTTTTCTTGTAACTTCTTCAAGTGTGAAGAACTTGGTTAATTTTTCTGATTTTATATCTTTTTTTTGTAGAGAAATTTCGTGTGAAATAGACATATAGATTGAGCGTGTGAATGGAGAGAAAAACGTGAGAGACAGTAGGAATTATATTAGGCCTAGGAGTCCAGTTTAGGACTTAGTCAAATAAGGTTTTCTAAATTATTAAAAATCTAATTTTTATTTTATTTTAAATCAGATAATAAATAATAATTATTTATTAATTATATTATTTCAATGGAATAAAAAAATCACATTAATTCATTGCTTCCACCTAGGTTCGAACCCAGGTAAAGAAAGACTTCACTTCAAGAGCTCGATTTCGGCTTTCTCTCCCAAAATTGCCACTCTACCATATTAATAAAATAATTAATTATATATTTAGGGTAATTAGGATATTACCCTTAGCCTGGAAAAAAAATACCATTTTACCCCTTGATCGTCCAAACCTAAGATTTCCTCTTTTTACGTCCGGTAAAGAATCGTTCGAGTAAATCTTTGTATTTGAGAGCCCTACTTGGTTGGACAAAACCTTTCCTAGCTCAACGAACTCCCCAAGTTAGTTGGCTTGGATGCATCAAGGGTTCCGAAGTCTTGTTCTATGCGCATCAATCTGTGTGAACCCTGGTCTAATTATAGGAATTCTTGACACATTAAGTATCACTTAGATTATCCATTTTTAGTGTTATTACATTATCCCCCCCCCCTTAGGAACATTCGTCCACGAATGACACTGTTCTTTACTAACAATAAGTAAGTCATCTATATAATGTATGAATACATAGGTAATTCAATACTCCCCATTGGTGAATATTTGGTTAACATATTAACATGATGGTACACATCCTTGAAACCTACTAGTAGCTTCACATTAATATGCTAAGGAACACTTTCCTAAACTAGTCTCATCAAACCATACAACATAAGTAAATATGTAAGTCATACAAATCAGCAACCAAAATGATGACTCAAACATATTAACCTCATACTAGTGCATAAAGACCATACACAACCAAATACCTGAAGGACTAATTAAGGCTACCCACATGAGACTTCACCTAAAGGGCCTTCCCTTACACCCCTAGAATTGAGTGCAAAGAATCGTTGCCTCCTCGAAGCCTCTTCACTTAGACCATTAAGTTGAACTCTCTTCTTCCCTTGTTCTTGACTTCTCCTAGTCGAACAATCCTTCACCATGCGACCCCGTTTTGCTACAAATCTAATAAGCATTATAGCCCTTCATATACTCTCCTCCATGAAGTTTGACATACTTCCTACTCTTAACTTTGGGCTTGGAATCCCTATCATTGCGATCCTTGGACGAAATTGATTCCCCTTAGTGGGAGATTCCCTTGTTAAACCTGGGCTTATCCTTGATTTCAAACTACTCTTCCTTGAAAAATTCTTCTAAGCTTGTCTTGACCTGTTCCCGGCCCTAGTATGCTTCTTATTCTTGTTTTCCTCCACTTGTATGAGATGGACCATAACCTTTGAAATACTCATGCTGGCAATGCAACATAGCTGCCCTACACTCCTCCTCATGATTCTCATCAATCTTAGATCCACTTTGAACGAGAGGATTCATCCTCGTGAAGTCCCTTAACCTACTAGCCATGGTGCTGGAAGGTGGGTTCTCCTTGGAAACACCCCGTTGCTTTCCCTTAGCTTCTCCTCGTATTCATTTTTCTAAATCTCAAGAAGTGACGTTATATACTCTCTTAACAGAAAAAAAAACATTAGAGAAGGCACAATAATATTAGAAAAAGGGAAATTTTCATATGCACCATGCAGTCTCTAATTTAGGATAGTGGTGCACTTCACTACCATGACTTAGAAACTACTTGATGTGGTTGATGTGAACTTATTATCCTCAGAATTTAACCTAGCACTCTTATACGATCTTTGTCACTACTGGAATCTAAACCCCAAACGAAACTAGCGTCGTTGACCTCTCAAAGGTCGCGACAAGCCTACATACGTCATTCTTACTTCATCTAGGTTACTTTTAGCGGAAAATTTGAAAATTTTTATTTTGTTATTTCATGATAAAAATTTTGAACTTAACATCATAAGCGTTCACAAATCAACCATCTAATATTAAGATAATCAAATGAAAGAAACAATTCATAATTGCTTTAAAAGTATTTTTGCCAAAACGGCACCAATAAAAAGTCTGAAATAGAATTGGAAAGAAACAATAGTGGAACATGTTCCACTAGCTAAAGTCTACATCTAAGCTAGATAATAACAGTAGACAACCTCGAAAGCATGTGGGCCTACCAAGTCCGGATGAAAGCTCCATGTCCGGATAGCTGCAACGTCGTACTATAAGATCCAACATGCACCTGTGCCTGTACCTAAAAGTAAATATCTGTATGGAATTAGTACACACTTGTACTAAGTATGGGTATATGTAAGCGCACACCAAGGACATGCTTTAAAAAGAAAAGCTCTATCCTAACAACATGATTTATTAAAAGTAAAGACAGTGGACTTGCAAAATTTGGATTAAGAAAGTCAATGGATCTTCCAAATTTAGAATTGGAAAGTCAGGCTATGAGTATGTCATGCATCATCAAACTGATCATTTTGCAAACAACACATAACATATTTCACATATCATATCACATATAGAACATAACATCTTTCTTATCATTCATTCATATTCCATGAGACATTGGAATCATGGAATTTAAATCAAAACTTTCCAGAAATGAGAGCTCAACATATGGGACCTCAACTAGGGATTCTGCTTTAGCAAACACAGAGTCTTTTTCGTACATTCATACGTACTCCATTTCATTTCATTAATGGGCCAGTGTAAACACCAGCTGTACCTAGGATATGGTTTAGGACTTTCATCGGGTTCATTGTGCAATGACAAAGAATGACCTAATGTCATTACATGAATCTAACTCATCGTTTGATTATCCTATCCTAACACCTTTGGTTATCATTCATTTCATTATTTGCATTATTTGAGGCTGGCATCTTTTATTCATTGGGAACTTTAACTTTAACCCACATAGATCAGGTGAGCATCATGAAATCTAGTGTTATGAAACCCTGCACCTAAAAGAGGTAGAATCACCGAACAAAATTACCCAAAACATGCTACTATACATGGAAATTGAACCCCGTAGATCCGCATATTGGCAGTATAGGTTCGAAGACTAGGAGATATAAGGAGACCCATACCTGGCATGCCAAACAGTCTCATGTCATGAGAGTTAAGTGAACCACCGCCCTTCCTGAAAAAAAGGCATCACCGCTCATACCTAGTCTATCGGTGCTCAATATAAAGTTCCATTACATTCATCTCATACATCATGGAATATGGATTCTAGTATGAGGACACCGTAGCTCAATAGATTATTTCTCATCTCATCATTAGTATTGAGTGTGTTAATCTCAATACTTTCATTAGAGTGTTCATAGAGACTGGTCTCTTCATTAACTTTACACTCTCATAAGTGAGTACGTATTGGTAACATTTACTTAGGCTCATTTGAGATTGATCTCATCTTTTATATTAGCCTCATATCATGTTGTCACCACATTTATTATCATTAGTACAGTTTCTCTTCATAGTGAATCACCCCTTTTTATGTTAATTTTCATTTCATCATATGCCAATGCACTTGGCCATGTGATGTGTTTCACACTCTTACTTAACCTTTGTAGGGTTTCATCATTTCATTGTTTATTTCATAAATTCCTTGTTCATTTAATCATATGCCAATCCACTTGGCCATTTAGTGTATTTTACACTCGTACTTAACCCTACTAGGGTTTCATCGTTTCATTACATACATCTTTGGTTCACTAACTTTGAAACATATGGTACACTTATGGGTCTATACATACAAGCCATGGGGCTTTATTCATAGTTTGTCCAAAGTGATTCATATTTACCCAAGATTATGTGCCAAAAGATTTACACATGTTGTATACATGCCAATATATTGATTTCGATCTTTAGACGCAACATTCATTCAATATTTACTTACGTATGACTTATGTGTCAATACGAAATTGGGCAAGGGAACCCGATTTTGAATCCCTTTGACAACCTTAATCTTATTTAAAACTAGATAATCACATTTTTCAAATTTTGGGGACCCTAGTTCGATGCCCATCAATCCCCCACGAGCTCATTATTTTATTTTATTTTATATCATAACTTTCTCACCTATCCAAGAGGTTTTGGGTTCAGTACACACTCTCCACATTTATTTTCTCCTTTAATTTCTCCTAACTCTCTCATCCATTCAAGAGGTTGTGTGTTCAATCCCCACTCACCACACCAATTTTTCCTTGCATTTTTCTGACGAATTTTTTATGAAGTTTTAATTTAGCGAGGTCATGGTTTCAATCCTTAATGACCCCACATTTATTTTTTTTAAACGAAGCTCATTTTTTTTAAAAGTTGGCTGAGACTACAATTTCCAGCAGGCTGGAAATTTAGTCTCTTCCAATCCATTTTTTCTTAATCTTTTGTTGATTTTTTTGTCGCTTTCATGTAATAATGCCTTGGGTTCAATCCTTAGTGATCTCACTTATTTTACATTCATTTCATTGCGTTTTGACCCATTTTGTTTGCCCGAAATCAACCTACCAAATGCTGGAAATTTGTTCACTATTTTCAATATCTTTTTATCATCATTCATACGTGAATTCTTAAGGCATTTCATGGATAATTTTGTGCATTTTTAAGTGTAATATGTTTATGATTATATTCATCCCAAGAATTAACATTTCATCAAGCAACATTACAAAACATTTACACCTCATGATTTACACAAACATTCGCAGATAAAATTCAACCATAAAAATATTTTCACGTACTTTCGGTTGACATAACTTAACATGCTTACAATTCCAAACACATAATAAAGAACACATTATCACGAAAATCAAACATCAAACATAAACTACCTGAAAATATACAAACAACATGATCTCTAACGTATTTCACATTGAGATCAAAGGAAACTAGGAACAAGGATTTCGACAAGAACGGGAACAACCCTAGTTTTCGAGTAGATTAATCTGAGCCTTAATGGTCTATTGGGAAAGGGACCAAGAGTAATTAAACCAATAACTTATTTTTACATTAAAACCTTGAAGTTTCTTCCAAACACTCCACTCAAGACCACGTCTAAGCCTCCTTAATACTAACTTCACTCGAATGACAACCTCCTTTATCCTAGTGCACGATTAATGCTTGTTTTCTTGTGAGTTCTTCAAGTGTGAATAACTTAGTTTATTTTTCTGATTTAGTATCTTATTTTGTCAGAGAAATTTCGTGGGAAAGAGGTAGAGATATTGAGCGTGTGAATGGAGACATAAACGTGAGAGAGAGTAGGAGTTATATTAGGCTTAGGAGTCTAGTTTAGGACTTAGTCAAATAAGGTTTATTTAATTATTAAAAATCTGATTTTTATTTTATTTTAAATCATCTTATGAATAATAATTAATAATTAATTATATTAATTCAATAAATTAAATAAAAATCACATTAATTCATCGCTTCCACCTAGGTTCGAACCCGGGTGAAGCAAGACTTCACTTCAAGAACTCAATATCGGCTCTCTCTCAAAAATTGACCCTACAACTTATTAATTAAATAATTAATTACATATTTAGTATAATGAAGATATTACCCTTAGCCTAGAAAAAGACCATTTTACCCCTAGACCCTCCAAACCTAAGATTACCTCTTTTTAAGTCCGGTAAAGACTCCTTCGAGTAAATCTTCGTATTCGAGAGCCCTATATTGTTGGAACCAACATTTCCTAGATCAAATAACTCTCTAAGTTAGTTGGCTTGGATGTAGAAAGGGTTCTGAAGTTTGGTTCTACGCGCACTAATCCGTGTGAACTCTGGTCTAATCATAGACATTCTTGACACATTAAGTATCACTTAGTATATCCTTTTTTAGGGTTGTTGAAGTTCTTTCCTTTTCATTTGAGTACTAAAAATTATATGGCCTATACGTTGCTCTATTACATTGATGTATGGTATAGTCCCAAATTTTTATACTCTTCTTAGATTGTTATCAAATGAGACATCCATTTGGGATTATGTTATATCTTATATATCTATGTGCCATAAAAGTAGAAGACTATGTAATCTTCCTATACGAAGGGTCTATGTATACTCGATATGAATATTATATTGTATGTACAGGTCTATGTAAACCTCAATGCAGAAGTAATGGAAAAGTGTTTAAAATTTCTGTATTTTTTTTCCTATGAATGTAATGATGTAAACTAAGAGGCTACTCTTAGTCTTCAAAGATAAAAATGACGCCCATTACGTCTAGTGAGTGCTTCCTTGATGTTACAAACTAGGTATCAGAACATGAGGTTGAATATCTTTGAGTCAATGTCTCTTTCAACCACATATATGTAGATTCTTACTCAAAATTGTGAAGCTCGCCACACTTATGGATAAGAACCTATGTGATGCTTAGGAAACTCTCACTTTCTTTGAAGTTCAATATCGTGTCTCAAGAGAATTACTATATGTTCTTTTAGCATCTAATCCTTTTATTTTTATTATAGGTAATGAATACTCGAAGGAACGCGACACAAAGTCCCTCCTCTCAAAGAAGATGCTAATGATAACCAAGCCCCGGTCAATCCTTCTTCTTTGACGGATGGTGACATAAGGGCTGCCCTTCTCCACATTGCCCAAGCTGTTACATCTCAAGCCTAAGCCATCACTACTTTCAATCAAGCCATGACGGACCAACCTAATAGAGAGGTTGTACCCCGAGCAAACAAACATATTGGTACCCTGGCCTCGCATTTGAGGGACATCACTAGGACGAATCCCCCTACTTTCTATGGGTCCTAGGTTGTGGAAGACCCCCCAAGAGTTCATTGATGAAACCTACAAGATCCTCTATGTTATGAGGCTGACTACTAGTGGGAAGGATGAGTTAGCCACTTGTCAAGTCAAGGATGTGGCCCAATCTTTGTACGTCCAATGGAGAGACAATAGGCCTTTAATGGGTGGACCGGTGACATGGGAGGTTTTCAAGAAAGCTGTTGTTGATAGATTCTTTCCTAGGGAGAAGAGCAAAGCCAAAGTGGTGAAGTTTATCAACCCTCTTAAAGGAGGTATGAGTCTACTTGAATACTCCTTGAAATTTACTAAAATGTAAAAGTATTCTCCTTCTTTGGTTTCCGATCCTAGAGATGAAATGAACCGCTTTGTGATTGGAGTGTCGGATGACATGCATGAAGAATGTCAATCGGCTATACTACATGAACATATGAACATTTCTCGTGTCATGGTTCATTCTCAACAAGTAGAGGATGCAAGGTCTAAAAGGCAGAGTAGAGATGCCAAGAGGGCATGGTCTTTTGATTGTGGTTCTTTAAAGGTAGGCTTGATATCAAAGACAAGCCTAGGTTAAAGAAGAGGTCTTATGATAAAGTTCCTACAAAATTTCCCAAGGCTAATGATAATAGGGTGGCTAATACTCGAATCCTAAAAAGGGAAGAGATACTAATTCACCATACAAGAAGCTTATTTGAGCAAATTGTGGAAAAGGTCATCGTGATGAATTCTTAGTTTGAACGGGCAACTGTTTTAGTTCTAGTAAAAGTTGGCACAAAGTTAAAGATTTACCAAATTTAAAGAGGGAATACAAGGGTAGTGGTCAAGCTCAAGAAAGTGGTTCTAATGATGTTCTGAAGAAGAATCGCTTTTATGCTCTTTTCTACTAGTGAGAAAGATACTTCTCCTGACGTGGTGATCGGTATGTTAAAAGTCTATTGATGTATATGCTTTACTTGATCCCAGTGCTACCTTGTCATTTATTATCCCCTAGTATCAAAAAAGTTAGACATTTTTCCCGATATCTTGAATTAACTTTTTATGGTGTCTACCCCGGAGTGAGCCGATTGTTACAAAAAGAGTGTATAGAAATTATCCTATAATTTTGCCCAATAGAGTCACTCATGTTGAACTAGTATAACTTGATATGCTTGATTTTTATATCATATTGGGTATGGATTGGTTTTATGCTTGCTTTGCTTCCATAGATTGTTGAACAAGAGTGGTAAAGTTTAATTTTCCAAATAAGATTGTTTTAGAGTGGAAGAGGAGAAATTCTATTCCTAGAGGTCGTTTCATTTCTTGTTTGAAAGCTTGTAGGATGATCTCTAACGGGATTTTATACCATATACTAAGATTCCAACATTAAGACTCTGAAATTTCTCTCATTGAGTCATTCCCCGTAGTGAGGGAATTGCCAAAGGTCTTTCGTAATGATCTTCTCGGTATTCCTCCCTAACGGGAAATTAATTTTTGTATCGCCTCGTTACAGAATAGAGATCAGATTTTAGTTTCTCCTTATTACATGGCTCGGGGTAAATTTAAATAGTTGAAGGATCAACTCAAAAATTTACTAGAGAAAGGCTTCATTAGACCTAGTATTTCTCCATGGGGTGCTCCAGTTTTGTTTGTGAAGAAGAAGGAAGGGTAACTTAGAATGTGCATTGATTATCACAAACTCAATAAAAGTCACTATTAAGAACACATATCCTCCCCTGCGGATTGACGACTTGTTTGATCAACTCCAAGGGGCAAGCTACTTTTCTAATATGGACTTGAGATCGGGGTATCACCAACTTAGTGTGAGAGGTGAGGATATACTAAAAATGACATTTTGTACAAGATATTGTATGTATTAGTTCTTAGTTATGTCCTTTGGTCTCACTAATGGCTCTCTAGAATTTATGGATCTTATGGTTTTTCGAAGTTACCTAAGTTTATTTGTCATTGTCTTCAATGATGACATCATGGTATATTTTAAAAGTGTGGGTGAAGATATTGACCATTTGAGGGTGGTGTTACAAGCTCTTAAGAAACAACAATTATTTGCCAAGTATAGAAAATGTGATTTTGCTAAGGTTGGTGGTGTTTCTTGGTCGGGTGTAGCGGGTTATTATCGCAGGTTTGTGAATGGTTTTACATCCATTGCATTTCCCTTGACTACTTTGACCCAAAAGAGTAATAAATTTGAGTGGTTAGAGGCATGTGAAAGAAGCTTCAAAATCTTGAAAGATAGGCTTACGTTCGCTTTGGTTTTGACTTTACCAGAGGGTACAAAGGGGTTCGTTGAGTATTGTGATGCATCTCGAGTGGTTTCAGGGTTTTTTCTTATGCAACTTAGGAAGGTAATAGCCTATTCATCTAGACAACTTAAGGTGCATGAGAGGAACTATCCAACTCATGATCTTGAGTTAGCGACCGTGGTATTTTCCTTGGATATATGGAGACATTACTTGTATGGTATTTATATTTATGTGTATATAAACCATAAGAGTCTCCAATATGTGTTTAGTCAAAAGGAGTTGAATATCCGACAGGGAAGGTGGTTGGGATTATAGAAAAATCATGACATGAGTGTTCTCTATCGTCTCGACAAGGACAATATGGTTGCGGATGCTCTAAGTCGTATGACCATGGGTAGTGTGTCGCATGTAGAGGAACCAAAGAAAGAGCTAGGAAAGATGTTCATAGGTTTGCTAGCTTCGGTGTTATGTTGGAAGATTATACAAATGGGTGTTATATGGTCTATCATAACTCCGAGTCATCATTGGTGGTTGAGGTGATGTCAAAAATACACCTTGATCAACTATTGATAGAATTAAAGGAATTGGTTCTTTGCAAGATTAATGAGTCATTCTCCTTAGGGGAGGATAGTGTCTAGAGATATCAAGGAAGGTTGTGTGTTCCAAATGTAAATGGTTTGAGGAACCAGATTCTCAAGGAAGCTCATGGGTCCCATTACTCCATTCATACGGCTTCGACAAATATGTACCATGACCTTAGGGAAGTCTTTTGGTGGGAAGGTTGAAGAAGGACATAGTGAAATTTGTAGCAAAATGTATAAATTGCCAACATGTGAGAGCCGAACACCAAAACCCGGATGGTTTACTTCATGAAATCCAAGTTCCTACTCTGAATTGGGGAGACAACAAAATTTATTTTCTGCTAGGTTTACCTCGGACACAAAAACATCATGACTCTTTATGGGTGGGGTTGGATAGGTTGACAAAATCTACTCATATTATTCCCATCAAGTCTACTTACTCGGCGGAGGATTATCCAAGGATATTGATAGATGAGATTGTGTGTCACCATGGTATTCAGTTATCCATTATATTGTATAAGGGTGCACAATTCACATCTAGGTTTTGGAGGTCAATCCAAGAAAGGTTGGGTACAAAGGTAATGTTAAACAACACTTTTCATCTCTAAAAGAATGGTCGAGCGGAGTGTACTATTCAAACCCTTGAGCGTATGATTAGAGCTTGCATAATTGATTTCAAGGGAAATTGGGATAAACATTTGGCTTTGGTGTAGTTTGTTTACAATAATAGGTACCATTAATCTATATCTATGGATCCTTATAAAGACTTGTATGGTAGGAGATGTAGATCTCCAATTTGATGGTTTAAAGTGGGCGAGTCTTTACTTTTGCGTCCCGATTTTATTTCTAAGACTTTGGAGAAGGTTAGTATCATAAGAAATTGCTTGAAATGTCCTACTGCCCACAAAGTCTTATGAGGATCATAGGAGAATGAATTTAGAGTTTGAACAAGGTGATAAGGTGTATTCAAAAATTTTGCCTATGAATGGGGTTGTTATATTTGACAAGAAAGGATAGTTGAGTCCTCGTTATGTGGGTCGCTATGAAATTTTGCAACTGATTGGCAAGGTGGCATATGACTTAAAGTTGCCTAGTGAATTGGCTTCGGTTTATCCGGTGTTCCATGTTTCTATGCTTAAGAAGTGTATCAGTGATCTAAAGTATATTCTTCCTATTGAGAGTCCTGGTGTGAATGATAACCTCTCTTATGAGGAGGTCCTAGTATAATACCTTGATCGACAAGTGAAGAGGTTGAGGAACAAAGAGGTGGCTTCTATAAAAGTGTTATGGAGAAACCACCTAGTTGAGGGGGCCACATGGAGGCCGAGGAAGGCATGAAGTCGCGTTATGCTTATCTCTTTCCTAATGAAGGTTTATTTTTCTTATAATAAAAAAAATTAATAAATTCGAAGTTGCTATGATTTTTGGTGAAGTTTTGAAAAATGTGCATTTTTTTGAGGTTAATACAGTGAAATTTAATTGAATTCTACATATTCACTTGAAAATTACAATTTCTTCTTGTTTTGAGTTATGTTTTGCATTTTATATGGTGATTCTTTAATAAATGATATGGAGCATGTTAGTAAGTTGAACTTTGGCATAAATGACTCATATATGGTATGTTGAGCTCATATTGATATTGTAAGAAGGAAATTCCTCATAATGTGAATTTTGAGCATTATCTGTAGTAATCGATGTTTTTGAATTTATATGTGTAAATTTTATGATTTATGTTGTAAAAAATGTTTTCATGTATTTGTGATTGGTTGGGCTTCTATTCTTGAGTCTATTCCTTCCTTTCAAAAGATTTTAGTGTCATTCGAGGACTAATGTTCCTAAGAGGGGGGATAATGTAACACTTTCAAATGTCTAAGACGTGCTTTAGATCCTAACATATGTATAAAAAGGTTTAGAGACTGTTTTAATGTCTATTTTAATTTATATAATTCATTTAGGAATTTTAAAAATCAAAACATCAAGGAATGCTTATGACGTCCGCAAACTAGTTCAATTAGGTGCTAGTGTGCCTTAGCCTATTTGAATAAGTTTAGTGGTCGAAAAATGAGTAAAATTGGTTTAAGGGTGTCTAACATGTGTTAGAGTTAGTTCATAGTCAAAACATCTGGGTACGACCCCCCAAGGACCAACTGAGTTTCCTTGAGGAGGACCCTTGTGATTTGGCAAGAAGCAGCCAAAAGGTAGTGTGTGAAAATGAGTGCAATCAATAACCATTTTCCAATCGACGGGGCATCCATTTCCTCCCTCGATGGAAAATCAGAATATTTCGCCAAATCCTATTTTGATAATTGTCTGAACTCAACAACGTACCAACAGGATGGTTAGTCCCTTGGCCGTCGTTTGACAAACGTTGCGTTGATTGGGGAGTCATCTGTGAGTAAATTGTTTCACTGAAAGTTTATGAATTGGGAATTTCATTAATTAAATGGTTATTTAATTAATTATGTGTTAATGGTTTCTAATTAAGTTAGTGAACAACCTATGTAAAGACCCCAAACTAATTAGATTAACTTGTCCTCGTAATTCAGAAACCCAAACTCTCTTCATTTTCTCTCAAATGTTGAAGAAAACCATACATGACAAGGTATAGGTGGGTTCTAGGTCTTAAATCACCAATGTTTATCTATCAATCATAATCAAACAATACGTTTTAGGATTCTTTTCACCTTTGGGACTTCTTTCCCCAAAGAGTTCCATCAAATTGATTTCAAAAATATGAAATTCAAGTGGGTCTTTTCCAATCTCGAAATTGATCTTTTGAATCGATTTTTATGGTTTATATAAATTTCATTGAGTATATTACAATGAATTATTACTATATTTCACTACTTATTGATGGATTGGTCTATGTTTTAGAACATGATCTATTCCGCTTAACCCTAGATTGTGATCTTGATATGAATGGTGTAATGTTGGTTCAATTGAATTGGTTATTGGTCGAATTACTACTAGATGATGTTATTGTATCAATTATGAATAGATTATGATGAATTATAATACTATCATGCTATTTCCTGAGTAATTGATCTAGATTATGATTTTGACCTAAGTCTCTTATCTTAAGGTATGAACTAGTGATCGATGGTAATGTAGTGATTCAATTGGCTTTGTTCTCATGTTGGTTATTGATGTGTAATTATATAACACCCTTATTGGGTTGAATTAATTTTTTGATGGTGGATTATGAATGATGCTTGGTAAGTCTTTTGATCTCAACTTATTACATTAATTTTGGTTAAATGTTATTAAGTGATGAAGTTGCATTGCAGTATACCTTTGAATAAGGACTGCTAGGATTGGTATGCTATTGAATTGAAATGTTTTTACTACGGTTTGTGAGGTGTTGTATAAGATATAAATGTTATATGAATGGTGATAACTTATCAATATGCATTATCATAATGTGATTATGTATATGTTCTTACCTCACTTATATGAATTTTAATGAATGTTACTTTATTCATGCAATTGTTATTGAGCTATGATAATGATTTTACAAGGTATAGACCCAATGACTTACATTAACAAATGTTATTTATAAGTACATTAAATACATTTCAATAAGGGACTTAGCTTAGCACCGAGTGAACTTGATAAGGAGAGTTGTTGACATTCCATAGAGGATGGTTAAACCTATAGTTCGACAAAAAGTGTTGACTCCCCAATAAAGGATACTCATCCTATGGTTTCCCATGAGATGAGGCTCCAATTGATAAGTACAATTTAGAGGGTTCATACCTATCTCTTAGTTCTTTAACTATATTTCCCCCTTTGGAATACTAGCTACTGGATCAACTTAGAAAACTACGTTTATGTTTGGTTTTACTTTGGCAGGTAGACCACCTTCCATCAGTGTAATATTTTACAAAACAACATTCCGCACTTAGATCTTGTGGTCCATGTCGGTTAAGGCAAGTGTTCCCAGAAATAAAAGGATTTAATGAAATGCAAACAAACTAGATTAACTTAAGAGGTTTGTCTTATCTTTGGTAGAGGTATGAGACTCTACTTATGCCTTGCACTAGTTTGAATTAAAGGGAGCTTTAGAAGGTTGTTCTTATATATGAATATTCATAAAATTGTATATGTTATGTATATGATGATCTTGCACATTGATTTTACTAAATGATGATTTGTTTTACTTATGAACATTTGTCGGTCTCTATTTCGAAAGTATGATGATATGTACTCTTAATGATATGCTATGTGAAGTTGGACATTGATTATGAGTCTTGTTAAGTTTACTTTGTTGAGTAAGGTTATGGGACATTACTTGGTCCTTGCACTTGTTGACTTTTTGAGGGTTCAGGATAATTGTCTTATTTTTGTTATGTTGTAATGAACTCGCATTCCTGCTTCTGGCTATTATAACTTAATGATAGAGTTCCCTTGACTATGTGTTCAATTATGTGATATGCATGTTGACTAGACTTAGTATTGTTGGTTTTGTGATGTACATGCTTTTGACTTATTGAATATGTATTGTTGATTGGTATGGTCTTCTTGAATGTGCATCGGGTTTTGTAAATGTAAATTAGCATGTTTTAAGCAATTGTACCTTTTTTAGCATGATTTTATGATATGTGTGCATATGGTCTCATACTTAGTACAAGTGGTGTAGTAACCCCTTTTTCTTCCTTTTCGCCAACATTTTATGTTTCGGTCGTTGAAAGGCTTTTAGACGACTTTGAAGGAAGTCATGAAATTCTTATTCATCAATGTTGGGTAGGTCTTCACTTTTTGAGGGCAATGATATTATCAACCTTATGAAGGTGTTCTAGTTTTAAGGCTTCTTTTTTCTTTCGTTGTTATTTGAGTACTAAACAGTATACAGACTATATGTCGCTATATTACATTGATGTATGGGCTAGGCCTAAATTGTTATACTTTTGTTAAATAGTTATGAGATGAGACATCCATATGATACTATGTTATATTTTATATATCAATTTACCATAAAAGTAGAAGATCATGTGTAATCTTTCTATACAAAGGGTCTATATATACTCGATATGAGTACTATGTGTATGTAGAGGTCTATATAAAGCGCACTGTAGAAGTAATGCAAAATTGTTTAAAATTTCCGCATTCTGAACTACGAGTATATTGATGTATCCTAAGAGGATAGTCTTAATCCACAAAGAGGATGACGACGCCAGTTTTGTCTAGAGGGTGCCTCCACGATGTGACACATATTTAGAGAGTTAGGCGAATTTAATAGAGTACTTTTTCCCACTCATTACCCTTTGAAGAAGATGCATGAATTCAACCATCTTCTTCTCCCACCACTCTAAAGGAAAGAACCTATAAATAAAAGCCTCTTTGAAAACTTCCCAATCTACCGGACCATCACTTAAAGGTCTCTAACCCCTCCATTGCTCAAACAACACTTGAGACACATCTTTGAGTTTGTAAAAAGCTAGCTCCGCTCTCTCTTTAAAGGTCACACCGATAGCATCAACCACCTTTACTAACTCATTTGTGAAGCTTTTTGGATCTTCATCCACCTTAGTTCCATTAAAATTAAGAGGGTTCATCCTCATGATATCCCGAATTCTAGAAGGGGGAGTACTCGCTTTAGGTTGAGGTCTATCCCTTTGGTTAAATTGGGCAACCAAATGATCAGTGATGACTTGAGCTTGAGCCGTCATGAGTTGGGTTAAATTCATTAGGGAAGCCCTCAACTTTGCATTAGTCATATCCCCTTCAACAAAGAGAGCTTGGACAGCTTGAGGCATAGGAGAAATTTGAGGTCCTGGGTGTCCTTGAGGTTCTTGAGGGGGAACAATCACATTCATATTCTCTAGGCCACCTATAGAAACTTGGTCAACACGGGGAGGGATCTTTTCATTAGCTACACCTTCCTTCTTCCTCCAAGTGGTTACTTTCCTCGTATTCAAGTCCTATGAACATATAGAGAAGAGGTTGAGAAAAGTCATCTCCAAGAGCTCAAATCTAAGTCACAATGTTAGAACAATTAAGAATGTGAAAATTATATCATCTTATAGTCTCTCATCCATGGATGTATCGTGACTAACACGAATGAACAAGACTACACTAGACATGGCTTTTGAGACATAGACCCTAAACTATTTTCCATATAGTTATGCTCTGATATCAAGTTTGTAACGACTCAAAAGTACCCCCTAGAATAAGGGAGCACCCATAGGTCGGAACAATTTAGCACTTGACCTTTCAGAGGTCTTGTACAAGCGTTAGCTATCATACATTACATAAGATATCAAAGTAGTGCAAAATTAAGAGTTTTTAAGAATAAATTAATAAAGAAAACATCTTTCATAAAAGGGAAGGATGGATATCATCTTCACAATCCAACTTAAGACACGACACAAATATCTTAGGGACACGACCCTCTACATTAAATGAAAATACATAATAAGTCTTAAAGAAAAAAACTAAGAAATAGAATTATGTCCTCAAATATAAGAGGACATACTTAGTATTGACAGGATAAATGCTCAAGCATTTCCTTCTAAACTTCTTCCTTGCCTCTAACCTATACGTATAAAGTATAGAAAAGTAGTATGAAGTATGGCATCTGCAAAGATATGCGAAAAGGGACACTTTAGTAAAAAAAGCTTTCTTGTCAAATGAGTAAACCCTTCAAGAATATAGAATTAAAAAACTGTAAGAATCATCATTTAACACATAATAAAAGAGTTCCATAATTGTAGCACAAGGAGTGACTTTACAGTGAACTCCAAAAACCATAGAGTGAAACACATTGAAACAATGACATGTTACAGTAAACAATTCTTTCCGAGAAATATGAACTTCTTTTCTTTGAAGTTTCCCTAAGCAAGTTATTCTAATACTCCGTAAGGTTAGACAAGAAGGGACCGCCGAGACACCCCCTTCAAGACACACAAAAGAGATCCTTAAGACCTCCAACCGTAGGCTTGCCTCGTCCAGGAAACAAGTCCACACTCTTGGTTAGAAATTTGAAAGACATTCATAATTTAAGGACTAAATGTAAGTACCCTTCTCCAAAAAGACTTTTAAGTTACAATAAGTGCAATTAGAGAGTAGCATCCCATACTACTACTCCCACTTAGTGATCCTTGAGGATTCCCTTTGATTAAGCACTCTAAATTAGTCATTCAAAACTTATTACATAAAAAGGAACTTTAACTTGCTGCATTAACATTAGAAATTAATTAATCTAACTTTATTTACAAAAGATGAAAGAACACACCAAGACTCTTCTTTCGGAAAGTCTATTTAGTACAATGGATAGATAGCGTCCCATACAACCAACCACCCTAAGTAGTGTCTTATTTTATGGGACTTAGTTCAATATTATTTTTTTGGGTTGTAGCTTTAACTAACACAGACCATGAGAGCTAGATATAGAATTCTGATCCTGCGCTTATCGGATGAGGGTTCCCCACTTGCATAGGGTAGGGTCTTTCTCTAGCCTTTTACATGGCTTTTCCAATATCTACACCGATGCGGGAGTATAGTTAAGGGATCATGATATTGCTACTAAGTAACTCACTCTCTACTCGAGAGGAGTACTCATCTCAATAGCTTCATTGGGTACAACATCTCTACTCACAAAGTGCACCCACCCCATTTTCAAATCCTCTCGGTGCTAAGGATAACTCCCCCATAGAGTCTTAAATATTCATTATTAAAGGTCAAGGATAATTTTTTTACACTCTATCTCAACTCACAATGGGTATCCATCCTATAACCTATATTAGAAAGCTCTTGGGAGGTAGTGCGGTTGCTGCTAAACACTTCATCTCAACTAACAATGAGTGTTCACCCCAAAACTCCTTTTTTCATTCACATTCTTTAACTTAATTTATTCATTCATTTAATGTGTGAGTGTGTTTACATGTGAGCACACCTTTCACATAATAATCACATTCACTAACATTGAATTCTTGATATGCTTACACCTTCATTCATCATTTATTACACACTAGCATGCTCAATATGTACACATACTTCCTTAAGGCATAATATAAGCAAGACATACAATTCAAGATTCATAATGCATATTAACATGAACCTCATCATTATCACTTCATTTCACACATTATGCCTTAAAATCTATACTCAAAATACATAAAAAAAATATAACCAAATACAACAAGTAAATGCCGCCACTAAGAAGGTGGACCATACAACTCAAGAGCATTTAATAATAAGAGTTATACAACAGAACCAACTCACCATTTAAACATGATTTCGCGACCTATAGAAAATTCTCTAATATTTTATCATAATATGGCCCTTGTGCAGCAGCTAAACTATAATAACAACATAAGAAAACCAAAATTCATACCCTACAAAAACATATTCATTTAACCCATTTCTTAAGATAAAAGATTAAAATATGCATAAGTGTGAGTTCATTAGGGTTTTGACATTAAAATATTCAATTAGTACTAGAAACAAAATATTTGAATCATTTATAAACTTTTACATGAATACCCATGATTAGAATCAAAACTAGGAGAAGATAGAGTTTGAAAACCCTTTTTGAAATCTTTTAGAAATGACTCCTCGAATGGAAGAGAAATAAAGAATGACTATCATACCTCAAAGAATAAGAAAACCATTGATTTTTTGTGAAAAAACGTTCCCAACCAGCCCTCCTAGGTCTTTCTGGAGTCTTAGCTGTAATGGTGACTTGGGAGATTTTTTCTTTAGAGAAAGAGAGTTTGAATATTTGAAATAAGGGGTATTTTCTAGGCCTAGTACCTAAAACAAACTTAATATACTTTAAAAGAACTAAAAGTAGCGTCCTAGGGTCATTAAATACTTGGGGTGAATTTACAAAACACTTGAAGCCAACACACTTAAAACATGACAACTTTTCTAGGACCCATCAATGGACCCAAGCAATGGGGCATCGACTGAACGACAGTCCGTGCTAAATTGGAGTCGTTTAGGTCTGAAGCTTCTTCTGAAGTTTTGACTTCCCACCCCAATTCTTGACCTACACCCCTAGAAAATGGATCGTCATCTTTGCTATAGCCAGTAGGCTGCTAGGCGTTGATTGAGCACTGATTTGGAAGCTTGGGTGTTAAGTCTTCGGTCCTCTTCTAGGATCCATCGTGGGTTCTAGATAGAGTCATACACTGACATTAAACCTTTATATATAGTCATCCATCTCTTACGAACATCCCACGTCAATTTCGAGTAAAACGAAGACGTAAAGTTCACTAAAACACATGAAGATACCATTGCATTTTCTAAGGCAGACCTTCGAACGTCATTGATGTTGTTGGACGTCTGACCTCCAAACATCACCAAATTTAACAAAATGCGTAAGAATATCATTGTAAACAATTTTAACACAATATAAACTCATAAAATACCCATGAAGCTCTATTTAACCTTAATTTGTTTTAGTATATTACATCTTGAATCTATCAAAAAAGATGTTGTTGATGATCCTGAATACATGTGTCTTCCTCATCAAACGATGAAAGCCATATAACTCTGAACATGGAATGTACGAGCATGTAAGGTGAATTCTACAGCGTAAGATAAGTTTAAAACTCGAATAAAAAGGAAACATACTTACTCTTTTTGAACTCACTCAACTAAACTCATCATAAAAATAAGATTCTCAACTCATGGATTAGTTACTGGACATCAAAGATATGATACTCGGCTCAATGAAGCACAAAACAACTCAAGATACTCAACTCAAAATACTCAGTTCTTGATACCTAGCTCACTCATTTCAATATAAAAGAAGCTTAAAACAAGTGTAATATAATGAAATTCTTTTTAAAAACATGATGTCAACTTTTTGTATGTAGAAAGGAAACAACATAAATCATAAATGCATATGAAAATACAATTAACAGATATATATAAGAATACAATAACTTCTATTGGAGTTTCTCTAACCGACAACAATCTTAAGAGTTATAGTGATGATGAAACTCTACTCAACCCACGTTGCCCGACAATCATAACCTTTCTAGGGAATAGGACCTTAATTGCCTAATAGATACACTGGTAAACTATGAAAAGGATTCATCTAAAAAGTATGACCCTTTTCTACCCATGATGGATACATAATTTTCATGAAGACTTGAGTTGAACTGAAACACATATTCCCATATTTCTTCTCAATACTATCTAAAATATATTGGCTATTATAGTTTAAAACTTACTTATCCTATGGTTTGATATTAGTTCTCAATACTTAGCTTTAAAATCACTCTTGGAAATCATAGCTGTTACTTCTGTCTCAAACGAGCCAGAAGTGTTTTTACTTGTTTAAATGGTTAAAACATTTGTAACTTTTAGAGATTACTTTGTCCCCTTATAAATTTTGAGAATGAACTAAACTCTTTACTCTTACATAACTTGTAACTTGAGCTTTAAAACAAACTTTGAATGATTTGTTAAAGACTCTTGAAAACCTTTAAGAACTTTACATTAAGTTGCTCTCAACTTCTAGAATTGACTCTTAACTTTCCTTCAATTGAAGTATGGACTCAAGGATCATGATCTCATATTTATGGATGATATTATTATTTTAAACATGAAAGATTCATGCAGAATTATATCGTAGACAACTTAATCCTTCCTTTTCAAGATTCTTTCCGCTTGTTCGTCTTTTACAAACAAAAATTTATACATGGGAATAAATAAAGAAACACTAAATTCTCAAAATTCTAAAAAACTATGAAGCCTAGTTCAAACTCATTACCCTAAGTAGCCAATTATGGTTAATTCCACCATAGGATTGTTAAAGAAATCCTTCCCTATCAATATTGACCCATTTAAAAACACTCTAAAGATCAAAAAACTAATGTGGGGAATGAATATCTTACATCTTGCTTTAAGAATGGTGGAAAATGAGTTGGAATAGCACATTATTCGTCTCTTAACCCAAAATGTTGAAACATACAAAATAAGGATGTCTAAGGGTTTTATTTATGATTTAAAAACCAGCAATAACTCTACAGCGATACTCATCCCACCATGGCGGCGTCACTACAATGAAACTTATCCTGCTGCATAAGAATAAAGTGAACTAGTGAGCTCCGCCTCGATAAATACTGAAATCCTTCCGTTTCATCTCCTCTTCGCCCGCTACAGTAGAACCCATCCCGCTGAAGCGGCAAGAAACTACCTACAACATCACGAAGCGAGCTACTGAGCTCCTAAGGTATTTTCAGTTCCCCCTTTCACAACATACTCTTAGGCCACAACACTTAGAAAAATCCTTAGCACCAAAGTCAATTATAAAATCTAAATTTGATGTCGTAAAGTCATATACATTCCGTAACGACTTATCATAAAATAAAATCCACATTTACTCCAAGTAATTGCTACAATATTTCCCTACCCTTTTATAACTCTAATCTAACCAAATTTTGATAAGGTTGGGAAAATGCTTTAACTACGAAAATATTATTCCGGCGTCCATTTCTCCATTGAAATTTCCATAATGACAAAGCCCAATTGTTACAATAGATACCTATTTACCCATCACTCGTAGCCGAGTGATAAACTAAGGAAAGGTACGCTAGAAATTGAACAAGATAGTACCTGATTAGAGAAACAATTGCGGATACTTATCTTGTGTATCCTTATCGGTCTTCCATTTAACTTCCTCACCTGTACGATATTTCCATTGGACATTACAGAACTTAATCTCTTTGGTCCTCAAATTCCGAACATCAAGAGCAAGAATAACAATTGATTCTTCCTCATACAAAATTTCCTTATCGAGCACTATTGTATATCACTTAATGATATAGTCACAATTATTGTGATATCTTTTCAACATAGATACATGAAATATAGGATGTACCGCGGAAAGTATTTTAGTTAGCACCTATCTATATGCCATAGGCCGTATAAAGAATCTAAAAGAAACAAATATAGCGAGGACTCAACTTACCCCTCTTACAAAATCTTATCACCCCCTTTATGGGTGATATCTTGAGAAAGACATTCTCGTCCATCTAGAATTCCATGTCTCTAAACTTGTAATTGACATAGTTCTTTTTTCTACTATGCGCGGCTAGAAGGTAAGCTTGAATGATTCTTCACTTATCTTACTCATCCTTCCCTAAGTCAACCACCAAAAGTTTTTACGTCTCTCGATTTAAACAAACGTATGGGCTATCTACATCCTCTTCCATAAATCACATCAAATGGTACTATATAAATGTTGAGAAATACCGATTTTTATAGGAGAACTCACATAGAGGTAGGGACTTATCAGACTACCCTGCATAGTAAATTACACAAGCTCTCAGCATATTCTCTAACTCTTGTATAGTCCTTTGTGATTTTCCACCAATTCAGGGATTGAAGGGGGTACTAAAAGTTAGTTGCCTGCCTAATACATCATGCATCTTCCTAAAGAACTCACAAGTGAAAAGGGTACCATGATCTGAGATGATGGAAACGAGCACACCATGAAACTTCACTATCTCTTTTAAATAAATCTTAAACAATTGTTCAAAATTGTAATCCACCCTTACCGGAACAAATTGAGCTGATTAAGTCAGTCTTTCAACCACAACCTAAATAGAATAAGATTTCCCCAAAGTCTTAGGAACTCCAACTACAAAATCCATGGCTGTCCTTTCCCACTTCAATTCCAGAATTGGCATATGTTGAAGCAACTTTGTAGGTCTTTGATGTTTATAATTAACTTGTTGAAAATTCTGATACTTCACCAAAAACTTCTCAATGTCTTGTATCATACCCGACAAACAATAAAGTTGTTCCAGATCTCTATACAACTTTGTCGAACCCAAATTAATGAAATAGCGAGTGCGATGAGTCTCCGCAAACATCCTTGGGATCAGTTCATCATGTCATGGAATATATATTGTACCCTTAGAATTGAGCACACCATCCACATCTAGAGTTGTTCCTTGAGACTAACCTATTGAAATTTGTGGTCTAAGCTCATCTTAAACTCCATCTTCAAATTGTTTGGCGTTGATTTCCTCTATGAACATGGCAGCCCACCTCTTTCAGAAATGCCCAACTCCACGACTTTATACTCTAAGGTCTAAATTTCCTTGACAAAGATTCGTTTGGTTCAATTCACGTGAGCTAAACTACCAATACTTATCGCTTTTCAACTCAAAGCATCTGCCACAACATTTATCTTAACCAGATAGTATTGAATAGTCAAATAGTAATCCTTTAGCAACTTCAAGTCCTTCAGGGAAATAGAGTTACGAACTATGATGATCACTAAATACCTCACACTTAACTCCATACTAATAATGTCGCTAGATCTTAAGAGCATACACTACTTCTACCAACTCCAAATCATGAGTGTGTTAATTTCTCTCGTGCACCTTTAATTCCTCTCGTGCACCTATGACATTCTTATCCTTCATTAACACAACACCCAATAAAAAATTAAAGGCATCTTAATAGACAATAAAGTCCTTACTCTCAATTGGTAATGCCTGAAAGGGCACGATTGTCAGAAGGATTTTAAGCTTGTGGAAACTCTCCTTGCATCTAAGTCTATATAAACTGTATCTCATTTTTGGTCAAATTAGTGAAGTGTGAATCAATTGAAGGACTTTTTTTTACAAAATTAAAGTAGTCACTAGAAAGTCTCACAAAACTCCTAACCTCCGTCATTGAACTAGGTCGGACCCAATTCTCAACCACTTAATCCTTTTTGTGATATAACCTTACCCCTTCTTTTGACAAAAATTTCCCCAAAAATGCAACCTACTTCGTCCCAAATGTACACTTGAAAAATTTTTCTTATAACTTTTCCTTTCAATGAATATCAAAAACAGTACTAAGATGGTTAGCATGCTCTTCTTCACTTTTCTAATAAACCAAATGTCATCAATAAAGACTATCATATAAAAGTCAAGAAAGGGATTGAATACTCCATTCATCAAGATCATGAAAGATGCAGCCACATTAGTCAACCCGAACAACATAACAAAAAATTCATACTGTCCATCACGATTCCTAAGTGTCATCTAGGATATATGTTCAGGCCTAGTTTTGAGTTGATTGTACCAACATCTTAAATAAATCTTAGAGAAAAGCTACGTACATTGTAAATGGTCGAAATGATCATCTATTTGAAGCACAAGGTACCTATTTTGAATAGTGAACTCATTCAGTTGTCAATAATCTATGCACGTCCTCGTGCTATCATCCTTCTTCTTAACAAATAAATCTGGAGCACCCCATGGGGAAGAAGTCGGAAAAAGAAAAACTTTATCAAAAATCTCTTTGATTTGAGGCTTAATATATCTAAACTCTATTGGAACAACGCGATATGAAGGGATAGAAATGAGGCTCGTACTGGGTAGAAACACATATATGATCGTCAAGAATATCCCATAAAATCTCAAAATAAGAGGCAAATCTTACACAAATAAAATTTTTTAAAAACCCGGATGTAATAGTACATTAGGTATTCGCTCATTGAAAAAAAATACTACCTCTGATAACTACATTAGATTCCTTTGCCACATTCTTAGGGAAAAGGCATAAAATTTAGCCATATCATCGATACAAGCTACCTCTTTGTCTGGATGTGCGCTACCTCGAACTGTGATTCTATTTCCTCTACCACCACGGCCTCTCTGATTTCCTCCTTTTCATACTTGTGTACATCCCCTACCATTATTACCATTTCATGTGGGTACAACTGCTCGAGAAGGTTGCTATGTGGACTCAAATGGACACAGTTGTTGGAAGTTCCTCATCATGTCTCCAGGTTCCCCACAACTAAATAAACTGAAGCCTCCATATGTTTTGCTTCCCTCAATGTGCATAACAGTCTGATAAGCTGGAAAATTATTAGAAAGAGTCCTCGAAAAGTTACTAGTAGAGGCAGGAACGACGGACTTAATTTTCTTGGACACGAGGATAGGTTGACTGTATCCTCTGTCATAGAAGCCCTAAAAATTTCATGAACTCTTGACGCTCTTATGCAGTGCCCTATATTGATCATCTTACTTCACATGTACACCTTCTATCATAATCGGTCACTTCGTTGTCGCTCATTCTTGCAGAAGTCATGTGAACAGATTACACTTGAAGTTCTAAATAAAAAAACTTTAATAAACAACCAAATCCTCTCATTTTCAATGGTAACCAATTGTGTAGCATATCAAGATAATTTATGGGACTTTGCTTCATCAAAAACCACATACATAGTACCATATTCTAATACCATAATCTAATCCTTATTGGAATATCTGAAAGTCATTAGAACATACTTCTCTAAGAACAAGGCATTTAATTAGGTTTAAGTAAGTGGAGGTAATTTAGAGGCTCTACATTCCATATAAGCTCTCCACCATTTCTTTTTCTCACCTTAAAGTTGGAAAGACATGATCTCAACCCCATGTTGGTGAACAGTACACAATTTATGCAACCTCTCATAACAATCCAATATAAACTCATAAGCATCCTCTGTCTCTGAACCATGAAATACCGAGGTCTTCAGCTGCAAAAAGTTGGTCAACATATCATGCTCATTACTGGTCTTTAAAGAACCCAACAAATGGGGAAGAAAGAATAATTACCTACCTCTCAAATAAGTTAGGGAACAGGGTTAGCAACAGGGGGATTCTCGCGGAATTTAGTTGGTGGAACTTTCCCCGGAACAACAAACCTTTTCAAAAATGATATGATCTTTTGATCTAACACTGGATAAATGGGAGTGAATCCTATAGCTTAAGCCTGCACTCATTCCCTCTTTTTGACCTCCTCATTATTTTCAAACTCAACTTCCTCTTCTGTGTCTTTAATATGTACCAGAGGTTTTGCATTCAGCAAAAAATAGTCATTTCAAACCTCATTCACAATAGGCGCCACTTTCCCCTGGCCTCTACCCCCCATCACTTTCTCTACCTCTGCTTAACCGTAACCTCGGCCTGGGGGGTCCTTTACTGAAGCATTAGTAGGAACTACAGGGCTAATAGTTTTATACTTAGTAATAGTAGAGTAAAATAAGTTTGATACTAATGCAAATCATCAGATACCAATTGGGACCAAGTCATATCAGAAAAATGCCAAAAGAAAATGGAGATTTCCTAGAGACCTATAGCCTGTTGAAGAAAACTAAAGGTGTCCCCGTACCGTTCCACGACACTCTACTAGACTCATTTAGATATATCGATATCAATGAGCCTAGGTTATGAATACAAACTTAGTCACCACCCGAAACATTGTGATTATAACCTGCACTATAACTCGGTGGGAAAACCACTATTAGCAACCAACCAAAGCAATAAATCTAAAAACTAAGGCATTTAAGTTACAAAATCAAGTAAATAACAAAAGAAAATGTTAATTAATTATCATTTAACTAATTAACAATGCAAAAGATTAATCTAGAATCCGAAAGTCAATGTACCAAAAAAGTATAAACGAGAACCAAATCTATCAAGTATTTCTAGTGAACTATCTAATAACAAAAACAACGTCTAGGTTAGGAAATTCTTGACATACACTAATGAGAATTCTATGGAAGTGTGAATGATGTGGCTCACCGTTGAACTCGAAGCGATTACCAATCTTCTAAGTGAGGTCTGTTAACAATCGCGTGAAGATGCCCTTTACTCAACAAAAATAAGAGCAAGTGAACAATGAGTACACAAGAATCATATACTGCTAGAATTACGGGGTTGTCCAACTAGTATAACATAAACAAACAATTAAAAGATTATAAAACATGCATAACTGCCAACATATTCAATTTTATCATAACCAAAAACCTTACAATGCACATGCTTAATTACATAGTTGGTCCATTCTAGGAACCTAAAGTTAAGGTGTTAGCATGTCGAAATGTGGCAATCCAATACCGATTTTATGCCAAAATGTGGAAATCTTAGTTACTATGCTAGAATGTGGCAATTGGAAAACAATTAGTGTTCCAGAACGTGGAAGCCGATCCCAATCAAACATTACAATAACACAACAGGATCACATATTAAATTCATGTTTCCATAGTACCGATATTCATATATCTCTTTCAACATCAATGATCAATATTGCAACATGCGTACATATACAAGTATCACAACAAAGAAAAGCAAGTATATATCAAATAATACTAGAATCACAACCATCACATACCTCGAAACAAGCTTGAAACCCCTGCCAACTTGATCCTTTCCTCTCTGGATTCGTCCCGCTTGTTCGTGGTATAAAAAACAATGATTTATACATGGAAATAATTAAATAAACACTAAATTCATGGAATACTAACAAACTTTGAACCAATATCAAACCCATGACAAAAACTAGTCAATTAAGAGTTAATTCCACCATTGGATTCATCAAGACATCATATGCGATCAGTATTGATCAATTTTATAACATTCTACGAATCAAAACCTAATTTTGGGAGTGGAAATATTCCCTTTAGCTTCAGCAATGTTGGAAAATAAGTTGGAATAGCAAATGGGTCGTCGATTTAACTCAAATAGTGAAAAAAATACAAATTAATGTTGTCTAAGGGCTTTTTTTACGATTTAGAAACCCGTCGTCCCTCTACAGAGGAACCCATCCCGCTATAATGACATGGCTGCATCGGTAAAAATTTCAATGCAGTGCCACAAAGTAAAATAATGAGCACCGCCTAAAACAAATACGAAAGACCTTTAATTCCATCTCCGCCTTGCCATCTATATTGGCAGCAATCCCGGTGTAGTGGAGTCGCTGTAGCGGCAACAATCCTACTTGATCAGCACAAAGCTAGGCAATGAGCTTCTAAGAGATTTTTAATTTCTCCCTTTCACAACATACTTTTACCCAATTACGCTAAGGAAGAGCTTATATCCAAAGTCAATTCCCACTAATCTAGTTAAAAAAATTCTATGTCGTAAAGTCATATGAATTCCTTAACAAGTTGTTTATCGTTTCATGAAATCAAATCCACACATGTTCCACCTGATTGCTAGAAGATTTTGCTACACTTTATGACTCTTAATTCCTCCAAATATTAACAAGGTTGGGAAAATGGTACTAATATGAAAAATTATTTTCAACCCAATTTTTTTTAAATTGGCATTTTTATAACTAGGAAACCCAATTGATGCAATACATATAAATTTACCCATTACTCACCCCCGAGTTATCAACTAAGGAAAGGTAGGGTACAAATGATCAAAGTTGTACATGATTCGATGAACAATTGTGTATACTTGTCTAGAAAATCCTTCTCTGTCTATTTAGTAGCTTCCTCAATAGGATAAGCTTCCATTGAAATTTCACGGACTTAATCTCTTTTGTCGTGAAATTTTGTACAACACGATTAGGAATAAAAATCGGACCCTTCTAGTATTGGAGGTACTTATCTAGAACTATTAAGTCCCAATTAATTATATAATTACCATCACCATTATATCACTTAAACATAGACCAATGAAATACGAGATGTACCTAAGAATAATTAAGAGCTAACGCAAATCTGTACGCCACCAGCTCTACTAGTTTAAAAATCTGAAAAGGACCAATATAGAGAGGACTCAACTTACCCCTTTTATCGAATCTCATCAACCCTTTCATGGGTGAACCTAGAGAAGAAAATTTCCCCTTGTCTTGAATAACATGTCTCTTAACTTGTGATCCGTATTCTTCTTTCATCTAGTCTTCGTGACTTAAAGTTTAGCTTGAATAACCCCCACCTAATCTTGAAGGTCCTTCACTAAGTAAACCCCCAAAGGTTTTACGTCTTTGGATTCAAACCAAACAATGCACGATCTATATCCTCTCCCATATAATGCCTCAATTGGTGCCATATAAACGCTCAATTGGTAACTATTATTATTAGAGAACTCATATAGGGGTAGAACCTTATCCCAATGCCATCAAAAGTAAATTACACAAGCCTCAACTTGTCCTCTATAACTTCTATAGTCCTTTTTGACTGTCCATCCGTTTGGAGATGGAAGGATGTAATAAACGTGAGGCTTTTGCCTAATTCATCAAGCAACTTCCTCTGAAACATGGAAGTGAAAAGCGTACCATGATCTTAGATGATGGAAAGGGGAAGACCATGCAACATCACTATCTCTTTACATAAATCATACGAATATGTTTCTAATGGTATTCCACCCTTATCGGAATAAAGTGGGATGATTTACTTTGCCTATTAACCACAACCTAAACAAAATCAAATTTCTCCACAATCATAGGAAGGCCAATCACAGAATCCATGGCTATCCTTTCCTACTTCTGTTTAAGAATTGACCTGTTTTTGAGCAACCCTACAGGTCTTTGATGTGCATAATTCATTTGGTAATAATTGTGATACTTAGTCACAAACTTCTAAATGTCTTATCCCATACCGATTACCAATAAACTCATTTCAAATATATATTCATCTTGTTTACACCTGGATGAATAGAATAGAGTAAACCATGGGCCTTCGCCCACAACCTTGGGATGTATTCATAAACTCTTGGAACACATATTCTACCCTTATTATTGAGCACAAAATCTTCATCTAGAGTTGTTCATTTGAGACTTACCTATTGATTTCTTTTTTTGTAAGCTCATCTAAATCTCACTCTTCAAATTGCTTGGCCTTTATTTCCTCTACGAATTTAAATTTTGTTTCAATACTAGGTAAAAATTAACCGCTTTCCAAAATGCCAAACTACCCACACTTATCACATTTTGATTTGAAGAGTCAGCTATAACAATTGACTTACATTGATTACATTGATTAGTCACATAATAATACTTTAGTTATTCCATACAACTTTGATCTATCAACTTCAAGTCCTTTTGGGGAAATACATGCTGAAAACTATGATGATCAGTAAATACCTCACATTTAACTGCATATAAATAATGTTGCAAGATCTTAAGATAAAATACTACCACTGCCAACTCAAAATCATTAGTGTGATAATTTCCCTCGTGTACCTTTAATTGATGTGAGTCATAAGCTATGGAATTTTTATCCTTCTTCAACACCAGGCATTCCAATTGACAATAAAGTCCTTACCCTCATTTTGTAATGATAGAATGGGCGGGGTGGGCAAAAGGGTCTTAAGCTTTTGGAAGGTCTCCCCACATTTTTAGTCCATTCAAGCAGTACCTCTTTTTTTGTCAGATTAGTCAAGTGAGTAGCAAAAAAAAATCTTATCAAAATGACAATAGTAACTAATAAGTCCCACAAAACTTCTAACCTCTTCCACCAAACTAGGTATGACCCAATTCTTAACCGCTTCAAACTTTTTGGGATCTATCCTTGCTCCTTTTGACATCAAATGCCCCAAAAATATGACAGACATCAACAAAAATTAACACTTGGGAAATTTTGCGTATAACTTTTGGTTTCCAAGAATATCAAGTAAAGTACGAAGATTGTTAGCATGCACTTTTTTAACTTTTCAAATACACAAAAATTTAATCGACAGAGACTACCACATAATAGTGTACAAAGGTTTTGAATACTCAATTCATCAAGCTCATGAAATTTGCAGGAACATTAGTAAACCCAAATGACATAACCAAAAATTCATGGTGTCCACGATGAGTCCTAAATGTCGTCATGGTTATATATTAAGGCCTAATCTTGAGTTGATGATTGACGAATCTTTAATCAATCCTAGAGAAAACTGATGCACCTTTTAATTTCTCAAAAATATAATATATCCTAGGCAAGGGTTACCTATTTAAAATAATAACCTTATTTGATTGCCAAAAATCTATGCACACCCTCATGCTACAAACTTTTTTTATAAAAAAATAAAACCGGAGAACCCCACGGGGAAACACTAGGACAAATAAATTCTTTATCAAGAAGTTCTTTGATTTTAGTCTTTAGCTCTCTAAACTCCGCTGGAGCCATGCGATGTGGATTGATTGAAATAGGGCACATACAAGGCTCTAAGTAGATACAAAAATCTATATCTCCATCTCGAGGCATGCCATGCAAATCATTTGGAAAAACTTCATTAAATTTCGACACCACAAGAATAGACTTGATGGATGGAGCTTCAATATCCACCTCCCCAATATTATCTATGTAAGGTAAACAACCTTGCACTACTTATTTACTAGCCTGGATAGAGGATATATTCTTAACTTCATGAGGCTTGTACACCCCTTTCCACTATAATTTTTCCCTTCTCAAAATATATAGGGTAATAGAATTAGCAGTATAATTAGGAACAATATAATGAGGGGACAACTCAGTCATGCCTAAGATTATGTCGAAATCAGCCATATCCAAAACAACCAAATTATCCCAAATCTGAAATGCTATATACAAAATAGGGAAAAACAGTAAACATAGGGGACTATGACTCAATCACGAAATAGGGTGCTATATAATAAATAGGGCAAGACGGTAAATATAGGGGACTATGAATCAATCGCCAACTAGGGTAGAATTATGTATAGGATTAAAAAAAATATGACAGAACTTCTAAAAATAAAAGAGAAATGTGACAAACACATAAGAATAGGTTGAACATGGATCAAATAATATATTAGCTAGTTTTTCATAGACAAATATAGTACCTCTATCCTTGCAGCGGACATGTCTGCCTCATTTTTGTCTGAATATGCAAAATATTGAGCTCTATCATTGACACAAGCTACATCCCTACCTAGTTGCGTGTTACCTTTACCTGTGTTACCATTTCATTAATCTCTACGATCTCTATTATTTCCTCCATGTCCTACTTGTGGACGTCTTCTACCATAAATACTTTTTTCTACAGGTAGGATTTCCCAACAAGGTCGTTCTATCACGAACAATATTCACAAATCGTGATGGCACCTATGTTCCCTATGAATAGGTAGGCCAACCCAGCATATTATATCAAACTTAACTAACTAGTGAGTCAAAAGGTAAACATTTAGCAAAAATATCCAACACTAACTTCCTTATAAGTACGAAATAGGGAAAACTAAAAGTACCACCTAAGAATTGGTGTCATTATTACAAGAGCTTGTAAAACATGTTGCAAGTCTGAAATAAAAATGGAAAATCCAGCATAAAGGATATCCTAATTGAACACTAAAATAACAGAATAAGTAAAACATGGAGGGAGGTATAGGCCACAAAAAATTCATGCAGCGCACCACAATTCCAAGACACTCCAAGCTTGGACTCCAAATGCTTCATAAGATGTGCTGGTACTCGTAATCGAATATATACCACAAAGAGTGCAACAAGTATAGTTTGAGGACAAAACCATGTTTACCCAGTATATTACATTGACCAACAAGGATGAAGTAGTGTTATGAGCTTATATAAGAAAAATCAAATCTTTAATTATACAAAGCTATATTACACTTTCCAGTCAAGTTTCATCAAATAGAGGTAATCAAATATCAAGAATATACAATTTCATGTGATGAAATATAATACTACACCATGAAATAATATGCATGTAAATACCCATGTAACCCCCTAAGCCTACAACCTGGACATGGCCGACACCCAAAGACCATAGTTAGTCTTGAGCAAACACTTGACCTGTCTTTCTGAACATAGCAGAAGACTTAACTTAACTCAAATATGAAATAAGAACATTTATAAAAGAAATACTTAAAACATATTTGTCTTGCAAAAATAAAACTTGAATTCTCATAGCAAAACATATGAAATTCAAGGAAGACACTCAAATTGACTATCTGTCTGGCTATAAAGCCTCTACAATACTACGATAAATGTTGTGACATACCCCAGAACATCCTATAAATGAAAAATTTATAAATCAAAACAAAAGTGTCCTCGATAATGCAAAGAGAGTCAACACTGACACCGAATGATCAACTAGATCAACAAAGCGCTGGGTGCTCATCCTGTTTACCTGCGTCTACATCATAAGACGATGTAGGCCAGCTAGAACACATTCATTGAATGTACGAGAATGCGACTTATAAACCTAAACAACAGTTTAAATATTGAGATGATTAAGACGATCTTACCTTGGCTGTACTCAACTCATGAAATACCAACTCATCATAAAGTAGTAAGGACACGTGCAATGAATATATTTAAAATCATGGAAAAGAAGATTAAAGATCTATGTTCTTTATAGATAGTGCAATAAAAAACTCAAGCTTGCTTATAATGAAGTGATACGGTTTCTGTGGGAGATTATCTAACCGACAACCATCATCATGATCCTAAGCGATGGTACATCGTCTTACCTCAAGTTGCAAAAGGACCACTCTTTACCTTTCCATTAGTATAGAACTTGAACCACTCGTGGATCCACTCGTTTATGATAAAAAGCACTAAGAAATTATCTAAAAAGTATGATCATTTCTATATCCATGTTCGCTACATGGTTTATGGTGATGTGAGTTTTTATTAACTCGCGTAACCATATGGTTTCTCAATACTACTCCCAAAATACATAGATCATGTGTTTTTAAAACAACTATTTCTTTGGTTTGAGGTAATTTCTCAGACATTATTTTAAATCTCTCTTGGAAATAGTAGTTCCCTTTTTCCTAAGACTAGCCATAAACTTTGTGGAAGTCTAACTTCCTTTTTTTTAAATGTGAAAACATTTCTAACTCTTAGGGAATGATTAGATCCCATATAACTTTTGAGAAATGAACTGAACTCTTTACTTTTTTCTCAACATGAGACTTAACTCCTATAGAATTCTTAGTTTCCTTATAACTTTTGAGATTTAAACTCAACTAGTTATTCTTTGGTCAACATGTAGCTTTAGCCTTAAAACAGATTTGAAATTTTTGTTTAAGACTATTGAAAACTTTAAGAACTTACTTTGACTTACTTTTAAACTGTTAGACTTGACTCTTAACTTCTTTGACTTTGATCTTAACTTCCCTTGAATTTTCTTATGGATTCAAGGATCATGATCTCATCTTTATGGATGATTTCATGATGTTTAGATATACCTTACAGTGTTGGAATTAATTAAGAAATATAGGTACATAATTATGAACTACTAGGAGAAGATGGGGGAAATATAGGGTCTCTAGGTAGACTTGGCACTCTAAGCGGCGCATGGCGCAAGTGCCTGAGGGACAAACATTGTTCTACTAGGATCAATGAGAAGTCTATCTTTAGTAAACTTTACCTTGTTCACAGACTCCCTCAACTAAATTATACTTGTAACACCCTAAAACGAACTTGGTGAAACTGGACACTTACATGAGTGTCATAATTTGATAAGGTCTTAAAATTTCTAATTATAGTGTTCAGGGACCGTGTGTTGAGTTTGGTGGTTAAACATCCAAGAACGTCCAAGAGGTTTGAAAGTTTTTCCTTGAGAAATGCGTGTGTGTTCTAGTGTAAGCATGTTATAAGTGGTGGTTTGAGTTCAAATTTATTGGATAGGTTCCTAACATATAGAAGTGTGTATTTAGGTTGGAAACGTTTGGCACAACTCCCCAAGGACTACCCTAAGGGTCCTTGAGATTGATCTAACCTTTGTCTCAAATTTGCCCAAGGTAGTTTCCATCTAAGACTGGGCAAACGACTCCCCGCCTTACAAGGAATGGTACCTCAATAGGGGACGATTCTAAAAATATAGGCATTTTAGATAACGCCCCCAAATAGGAGTCTCTTGCAAAAATGACGACTTGCCAATACTGCTCGTCGTCTAGTCTAGAGTTCGTTCATTGCTTCATCGTTTGACACCTGCAATTTTCTGCTGGTATCTCGACCAAGCTAGGGGCAAGATAGGATATTCACCTACAATTCTAAAAATATATTATGCTGTTACTTAATGTGTTTTGGGTATTTAAAGTGACTCATAGAATTCTAGAACCAAAATTTGAGCTTATTTTTCAAATCAAAACCCCAAATTGAATTCTTTAGAACTCCATTGAAGCTTGAAGCAAGGTTAAGGCTAGGAGCTTGATTTTTCCATCAAATATTCATCAATTTCGTGGCATATCATTAATAAAGGTATGGTGTTTCGTCCTTGAACATTCTATGTCAGAGAGCCAAACATCAAAAGCTTTTCTATGACTTCTCAAAACATGAAATCTTATATTTTGACTTCACGCCATGGGTCGTGCAGAAAATGATTTGTAGTAATAGTTTATGTTATAAGTTATGTTATTTCAATGATTTTAGATCAAAATTCCTATGAAACCGTGCAAGTAAGGAAATCCTAATTTTAGATATAATATAGAAGGTTTGATTATGATACTATTGTATTGATTTCTTCTGTAGATTACTTTTGGCTTTTTATTTATGTAAAGATTACATTATAATTTTATATAATTTGCCTTAATATGATCATGTTAATATTGTATTGTATTGGTTCGTTGATTTTGTTTGATATTGGATTGGAATTATGTGTATGACTATTGGCATGAGCCTTAGATGAAGTAAATTTGTTTGAGAAGGCTTTGGAATGTTGATATTGGTGAAGAAAGGATTGTAAGATGAGATAATCATCCCATTTGGTTTATAATTGCTATTAAATTTTGATGACTAGTATGGTCCACATATTATGTATTATAATTGTGATGAACTTAGCCTTGTCGGATTTACTTTGTGAATTGTGAATATTATTATGTTATATATATATATATATGTTATCATTGTAAATGCCAATACTGGTTATGTGTATGAGTGAAATTAAAGCATGATTTCTCCTAATTTACTATGTGAGACTTGTGATGGGCTATGTTGATATTTCTATCGGAAAGTATAGGGTGCCTTCTAGTAGAGTTATGTGTCCGTATGTTCTACTTGAATGCAATTATACATGTTTAAATTTGATGATGTGTATGTCTTGTTTTGATAGACTTATGTCCCTCTACTTGATGCATGAAAAATGTGATTGTGAATTACTAGACTTAGTAGGTTTAAGAACCTTTGTCATGTATATGTACGAATTAACGTTTAATAGAAGTCTAGGATCAAAAGACCTAATGTGGTGCCCTTCTAAGGATTACTAATATAGGACATCAAACATGTAAAGAGGGTCAATAACATGGAACCTTCAATATAGAAATAAGGTTATTATATCCTTCATGTTGATAGTGGTAATAGTATCCTTCTTTATTTGAATGATGGACATAGGGTTAGGTTGGCTGGAACGACATGAAACCATGTTTAAGAAAGTCATTGAGCTATCCTTATTGATCATTATGTACAAGCACTAGAGAACCCATCATTGTTAGGTGCATTATGGTTAGGTAATGACTAAGAAATGATACCTTCTCATATGCTCGTTTGCGATTGAACTTACTATTTCAGAATAGGGATAGCACCGACTGAATATGCTTTTGGTTAGTAACTCTACTTCAGAAGGGGACTAGATTTCAAAGAAGCCCTTGACAACCCTTAACCATCTTCCAACATGGGATGTGTCCTAGTTGTACCCTTAGCAATTAGAACACCCTTCATCGGAGTAGGGTAGACTCCAGATTCCATGCCTACCTAGTACGACCTTTGTTAGTTAATGCTTATTCGGGATGATTAAAGTATATAATATGTTCTACAATGTGTAGCTAGTGCAATGGGACGTTGTATATACATTGCACGAGTAGGATTTGAATGTGATAGTTTGTCGTTCCCATAGATCTTTGAAGACCATTACGTGAAGTATTCTAAATGTGAGTGTCTATTAAGTTTAATAGTCACAATTGATTGACTTAAGCTAATGCACGTGAATAAAAAGGTAATTATCTAGAGTATCTTTAAGGATTGCTTACTTGAAGAGGGTGTTTGGGCGATCTGTACATGTTTTACGTAGCTGACTCTCAGAGTAATTCTAGGTACAAAGTATAATGATGAAAGGGGAATAATATTAGTTTTTGAAGGCTTGAGGATCATTTAGGTGTGTTTGAAGGGGTTGTATGGGAGGCCACTTCATATCTTACTTAAGTGAATATTTGATGGACCTTTGGTAGTAGGGTATATGAATATATGGGTTGAAGTGAAGTTTTTGAAATATTATGAATAACTTGGAATATGTTCTTTATGTATGTATCTTTACCAATAAGTTATTCCGATACTTGTTTGAAGTTTTCCCCAAAAGTGCATGAATGAATATTATAACTCAAATGTCCTTTTAGGATTGTTTTAATTGCATGCCATCATACTTAGTGCATTCAAACGTACTAATTCTATATATTGACTTATCTTATCTCTAAATGTGTAGATGGCATTTTAATGGATTCATTTGAAGTCAGGCTCGAAATTAGCATCCATTCAAGCATGTTATGGTATGTTGTCAATTGATTCGAGGACATAGTCAAGTTTAGCATTCCTTGTTATAAGACATTGAATTTGACTTTGATATTTACTAGTTTTGTTGATTTATGAGATGTGACCCAAGATATTATATTGTCTAAGATGGTTACAAGGAAACATAGCAGTTGTATGTCTATAAAAGAGATTTTTAAGTATTATTTGATTCTGATGAAAATTTTCAATTCTGCACTACCTTTATGACATATATGCAATGAATGATTTCTACTGGCTTGTGCAACATCTCTTAGAGGTCAAGTAAGCCGTGTCCCGAATTGAAGGATGCCGTATTTGGTAGGGTGATACATTGGAGTTTTGACAGTACCCCATTGTGTAACTTTCAAATGCATTAAACCAACAATGTCAATAAGGCACACCGGTAACATGTCCTCAAGAACCTAAATAGTCCGTTTATATTGACCATCGGTCTAGAGGTGTAAGGTTGTACAAAGATCCATCCGAGTGCCCAAATATTTTTAAATAGACTGCCATAAATGAAATGTAAATAGTGTACCACAATATGAAATAATAGAAATAGGAACCCCATGCAAACAAGCTATCTCATGGATATAGATCCTGGCTAACTTCATTCAATTATAAGTAGTCTCAACTGTTACAAAGTATGCAGACTTAGTCAGTCCATCCACGATGATCCATGTAGAATAAAACATACACAAGGTACGTGGAAACCCAACCATAAAGTCCGTAGTAATACGCTCCAACTTCCATTCAGGTATGGATATCCTCTGAGTCACACCTCCAGTCCTTTGGTGTTCCAACTTCACATGGTGACAATTTAAACATTGAGATACAAAATATGCTATATCCCTTTTAACAGGACACCATTAATAATGTTGTTTCAAGTCACAATACATCTTAGTAGTCCTCGGATGAATAAAGTAACTCGAACTGTGGACCTCCTCCATGATAAATCTTGCCAAATCACCTCTCTGAGGAACACATATAAAACATTTAATCCTCAAAACTCCTTAACTATGAAGAATTACATCCTTGGCTTCTCTTTTCCACACCTCGTGTCTAATCTTAAATAAATCACCATCATCAATCTATTGAGTCTGAATTTGCTCCAACAAGGATGACCTAGCCACCATTTAAGTAAATACCTTATTACGTTATGAAATATGAAGTCTCACAAAGCAATTTGTAAAGGATTAGACATCCCTATCTAAAGGACGCTCGCCAACCTACAACATTTTTTGACAACCCTTACTTACCAACTTCCAACTGAATGGATCCGCTACAACGTTTTCCTTGCCTTGATTATAAATAATAGTCATGCCGCTGCCTCAATTTGAGATCACTCTGATTGAATATATACTGGAGACTAGGATGATCCCTCAACACCTTATAATGCACACCATAAGTATAATGCCTTCAAATTTTCAATGCAAACATAACAGTATCCAACTCTAATCATAAATCAGATAGTTCTTTTCATGAACCTTTAAAATCCTCGAAGCATATGCTATCACCTTTCCCTTCTGCATCATTATACAACCAAGAACAATCCGAGAAGCATCAAAATATACAACAAAACCATCTCTCTCCATGGGTAGGTTTTAAATCGGAGCACTAGTAAATAATGTCTTGAGCTTTTGGAAACTAACCTCACACTCCTCAGACCATTGGAAAGTACTCCTTTCTGAGACAGGCCCCAGACATATTCTTAAGTACTTGAATGGTACAGAGCATGTATGATAGAGTAAAGCTTAAATAACACATAACTGAACAAGAACAAAAGCAAACATAAAATATTGAACATGATATACTTAATGTTGAGGTAACTGTATGCAATGACTAAATTTATAATAGATGAGACTGAATACTAACTGATCTGTAAAAATGGTCAATGCAAAAGAGTTTGACTGAACTGTAGGAGATACTAATACCTGATAATAAAACCACATGAGCTAAATGTTGAGTCCGATGCATACACCTTATCGAGAGGACCCAATATACCCTGCTGGAGGTATCAAGGCATGCTGGCGTGGTCATTTAACTAATCACTATAGAGGGGACTTATAACCTAATTGGCTAATAGTTCTTAGACTATTTGGGTATGCTGAACCATAGTCCAACTCTGTATTATGCTACTCCCTATGAATAATGTGATTAACATATTATGACTAAGTTCAAGTAAATACTAGATAGCTCAAAACTTAACATGCAAACTGATAATGCAAAAATTAAAGTAATAAAGATGCATTAATAATTGAGGCATTTATATGTGAAGTAACTGAATTATCTGACCTGTCATGTGCAATTCAAAAAACTAAAGAAAAACATGGCTAGGTTTCAAAAAATCATGCAATAAAAAAATAACATGGTAATATGATTTGAACATATAACTAACTTATTCATTGTAATCTGCTGATTTTCTAGATACCCTAGGTCTAATCATGATATGGGAATCATGAATTTAATTGAAAACTAGGGATCCAATGGGTGAAGGAACACACTAGTGAAATCCCACATACTTGGTTGTAACCACCCTAAAACTGGATAAGATAAAAAATTAGACCACTGTTCACATGGACTGATGCGTGTAGGACCAGACCTCATAACCCTTTCTACAGCCAGCCAACAAACTTGGGGAGTTATTTGGGTCCAACCATGTAGGGTTCTCGAATACAAAGATTTACTCGTACGAGTCTTTACCAGTCTTAATAAGGGAAAAATCATAGGTTTGGAGGGTCTAGGGGTAAAATGGTCTTTTTCCAAGCTAAGGGTAGTATCGTAATTACCCTTATATATAATTAATTATTTAATTAATAAGGTGTAGGGGTATTTTTTGGAGAGAGGTCCGACGTTGGGTTCTTGAAGTGAAGGCTTGCTCCACCCGGTTTCGAATCTAGTTGAAAGCAATGAATTAAAGTGATTTTTTTATATAAGCTATTGAATTAATGTAATTAATTAATAATTATTATTCATTATCTGATTTAAAATAAAATAAAAATCAGTTTTTATTAAATAAAAAAAACCCTTAATAACTAAGTCCTAAAACTAGACTCATAAGCCTCATACAACTCCCACTGTCTCATCTTTATCTCTCCACTCTCACACTCAATCTCTCTAATTCTTTCTCGCGTATTTTTGCGGCCAAATTAAGATACAAAAGTCCAAAAAAAACAAGTTCTACACACTTGAAAAACTCACACGAAATCTTAGAAAACAAACGTTAATCGCACACTAGGCTTAGGGAGGTTGTCATTCGAGTGGAGTTGATATTGAGGAGGCTTAGGCATGTTCTTAGGTGAAGTTTTTGGGCAGAAATTCAAGATTTAAACGTCAAAAATTGATGGGTTCTCTGCTCTAGTTTTCCCTTTCTTACGAGACCCCTCAAGGTTCAGAATATTCATTCCGAAAACTAGGATTGTTCCCCGTTGCATATCCTTGTCACTAGCTCCCATTGAATCATAGGTTTGTTATGTTTTTTGGTAGAAAAATATGGATTAAACATGTTTTGTGATGATTATGTGTTTATCTGTATGTTTCGAGTTATTTGACTTATGTTGATCTTTAAAAAATGTAACTACCTGTGTATGTGTATGTTGTCGTGGCTATTGTTCATGGTTTAGGACTTGAAATTGAATGATAGTTTTTTATATTTCATGTTCACATGTTGATGTAAATGTGATGTTCATATGAGTTAAAATGTGGATGTTTTGAGGGATAATATCTTGTATAAAGGAATACATGAAGACGCACCTAAAGCGTTCTAAATGCACTACGAAATTTCCCTAAGAAGAAAGGTTTAACTTGATGAAAGGATGCTAAAAATTAAAAGATAATTTCCAGATTTTATTGATGAATTTCGGTCAGCAATGTGGGTTCAAAATGTTGAAAAAAATGAATTAAAACAAGTGAAGTAATGGAGGATTGAACATGTGACCTCACCATGTTAAAAACCATGAAAATAAAAAAGTAAAATGAAATGGGTGATGGGGATTCAAACAATGTTATTCGATGGAAAATGTAACTTAAGAGAAAAAAAATAACAAATTAGAAGAGTGGGATTCGATCCCACCACCTCTCAATAATATTTAAGGAAGACTCAAATAAAAATAAAATAAACTGTGAGGCGTAGGAATCGAACCCACGACATCTAGGCAGTGAAGGAGAGTAAAGAAAATTTATGAAAAGAAATATGAGGCTTTAGAATCAATTCCACGACCTATAGAAGGTGATGGAAAGTCAAATGAAATGAAAGAAAGGAGATGTGCGGCATGGGAATCGAACCCACCACCCCCTAGGCCGGTTTAAGGAGAAAATTTAAAAGAAATTAAAGAGGGGTTGTGGGGGTTCGAACCCACAACCTCTCAGCCAAAGGAGAGAAATTTAAAGGCAATGAAAATAAAAAGTAAATGAGTTTCTGGTGGTTCGATCCCACATCCTCTTAGTTCCATTAAGTGAAAAAATGAAGAGAGAATTTAAGGGAAAAATTAAAAGAAGGCATTGAGTCTCGAACTTGGGTCCTTAAGCCGTATGGATCACACCTAAATGAATAAAAAATGTAACTGTTGTTCAAGGGATTTGAAAATCGGGTTCCCTTTCCCAAATTTCGTATTGATACATGAGTCATACGTAAATTAAATATTCAAGAAATGTTGCCTATTTAGATCAAAATTGAGATCTTGGCATAAATACAAGATGAGAAAGTATTTTACCACATAATATTAGAAAGATATGAATAATTTAATTTAACTATGAATGAAGTCTCATTGCTTGTATGTATACAACCATAACTCAAACAAACGTTTAAAAAAATATAAGGGAACCTAAGATGTATGTAATGAAATTATGTAACCCTAGAAGGGTTAAGTAAGAGTGTAAAAAACACTAAATGGTCAAGTGCCTTGACATATTATGCAAAGAATATTATGTAATGAAATGATGAAACCCTAGAAGGGTTAAGTAAGAGTATGAAACACATAAATGTCCAAGTGCATTTGCATATGATGAATTGAACATTCATGTAAAAAGGTTTGAGTAATGATGAAGAACAAATGTGCAAATGTTAATGAATGTGGTGACAACATGATATGAGGCTAATGAAAAAGATGGCAAAAATCTCAAATGAGCCTAGTAAATGTTACAAAAACGTACTCACCTATGAGAGTGTAAAGTTGATGAAGAGACCTGTCTCTATGAACACTTTAATGAATGTATTGAAATTAACACACTTAATACTAATGATGAGATTACAAATTATTTATTGAGGTATGATGTCGTCATACTAGAAGCCAATTTCCATGATGTATGAGTTTAATGTAATGGAACTCTATACTATGAACCGATAGGCTAGATATGAGTGGTGATGCCTTCTTTCGGGAAGGCGGAGGTTAACATAACTCTCATGAGATGAGACTGTCTGGCATGCCGGGTATGGGTCTCTTAATATCTCCTAGTCTTCGAACCTATACTTCCAATATAAAGATCTGGCGGGGTTAAATTACCCATGTATGCTAGCATGTTTTCGTTCATTTTGGCCGGTGATTCCACCTCTTTTCTTTGTGGGGTTTCATGAGATTGGATTTCATAATGCTCACATGATTTATGTCAGTTAAAGGTAAAGTTCCTAATGAATGAATGATTCCAGCCTCAAATTATGCACATAATGAAACAAATTATACCAATGGTGTTAGGATAGGATAATCAAGAGGTGAGTTGGATTCAAATAATGACATTAGGTCATTCTTGTTCATTGCACAACGAACTCGATGAAAGTCTTTAACTAAATCCTAGATATAGCTGGTGCTAACATTGACCCATGAACGAAATGAAATGAAGTACGTATGAGTGAATTAAAAAGAATCTTTTTTTGCTAAATCAGAGTCCCTAGTTGATGTCCGATATGTTGAGCCATCATTTTTGGAAAGTCTTAATGTTAAATCCATGATTCCAAGGTCTAATGCCTTATGAATGAAAAATATGAAGAACGTTATGTGTTATATGAATTATGATATGTGCTATGTGTACGCTGTTGTGTGATGTGTGCAAAATGTGAAGTATGATGATGCATGTTACTCTCATGACATAACTTTCCTAATCCAAATTTGAAAAGCTCATAAACTTTCCTAATCATAATTTTGAAAGCTCACTTACTTTCCTAATCTCAATTTGGCAAGTCCATTAACTTGACCTGCTACAATCATGTTTTTAGGAAAGTGCTATTCTTATTGATGCATGTCCTTGGTGTGTGATTGGATATACCCATGCTTAGTACATGTGTGTACTAACCATATACAACTCTACAATTTTAGGTGCAGGCACAGGTGGACGCTAGAGCTACAGGTTGACACTGAAACTATCTTGAGGTGGAGCATTCATCTGGACTTGGTAGGACCTCATACTTTCGAGGATACTTTCCAATTATATTCTAGATTAGTTATTGGATTGAGCTAGTAGAGTATGTTCAACTAGCGTTTATCTCCTCTTTTGTTCATACATTGTATTGGTGCCATTTTGGCAAATATACATTTAATGATACATTAAACTATTTCTTTAGTTTGATGATCTTTATGTCATATGTATGATTGTGAACAATTATTAATCTATTATAATGTTTAGTATGTATTTTAAGACACAAAAATTTTCAAATTTTTCGCCAAAATTAACCTAGACAAAGTAAGAATGATGTAAATAGGCTTGTATGTGACCTTTGAGAGGTGAACGATGCCGGTGTTGTCTGGGGTCTAGAAGTTTCTCCTGACAAGGTTTGTATCAGAGCGCTAGGTTAAATTCTGAGGATAATAAGTTTACATCAACCACATCGAGTTGTTTCTAAGTTATGCTAGTGAAGTGCACCACTATCCTGGATTAGAGACTTCATGATGTGTAGGAAAATTTCCCTTATTCTAATCTTATTGCTCCTTCTCTAATGTCAGATTTCTTGGTGTTAAGAGCGTATCTAACATCAACTCTTAAAGTTTATAAAATATGAATACAAGGAGTGAAGAAGGTGGAAAGATTGGAGGAACGGCTACTGAGGTAATTCAAGTTTCTCCCTAGGCTCCAGCGGCAAGAATCGAGATGCATGTTAACTCAGCTAGGTTAATAGATGGAGAAGTAAGGACAACTTTGTTACAGATGGCCCAAGCTAGTATTTTATAGGCTTAGGCTATTGGGTTTTATTGATGTGGAGAAGTCTTAGTTGGCATCCTACCAGCTAAAGTATGTAGCTCAATTCTGGTATAAGGTGTGGCAAGATAGCAGATCCTTAGGAGGAATTCCTATTACTTGGGAGATTTTCAAGATGGCCTTTCTAGGGCTGTTCTTTCCTAGATAAATGAAGGATACTACGGTTGAGGAATTCATCAACCTTAAGCAGGGCTCAATGTCAGTCAGGGATTACTCCCTGAGGTTCGTAAGACTTTTTAGCCCAGAAAAGGCCACCTTGTAGAAAGTGTGGCATATTTCTTGGGGAGAATGTATGATGGACTTTAACACTTGTTACAGTTGTGGCAAACTGGGTCACATAATGAAGGATTGTCCGAATAAGAGAAGTCAAGAACAAGGAATGGAGAGAGTTTAACCTAATAGTCAAAGTGAAGAGGATCCAAGGAGGTAAAGATTATTCGCACTCAAGTTTTGGGGTTCAGGGAAGGCACCATTGGTGAAGTCTCGGGTGCGTAGCCTTAATTAGTCTTTCATGTATTTAACTGTGCATGGTGTTTATGAACTAATATTAGGTTAAGATGTTTAAGTCATCATGTTTGTTGCTTATTTGTACGACTTACATGTTTACTTATGTTGTATTCTTTGATGAGACTAGTTCATGAAAGAGTTCCTTATTCCATTAATGTGAAGCTACTGGTAGGTTTAGAGGATATGCACTATTGTGTTAATATGTGAATAAGATATTCACCAACGAGGAGTGTTGAATTACCTATGTATGCATACATTCTATAGATGACTTACTTATTGTTAGTAAAGAGTAGTGTCATTCGGGGACGTATGTTTCTAAGGGGGGGATAATGTAACAACCCTAAAAAAGGATAAGATAAGAAATGCTTAATGTGTCAAGAATGACTATGATTAGACCAAGGTTCACACGGATTTATGCGCTTAGAACAAGACCTCAGAACGCTTTATACAGCCAAGCCAACAAACATGGGGAGTTACCTGAGCTTGTAATGGTTTGGTCCAACAATGTAGGGCTCTCGAATACGAAGATTTACTCGAATGAGTCTTTCCCAGACTTATAAGGGAAAAATCATAGGTTAAGAGGGTCTAGGGGTAAAATGGTCTTTTTCTATGCTAAGGGTAGTATCGTAATTACCCTAATATATAAATTAGTTATTTAGTTAATAAGTTATAGGGGTATTTTTGAGAGAGAGGGCCGAAATTGGGCTCTTGAAGTGAAGTTTTGCTCCACTCGGTTTCCATCCTAGGTGGAAGCAATGAATTTAAGTGATTTTTTTATATTGTCTATTGAATTAATGTAATTAATTAATAATTATTATTCATTATATGATTTAAAATAAAACAAAAATCATATTTTTATTAAATAAAAAAAACCTTACTAACTAAGTCCTAAAACTAGACTCCTAAGCCTCCAACAACTCCTACTCTCTCATGTTTATCTCTCCACTGTCACGCTCAATCTCTCTTATTCTATCTCACGTATTTTCTTTGCAATAATAAGATACAAAAGCTGAAAAATAAACCAAGTCCTTCATTTGTGAAGAACTCACACGAAATCACAAGAAAACAAATGTTAATCTCACACTAGGCAAAGAAAGGTTGTCATTCGAGTGAAAGTTGATATTAAAGAGGCTTAGACGTGTTCTTGGGTGATGTTTTTGTAGTGAAAGTCAAGAATTTAACGTCAAAAATATATAGGTTCACTTCTCTCTTGTTCCCTTTCCGAAGAGACCCCTTAAGGTTGAGATTATTCATTCCGAAAACTAGGATTGTTCCCCGTTGCATGTCCCTGTCACTAGCTCCAATTGAATCATAGGTTGGTTATGTTTGGTGGTAGAAAACTAGGGATGAAAGATGTTTTCTTCATGCTTATATGTTTAAATATATGTTTTGAATTATGTGACTTATGTTGATGTTTCCAAATATGTAACTACGTGTGTATGTGTGTGTTGCCGTAGCTATTGTTCATGGTTTAGGACATGAAATGGCATGATAGTTTTTTATATTTCATGTACACATGTTGATGTAAATGTGATGTTCATATGATTTGAAATGTGGATGATTTGAGGGATAATTTCATGGATAAATGAGTACATGAAGACTCACCTAAAACGTTCTAAATGCACTACGAAATTCCCCTAAGAAAACAGGTGTAACATGATGAAAGGATTCTTAAAAATTAAAAGAAAATTTCCAGCTTCTATTGATGAATTTCGGTCAGAAAAGTGGGTTAAAAATATTGTAAAAAATAAATTAAAACAAGTGAGTTCATGGAGTATTGAACCCGTGACCTCACCTTGTTAAAAACCATGAAAATAAAGAAGTCAAAAGAAATGTGGTGAACAGGATTCGAACCATGGTATTGGATGGAAAATGTAACTTCAAAGAATAAAAAAGAAATGAGAGTAGTGGGATTCAAACCCACCACCTCTCAAAAAGATTTAAAGAAGAGTAAAATAAAAATAAAATAAAATGTGAAGTTTGTGAATCGAACCCACGACCTCTAGGCTATGAACAAAAAGAAAAGAAAATGAAAGAAAAGAAATGTGAGGCATTGGAATCGAACCCACGACCTCTAGGCAGTGATGGAGAGTCAATGAAAATGAAAGAAAAGAGATGTGCGGCGTGGGAATTTAACCCACGACCTCCTAGGCATATACAAGGAGAAAAATAAAATGAAATTAAACAGCAGTTGTGGGGGTTAGAACCCAAAATTCCTCGGCGAAAGGAGAGAAATTAAAATGCAACGAAAATAAAAAGTAAATGAGGTTGTGGAGGTTCGATCCCACATCCTCTTAGTTCAATTAAGCGAAAAAATGAAGAGAGAAATTAAGGAAAAAAAATGAAGGCATTAGGTCTAGAACTTTTGACCCTAAGCCGTATTGATCAAACAAAAATGAATAAAAAAAGTAAGTGTTGTTCAAAAGATTTGAAAACCAGGTTCCCTTGACAAATTTTTTTTATCTATACTTTAAGTCATATGTGAATTAATTGTTCAAGAAAAATGCCTCCTACTAAAATTGAAATTGAGATCTTGGCATACATACAAGATGTATAAGTCTTTTATCACATAATCTTAGAAAGGTATGAATCATTTAAATGAACTATTAATAAAGCCTCATGGCTTGTATCAATAGATCCATAAGTCTAACTTACATTTTAAAAAAATAAGTGAACCTATGATGTATGTAATGAAATGATGTAACCATAGAAGGGTTAAGTAAGAGTGTAAAACACACTAAATGGCCAAGTGCATTGGCATATGATGAAACTATTATTCTGTAATAAAATGATGAAAACTTAGAAGGGTGAAGTAAGAGTAAGAAACAAACAAATGTCCAAGTGCATTTTCATATGATTAATTGAACATTAACGTAAAAAGGTTTGAGTAATTATGCTGAACAAATGTGCAAATGTTAATGAATGTGGTGACAACATGATATGAGGCTAATGTAAAAGATGACAAAAATCTCAATTGATCCTAGTAAATGTTAAAAAAACGTACTCACCTATGAGAGTTTAAAGTTAATGAAGAGACCAGTCTCTATGAACACTTTAATGAATGTATTGAAATTAACACACTTTATAATAATGATGAGATTAGAAATCATCTATTGAGCTATGATGTCCTCATACTAGAAAAATAATTTCCATGATGTATGAGTTTAATGTAATGGAACTCTATACTAAGAATCGATAAGCTAGATATGAGCGGTGATGCCTTCTTTTGAGAAGGGCGGACGTTCACGTAACGCTCATGAGATGAGAATGTCTGACATGCCGGGTATTGGTCTCCTTATTTCTCGTAGTCTTCGAACCTATACTTCTAATATAGGAATTTGGCGGTGTTCAATTTCCCATGTACGCTAGCATGTTTTGGGTCACTTTGGAGAGTGATTCTTCCTCTTTTCATTGAGAGGTTTCATGAAACTTAATTTCATGATGTACCCATGATCTATGTCAGCTAAAGGTAAAGTTCCTAATGAATCAATGAGTCCTCCCTTAAATTACACACATAATAAGACGAATTATACCAATGGTCTTAGGATAGGATAATCAAGAGGTGAGTTAGATTCAAATAATGACATTAGGTCATTCTTGGTCATTGCACAAGGAACCCGATGAAAGTCTTAAACTACTTCATAGGTATAGAAGGTATTTACACTAGCCCATGAATGAAATGAAATGAAGTACGTATGAATGAATGAAGCAGACGTGTTATATGAATTATGATATGTGTTATGTGTACGCTGTTGTGTGTTGTGTGCAAAATGTTAAGTATTATGATGTATGTTACTCTCATAACATAAGTTTCCTAATAAAAATTTGGATAGCTCATAAACTTTCCTAATCAAAATTTGGATAGCTCAGTCACTTTCCTAATCTCAATTTGGTAAGTGCACTGACTTGACCTTCTACAATCATGTTGTTAGAAAAGAGCTATTGTTACTCAAGCATGTCCTTTGGTGTGTGCTTGAATATACACATAATTAGTACAAGTGAGTTCAAACCCTATACAACTATACAATTTTAGGTGCAGACAATGGTGGACGCTAGAGCTACAGGTTAACGCTGAAACTATCCGGACGTGTAGCATTCATCAGGAGTTGGTACACCCTCATGATTTCGAGGATGATTTCCTATTATATTATACCTTAGTTATAGGAATGAGCTAGTGGAGTATTGGTGCAATTTTGGCAAGTATAAATTTAACGCCATATTAAACTATATTTTTCATTTGATGATCTTAATGTTAGATGGTTGATGCTGAACAATTATAAATCTCATAGAATGATTAGTATATATTTTAAGAAATAAAAAGATTCATATTTTCTGCTAAAATTAACCTAGACTAAGTAAGAATGATGTGAGTAGGCTTTTTTGCGACCTCTGAGAGGTCAATGACGACGGTCTCGTCTGGGTTCTAGCTTCCGGGCCTGAAAATGGGGATGAATTCAATGGAGAAATCCTTAGATTTTTGTGCTTGAGCTTATGTAACCTTGTTGCATTCTTAAACTAGGGTTCTTGACCTTTTTCATCTCTCTTGCTTCTAATTTTCTATGTTTATATGAATGATTTTACTTAGGTAAGATTTAGTTATTTTTCTAGGCTCAAACTTACTAAAACCTCATAATTTAGGGTCTAAATAACGTAGCTTAGGTGTTAAATGAAATAGGAAAAGATTAAGAGACCGTTAAATTGATTGTTTTCGGAGTGACCGACGAACCTAGTTCACAAACTATGGTCCTAACTACAGTCCATAGGTCCTAGCCATCGTATGTTGACCAAGATAGACGGACCATGTCCATAGACCGTGGTCCTATCTACGGTCCAGCCTGTTCCTCCATAGTGTGATTATAGAATGGGTTCTGAGGACCAAGATCGATGGAACTGGTCCACGAACCGTAGTCTAATATGTGGCATGTCATGCTCATCACGTGTTTTATGCAGAGAATGGGTTCTAAGGACCATGATCGACGGACATGTTTCACGAGCGGTGGTACTACTACAGTCTATAGGTCTTGGTTGTTGTCTATAGATCAAGATCGATGGATTTGGTCCACGAACATTGGTCCTAACTATGGTTCATAGGTTGCCTACATATATGGAAAATGAACTTCTGGGAAATTTGAATTTTGGTCTATCAAGGGTACGGGTTGTTACAACATACCTGACTAAATATAGTCCATAATAATGGAGGGGATCCAACTGGCCTACTATTAAAATAATCCCTCCACCACTACTTCGAAGAACCAGTCATATGAAATAATGTGTAGTCAAATTAATATAAATGATGTCATAATTTCAATTTTCAAATTCTAGAAACAAAACATGAAGAAATTATAATAAAAAACATTTCAAGCCTCAGATAACACTTTATTTTTTATTTTCCAGACAACAAGATTAGAAATATCAGCATATATAGTAGGTTAAAATAACTTGGATGGATATTCGTGTTTTAGAAAAAAAATATCTCTTACCTCGTTATCAATAACAAGCAATCTATCCATGCAATTTTAATTTTTTTTTTTGGAGTTTTTAATGCTTGTCAACTTGAATTCCATCACCTCTAACATAGTTTTGTGAAGATAATTCCAAATTTGTTTTGGATATGGAAGAAATATAATTATTTTTAAATAGTTTTTGAGACAACAACAAACAAAGTGGATTTCTATGTGGACTTCATAGATTGTCTTTTCTATGTGATTCTTTATTTGCGTAAGAATTGGATTATTTTTTAACGGATTAATTTTTCAATCCTCTTCCTTGACTTCATTTCTAAATATCAACGATCTCAAAGTAATTTTCCGTTATCACAACTCATAATTGGTAATTTTTATTTCTTTAACCATCATAATTTATGGATGAAAAAGAAATTTTCAAATCCATGTCTTCACTCAATGTCCCTTCAAAAAAATAGCGCTAGATCCGACCTATATTTTTTTGAAAGAAAAGAAATACCAAAAAATAACAATAGGAGAAAATTTGAAGGATAAATTATCTCTAAAACATTATATTATTGATTACTAACAAAAGACATTTATTTACAAAATAAAAATCAAACTGAAAAGAAATCAACTCCGAAATACTAGGTGTCTAACTTAATGGAATAATTCCAACAGGAATATCTGTATTTTGTAATGAAATATTTAACTTATATACGAAGTATTCAAAGATCTTTAATCTTGAAAATCACATGTAACGATTTTGACCTTCTACATTATTGTCTTGAATACATATCGAGAAAGCTTAAAGAGTGTTCATATCAACTTTATGATTCTTTTGAGTAAACTCAAGCTGAGCGGCACATCCTAAATCAGGATATATTCGAAAGATTTTGTAGTCCAACAATTTAGTTTATGGAATCACCACATTATCTTAGTCTAGACAAAGAATGAAAACAAGTGATTTTGTAGGAGTCTTATTGTCAACTTCTCACATTTCTATCTATCATTAGACAGGGCCTGCAAAAGGACAAACACTAAACATGTTATAATTATGTTGTAAGTTTATGAACACACGATGTATATCTTATCATGTTTTTCACAAAAAAATTTATTATTTGTTTAACAGAAAAGACATAAAGTAACCATTGAAGTTGTCCCGAATTTTTAAAAAGACACTTTAAATTAGTAACTGTCCTATTAGCCCACTATTTTTCGATCAGCCCAATTTTTAGGAAGCAAGTGTATTCATACACAAATCAATACATGACACATGTTAATTTAATTAAAAATGTATTTTTTTTGTTATTTATCTTTTTTTCTTTATGTCTCTCTCTCTCTCTCTCTCTCTGGCTCGCTCTCTATATCTCACACACACACACACAAAATTTTTGAATTTTAATTTTGATTTATTTTTAAATTTCATTTCATCTTCCACCTCTCTTCATTTTCTTCTTTTCCCTTCATATCCCACTCCCCTTCCATATAACACTCCCATTTTTTTCTTATCTTTTCTTTCCTTTTTCTTCTTCTTCTCTGATCAAATTCTATTCATACTAATCTTTACACTTCACTAAATTTTATATAACAAAATAAATATTTTTTCTATCAAAATTTTTTATATTTTTTAAGTATCACGAACTACTTATTTTCATATAGATCTAAAATTAGAAATCATAATTTTAAAGGAATTAATTAATTCCCCAAAAATTGAATAAACTTAATTGAAATTGGATAAAACAAAAATCATATGATACTTCCTAATCATCTCATTAATTTATCTTAATTTCATATAACTTCGAAACTATGAATGATAATTTTCAAAGAATCATAATTTTCTGAAATTTGAAAATATTTAATTGAATTTTGGATTAAAAAAACTAAATAATACCTACTAATAATTTAAAAATCTTACGTGCTTATCAAATTGTTCAAATGTAATAAAATGTTTAGATATAGTTTTAAATTGAAGAGAATTCACGTAATAGTTAAAAAAGGGGAGATGAAATTGTGAGAAAAAGTTAAATTTAAAATAAGAAGCTTCAATGAAGATGAAAATGATTTTTTGAAGAAGAAAGAAGAAAGAAAACCAAAAAAATAATAAGGAGAAAAAGTTAATTAATAAGAAAAACAAGAAAATGTATTTTGTAGCAAAATACTTGCAAAAATAGTTCACGCTCTTTAAGAGATTGCATACACTCTCCATGTCGGGTGGACACTTAATTATGTAATAATATAAGTTCAGAATTGCTTAAGGGCGTAATACGATGCTAACATAGTTTAGGTGTCTTTTTGAAAATTCGGGACAACTTCAGGTGTCACTTTATGTCTTTTCTCTTTGATTAATTAATAATGTTTATATTATTTATGTGTAATCCATAATACATTAGTTTATTATATAGCACTTGTTTGGAATTAATGAAAATTTGTGATTGTTGACTTGTCTACGTTGATAATTGAAATGATGGAAAAATGATAATAAAAAGGTGATTTAATTAATTTCTTCTGTTTGTTGTTTTAAAATGATTTGAAAGTCTTATTGTTCAATTGTTGATGTTTTATTGATGTTGTATTTTTGAAAATTGTGCAATGATATTAAAATTATCATCTCCTTATTACTTGAATGAACATGTAATTTACATTGTTTATGAGACGTGGTTGTCATAAGTATTATGTGATAAGAGGATGTAGCATTTCAAGGAATGTATTGCGCCCCACGATGGATACTATATTTTAGGAAATGTATTGCGTGTACTTTTAGTTAATATTATCGAGAATCTTATCGCACGCCATGATGGATGCATGGACAGTTATGTCCCTAGATTTCTGAGAGACAACAGGTGTATATTGTTAGTTTTTAGGTCATACATGCATCACTATACTTGACATTGAATTTTATTACATTACATATCATTATCGTTGGTGAATTTTATTTTGTGTGTTGTGGATTTGGTGAGCGTATATTTGTGGAACTCCTGACTGATGAATACTGAGTTTATTGTTGATCTTATATAATTTGTTAAATTTTTGTTGTTGAGGATATATATTTTTTAAAGTGTTGTTGTTGAGGATATGTAATTTTTTTTAATGTTGTTATTAATCTATGTGTTATGTAATCTACAACTTGTTAGGTTAGGTTTGTTTTATGCGGGTCATAGTTGTGCAGGTTCGGTGTTGTATAAGGAGTATGTGTATTCTGTCCCCTTAGCTTCTGTTTAAAGGTTTGCTTGTTGAATATCATGTATTTTTATACTCACCTCTTACTTCTACAATATTTTTTAGGTTACGAGCCCGAATATTCGCGATACCTTATATTCTCTTCATTTCCGACTTCATGTGGAGATCTGTGACTTAGCTATTTGTAGTCTCAATGAACGTTCTTCCTATTTATGATTTGGTTTTACTTGGAAGACAAAATTGTTCATGACTTGATTATTTTATTTTATTATAGTATTAACGTTAGAGACTTTTACAAGTGACAACCACGTTGTGGTGGTATTTTTTAGTAGATTGTAAATTTTTTCTCCATATTATCGTAGTGTTATAGACCTAAGTTGAATTGTCTTGGTGGGATAAGACGAGTCTTTCACCTCAAATTTTGGTTTGTGATAAATGGTATCAGAGCCTCAGGTTCATAGGTATAACGTGTATACAAGTTCATACTATGTAGAGTGTCTAGTACGGAGACGTCATTACTTATTTTCGAGAGCCTACAAAGACTTTTAGGAAAAATCTTCACTTCTTGAATCTCTATTGTGCATCCTTTGTAACTTTTGATTCATATAGGAATCTTCCATTCTCTTTCATTTATTTGATGACTCGTGCATAGCTCCTCATGTCAGTGGTTAATGTCATGTATGACTTTGAGGTTAAATTTGATACTAATGTTGAGGCGATATACTAATGGAAATGATGTGTGGTTAGAGTTGGAATATTAAGAGATTCAATGAAATTGAGATAGGTGATGGTTAAACGAAACATTTTGAGGATATCTGAATGATAATGTTGAACAATGGTTTGAGGGACTTCATGAACATATGATCTTTTTAGGTTATTTACCCAATAAGGGGGGGGGAATAGTACTTGTGTGGTGTAGACAATCTCTTGATTAGTTTGATAATTAGAAGTAGAATGATTAAAAGGATAGATAGGTAATGAACAATGTCACTTTGAAAACTATAGTTAGTATTGTTGTCATAACATATATGGGCTACTTAATTAGTGAATGATGAGAATGATGTTACATTAATTGAGGTTAGAATCTCTAATGTAGTTTCAAAGAATGAGCGCATGTCAAAGACGAAGATGAAATGACTATTATATTGGTACCGATTCATTCTTGGTTCGAGTGGTTGAGTGTGTTATTTCTAGTATCAATTTGATATATGAAGAAATTGATATCTCTTTTGATGAGATATCAAATAAATTTGGTAGTGTATTGTACTTATTTAATGGATAGGAATGATTAGGCTATTTGGGTACAATCTTCTCAGTATGTATTATGTGTTTTAGTGGTGGATCTAATGATCTTCCACAATGTTGTAATAGTGGTATTGAGAAATGGATATGTCGCATTTCAAGTGCAAATGCTAACTGCTTAAAGAGATATATCTTGTATCACATGCTACTATAATAGGATTTGATGTTGCAATCATATTTGAGAAACCAACTAGCCTGTTACTGCGGACGAATGAGTTAAGATTTATATAGAAAAAAGATTTTAGTGGTGGATCATTCATACTTTGTTAATGCGTTAAGTTCAGATCAGTATCCCTAGGTTCTAAATGAGGACCAATGATGTCATTTTAATATCCAAGGGAATGGATAAATACCATAATAATAAACTTATGGGTAAAGGAAGTCCCAATGAATATAGTTGTGTGGATGTAATTGAAGAATTTAGTGAAATATGCATAGGAAAGTTGATTAATCCTAAGAACTTAATCGGCATACCTAGGTTTATTGTGTCAAATTTATGAAAAGATTTACTTCATGCTGATGTGAACAAATAACTGAGCATGCTTGTAATACAAGTCTGTGATGTATTGTGATCGAGATGTGACTATATAATAAATATTGTTGGTTAAACCAATTTTGTATTTTAATGATGACTTTCAAGCATTTAAGGTTGGATTTGATACTATTTGGTGAGTATCTTGAATGTATGGAAAGAAAAAGGAGGTGCTAAGACACTGCTTGAATAAAATTTAAAGGAACTTAACTTATAAATGGAAAGAATTAGTGGAAAGTAATATAGCCTTTAAAAGAAGGGAAAAGCAAGGATATTTACTCTGAGTGCAAAGGAAAAAAGGATTTTTAAAAGGATTGAGAATTTTTTTCAAAGACACATGGTTCTCTTTAACACTAGTTATGTTAATAGTGTCACATGTTCTTAGATTTGATAAAAATTGTTGGGTAAGATTTGAGAAAGAAGTCTTCATAGTTTAACTAGAGTGTGATTATTTTTTTTGTGGTTTTTAGGATGAGTATGATTGGACTTTTAGTGAAATATAAGATAAGTTCGATGGAGAGGGGCTAGATGATAAGTTATGATACGTGAATTCATAGAAATCTTTAAAGTATGAGCTAATATTGATAGATAATATAATTAGGTTACATAGTTGTCTTCAAAAAATTTTAGTTTTTCATTGTATGTTTATTTTTTTTGACAGTTTGTTTTGTCAAGAAATAGATTAGTAAGGTAAGAAATGATTGATCAATTTGAGTTTGGAACAACTGCAAGGGTTTTAAGATAATTTGGGTATTAAATTTTGTTACTTTTTATCGGTATACCTATGGGAAGTTACACGTAATGCATTGGGTTTGAGGATAAGGTAAATAATATCAGAGTTGTTGGTTAATGAATGATATTTGTAAGCAAGTTGGCCAAGAGAAAATGAGTCTGGTGTATTGAAGAGTTCAATGCATTTAAAATTTTCGACATGGGAAGATTTTAAGATATTTCAAGGAATAAGACCTCTCATATACACTATTGGTTCGAACTTTGAGGATGTATGAATTTTCATATATAGATTATCGTATTACTATAGATGTGAAATAGATTTGTATAGACTTACTAGGTTTTATCATCGACTTTTATAATGATTTAGTTTTTGTTAGGGTGACAATCAATGATGCATGGAAGATATTGTTATGTAGAGCTAGATTATTCAAAATATGATAAGTAACATATAAATGTTAAATGTTTTAGACCTACAATTCTACATGGTTAGTGAGGATTTTGAGGAGATTGAAACTATTTTGTTGATAAGAAGAAATAGATTTTTATAATGTGTAACATAGTCATTTGTTGGTGACTAGAGATTATGAGCTTAGAGTATACATAATTATTAGAGTTACCAAGAATTTCTATTAATTTTGACATGAGATATATTATGGTTTAAAAGGTAGTTGACACTTGATATGTGAGTGATGTCGCGAAGTTGATGTTATGTGGGATTTAATAATTTTATCAGAATGGAAAGGTACTATCAAGTTTGAAATTAGTGATATCAGTGTTGGGTGGAACTCATATCTTCACAAAATACTTACAAGGAGAGACAAGGATCATAATTCTCAAATTTTGAAGGCGATAATGCGTTTGCTAATAATATGATTCTAGGGAAAATTTAAAAGTAAGGTTAAGGACCCGAGCGGTTATGATAATCTGTTACTATTAAAGTGTTCATATTATTGGAGTATTGAGAGGAGTATGTGGGTTTTGATGAATTGAATATGTATAAGATTGTAATAAGGACTACAGTGGTTGATTATTGGTTGTTAAACACCAAGGAGATGGAGTAAGATGAATGAAGATGTTTTATATAAGTACTATGGAAAGAGTATGTTGTGTTATTTGTCTTAGGTTCCATACTTTATAATGTGACCACCTTCTTCGTTTCGGACATTATTTAGAAATTTTATCACTACCTATGGACATGTGTGTTTTAACTTCTGCAGGTGGATCCCTAGTGGTGGATCGGATTTACCGATCCTACGAGATCCTCTTGGTATAATAAGATCGTTTGGAAGACTTCATCATTTAAGATATGACATATTTAGTTTTTCTCATAAAGTTGTTAACAAATTTGAGTGGTTCTACATGCACAACTTTGTTTATGAAAAATAAATGGAGATCTATTGTCACTATATAAAGTTTGCCAACAGAGTTAAAATATATCACATCACTGGTATCACGTTTTTTCTATGTGTGTTTCAATGTGTGGACTATTGGGTCTAGTTTTGTCGTTCTTAAGGTTTGATTACTATCATAACTACTAATCTAACATTTCTAAGTAGGGTTTAATTATACTTTATGTATTGCCTCAGTGGGAAGTTACTTTATTATTTCCTTCTCTGGGTTAGATAAGTTTATCCTCCCTTGATAAGTACCCATTGTCTAAAGATCATATTTTTATAATATAAGTTCTTGAAATGATTATGTTGTGCAAAAAAAAACATTGATAAGATCTGTAATATTTTGTACATTTTGAGGGTGTATTAATTGGTTCATGTGTAATTTTTATTGTAGATGATGTTGGTTTAGAATTTTCTCGTGGTTATTTGCGGAAAAATTCATCATAATGGATGTGTAAAAGTCCAATTGGTTTCAGTTTACATTTAGTTCATGAGTTAGTATGTTGTTTGATAATTACTCCTGATTTTTATATCTTTAAAATTTTAATTCGTACATGTATTTCTTAATAGTTGATCTTGATAGAAAGATTTTAACGATGAGCTCACTTGGAAAGATGCACACTGACTGTAGAAGATCATCACTTAGAATTTTTGTTATGTTGGTTATGTTTCTATCATCTTCTTCCTTATGTTCGAGGACGAACACAATTCATAGTGGTGGATGATGTAATGACTCGGAAAGACATTTTTAGAATTTATTTATGAAATTATCATTCTATCCATCTTGATAGTTTCCTCGTGTTATTTTATATGAGTCGTTGAAGTTTATATAAGAATTTTCAAGTATTAGTGTAAGTATAATTAATTCATTTACTGATAATTTTAGATAATTAATTTAATTGATATTTTATGGGATAAATTGATAATTTATTTAATATCCTATGATATTTGACTAATAATAAAATAAGGTAGTAGATTTTAAGATATAAGTCCACAATTTGAGAGAGAAAAAGAGAAGTACAAACTCACCTATGCGAAAAAAGCAAAAAGATAAGTTCGTGAAGAAATTATACTACCTCAACAACGGATATAACGAGTGTTAGGTAATTACAAAATGTATCAGATTAGTTTTCTGTCCTTATAAAAATATACTGGATATGTATATATAGTTGACAAAATTGAAGCATGTTAATGGATTTTGGTGTTGTGGGGAAGCCATTAACTATCGGTTATCTCAATCTTACCCATTTATATATTAAATAATGTTGGTTGAAGAAATTGGAGTGCAGGCCGATGCACTGCAGCATGTTGGTTGTTGGAGTTGTGAATTAGATAAACGTTTTGTTCATGTATTGTAAAGTTATAATTTTTTATGAAAAAAAAAGATTGTAAGTGACCATTCTTCATGTAATGTTGGCCCATGATTGAATTGTGATTAATTGTTTATGTGTGATGTTTGATAATGATTTGGAAAATTTATTGTTTAATTTTTCATGTTGTATCTTTGTTGTATTGTTGTAAATTGTAAATTTAAATTAAAATTGTCATCTCTTCATTATTTGTATGAACATGTCATTTGCAATGGCTATGAGACATTGTTGTCATAACTGTTATGTCATTTGAGGATGTATAGTTATAAAAGTATGTATCTTGCGCCGCAATGGATAACACATTTCGAAGAATGTATGGCACGCCGCGATTGTTGCTATTATCGAGGGTCGTACTGGCACGCCCCGATGGATGCATGGAAAAATAAGTCACATGGGTCTCGAACCGAGAGAGAAGCGATGTGTATCGTTAGGCTGTACATGCATCACTATAATTGACATTAAACTTCATTGCATTGCACATCTTATCATTGGTGAACATGATCATGTGTGTTGTGAATCATTTTGGTGTGTTTTTGAGGAACTAGTGATTGATGAATAAAGAGTTTGTTGTTGATGATGTGTATTTTTTTAAAGTGTTGTTATTGAGGATATATAATTTGTTAATGTATTGTTGTTGAGGATATGTAATTTATTTAAGTATTGTTTTTAAGAATATGCAATTTGTTTCATCGTTGTTTTTGGTATATGTGCTATGTAAGTTGTGAGCTATTACGTTGAGTTTGTTTTATGTAGGTTGTAGTTATGCGGGTTCGGATGTGGTCAAACGATTATGTGTATTTTGTTACCTTAGCTTGTGTTTAGAGGTTCGCTTGTTGATTAATGTGTGGTTTGGTACTCATCTCTTACTTCTACAATATTTTCTAGGTTACGAGCCCATATCTTCGTGATACCTCATATTCTCTTCGTTTCCGGCTTCCTATGGAGCTTTGTGACGTAGGTGGTTGTATTGTCAGCTAACCTTCTTGCTCGTGTTTATAATTTTGAGTTACTTTAAAGACAATATCATTTTACACTTAATTATTTTATTTCACTGTAGAATATATATAATTGATTTGTACACCTTACAACCAGGTTTTGGGGGTATTTTAAAGTTGATTGTAAATATTGTGCATATTATCATAATTGTTGAATTTTAGGTTGACTTGTCTTCTTGGAATAAAATGAGTTTCATCTCTTATTTTTTTGGGTCATGACACAGAATAATATGAAACTCTGTGGCCACAAAATTAACCACTATTAAGCGCTTCTCAACATGTGTTTCTCACCCATTTTTTATACTTTAGAACTTTCTAGGGAAATTTTTTCAAAATTTTTCCTTTTTGCAAAATTACACTTAAAAAACATATGAACTTCTGTATAAATATTAAACATACTAAAGCTTCAAGGGTAATAAGGATCAAGTGGGAAAACATCATATGATGTTTCAGCAGAAGATTATGAAGAGTGGCAAGTTGTTTTCCAAAAGAACAAGTATGCAGTCACAAGAACTAAGGACTTCGTTCCATAAAACTAGAGTGTCATTATTAGCGGTCAATTGAAGAGACTTGTAACAGTAAGAAGGAACAAAGCCTCTGTAATATTTCAACCATTTTTGATATTCCTTCTTTATATTTCACACCAAGTTGATAACATTCAAGATGTTCTTAGTCTATTTTCTACCCATGACACACTCGATGGACATAGAACTACCATAGGAATTGTTGGAGTGCCTACTCCTAGGAAATCAGTCTGCATACCATAACTTTCTCAAATGATGATTTTACACTTGAAGAGGTCTGGTTATGGATTCTATGGAAGTACCAAATTTAAGAAACCTATGAATTATAATGTAGGTGTAAAACACACAAGTTAATGCAATTTGGTACTTCCATAGCTTCCATTACAAAGCTGCTTCAGGTGTAAAATCATCATCTTTGGAAGTCTCTATATACTGATGAATTTCTTAGCAGTTGCCACTCAAATCATTCCTAGAGTAGTTCTATATCTCTTGAGTTTCTTATGGGAAGAAAATAGGTGGAGAGCATCTTGAATTTTATGAACATCTTCTTGTTAAATATCAAGATGGAATACCAAAATGGTTGAACTATCACAGTGGATTTGTTCCTCTTACTTTTACAAAGTTGTACAATTGGCCCCAATAATGGCATTTAAGATTAAAAGAATGAAGTCCTGAGTTCTTGTGAATACACACTTGTTCTCTGGGCCAACAATTTCCCATTCTTCATTTTCTTCCGATGAAACAACATACAATATTTTCCCCACTTGAACCTGATCTCCCTTCAAGATTTAGAAGGCTAAAAATTAGGATAGAACTTGATATCTTGTTTAAATCAGATTTCAAGATTTAGAATGCTAAAAATTAGGATAGAACTTGATATCTAGTTTGAATCAGATTTTAAATAAGGAAATACTTGTAAAGATTTTTTTTACCATAGATTTTGAAAAAAAAATCCTTAAAGTTCTTGAGTGTAAGAAACGATTCCGAACACTTTGTTGAGAAGGTCTTAATAGTTCTTAATTTTGTGGCCATAAACCTTGCATATATTTTAAACCAAATTTTCAAAAAGAAAAGATTTTTTTACCATAGATTTCAAATCAGAGTTTGAAATTTTTTCCTTAAAAGCCTTGGAAATATCACAAATGAGTTTAAACAATTTGCTAAGAATAATTGATTATGTTTAAAATTGGGGTATAATCTTGCTATAAAATGTATGTAGACACATCTACACATATAATATCATAACCATAGGTGGAGATACATATAACTTTTATTTTTAAAAAATAATATTATAGTAAAACTCACTAAATTAATATAGGCGATACTACAAAATATTATTGATTTGTAGATGTATAATTTAATATATAAAACTAATACTTATTAATCTAAATAGTCTTTCAAGAATTCAGGAAATGTTAATTTTTATTGGATCAAAATTATTGTATCCAAAAAATTTATGATTCATATTTATGTAATTTACATAAAAATAATCTTTATGATACATAAAGTACAATGAATACATCAAAACATTGTATCTTATTAAATAATGAATCCTATTTATGTAATTGAATGTTGTATATATTATGCATCAATTCATGATAAGACTTTATCTTTTTGTGGACAACAAATTATATCGCATTCGTCCAAATTTTAATGCTTTTGTGTTTAACATTGGTTACACATTTATGGTAAGAAAATTTACAACTAAGTATTGTATAATAAGCTAAAGCATTTTTGTATTGCGTACAAATAATATAAACATAATAAATAAAACAAATAATACATTTTTTTGGTCAAACACATTATAAGATCTTTCCACATGACGTACAATGCTATACATCATGAGTTCTTAGACTTACGAATCGAGATAACAGTTTTTTGTTTCTCCATTCGAAGGACCAAATGAATGGGAGATACAATAGTTGCTTTTGCAGAAAAGTGGTTAACAACACAACTCCTAGCAAATCAGTTGCTTTCTTTCTTTGAATAGACAAAGATAAGGTGGTGAGTCCACAAACTAAATTGATGGGCTACAATAACATTCCACTATATACTGACTTCACATATTCTGCTCTCCTTGACTTTACTTTTGAAGGACAGATCTAATGGTAGATAAACAAGGTTCTTGCATAGAGCAGTGGTTAACAACAAAACTCCAGCAAATCGGTTTTTTTCTTTATTTGGCCACACAAATATAAGGTGTTCAGTCCTCCGACTGAATTGGACTAGAAAAACCTTCAATTATATTCTGACTTCACATGTCACGCTCTCCATGAGATTACTAAAAGGCATCAAAGACCTGATACGAACACTCTTCAAAATATTTCTATGTGGCTTCAAGGAAATAATGTAGAAGCTTAGGAAATATACAAATATGATTCAATATCGAAGGCCTTGGAATATTTAATTATATATATATATATATATATACTGACTCTTCAATATAGAACTACAAATATTCATGTTCCAATAACTCTGTAAAGTTCAACACCAAGTAATTAAGGATTTTATTTCTATTTAAGTTGTGTTTGATGTCTATAAATACATTTCTTTTGTTAGTCTACAATATAGAGTTCTGTACTGCAATACATAATTTATCCTTCAACTTTTCATCCATTGTTATTTTGTTGCATTTCTTCTCTTTGAAATGATAGGTGGATCTAGAACTATTTTTCTAAATGGACCTTTGATTAAAGAGATGTATTTCCAAAATAGTTTTCGAATAATAACTAGCGTCGTTTTTAGTAATGAAAATTACCAATTATGAGTTCTGAGAATAAGGAATTACTTGGAGGACCTTGATCTTTAGGAATGAACCAATGGAAGAGGATAATGAAATAAATTCATTACAAAATAATCTCACAAAAATGCAAATCAAGAGTCACAAGGAAAACGAAATCATGAAGTCCACGAAGAAAGTAACTTGTTAGTTGTTCTCATAAAAACTATTTTAAAGAGAATTATATTTCTCGCATAATCAAACCAAATTTGGAATTATCTTAAGAAAAAATATATTGGAGGTGAAGGAACTCCAACAAGGTCAAAGACGTCTTGGATAGATTAGTTTGTATTGATAGCAAGGTAAGATTTCTAGGAACTAGATCCAAAAAGTAAGAGATAAATATAAAAACAAGAAGCCAAACGATGATCAAAAAATTCATTCTTCAGATTTGTTATTAGAGACACCCTTAATTAAGAAGAACGAGAATGAAGGTTAGAATCTTATCAAATAACCTCCCCGTATGTCATATGTCACGCCTCGAGCCTACACCCTTGATGTGGCCGACACTAGAAGACCATTATTGGACTCAAGGGAGCCTTGGCATGGATTACATACTCAACGGAAGACTCAAACACAAGAAAATATAATTCAAAGAATAACTAAAAACATAGTAACTTAGTTAAAAAGCAAAATTGAGTCTTAAATGTATACAATTGAAATGAATAATAAAAAAGAACTAATACTATCTATGTATGAAGCCTCTAAAATAAAGATGGATGATATGACAGGACCCGAATCATCCTAACAAGTAAAAGGAGGCTCACCTACTTATTTAAAGTTTCTCATTGGATCAACGTTGCACCGAATGGCGATCCTATTTCCTGCGTCTACCTCATAAGACGATGCATGTCAACTAACATTAGTACATATGTACGAGTATGCGAATTGAAATACTAAAACAACTTAAGATTGAGATGGAGTAAGAAGGAAGCACTTACATTGGCTATACTCAACTCAATAAATAAATATATATATATATATATATATATATATATATATATATAGACACACACATACACAGACACCTTAAAGAAACTAAAAATAATTTTTGTTTATTATAGATAAAGAAATAACAAACTTAACTATACTTATTTAAAACAGCAAAACATATTTGGAAGATTCTCTAACTAACAACCATCAATATGATCCTATGTGATAGTACAATGTTGTTCATCACGTTGCCGAGGACCATCCTATACCTTTCCATCTATATAAGACCTTACTTAACTAAGTGTATCCACTAGCTTAAATTAAGTAATTATCTAAAAAGGGTGCTCCTTTGATGTCCATGATTGATGCATGGTTTATGGATACATGAGATATTATGAACTCGCATCCCCATATCGGTGTTCGATACTACTACCAAAAATATACTTATGTCATGTGTTTTTAAAACAACTTTTTTCTTTTGATTGAAATAATTTCTCAACACTTAGCTTTCTAAGCTCTCTTGGAATCAATTTTCCCTTTTCCGCTTAAATCTCTTTTGTGAAATATTAGTTTCCTCTTACCTTAAATGTAAAAAACATTTATAAACTCTTACGGAATACTGAATTCCCTCATAGATTTCAAGAAATGAACTCAACTCTTTACTCTTTATTTAGCCTGATACTTGAATGTTAAAACAAATCTTAGTGAATACTTTGTTCACTTCTAACTTTTTGATAAATGAACTAAACTTTTTGCTTTTTACTTAAGTTCAATATTGAGTCTTAAAACAACTCTTACGGAATAAGTAGTTACCTTTACCTTTTTGAGAAATGAACTCAAATATTTTATCTTTACTTAACATGAAACATGAGTCATAAAAAGTAAGTTAAAACGTTGTTAAAGACTCTTTAAAATTTTAAGAACTTTTTTTGACTTGCTTCTTAACTTCTAGACTTGACTCTAACTACTTTGACTTCGATCTTCACTTTCCTTGAATTAGATTATCGATTTATGGTTCATAATATCATGTTTATTGATTATTGCGTGATGTTTAGATGTACCTTAAAGTGTGGTAAAAATCAAACAAACACAGGTACATCACTTAGAAACTAGTACAAAAAGGTTGAGGAACAATGCGGAGAACTCGCGTCCCTGGTACTTTAAGAGGATTGGGGTGCCAGCCCTCAAAGTTCAGAGAACTTTCTGTGGTGCTCTGGCTGGTGCGACTTGCAAGAGGCCAAGGTTCAGGAGAACTTTTGTGATGCTCTAGGTGGCGCGACGTGCCAGAGGCCAAAGATCAGGAGAACATTTGTGGCGCTCTGGTAGGCACGACGCCCAGACCTTGCCCTGAAAATCTCCCACTTTTCTACTTTAGTTTTCATCTCTAAACCCTCTTAACATCCATTTTTCTTTCCCTAAACACTTATGATCATTAGTACTATCAATAACCAATAGATTTATCTTAAGAAACAACCTAGAAATAAGCATCAAAATCAACACTAGACATTCAACAACTCATGCAACATGAATTCAACAATGTTCTATAAAACATCACATATCAACATGCAAACAACTCACCAATCACGAAACTGAATCATGTTTTGTATGTGGGTGAACTAAAACAAACACTAAAACATCTTATATACCTTTATAGGGATCACCTCCGATTAATTTCACTTGCAAAGTTTGACGTTCTTTGCGAATACTTGACTTCTCTCTACCTACCTATTTTTTCTCTCTTCTCCAAGACCTAAGAGTAAATTTTATTTTTTTCAAACTGAAAATACTTTAGCTTTTACCCCAATAAATCCCTTAAAATGAATTATTTAAATTACTAAGGAAAAGAGAACTTTTCCCTTCTCAAAGGCTGATTGGACTTTCCTTAATCTAATAGCCCATATTTCGGAAGAGATATCTCACTCATACAATATCAAAGTTGCGCAAACTAGGAAACGTTTGAAAAATTATTTTAGGATCTTTCCAAGCATATATGGAAATTCCCTTAAATCATTGTAAGCTAGGAACTATGGTCGTTTGTAAATGACCAAATCTTACTTTTCACTTGGACAATTTTCCAGATTTTTCTTATTCTTTACAAAAATAAATATTTATAGATTTTATCCTCTTTTCTAGTCATTTTTAGTTGCACGTGTTACAATATATCCCCCTTGGTAAAATTCGTACTCTAATGAAGTTTCTCTTAATACACTTAGGGTAGCAACATCAAGTTCAAACACCCACAAGCAGATGCAACCACACAATCATGCTTACTCAAAATTAGACATCACCAAACATAATATAAGTAACCGGGTCTGCACTTTCTCCGGATCCAAAGAAATACTAGTATGAATTCTTTCATATAATCTTCAGCTTCTCAAGTATCTTCTTCAACAAATTATTTCCTCCAAAGGACTTTGACTGATGGTACCTGTTTTTTTCAACTTGCGAACTTGGCATTCTTGGATTTACACTGTAATCTCCTCATAATACAGGTTATCTTTGATCGCAATATTCTTAGTTGGAATGATCAAGGAAGGATCACCCATGCGCTTCTTCAACATGGATATATAGAAAACTAGATGAACTGCTGCTAACTTTTGTGGTAGCTTAAACTCAAACCTAAATTGTCAATCCTCTTGGCTATACGATAAGGTCCAATATGTTGAAGACTAAGTTTCCCTTTCACAGATAACATCATAACACCCTTCATGGGCGAAACATTCAGATATAACCAGTCATCTACTTCGAACTCTAACCTTCTTTTAACATTGTTGTAGGATATTTGATGACTTTATGCCGTCTTAAACTTATCTTGAATCACCTTCACCTTCTCCATAGCTTGATGAACTAAATCTTGTCCTATAAAGCCTACTTCCCCCACTTCAAAACATCCAATAAGATATTTACATCTTCTTTCATAAAGAGCTTCATATGGAGCCTTTTGGATCCTATAATGGTAACTATTGTTGTAAGAATATTCATTGAGATGTAGGTAATCATTCCAATTTCCCTTGAAGTCGATTGCATAAGCCCTTAACATATCTTTTAAGATATGGATAGTACAGTCTACTTGCCCAGCAGTCTGAGGATGAAAGGAAATACTTACACTCTACTTGCCCATCAGTCTGAGGATAAAAGGCAATACTTAAGTAAACCTTCGAGCCCAACCCTATTTAAAAAGATTTCCAGAACAGTGCAGTAAATTGTGCACCTCTTGAATGTACAACTTAACATATTAATTTACTGAATGAGTATTCTTTATTGGCAAAAAGTGGGTTGATTTGGTGGTTTTTTCGAGAATAACCCAAAAATAATTAGTCTGCCTTATAGACCTAGGTAAACCTATGATGAAATCCATATTAATCATCTCCCACTTCCATTACGAAAGTTCTATTTCTGAGCCTAACTCCAGGCCTTTAGTGCTCTACCTTAACTTGATGACGATTCGGATACTGGGCAACAAACTCAACAATGCCTTTCTTCATACCTTCTTACCAATTTACTTCTCTTAAATAGTTGATCATATTTGTGGAACCCAAATGAATGGAATATCTAGAGCTATGAGCTTCCTTCATGATCATGTCTTTGAGTCCTTCAACCATAGTTACAAATGATCTACCTTTATGACTCAAAACATCATCTCCCCTTTCTTCAAAACCTAATATACTTTGCTTATGATGTTTGCTTTCAATTCAAACAAAATAGGATCTTGGTCTTGCTTCTCTTTAACTTATGAAAATAATGATGACTCAACCCTATATGTAACTACTATTCCTCCTTCTTTGGAATCCATCTTTGTCTATCAAACATCTTTTGCTAGTTCATTGTTCTCTTTAAGATGGTCGGTACTACTCATTGACAACCTGCCTCAAGAATCGACAACAACATTAGCCTTAGCTGGTTGGTAATGAATTCTCATGTATAGTTCTTGAGAAATTCTAACCATATCCTTTGTGTGAGATTAAGTTATTGCTGATTGAACACAAAATATAGGTTGTCATGATTAGTGAATATATCAACATGATTGCTATACAAATGGAAACACGATATTTTAAGGAAACAATTACAACAACAAACTATAAATCATGGGTTGGAAAATTTTTCACATGAACCTTCAACTGTTCTAGAGACATAAGCTATAACTTTGACATTCTGCATTGGAACACCACCCAAACAAACTCTTGATGTATTAAGGTCACCACAAAACCTTGAGTACCCTGTGGCAAGGTACAAACTGGGGCAGTAGTAAACTGTCTTTTCAATTCATGAAAGTTTTCCTCACAAGCTTCAGACCATCAAAAATTTATTTTCATCTAAGTCAACATGGTCAAAGGAGATGAAATAGAGGAAAACTTCTCAACAAACCCTCTATAGTATCAAGACCAATTCATGAAACTCCTAGTATTAGTTGGAGACGTGGGTCTAGGCCAAATCTGAATTGCTTCTACCTATTGGGTATCAACTTTAATTCCATCTGCAGAGACTGTGTGGTCCAACAATCCCAACACCTTAACCCAAAACTCACATTTAAGAACATGACATATAACTTCTTATATTTCAAAGTATGAAGGACTAGTTTGAGGTTACTAGCATGATTTTCTTCATTCAAAGAATAAATTATTATGCAGTAATGAACACGATACCAAAATTTATCTAAAGAAGGTTTGAAGAATCTATTCATAAGATCCATGAATACTGTTGGCACATTATTAAACCCAAAAGACATTAGAAAAATCTCATAATACACATAACTAGTTCTAAAACAGTATTTCAAATATAACATTTTTTAACTTTCCACCGATGGTATCCTGATTGGAGATCAACTTTCCTGAAGCAGGAAGCACCCCAATGATAGTCGAAAATATTATCAAGCCTCGGAAGAGAATATGTATTCTTTATGGTAACCTTGTTCAATTAGAAGTAATATATACACATACTATGGGAACCATCTTTCTTTTTTACAAACAAGACTCGAGCACCCTATGATGAGATGCTTGGTCGAATGAAACCCTTATCAACAAATCTTTCAATTGTTCTATCAACTCCATTAACTGCTTCGGTCCCATTCTATATGGCAAAAATAGAGATAGGAGAATTATCTTAAATGATGTCTATATTCAAAGTCTATTTGTTTCTTAGGCGGGACTGTACGTAGATCATACGGAAAGAGTTCTGAAAACTCTTTTACTATAAGAATCTAGTGAATGGGCAGTTCCTCAACAATTAAGTTCATAACTCGGACTAAGTTATAGATAACCCCTTTGCAACTAACTTCCTCTCCTTAAGGTATAAAATTAAATGACCCTTAGGCACTGCGTAACTACTACTCCACTGTATGACTATCTTATTAGGAATAAAAAAACTTGACAACTAGAGTTCTACAATCAATTGATCCATAACATGCATGAAGCCAGTTCATACCTAAAAGGACATCAAATCTACCATGTCTAACTCGACTAAATCAGCCATGGTGCTCTTGTTATTGATTTAAATAGGACAATCATGATAGAATCTTAATGATAGAATAGTTTTCCAAAGAGGTGTAGAAATAAGGAAGGGTTCACAATGTTTCTCAGGGAGGTATAAAAATTATTTACAACATAAGGGGTTACAAAAGATAAACTTGATTCTAGTCTATAATAGCATAAACATCATAATTGAAGACTTTCATCATACGTGTAACAACATCTAGACAGTTCTCTTGCTTTTGGTATCTCGTGATTGCATACAGGCTATTTGCTCCTCCGCTTGAACAGGAAGTAGATCCTCTAGGTGCAACCTTATCTAATTCAGCAATTGTTAATATTGGGATTTTTTGCCCGAATTTCCACAACCGTGATTATTCTTAGCACATTATTTCATGAAGTGACCCTCTTCCCTTCACCTATAGCTACCTGTATTTTCATCATGACACTAACTAGATTGGTTACGTCCACATCAACCACATACAAGAGCCCCACTACCACCTTAAACCACACTACCTTTAGACTATGTTGTCCTTGATCTTAGGTTATGTGAATTTTAGTAATGATTCTCACCTTTGTTATTTGGTGGATGTGTACTATGAAATGATAGTGCAGGTCCCTTTTGATTCTTAAAGAAGGAACAATTCACCTTACCCTTCTACAGACTAGACTCAATCACTGTCTTGGCCCTCTTATTTATGAACTCTTATCTCTCTCAAAAATTCTCTCTCACAATCTGCTGCACATAAGCAATCAATCTTTATATATCCATATCGCCTATTACCATTGCTGGACTACCGTCTTTGCTTGATGTATAGCCCAAGCCTGTAAACAAATATACTTAGCTACTCTTCAGGTCCTTAACTATTTTTGGAACATAAGAAGATAGTTGGATGAACTTTAACCCACAGTCATCCGCAATGAGAGAATCTTATTTATGTGTACGAAATTCCCTTACCTTAGACTTTTAAAATACTTGGGGAAATAAATACCCAAAGAAAGTTTCTTAGAAATAGGCCCTACTCGAATGTGGCGCATCCTAATCTCAATCCTTCTTAAATTGATCATACAAAGTCTTACAAATAATTTTCAGTTGATACACGGCTAGCTCAACTCTCTCAGCATCCGCAACATGCATAAAAATGAAGACGTTCTTTAGTTCCTCAATGAAATTATTCAGATTCTCTGAAATACTTGAACCAGTTTAACTTGAAAGGTTCACCTCAAACACTCAAGAATCCTTGAAGTTTCAACCTCTTCATGTGATGCTCCTTATTGTTGCTTTACTTGGTTAGTCATCACTTGGCTTAATATTGTTATAGACCCACTGAACACAATATTGGTAACTTCCCATTCAGGTTGCACATTCGGTGCATTGGGTGACTCTGGTTCCTCTACACTCCACCTATCTGGATGAACTCTTTATGTTCTTCGTGGAATCATGTTTATCTGAAACACCACAAGCACAAATTGGAGGGAATCCTTTTAGAGATTAACTCTAACACAGCAGAAGTGTGTAAAAGAAGTGAGATAGTTCTTAAATGTTACAACCTCATAATTATTGATGTGATGCAATTCAAAACTATAACTAGGAATCTATAAAAACAACTTCATAGACTCCTAGGACTCTTGAATATGCTCTCTAATATAATGTTATCCATGCCAGAGTGGACCCTTGTACGGACATTCTTATGCAGTAGAAGACTTAAAAACAAGATAATACAACTCAAGGAATAACTCATAAAATACTAACTTAGATAAAATTGAAACTTAAGTCTTAAACGTATACATTTTAAATGAATACGAAAAAAGAACTAATACTATATATCAATGAAGCCTCAAAAGAAATATGGATGTTGGATAGGAGCACTAATTATCCCAACAACCAAAATCTAAAAAGATTGATAAAAGATGTTCTCGGGAACGAAAGGAGACTCACCGACTACCATGAAATTCTAAAACCACTTAAGCTTTAAAGGGAATAAGAAGGAAACATGTACCTTGACTCTCGTCAACTCATTGATATTCAACGATATATACAGAAGTAAAACACATGTTTCTTTAACTTGTTTCATGCTTAATTTAGTCTTCCTCTTGTACTCGACCATGATAAGAGTTTGCTTGGAGACCAACAATGGTTCTTGATTGCCAGCCACATCCTGCGTGTAGACTCGAGTCGCGACACTGCTCAAATCCCATTGATTTGCTATTCAAGATTCACGGATATATATGTACAAATGAGCCCTAAATTTTATTATTTAGGATTATTCTATATAATATGATCTACTAAATGTATTATATCTCATATTCTCAGTAGACATTATGCATCCACTTTGGACTACATAGGCTTTTATTTTTGTAGAGATAAGATATTAATCAAAGAATGCATTATGAATGTACCATATGTTAGAACAAATTATTTTGAAATTTTAAATAGAGAAGAGATGAGTATTTAATCTATTTGTTTGTAACTCTCCTATTATTGAGTTTGATGAATATTTAATTTCTTATGGCATGTTGGTGCTTTTTTCTAATTAAGATTATCTCTCGTGAAATGAATTATATAAATCTATGATTTAAATTTAATGAAACTTATATTTACATTATTGTCTTAGACAATTGTTCAGAAAAAAATTTCTAGGTTGGTTGACGAATGAACATAATGGTTGGTTGAAAGTGCAGTCACTTCAAACATGTGAGTCGTGTTTTGAAGAAATATGACTAAGATATCTTTCCTCTAAAAAATAAATAAGAGGTACTGATAAGTTACAATAAAACTATTCTTGTTTGTGTAACAAATGAGCATTTGGGCAGGAGATAAGTTTGAGTATTCCAAGTTTCCAAAAAGGTTACTCATGATATGAATTACTTTTTTGTTGTTTTAAACTATGAATGTCTTGATAAACTCCAAAACATTGAAGATACATGAACATAATATCATGAAAAAAACAATATGATTGTAGTGAGATAAACTTCTATGCAATACTCATGAGTCACTTATCATATGGAATAATTGTATTTAAATTGTCTATACCGGACACGCTATAATAGATTGGTTTAGAAGAGAAAAGAAGTAAAATCTTATGAAGATGTTATTATTAATTCTTGACCTATTATTAGTTATTTTGTTTGTATTGAGATAGGTTATAATAATTATATATCACATTTTAAAATAAATTTCTTTCAAATCAATGCCTTGAACACCTGCAGATTTGACATGTCTAATATTTGACATATCCAAATGTACGATTGTGTAGAAAATTTGTTGAGTGGGAGAATAAGAAAATTGGAATGATCAGAATGTGTATGTTAAGTTTATATCCTAAAGAATGAAAACATGTTTATTACAATGTACCAAAAGAATAAGGCAATTGATAATGAAACTGTCTGAATCCTAGAAAATAATCAATCACAAAAGTATGTTCCTAGAAGTAAATTAGTTTTACAGGAATGGAAAAAAGAAATAAGTAATAAGTCAATTATAAATTTAGACACTCAAGAACATCTAATCAGTATGTCACAACGTATATTCCATTGCATGAGAGTAGTGGGAGAAGTCTCACTAGATATAATAAAACTGCTACCTCAAGTAGTGGGAATGATGTTTAGAAAATCAACACTACATGAATAGTTATTAATATTTCAATATCGGAATATTTTGAATAAGACTCAATAACTTTAAAGTGTTATAATGTAGTAGTACTTACTCATAGTGGGAGAATCAGAAAAACAATTTATTTGTTATATATATATATATACATATATATTTATATATATTGAACATTCAATTAGCAGAAATGGCAACACGAGTCCTAATAAATAAGAAATGGAAATGTAAAAATAACTACCCTACTGATTGACTATCTATAAAGCCTCTAATAATTGAAATGAATGTCACAACAAGACCCTTTAATTACCCTACAAACTGAAATACTTAAACGGAAAGCAAAAGAAAAATGTGCTCGCCAAAAAGCACTTCAGACTATGAGTGCTAAACTAGATCAATGATACCATGGATGCTAATCTTTGTTGGTTGCATATGCATCATAATATGAACTCATTTAAATATGAAGCTGTGTAAAATATGAAGTATAATTAAATGTTTTAAAACATGGTATTAAAATATGTGTACTTAGAAATACAATACTAAATTCGTATGTTGCAATGATACAATATGAAATTTGTTTTTATATGAAAGTACAAATATTTATGATAAATATAAAAGTACAAAATACTTTTGTGTGCGTTTCTCTAACAAAAAACCATTACTTAAGAGCTATAGTGATGATACAACACTTCACCTCATGCTGCCAGAGACCATCCTATACCTTTTAGGAGATATAGAATCTTACTCACTAAGTGAGTCCACTAGTCTATGCTAAAAAGCATAAAAGGATTAATCTAAGAAGTATGACTGTTTTTTTTACTCATGATGACTGCATGGTTTATGGGGTCTGTTAGTTCTCTAATCTTTTCCATATATAACTGCTCAATACTAATCCCAAAATCTGATACTAGTTATAAGCTAAAATTATACTTCCCTAAAGAAGTATAAACGGTCGTATCAAGTAAAGAACCCAATTGTTAGGTTGGGTTCGATCCCACGAGGAAAATGGTTTAGACTTAACTTTAGTCTAAGATTACGTCTATTTAGTCAAGTCCTTTCCGAAAAGAGTTAACAAAAACGTTTATTTTTTGTGAAACAAAAGTTCTCATTTATTTCTCAGTAAATCATGTATCAAGATTAAAACATTGGTGTTGATCAAGTGATGAGAGTAACTAGAGTGTAAGTGTTCACCATGGGTTCATAACACGGTAATCCTTGCTATAACAGTTTTTTCCTTGTGTCTTTTATGCAATGTGGTAAGTTATGTATCTCTAAATCCTTGGTTTAGAAACTACAGAATTTCAGTCCATACCATTGTCCGGCAAAATGTGTTTAAATTATTAACTCTTACCTTTTACCTCATATTTAGAATCATATTTGATGTATGGCATAGTTACTACTTCACACCAATCGAAACTAGACTATTAGATAGTGTATATTAAATCTATGTTGATATTTGTTTTCCAATCAACTACCTTGTTGCTGCGGCAAGTAGAAATATGGCAAGTTCTAACGCGTGCACTCGCTTAAAAGGCTTCTAAAATTGAAGAATTATCAATACATGCAAGAACCTATTCTAGAATTGTTATTTAGCTAGTTTTACCTGTTAATCACCCATGGTTCCCACAACCCTAGTTGTGGATTTAGTTACCCATGCTTATAAATACACAATTCATGGTTGTTAAACAAGAATTCATGTACTTACATTGACAAGTTTGAAGAAAATCCAGAAATAACAGTTGAATTAACCAAAATATCTTGAGAATCGATTCAAGAAACATGAAGTGATTCCAAAAAACCAAAGTCCAACTTCCAATAACAAGAGTATGAAAAATAACAAAAGCTCCAGCACCAAAAACAAGGTTTTTAACCCCATTTATAATAATAAATTCCTAAATTAAAAGGAGTTCTAAATTAAGAAAGTTTGTCCAGAAACACGTATTCAATCCACCACACCAGTAATTGTCCGTCGATGAAATGATGGACCGTCGGTCGATACTTACCATCTTCTTCAGCCTTCATCCTTGAATCGTCTTTGATCCAATCAATGAACCAATAACATGGTCTGTCGATACACTTACATTCCGTTGATGCCTCCGTTGTTCCACACTTAGATTTTCTTCAACTTCGGGTTTTGGGACTAATCTTTGATTTGATCGATGGTTTGCCTGACGGACCGTCCATCCTTCCATAGCCCCACACATTGTAAGAATTCCCCCAATTTCTTGTAGATTCTTGGACCTCTAGTCGACGACCACCACCTATGGAACATCGATGGAACGACGGGCCGTCGACAACTTCGGGGTTCACCTCTTCCACACAATCTTCTACACTTCTTTTTTGGACGACTTTCATGTAAAACACAGATATAAACCATTAATCTTACTACAAAAATTCCCTATACACACACTTAAATTAGGTAAAAAGCATTCGAAGTACCATGAAACCACGGTACATCAACAACCTCAACTTAAATTTGTTGTTTGTTCACAAGGGACGAACTGTCACTCACCACAACACCTTTGTACAAAAGTATCCTCATTTAAGCTTTCGCAATCATATGTCTATCAATCACGATTATTTTCATTGCTTTCATACATGATATCACTCTTAGGATCAATAATTTGGATCAGACCAGGACAGAGACTTACCACGCCAACACCTCTATTCTTTTATCTCTCACAAAGGCACAAACTCTCCAATATTGCAACTAGTGTTCTCACTTCAAAAAACAATATCCTCCTTTTTCACACGGTGGTTTCATATTTGATTATGAGGATCATTATTCAACACTCACTCTCAGAAAACTTCACACCTCATTGATACTTGTCACCATAGGCTTGCCCTTATTTTCACTTCTTTATGTTCACTATATTATACTCATAGGATAACGATAGGACTTTCTTAGGTTGTAACATAGATTAAGGGTCAGGCATGGTACATATGGATGCATTTTGGAGACTTGTTGCCCTTCTTGACATTACGGCTAAGCGTCCTACCTCTTTCATTTTCTATTATGCCTATTCTTCCTTTTCTAGTATTCTTTGCCTTATTCTCTCCTCTCTTCCTCCTCTTATGCAAATGACTCTTCTTTTATTTTTATTATTTGTTTTTTTATTTTCATTCACTTGATTTAAACTTTGATTAAAACACTTCTTTTCTTTACTATTTCATTTCTTTTTTATTTTTGACATTAATTCTTTCAACCCCCTTTTTCAGAATATTAATCATAATAGCCACCCTTAAATCTTGGCTTTGCCATGACTCTAGGTACACAATACCCAAGATTAGGTCAAGGCCAAGAAGAAATTGGTTTCCGCATTAGCCCCTCACATCTTATGCTTTTTGCCTAAGTTGAGGTGCACATGCCCAACGAAGGACCACTGCCAACATATATATCTAGAAAAGATGAGTTGGGGTAGAAAAGAAAGGTCCATTGTAAGCTCAAAATATTTAGATCACAAAAAAGGGATCAATTTCATTTGGTTTTATCCTATTTAGGCTAAATATAGACTAAGTTGAACAAGGGCCTGTCCTCCTATAATAATTGTCTAACATAGATTTCTTTTTGCAGGTTTAACTGGGCAAGTTCTACGTAGGTGCCAAAAGTGGAATAATCAACTCTTCTCACACTCTCTTAACATCGCATTACCCTACAATATTATCGGACACCTAGTTCAAGTGTTAGATTGAAATTCATGATATGGTATATCTCTATGTCATGCTTAGAGCCAAAACATTCAAAATTAACTATGCCTAATCATACAAGAATTCTCATTAGAATGGGAGATCATTGTATTTAACCATCATGCTTCATATTTCACATTTATACTTTGTGCAATATACTAAACATGCAAGTTCAAAATTAAAATAGCCAGTATCTTAGGGCAAAAGAACACAGGCAAGAAAACCCCAAGAGAGGATCGTGAGTTTGGCTACTCAGACTTAACCCTAACACTCATTTTCCATTTACCCCTCCCCGAACAAGAAAGCATGTAATTGTCTCCAATGCATAAGAATTATAAGACAAGGTTATAGGTGAAGCAAACCTGAGGCGCATAGCACCGACGATCAACAAGTTGGCAGGTCTAGTTTCCCGGGACCATCTCCATTTGTAGTGGGGACACAATCAGTAGTGTCTACAGCAATGTCAGCACCCTCAGTGGTCGCAGACAATCCTACATATTTTATTATTTCATCATATAGGTTAATTTCAGCGGAAAATTTAAAACTTTTGTTCGCTTTGATGTATACTTTGACTTCATAGTAAAAATTGCATTATATCACATGAGTTCACAATAACCATCTAATAATGAGATAATCCAATAGTGGAAATAGTTCATAACTGCATAAATATAAATTTGCCAAAATGGCACCAATACAACGTTTGAAATAAGTAAGAAAGAAACGCTAGTGGAATATCCTCCACAAGCTCATGCATGTATCTAAGCTAGAATATAAAAGATAAGCATCCTCAAAAGAATGAGGGCCTACCATGTTCGGATTAATGCTCCACGTCCAGATAGTCTTAACATAATCTCATAAATTCTAGCATCCACCTGCACCTTCCCCTAAAAGTAGAGAATTGTATGAGATAAGTACACACTTGCACTAAGTATGGGTGTATGCAAGTACACACCAAGTACATGCATGATAAATAAGAGCTCTCCCCTAAAGATATGAGTTATGGAAAGTCAAGTTATTTGGACTTTCCAAATCGGATTAGGAAAGTCATTTTAGAGAGAAACATACATCATCATTCTTTTCATATTGCACACAACACATAACACACATTTTTTATCACATACATATGTCATATATAATTTGATCATATGCCGTGAGACCTTGGAATCACGGACTTAACATTTGGACTTCCCAAATGAGGGCTGAACATATGGGACTTCAGTTAGGGAGCCTTCTTAAGAAAACATATAGTCTCCTTCATTCATTCATACGTACTTAATTTTTTTTATTCATTTATATACCTAGGATGTTTTTTAGGAGTCTCTTCGAGTTCATTGTGCAATGACCAACAATGACCTAGTGTCATTACTTGACTCTAGTTCACTGCTTGATTACCTATCCAAACACCTTTGGTATCATTCATTTCATAGTGGGCATTACATGAGACTGGCCTCAATCTTTGTTTGGGAACTTTATATTTAATCGACATAGATCATGTAACCTCCATGAAATCTATTGTTTACCCCACACCGAAAAGAGTTTGAATAACCGGCCAAGGTGAAACCAAAACATGCTAGCGTATATAGGGAATTGAACCATGCTAGATCCTTATGTTTGCTGCATAGGTTCAAAGACTAGGAGATATATGAAGACCCATACCCTCCTAAACGGACATTCTCATCTCATGAGATTTACACGAACCAATGCCGTGCCGAAAGAAGGGATCCAGACTCATAGCTCGCCTATCGATGCTCCGCATAAAGTTCCATTTCATTCATCTCACCCATCATAGAAGTTCACTTGTAGTATAAGGGCATCATTGCTTATTAGACGATTCTCATCTCAACATTAGTATTAAGAATATATCGCATACTTTCATTAGAGTGTTACTTAGAGACTGGTCTCTTTATTAGGTTTACACTCTCATAGGTGAGTACGGTTTTTTGTAATAATTATTAGGCTCATTTGATATTGATCTCGTCTTTCATATTAGCCTCTTATCATGTTGTCACCACATTCATTAACTTAAGCATATTAGCTTTTCGTATTTACTCACCCCATTATGTGAATATTGATCTTATCATATGTTAATGCACTTGGCCATTTACCGTATTTCACACTCTTACTTAACCATGTCAGGATTACATCATTTCATCATTTACATGTTTACTTACTATTAAACGTACGCTGGACTTACGAACCAATACGTACAAGCCATGAGGATTCATTCATAATTCGTCTACGTGACTTATACTTACCAAAGCTTCATATGGTACAAGACTTATGCATCATGAAAATATGCAAATGTCTCAATTTTGATTCTCATAGGCAGCATTTATTAAATATTTAATGACGTAGTACTTATTTATCAATAATGAATTGGGCAAGAAAATCTGATTTTGAATCCCTTGAGCAACACTTAGTCTCATATTTAATTTGTTTTTGCTTATATTTTTGGCTAGGGTACACGAGGTCGATCCCTAATGCCCACACTTTTTTATATTCTTTTCTTTCCTCTCTATTTTCGTTTGAGATCAAGAGGATGTGGGATCGATCCCCCACAACCTCATTTTATTTTTCTTTATTTTCTCCTACTTCTCTTACCTATCCGAGGGGTTGTGGGTTCTATCACCACACTCCCCATCTTATTTTGTTTCACTTTTTCTTTAATTTCTTCACCAAACCATACCCCATTTCGAATCCCCCTCACCTCACATTAAATAATAAATTTTTCAGTAGCCTACATATAGTGAGGTATTGGGTTTAATCCTTAATAATCTCACATATATAAAAAATATTTTTAAATATCCAATTCCTCAAGTTACATAGCCGAACCATATTTCTATCAACATATAAATTTGATAACGTTTTCCAATCCAATTTCTCCACATTTTATACCTTAGACTGTAAGACAATTCAAAGAGCATTTCGTACATTTTTAGGTGCATTTTTGTTGTTACATTTAGTCAAGATTTTTCACTTATTTCAACAACATCACACCTCATATGAACATCACGATTTTTTTACAAGCATTTGTACAAAAAATACAAGGATTCAACGTGTTTCACACTTCAATTTGTGATACGAGTCACGGCCTACACAATGCACACACAAACTTTATCACATAACTTTGGAAAGACAAAAATATCAATCACATAAATCCTAACATACATACATGAACATAATAATCATGAAAATAGGATACATCCCCAATTTGTACCATCAAACTTACCCAACCTACTACAATCAATTGGAGCTAGTGACAACAACATGCAACAGAGACACATTCCTAGTTTTTGGGAAAGAGACCAAGAGTAAGAAAAACCATACCTTTTGTCGATCAAAACCCTCAAAACCTGCTCCAATGGACAACCAACTCCTACAACAAAAAACATTAAGTTCCACCTGTCAAGAAAAATATTTTTGCTTTTCATTTTTAGTTTAGTTTTTCTTTTGAGCTTAAGCGTTCAAATTCTTCAAGAGTGATGAACTTTTTATTTTGCTCTTTTACAAATAATGAAGTGTGAGAATGAGTGTGGAGAATCGTGATACTGAGAGTGGAGAGATGTTACAGTAAGTTACAGAGTTGAAGATTTAGGTAAGGACTTAGTCAAACTTGATTTTGTAAGGCTTAAGTGGCAAGACTAAAATGCCCTTACTGAAATCAATTAATTAAATACCAATTAATTCAACTTAAACATTGCTTTCACCAAGGATCGAACCAGGTGAAGCCCTTCTCGCAAAAATGAGTCCATTTGGGTCAACCCTTATATGAATGAAGTAATTAAATAAATATTTATGGTAATTAAAATACTACCCTTAACCTACGAAAGACAATTTTACCCTTACACCCTCCAAACCTAAGATTACTCGTTTAAAGTCTAATTAAAACTCATATGGTGGATCTCTTCAATTTGGGTGCCCGACATGGCTGGACACAGCCTTGCCTAAATAAACTAACTCATCAAGTTGGTATGATTGTCTGGTGCATAGGTTTTGAGGTTTGGTTCGATGTGCATCGAGCTATGTGAACCTGGTCAAATCTAGTCATTCTAGGTACACTTAGGCATTACTTTGTATAGTCATTTTAGGGTTGTTACATTATCCCCCTCCCACTAGTAACATTCCTCCCTGAAAAACACTTCTAATTATTTAGCACATTGCCAGTCATATCATAACATAAGTACTTGACACATGTAAGCAATAACAACAAAGAGTATAGGAGATAAGGAAACTTAGAATTAAGAGTAGGAAACCTAATCATAAGAGCTGAAAAGATAAGGATAGCGGGATCTCATATCGTCCTCGGCATCCAACGTAGCACCCTCAATAATATGGTTCCTCTGCAGTACCTTCGTTGGGTAAACCTCCTTGTTCTCAGCCGCTTCACCTACCGCTCTAAAATCACAATAAACCTCCTTATAGAAAAAGTCTTCATCAACCCCCAAAACATCAATAGGCAGACTCAATGTTGGATCAGCAAGGCACTTCTTTAACATAGATACATGAAGACAAGATGAACAGAAGCTAGTTCCGCAGGCAATGGCAACACATAGGCCATCTCACCCACAAGCTGTAGAATATCGTATGGACCATCGTACCTCAGACTAAACTTCCCCTTCATTCCAAATCTTATCACCCCCTTCATCGGTGATATGTTCAAGTAGACGTGGTTACCAACATCAAACTCTAAGGGTCACTTCATGTGATCTGCATTAGACTTCTATCGACCATAAGAAGTAGCCAACATGTTCTTTATGACCGTGACCCTCTCTAAGGACTCATGGATGATCTTTTGACCCAAAATGGATGACTCCCCAACCTCGAACCACCCAACTGGAGACCTACACCTACTGCCACACAGTGCCTCAAAAGGTGTCATCCCAATGTGGAGTGATAACTGTTATTATACAAAAACTCTATTAATGGCATATGGTCGTCCCAACTACCCTAAAGCCAGTCATATACGCTCTGAATGTTGCGCTCTGCCTGCGCATCTATCTAAGGAATGAAAGCAGTACTGAGCTTCACCTATATGGCTAAGACTTTTTCAAAGGATTTCCAGAAATGCAAAGTGAACTGAGATCCTCTATCTGATATGATAGACAAAGGAATTCCATGCCACCTCACAATCTAATCAATGTAGAGTCTGGCACAATGCTCGGCCCTGTAAGTAGACTTCACAGGGATAAAGTGGGAAGACTTAGCCATCTTGTCCACAATAACCTATATGGGGTCATGCCGTCTCCTAGTTTTTGGAAGACCAACCACGAAGTCCATGTTAATGGCCACTTACTTTCAAGTCGAAAACTCAATCATCTTAGTGAGAACACAAGGCTTGAGGTGCTCTGCATTAACCTGCTGACAATTAGGACACTTTACCACATACTCTACAATGTCCTTATTCATACTATTCCACCAGTAGATTTGCTTGATGTTATGATTACATCTTGGTGGAACCTGGATGTATCAAATACATAGAACCATGGGCCTCTACAATAATATTGGTATGCAGATCATCCACGTCTGGTACACACGACCTGTTTTGGTACCTAAGTATACCCTCACCTCACAAAGAAAAGGAATCATTCATCTTTATCATCACTAACTCTAGAAACTCCATCAACAAAGGATCAAGATGCATACCTTCTTGACTTCAGCCACCAAGGATGATTCACAACTGGGATGAACTGAAATACCCCTACTAGTAGAAGCCACCACAATGAGTCCAGTAGGTGTACATATTTCAACAATTCCTTCTTCCAATCATTAACGTGTGTTGTACTCCCCATGCTCGTCCTACTGAAAGCATCAGCTACAATATTTGCTTTCCCAAGATTGTAGTGGACACCCATGTCATAGTTGTTTAGCAAATTGAACCATATCCATTGACGTAGATTCAACTCCCTCTGCGTTAGCACGTACTAGAGACTCTTGTAGTCTGTGAACTCATCCACATGCATCCGTAGAAGTAGTGCCTCCATAACTTCAATGCAAATACAACAGCTTCCAATTCGAGGTCATGAGTAGGATAGTTCTTCTTATGAACCTTGAGCTATCTAGACACATAAGATATCACCTTATCACCATGCATAAGAACACAACCCAACCCAAACCTAGGTAAGTCACAAAAAAACAATGTAATTCTCACCACATTTAGGCAACGTAAGCACTGGGGCTGAAGTGAGTCTGTCCTTGAGCTCCTAAAAACTATTCTCACAAGTCTCCGCCCATTTCAAATTGGTCTTCTTCTTAGTCAAAGTTGTCAGTAGGGAAGCAATGGAATAAAAACCCTCAACGAACCTTGGGTAGTAACTAGCCAATCCCATAAATCTAAGGATATCAGTGGGAGTAAGAGGTCTTCACCAGTTCTTAACAGACTTAGTCTTTCTTGGGTCCACCTCTACAATGTGATCGGACACAATATGACCTAGGAAGGTCACTAGTCTAAGACAGAATACACACTTGCTAAATTTGGCATATAGATGATATTATCTAAATACCTGCAAGAATAGTCTCAAATGTTGAGCATGCTCTTCCTTGGGTTTAGAGTAGATAAGGATGTCATCAATGAATACTATGACGAAATAATCAAGGTATTCATGGAAGAATACGTTCATAAGGTCCATAAATACAGTTGTTGCATAAGTGAAAACAAATTACATGACTAGGAACTCATAATGACCATAACGGGTACGGAAGACTGTCTTTGGGATATCTTCATCCTAACCCTAAGCTGATGATACCCGGAAAAAAGATCAATCATCAAGAAGAAACTAGACCCTTGGAGATGATCGAATAAGTCATGTATTCTGGGAAGTGAATATTTTTTCGTTATAGTGACTTTGTTGAGTTGCTTTTAATTGATACACATCCTAAGGGTTCCATCTTTCTTTTTCACAAACACCACTGGAGCTCCCCAAGGGGGTATGCTAGGCTGGATGAAGCCCTTACAATGATATCGTTTAACTAAATCTTCAACTCTTTGAGTTTAGCTGGAGATATTCTGTAGGGAAGAATTGTAATTGGGTTAGTATCGGGATCTAGGTCGATAAAAAAATCAATCTCTCTAGGGGGAGGGACTCCAGCCAAATCATTGGGTAAAACATCTTGGAACTCATTCACTACAAACACTGACTCTATGGAAGGAATGTCATGATCTAGATCGTTGACACTCTCAAGATCGCATAACAATCCCTTGGACATCATTTTATTAGGTTTATGATTCGAAATCAATGGACTGTAATGACTCAGAATCTCAAGCCATCTCTACTTTATTAAGGAAACAGAATCTCACAACCTTACTACGACAATCCATAAAGGCATAAAAGTTTATGGATCCAGTCCATACCAATTATAATATCGAAGTCATTCATGGATAACGCAACAAGGTCTGCACACATAGTCTTACCACATACTACTATTGGGCACTGTTTATGAACCCTATTAGCTCTCACATTTTTACTAAGGGAGTACTAACTATGAAAGGATCATACAAAACCTACGGTAGTGTTTCAAAAGTAAGAGCAAGCAAGCGAGTCACTAAATAAAACGTAGACCCTGGATCAAGTAAGACATAAACTAAGGTTAAGAAGACTTGCTGCATAACTGTGACCACATCAGCAGACTTTTCATGCTCCTCCCTACCCTTTAAGGCGTAGAATATGTTCCTTCAATTTGTTCATCTCATTATATGCCAATGCACTTGAACATTTAGTCTAATTCACACTCTTACTTAGCCCACTTGGGATTACATAATTTCATCATATACATGTTAGGTTCACTTAGATTTAAATCTACGCTTGATTTATAAACACATATGTACAAGACGTGAGGCTTCATTCATAATTCATCTAAGTAACTTATACTTACCCAATATTATATGGTACAAGATATACACATCATGTAAATATGCAAAGGTCTGAATTTCGATTCTCATAGGCAGCATTTATTAAATATTTAATCACCTAAGGCTTATGTATCACTATGGTTTTAGTCGAGGAAACGCAATTTCAAATCCCTTGAGCAACACTTAGTCTCGTATTGTATTTGTTTTGGCTTTCATTTTAGGCTTGGGGACACAAGGTCGATCCCCAATGCCCACACTTCTTTTTTTTTCTTTTCTTTCCTCTCTATTTTTGTTAGAGATCAAGAGGATGTGGGATTGATCCCCCACAACCTCATTTTATTTTCTTTATTTTCTCCTACTTCTGTCACGTATTCGAGGGGTTGTGTGTTCGATCACAACACTCCCCATTTTATTTTATTTCCCTTTATCCTATGTTTCCTCACTCTGCCTTACCCTATTTCGGATCCCCCTTAACTCATATTAAATACTAAAATTTTCATCAGCCTACATATAGTGAGGTCTCGGGTTCAATTCCTCAAGTTCCATAGTTGAACCAAATTTCCAGCAATTTGGATATTTGATTACGATTTCCAGTCCAATTTCTCCACAGTTTATACGTCAGATTGTAGGAAAATTTGAAGAGCATTTCGTACATTTTTAGGTGCTTTTTTGTGGTTACATTTGTCAAGAGTTTTCACTCAATTCAACAACATCACACCTTTTATATGAATATAACAATTTTTTTACCATCCCTTTTACATAATATATAAGGATTTAACGTGCCTTTTTCAAATTTCAATTTGTGACATGAGTTACGACTTAAAAAATGCACACAGACTTTATCACATAACTTATGAAAGATATTATTATAAGTCACATAAATACGAACAGACATACATTAAAATAATCATTACAAAAGCATGTTACATCCCTAATTCCTACCAGCAAACATACCCAACCTACTACAATCGATGGGAGCTACTGAAAAGGACATGCAACATGGAAACATTCCTAGTTTTGGATTAGAATTGACCGAATATTAGGGTTCTCTTTGGAAAGGGAGAAAGTGGAAAAAAGCATACCTTTTATCGATCAGCACCTTTCAAACTTGATCCAATGGAAATCCAACTCCCACGACATCAAAACCTCACACTAAATTTCATGAACCAACCGTCAAGAATAATGTTTTTCCTTTTTTTTTGTTTTACGTTAAAGTTCATCAAGAGTGTTAAATTTTTTATTTTGCTCCTTCACTGATAATTAAGCATAAGAATGAGAGTGGAGAATCATGAGAATGAGCATGGAGAGTTGTATAGTAAGCTTAGGAGTAGAAGTTTTAGGTAAGGACTTAGTCAAACTAGGACTCTTTGTTATTTTAAATAAAAATATTATTTTCTAAGGATTATGTTACAAGACTAAAATCCCCTTACTTAAATCAAATAATTAAATACCAATTCATTCAACATAAATATTGCTTCCACAAGGAACCGAACACGGGTGAAGCCCTTCTTGCAAAAATGAGTCAATTTGGGTCAAGCTTACCTGAATTGTCCACTTCATATATTAATTAATTAATTAATTAAATTTTTAGGGTAATTACAATACTACCCTTTGCTTGAAAAGGACCATTTTAACCCTAGACCATCCAAGCCTAAGATTAGCCCTTTCAAGTCTGGTAAAAATTCATCTAGGTGAATCCCTTCAAATCGGGTGTCCAACATGGCTAGACCCAACATTGTCTAGCTCAACTAAGTCACCAAGTTGGCTGGCTTGACTGGTGCATAGGTTATAAGGTTTGTTTACGCGCGCATCAAGCCGTGTGAACCCGGTCTAATCTAGGCAATCTAGGTATGCTTAGGCATTACTTAGCATAGTTATTTTTGGGTTTTCAAAACATATTATAAGTATAGACAATAACCGACATAGACTATGATAGCATTGGATGGAATCCAAGTTCCAACCTACTTCAATGAGGGTGTTATAGTTGCAAAAGGTAGAACTTAGATACATCTCATGTACGCACATAGTTAAGGAATATGAAGGGCATGATTTCTAATCTAGTCTCATTCTTAAACCAGAACTACTTCCCTTACCATACTAAATTGTTTCTAGCCTTCTTTCTCATAGATTAATTCAAACTTAAGGTTAATGTAATATGGTTCCATATCAAGTTCACAATCGAATAACATTTACTCTACCAAAGAAAGGTCCACTAGGGCTACCTCCCAATGGAGACAAGAATCTCATCATAACATTCCTAAGGATTAATATGTACCATTCCAGTAAATTAATCTTAACTATATCATTCCTTTACTTTGAAGGATACCATTATGGCTTACGACTTCAACATTCATAACCTAACAACTAGGTTCAAGGTTTCACATAAGAGACCCTCTTAACTTTATTAAAGGTCACATGTCATTCATATATTCAAGACTAAGATACTTCATTATCCTAAATGAAGACATCATATATTCACATTTATACATTCATCAATCAAGGGATACAAGTCAACCAAGACAAGATACCACATACTTCACATTGATCATAATGCATGTCATTCAAGAAGCACATAGAAATAATTCTTATTATCTTTATGTAATCATATATACTATCACAACATCATCAATATGAACAATATAGATTCATATAATAAAATAGAAATATCATATATCAACCCTAATAATATACACACAAAGCCACATTCATAGTCTAATATGATCACCAACATAACATCAATAGAATAACACGCATACTTTCATTCTATTTAACATAAAGATAGATATTATCATATTTATCAGAATAAACTAGTGAAATACCAACATTACTTCAAGTAGAATACCTACAAGGCAATGATCATCATATTACCTAAAATAACGGCGACAAGCCCACATCAATTAAAAGTAAAACACATAACACCACCACCATAAGTGGAACATACCAATCACAATATAATTGAAGTCTAATTAATCATAAAAGAAAGGAATTAGGTCAGTTTATCACCACATGATCCTCAACATCTCAATCCAATTCCAAATTACCACATTCGATATCACAAGGCCCTTACACAGTGCCATAACAAACAATTCAACATAATATAAGAATAATCATAAAACTAGGTCAAACTACTACATATTTATTAATCCAATACAACATAAATATCAATTTACTACAATTATTAGATCAATAAATAGCATACATAAAACTAAATTATAATTCATCAACATTAGATCAATATCAAGTGACCCATAACTTAGTAAAAAAAAAGGGTTCCTCCAATTCATGGGTTCATAGGTTATTTTAGGTAAAAATCATCAATACAAGAGCAATTCTATCACTATTCAATTTTTAGAAACCATTAATGCAAGAACCATGGAATAGATCATAAAATTGGAGAATTCAACTTCAAAATGTTAGAAAATATCTTTGGAATTTTGGCTCCATTATGAAGACAGGTTCAAGGATCAAAATCCATAACTTGATGAAGTTATTATACAATTTTATGATGAATCTCCACTTTATTCTTCAATCAAATCCCTTACTTGAGTTTATAATCCAATAAAGTTCTAGAGAGATTTGTAATTTTGATTAGAAAGAATGAGTTTTTCTTAGTGGTTTACGCTTATAATCACAATTAAAATACCAAAAATACCGCTAAAGAACCGACAATACTATTTTTTTAAGGGGGGGGGGGGTTAAATTACAGTTCACCTATCACTTGGAAGTGAAATTGAGCAGGAACAGACTATAATCGACGATTGCCCGTCGATGGTCCATCCCTTGACCAATGGACCATCCTGTTGGCCCTTCTTCTATGACTGAGGCCTTTCATGGGCTTCCTATTCCCCATGGATAAGTATAAATAGATGAGACCCACCATTGGGGCGTGGACTAACCCACTGCGTGTCGATTGCCAAACGTTGGCTGGTCTGTCTTAGGCAGCCTTTGTACCAACTTAGGTCCTTCCTCAAGGACCCTTGTATCGTCCATGGGGATGTTTTCCCCGACTTTTGCAACCTAAACATGACAATATTAATGTTAAGAACCTCTTAGATGAATTTCATTCAAAACGAACATGTAAAACTCGACCAAACATGCTTAAACACAAAAGGTAATTTCAAGGTAACACTTTCGAACAACAAGGACGTTTTTGCACGTTCGACCTATCACGAAACTTGACTCACAACCTATATAAACTATTATAACTTATTTAAGGACCTTAAAACGTAATTAATTACACATAAACACTTATAACCACATATGAGGCACATAAGTGACTTAGTGGTAAAACGTCTTAGTTGTTCCACGACGTTTGACTTCCAATACACCCAAAATATTAGGAACTTCCTTACTATCACATTATAGACCTATTTAGGACCATATACTATCATGACCAAAATATTAGGCTCTAGTTCACCTAAGTCATTTTGCAAGGTCTTACAGTTATGCTTTAGAATTCCCCTTACATACTCGTATATTCCACGTACTGAGCCATTTGACCTACATCTTTTTATGATGTAGAAAAAGGTATTCAGGATCATCAATAGGATCTTCGTTAATATATCTCAGATTTTGATTTAGCCATAATGAGCCTTCTTTCATGCACATGATTTCATTTACTTTTAAGTTTAGTTAGGAGGTCATGGGTCTTGTCCCGACTTACGTCATTGTCATTTAGAGGCTTCCTACATAGTCAGTATAGTGGAGGATATCATTTATTTCATCAAATGTTTTAAATACTAAATTTTCCTATTTTATTCCTAGTTGAATATATAATTCTATTGAAAGAAATTCATTTGAGTGAATGTTTCTAAAGTTGAGTTTATGAATTTTATTTCACTTTTCACGCTTTGCATTCTTATGTGAGTCTTTTGCTTATAGTCAACTGGGATGAGGGTTTTCTTGGGTACCAACAATGGTTTTCGAGTGGCGATGACGTCGAAGGTTTAGGCTCGGGTTGTGACACATGGTGAGAGAGATAATTGAAAAGTGTAGAAGAAGTGACTACATCCCACGAAGAATGAGAAATATAAGTCTGACGGCAAGATCTTTGGACATTAAAGTGACGTCAAGAGAAAGATAGGACCTACAGAGAAAAATGGGTTCTACATATGAGGTGAGATCCATGGCTACACCACTTGCCCTTAATTTATATCCTTGGTTCTATCTTGTGGGATAAAGAGGATAAGGATGCATAAGAGCAAGGACAAGGAATCAAGACAGCACAGTAGGGCTTGATAGAACTATACGTATCTATAACAAAGAAACATGGGGAGTTGAAAGAGTAGGATGCACAATATGTTGACATTACGATTAATAGGACACTCGCTTGGTCTATGGACGACATGGGTGCAAAAGCCAATATCATGAACAAGATGGAAGCGCCAAAGTAGGGGCTAAGTTAATGTCCATGTAATGCCAACCTCGGGACGTTCAATGCGCCACAAAATATTGTGATCGGGTTCGCATTGTAACAACCCTAAAAATGGATAAGATAAGAAATGCTTAGTGTATTAAGAATGCCTATGATTAGACCAGGGTTTACACGTATTGATGCGCGTAGAACCAGATCTCGGAACCCATGCTACAACCAAGAAAACTAACTTGGGGAGTTATTTGAGATTGGAAAGGTTGGGTTCAACTATGTAGGCCTCTCGAATACGAAAATTTACTTGAAGGAGTCTTTACAGGACTTAAAAAGGGAAAATCATAGGTTTGGAGGGTCAAGGGGTAAAATTTTCTTTTTCCAGGCTAAGGGTAGTACTGTAATTACTATAAATATACAATTAATTATTTAATTGATAAGGTGGAGGGGTATTTTGGGGAGAGAGGGACGGAATTTGGCTCTTTAAGTGAAGTCTTGCTCCACCCAGGTTCAAACCTAGGTGGAAGCATTGAATTAAAGTGATCTTTTATTTAATCTATTGAATTAATGTAATTGAATAATAATAATTATTCATTAGCTGATTGAAAATAAAATAAAATCCAGATTTTTATTAAATAAACAAAACCTTATTAACTAAGTCTTAAAACTAGACTCCTAAGCCTCCTACAAATCCCACTCTCTCACGTTGAACACTAAATTCTCACTCTCAATCTCTCTTATTCTTTATCAAGTATTTTATCTGCAAAAATAAGATACAAAATTATAAAAATAAACCATGTTCTTCACACTTGAAGAACTCACACGAAATTACAAGTAAACAAACGTTAACCGCACACTAGCCTAAAAGAGGTTGTAATTCAAGTGGAGTTGATATTGAGGGGCGATTAGACGTGTTCTTTGGTTATATTTTTTGGCAGAAAGTAAACATTTTAACGTCAAAAATGTATGGGTTTCCTTCTCTCTTGGGTCCCTTTCTAAAGAGACCACTTAAGGTTAAGAATATTCATTCCGTAAATTAGGATTGTTCCACATTGCATGTCCCTGTCACTAGCTCCCATATAATCATAGGTTGGTTATGATTGCTGGTAGAAAACAAGGGATGAAACGTGTTTTCATGAAGATTATATGTTTATATGTATGTTTGGAAGTATGTGACTTATGTTGATGTTTTCGAAAATAAAACTACACATCTATGTGTGTTGCGGTGGCAATTGTTCATGGTCTAGGACTTGAAATAAAATGATAGTTTTTTATATTTGATGTACACATGTTGATGTAAATGTGATGTTAATATGAGTTGAAATATGTCTGATTTGATGGATAATGTCTTGGCTAAACTAATACATTTTAAGCACCTAAAATGTTCTAAATGCACTATGAAATTCCCCTAAGAACTAAGGTGTAACTTGATTAAAGGATGCTGAAAAATAAAAAGAAAATTTCTAGCTTCTACTGATGAATTACGGACAGCAAAGAGGGTTAAAAATAGTTTTAAAATGTATTAAAACAAGTGAGGTCATGGAGGACTGAACCAGTGACCTCACCCACTTAAAACCCATGAACATAAAGAAGTAAAAAGAAATGTGGTGAAGGGGATTCGAACAATGTTATTGGCTGAAAAATGTAACTTACAAAAAAAAAAATCAGAGGAGTGGTATTCCAACCCACCACCTCTCAATAAGATTTAAGGAAAAGTAAAAAAAATAAAATAAAATGTGAGGCGTGGAAATCGAACCCACGACCTCCTAGAAAGATTAAAGGAGAAAAACTAAAAGAAATTAAAGAGGGGCTGTGGGGGTTCGAACCCACGACCCCTCGGCCAAAGGAGAGAAATTTAAGGGCAATGAAAATATAAAGTAAATGAGGTTGTGGGGTTCGATCTCACATCTTCTTAGTTCCATTAAGAGAAAAATGAAGATAGAAAATAATGAAACAAATAGAAGGAAGGCATTGGGACTCGAAGTTGGGTCCACAAGCCACATGGATCAAACTGAAATGATTTAAAAAATGTAAGTGTCGTTCAAGGGATTTGAAAATCTGGTTCCCCTGCCCAAATTCTGTATTTATACATAAGTCATACGTGAATTAAATGTTCAAATATAATGCTGTCTACTTTGATCGAAATAGAGATATTGGCATACATACAAGAATCATAAGTCTTGTACAACATAATCATAAGAAGATATGAATCATGTAAACGAACTATTAATGAATCTATATGGGTTGTATGTATAGATCTAGAAGTCTAACATACGTTAAATAAAAATAAGTGAACATAAGATGTATGTAATGAAATGATGTAACCCTAGAAGGTTTAAGTAAGAGTGTAAAACACCCTAAATTGCCAAGTGCATTGGCATCTGATGAAACAAAAATTATGTAATGAGATGATGAAACCCTAGAAGGGTTAAGTAAGAGTATGAAACAGAAAAAACGGCCAAGTGCATTGGCATATGATGAAATGAACATTCACGTAAAAAGGGGTGAGTAATTATGAAGAACAACTTTGCTATTGTTTATAAATGTTATAACAACATGATATGAGGCTAATGTAAAAGATGAGAGAAATCTCAAATGAGCCTAAGTAAAGGTTACAAAAACATAATAACCTATGAGAGTGTAATGTTAATGAAGAGACCAGTCTCTATGAATACTCTAATGAAAGTATTGAGATTAAAAAACATAATACTATGATGAGATGATAAGTCATCTATTCAGCTACGATGTCCTCATACTAGAAGCCTGCTTCCATGACGTATGAGTTTAATGTAATGGAAGTTTATACATAGCACTGATACACTAGCTATGAGCGGTGATGCCTTCTTTCAGGAAGGGTGGAAGTTCACGTAACTCTCGTGAGATGAGACACTCTGCCATGTCGGGTATGGGTCTCCTTATAAAACCTAGTCTTCAAACCTATACTACCAATATAGGGATTTTTTTGGGTTAAATTCCCATGTACGCTAGCATGTTTTTGGTCACTTTGGTCGGTGATTCCACCTCTTTTCAGTGTGGAGTTTCATGACACTAGATTTCATGATGCTCACATGATCTATGTCGGTTAACATTAAAGTTCCAAATGGTTGAATGAGGCCTGCCTCAAATGATACACATGATAAAAGGAATGATACAAAAGGTGTTAGGATAGGATGACCATGAGGTGATCTAGACTTATGTAATGACACTAGATCATTCTTGATCATTGCACAGCGAACCCGATGAATGTCTTAAACTACATCCTAGGTATATCCAATGTTTGCACTAGCCTATGAAAGAAATGAAATAAAGTACATATAAATGAATGAAGTAGACTATGTGTTTGATAAAGAAGGCTCCATAATTGAGGTCCAATATGTTTAGCTCTCATTTTGGGAAGTCTTGATGTTAATTCCATGATTCCAAGATCTGATGGCACATGAACAAATGATATGAAAAGATGTTAATATGTTATATGCAATATGATATGTTCTATGTGTAAGATGTTATGTGATGTGTGCAATATGATACATATGAGATGCATGTTACTCTCATGGCATGACTTTCCTAATGTATATTTTGGAACCTCATTGACTTTTCTAATCAAAATTTGGAAAGATCACGAACTTTCCTAGTCCCAATTTGTCAAGTCCACTAGCATTTTTTTCCGCTTTTGTTCAGACATTGTATTGGTGCCATTTTTGCAAGTAAACATTTAATGCTTTATTAAACTATTTCTTTCATTTGATGATCTTAAGGTCAGATGGTTGATGGTGAAAAATTATGAATCTAATATAATTTTTAGTAAGTATGTTAAGAAATAAAAAGTCTCAAATTTTCCGCTAAAATTAACCTTGACGAAGTAAGAATGACGTAGGTAGGCTTGTCTGCGACCTCTGAGAGGTCAATGATGTCGGTCTCGTCTGGGGTCTAGACTCCCGTCGTGAGAAAGTTTGTATTGGATCCCTCGGTTAAATTCCAAGAATAATAAGTTCACATCAACCACATTGAGTAGTTTCTAAGTAATGGTAGTGACGTGCACCACTATCCTGATTATAAACTTCATGATGCGTAGGAACATTTCCCTTCTTGTGATCTTATATTGCTTTTCCTAATGTCTGATTTTCTTGGTGTTATGAGCGTGAATAACACCAATTCTTATTGTTTACAAAGACCGAACACTAGGAAATTTATTGGTCAAAGGAGAGGAGTAGCAATCGCTGGGGACACTCAAGTTCCTCCCCATACTCCAGCTGATGGAGTAGCCATGCTAGTAAGCCCTGCTGGGTTGACTGATTCTAAGGTGAGGGCATCTTAGGCCTTGATTGCACAGGCCATCACAATGCAAGCTCAGGACATGACTTCGAAGGTCAACCAGCAGAATGTTCAAAGGGAGAACCCACCGGTACTTAGCATGCCTGAAGGGCTACGAAACATTACAAGTATGAATACTTTTATTTTCATAGGGTCCAAAGAGTTCAGAGGATCCCCAGGAATTCATGGATGAGGTACATATGATTTTTGTGGCCATGGGGGCCACAGATACTAAGAAGGCTGAGTCTACTTCCTATTAACTCAAGGATGTTGCATACACTTGCTGTAACATGTGGTAGGATAGACGAGATGTGGGCGGAGTTCCATTCACAACCCCTCGGCGAAATATGAAAAGAGAAATTAATTAAACAAATATAATGAACTTATTGAGGTTCAAACTTGGGTCCCCAAGCCATATGGATCAAACCAAAATTATTAAAAAATGTAAGTGGTTTTCAAGTGATATGAAAATCAGGTTCCATTGCCCAAATTTTATTTTGATGCATACGCCATACGTGAATTAAATGTTCAAGAATAATGCTGCCTATTAACACCAAAAATGAGATATTGACATATATACAAGATGCACATGTCTTGTACCACAAAATATTATTATGATATGAATTACTTAAACGAAGTATGAATGAAGCTTCATGGCTTGTATGTATAGATCCATAAGTCTAATATACGTTTACAAAAATGAACCTAAGATGTATCTAATGAAATGATGTAACTCTAGAGGGGTTAAGTAAGAGTGTAAAACAAACTAAATGGCAAATTGCATTGGCATATGATGAATCGAATATTTGGTAATGAAATGATGAAACCCTAGAAGGGTTAAATAAGTGTGTGAGTCACACAAATGGCCAAGTGCATTGGCAGCAGATGAATTGAACATTCACGTAAAAAGGGGTGAGTAATTATGAAGAAAAAATTTGCTAATGTTAATTATGTGGTGCCAATATGTTATGAGGCCAATGTAAAAGATGAGAGAAATCTCAAATAATCCTAAGTAAATGTTACCAAAACGTACTCACCTATGAGAGTGTAAAGTTATTAATGAGACCACTCTCTATGAAAAGTCTAATGAAAGTATTAAAATTAACACACTTAATACTAATAATGAGATGACAAATCATCTATTGAGCTATGATTTCCTCTTACTAGAAGCAAACTTCCATGATGTATGAGTTGAATGTAATGGAACTTTCTACTGAGCACCGATAGACTAGCTATGACCGGTGATGCCTTCTTTTGGGAAGGACGGAGGTTCACATAACTCTCATGAAGTGAGACTGTCCGGCATGTTGGGTATGGATCTCCTTATATCTCCTAGTCTTCCAACCTATGCTTCCAATATAGGGATTGGCGGGGTTCAATTCCCATGTACGCTAGCATCTTTTGTGTCACTTGGCCCAGTGATTCCACCTCTTTTCGGTGTGGGTTTTCATGACACTAGATTTCATGATTCTCAATGAATGAATGAGGCCAGCATTAAATGATGCACATAATGAAAGGAATTATACCAAAGGTATTAGTATAGGATGATCAGGAGGTGAGCTACAGTTATGTAATGACATTAGGTCATTTTTTATCATCTCATAGCGAACAAGATAAATGTTTAAAATTACCTTTAAGGTATATTCGGTGTTTACACTAGCCTATGAATGAAATGAAATGAATTAAGTATGAATGAATGAAGTAGACTCTGTGTTTGATAAAGAAGGCTCCCTAGTTGAGGTCCCATATGTTGAGACCTCATTTTGGGAAGTCTCGATGTTAAGTCCATGACTCCCAACCCTTATGGCATATGATTGAATGATATGAAAAGATGTTATGTGTTATATGCAATTTCATTTGTGTTATGTGTAAGATGTTATATATTCTATGCAATATTATAAGCATAATTTTGCATGTTATTATCATGGCATGACTTTCCTAATAAAAATATGGAAATCTCACTGACTTTCCTAATCCAAATTTGGAAAGCTCACTGACTTTCCTAATCCCAATTTGGCAAGTCCACAGACTTGACTTTCCATAATCATGTTGTTAGGAAAGAACTATTCTTACTCATGCATGTCCTTGGTGTGTTCTTACATATACCCATACTTAGTACAAGTGTGTACTAATTCCATACAATTCTACAATTTTAGGTGCAGCAACAGGTGGACGCTAGAGCTTACAACTTGACATTGCAGCTATCTGGACATGGAGTATTCATCCTTACTGGGTAGGCCCTCATGTCGAAGATGCTTGACCATTGTATTCTAGAGTAATTATAGAATTGAGCTAGTAGAGTATGTTCCACTAGCATTCATTATGCTATTGTTCAGACATTGTATTGGTGCCATTTTGGCATGTATACATAAATGTTATATTAAGCTATTTTTTTCATGTGATGATATTAATGTTAGATGGTTGATAGTGAACAATTATGAATGTAATAGAATGTTTAATATGTATGTTAACAAATAAATTTTTTTAAATATTCCGCTAAAATTGACCTAGATGAAATAAGAATGACATAAGTAGGCTTGTTTGTGAGCTTTGAGAGGTCAACGACGCCGGTCTCGTCTAAGGTCTAGACTCATGTCATGACAAATTTGGTATCGGAGCCCTAGGTTAAATTCAGAGAATAATAAGTTCACATCAACCACATTGCATAGTTTCTAAGTCATGGTAGTGAAGTGCACAACTATCCTGGATTAGAGACTGCGTGATGCATAGGGAAAGTTCCCTTCTTCTTATCTTATCGTGCCTTTCGTAATGTCTGATGTTCTGTGTGTTATGAGCGTTTCTAACACCAATTCTTGTTATATACAGAGAATGAACTCTAGGAGATCTATCGGTCTAAGGAGAGGAGTAGCAACTTCTAGGGACAATCAAGCTCCACCCCAGGCTCCAGCTGAAAGAGTAGCCATGCAAATTAACCATGCTAGGTTGACAGATGTTGAGTTAAGGGAATATCTAGCTCAGATGTCACATGACATCACCATGCAAGCTCAAGCATTGATTACCCAGGTCAACCGACAGAATGTTCAAAAGGAGAAAACACCAGTACGTAGCATGGCTGAAGCGCTACGGGACATTACAAGGATGAATCCTCCTATTTTTACAGGGTCCAAAGACTTCAAAGGATCCACACCAAAACACGGATGAGGTACATAAGATTTTTGTGGCCTACGGGCTATAGATACTAAGAAGGCTGAGCTTGTTTCCTATCAACTCAAGTATGTTGCATAGACTTGGTGCAAGATGTGACAGTATATACGAGCTTTGGGCGGAGTTCCTATCATTTGGGAGTTTTTTAAGACATGCTTTTCTAGAGAGAATCTTCCCCGGGGAGACGAGGGAGGCCAAGGTTGAGTAGTTTATCAACCTTGAACATGGATCAATCCAAGTTAGGGAGTAATACCGGATGTTTGTGAAATTATAAAGGTATCTCACTTCTCTTGTGTCTAATTGCAAAGACGAGATGAGTAGATTCTTTAAAGGGATTGCTGTGGATCTCGAGGAAGATTGTAGGAAAACTATGTTGCATGATAGCATGGACCTTTCTAGGCTTATGGTCCATGTCCAGCAAGTGGAGGAAAGCACGAAGAGCAAGCACACTAGGGCAGGGAATAAGTCAAGGCAAGCTGAGGAGACTTTTATAAGAAAAAATAGTATTGGAATCAGAGATAAGCCAAATTTTAAGAAGGGATTCTCCCACTAAGGGGAGTAAAATTCATCCAGGGGCCGCTATGATAGGGATTCTGAGTCCAGAGTTAAAAGAAACAATGCAGTATATACATCTCAGAAGAGACCACCGTGCAAGTAGTGCAACAAACTACATGTAGGAGAGTTTATGATGGCACTAAAGCTTGTTATAGATGTGGCAAACTAGGTCACACGGTGAAGTATTTTCCGAATAGGAGAAGTAAAGAACAGGGGAAGGAGCGAGTTCAACCTAATTGTCTATGTGAAGAGGATCCAAGGAGGCAACGATTCCTCGCACTCATGTATATGGGTGCAGGGGAAGGCACCTCTTGTGAAGTCTCAGGTAAGTAGCCTTAATTATTCCTTTAGGTATTTAAGTGTGTATGGTGAGTCTGCAGTAGTATGAGGATAATATGTTTGACACATCATGTTGGATTCTGATTTGTGTGATTCATATATTTACTTACGTTGTATTCTTTGATGAGACTAGTTTAGGAAATAGTTCCTTAATCTATTAATTTGAAACTACTAGTGGGTTTCAAGGATGTACAGCATCATTTTAATATGTGAATAAGATATTAACCAATGGGGAGTATTGGATTACCTAAGCATGTGTCCGTTCTATACATGACTTACTTATTATTCGTAAAGAGTAGTGTCATTCGGGGACGAATGTTCCTAAGGGGGGATAATGTAACAACCCTATAAATGAAAAATATAAGAAATGCTTAATGTGTCAATAAAGCCTATGATTAGACCATGGTTCACATAGATTTTAGCCCATAGAACAAGACCTCGGAACCCTTGCTACAGCAAAGCCAACTAACTTGGGGAGTTATTTTATCTTGGAAAGGTTGGGTCCAACAATTTAGGGCTCTCGAATACTAACATTTATTTGAAGGAGTCTTTACCAAACTGAAAAAGGAAAAATCTTATGTTTCGATGGTCTAGCGGTAAAATGGTTTTTTTCCAGGCTAAGGATAGTATCTTAATTACCCTAAATGTACAATTAATTATTTAATTAAAAAGGTGGATGGCTATTTTTGTGAGTGAGGGCCAAAATTGAGATCTTGAAGTGAAGTATTGCTCCACCTGGTTTCGAACCTAGGTGGAAGCAATGAATTAAAGTGATTTTTATTTAAGCTATTGAATAAATGTAATGAATTAATAATTATAATTAATAATCTGATTGAATAAAATAAAAATCATATTTTTATTAAATAAACAAAACCTTATTGACTAAGTCCTAAAACTAGACTCCTAAGCCTCCTACAATTCCCACTCTCTCACGTATTTTCTATGCCACAATAAGATAAAAAATGCAGAAAAATAAACAAAGTTCGTCACACTTAAAACTCACACGAAATCACAAGAAATCAAACGTTAATCGCACACTAGTCTAAGGGAGGCTGTCATTCGAGTGGAGTTGATATTGAGGGGGCTTAGACGTGTTCTTGGGTTATGTTTTAGGGAAGAAAGTGAAGAGTTTAACGTCAAAAAGGTATGGGTTTTCTTCTCTATTGGTATCTTTCCAAAGAGGCCCCTTAAGGTGCAGAATATTCATTCCAAAAATTAGGATTGTTCACCGTTACATGTCGCTGTCACTAGATATCATTGAATCATAGGTTGGTTATATTTGCTGGTAGAAAACTAGGGATGAAACGTGTTTTCGTGATGATTATGTGTTTATATATATGTTTTGAATTATGTGACTTATGTTGATTTTTCCGAAAATGTAACTATGTGAGTATATGTGTATTGTCGTGGCTATTATTCATGGTATAGGAATTTAATTGGCATAATAGTTCATTATATTTCATGTGCACATGTTGAGGTGAATGTGATGTGTATTTGAATTTAAATAAGGCTGATTTTAGGGATAATTTCGTGGATAAACGAATACATGAAAAACATTCTAAATGAACTACCAAATTCTCCTAAGACCTAAGGTGTAACCTGATGAAAGGATGCTGGAAAATGAAAAGAAAATTTCCAGCTTCTAGCGATGAATTTCGGTCAGCAAAGAGGGTTAAAAAAAATTTTAAAATGAATTTTAACAAGTTAGGTCATGGAGGATTGAACCCGTGACATCACCATGTTAAAAACAATGAAAATAAAGAAGTAAAAAAGAAAGGTGGTGAAGGGGATTCGAACCATGGTATTGGCTTTAAAATGTAACTTAAAAAAAATAAGAAATGAGAGGAGTGGGATTCGATTCCACCACCTCTTAATAAGATTTACGGAAGACGAAACAAATAAAATAAAACGTGAGGTGTGGGTTTCGAACCTACGACCTCTAGGAAGTGAAGTTTAGTCAAAGGAAATGAAAGTAAAGAGATGTGAGGCGTGGGAATGGAACTCTCGACCTCCTGCGCAGTTTTAAGTAGAAAATTTTAATGAAAATAAAGAGGGGCTGTGGTGTTTCGAACTTACAACCCCTCCGCCAAAGGAGAAAAATTTAAAAGTAAGAAAAAAAAAGTAAATGAGGTTGTGGGGGTTCGATCCCATATCCTCTTAGTTCCATTAAGCGAAAAATGAAGAGAGAAATTAAGGAAACATATAAAATGAAGGTATTGGGGCTCGAACTTGGGTCCCCAAGCCATATGGATCAAACCAAAAAGATTAAAAATGTAAGTGTTGTTCAAGTAATTTGAAAATCGTGTTCCCTTGCCCAAATTCCATATTGATACATATGCCATACGTGAATTAAATGATCAAGAATAATGCTGCCTACTTTGATCGAAATTGAGATATAGATATACATAAAAGATTCAAAAGTCTCGTACCACATATTCTTACAAATATATGAATCATTTAAAAGAACTATGAATGAAGCCTCGTGGATTTTATGTATAGATTAAGAAGTCGAACATACGTTTAAAAAAGGTAGTGCACTTAAGATGTATGTAATGAAAATATGTACTCTAAAAGGGTTAAGTAAGAGCAAAACACACTAAATTGCCAAGTGCATTGGCATGTGATGAAGTGAATAATATGTGATGAAATGATGAAATCGTAGAAGGGTTAAGTAAGAGCTTGAAACACACAAATGGCCAAGTTCATTGGCATATGATGAATTGAATATTCATGTAAAAAGGGGTAAGTAATTATGAATAACAAATGTGATAATGTTAATGAATGTGATGAGAAAATGATATGAAGCTTATGTAAACGATGAGCGAAATCTCAAATGAGCCTAAGTAAATGTTTCAAAAAAGTACTCACCTATGAGAGTGTAAAGTTAATGAAGAGACCAATCTATCTTCACACACTAATGAAAATATCGAGATAAACACACTTAATACTAATGATGAGATCAGAAATCATCTATTGAGCTATGAAGTCCTCATGCTATAACCCACCTTCCATGATATACGAGTTTAATGTAATAAAACATTATATTGAGAACCAATAGACTAGCTATGAGCGGTAATGCCTTCTTTCGAGCAGGACGGAGGTTCATTTATCTCTCATGAGGTGAGACTGTCTGGCGTATCGGTTATGAGTCTCCTTATATCTCCTAGTCTTCGAAGCTATACTGCCAACATAAGGATTTGGCGGGGTTCAATCCCTATGTATGCTAGTATGTTTTGGGTCACTCTGACCTATGATTCCACCTCTTTTCATTGTGGGGTTTTAGGAAACTGGATTTCATAATGCTCACATGATCTATATCGGTTAAAGTTAAATTTCCCAATTAATGAGTGAGTCCACCATCAAATGATGCACATAATGAAAGGATTGATACGAAAGTTGTTAGGATAGGATGATAAGGAGCTTATCAAGAATTATGTAATGACACTAGGTCATTCTTGATCAATGCAAAGCAAACCCGATGAAGGTACTAAAGTGCATCAAAGGTCTTCCGGTGTTTACACTAGCCTATGAAAGAAATGAAATGAAGTATTGATAAATGAATGAAGTAGACTATGTGTTTCATAAAGAAGGCTCCCTATTTGAGGTCCCATATGTTGAGCCCTTATTTTGGGAAGTCTTGATGTTATGTCCATGATTCCAATGTCCAACGGAATATGAACGAATAATATGAAAAGATGTTATGTGTTATATGCAATATAATAAGTGCTATGTGTAAGATGTTATACGTTGTGTGCAATATGATAAGTATGATGATGCATGTTACTCTCATGGAATGACATTCCCAATAAAAATTAGGAAAGGTCACTGACTTTACTAATCCAAATTTGGAAAGCTCAGTAACTTTCCTAATCCCAATTTGGCAAGTCCACTTACTTGACTTTCCATAATCATGTTGTTAGGAAAGATTTATTCTTACTCATGCATGTCCTTGGTGTGTGCATGCATATACCTATACATAGTAGAAGTTTTTACTAATTCCATACAATTCTAAAATTTTAGCTGCCGGCACAGGTGGACGCTAGATCTTACAAGTTCACATTGGAACTATCCGGAGGTGAAGCATTCATCTGGACTTGGTAAACCATCAAAATTTTGAGGACACTTGACCATTATATTCTAACTTACTCATAGGATTGATCTAGTGGAGTATGTTCCACTAGCATTTCTTTTCGCTTTGGTTTAGACATTATATATGTGCAATTTGGCAAGTATACATTTAATGCTATATTAAACTATTTCTTTTATTTGATGATCTTAATGCTACATGGTTAATGGTAAACAATAATGAATCTAATAGAATGTTTAGTGTGTATGTTAAGAAATAAAAAGTTTCAAATATTCCGCTAAAATTAACCTATACGAAGTAAGAATGAAGTAAGTATGCTTGTCTGCGGCCTATAAGAGGTCAACGACGCCGGTCTCGTTGGAAGTCTAGACTCCAATCATGACAATGTTTGTATCAGAACCCTAGGTTAAATTTTGAGAATAATAAGTTCACATCAACTACATTGAGTAGTTTCTAAGTCATGGTACTGAAGTGCACCACTATCCTGGATTAGAGACTGCATGATGCGTAGGAAAAATTCATTTCTTCTAATAATATAATGCTTTTCATAATATCTGATTTTCTTGGTTTTATGAGCGTGTCTAGCACCAGTTATTGTAGTTTACAGAGAATGATAACTAGGAGATCTATTGGTTAGATGAGAGGAGTAGCAGCTACTAGGGACAATAAAGATCCACCCTTGGCTCAAGCTAAAGGAGTAGCCATGCTAGTTAACCTTATTGGGTTGACTGATGCTGAGGTGGCAACATCTCTTTCCCAGATGGTACAAGCCATCACCAGGAAATCTTAAGCCATAATTGTCGAGGTCAACTGGTAGAATTTTTAAAGGGAGAACCCACTGATACATATCATGGCTAAAGGTCTACAAGACATTACAACGATGAATTCTCCAATTTTCGCAGGGTCCAAAGACTTCAGAGGATCCCCAGAAATTCATGGATTTGGTACATAAGATATTTGTGGCAGTGGGGGCCAAAGATACTAAGAAGGATGAGTTGGCTTCCTATTAACTCGAGGATGTTGCATAGACTTGGTGCAAGATGTGGCAGGATAGACGAGCTTTAGGTGGAGTTCTGATCACTTGGGATCTGTTTAACGCAACCTCTCTAAAGAGATTCTTCCCCAAGGAGACGAGTGAGGCCAAGGTTGAGGAAGTTTATCAACCTTAAACATGTATCGATGACAGTTAGGGAGTATTCCCTGAAGGTTGTGAAATTAACCAGGTCTGCCACTTCTCTTGTGTCTTATAGCAGACACGAGATGAGTAGATTCTTGACATGGATTACTGGGGATCTCAAGGAGGAGTGTAGGGCAGCTATACGGAATGACAGCATGGACCTTTCCAGGCTTATGGTCCATGTCAAGGAAGTAGAGGAAAGCGGGAAGAGGAAGCACACTAGGGAAGGGAAAAGGTTAAGGGGTGCTAGGAGAATTTTGGTAAGGAAGAGTAGTACTGCAATCAGGAATAAGCCCATGTTTAAGAAGGGACTCTCCCACCAAGGGGAGTATAATTCATCAAAGGACCGCTATGATAAGGATTACGAGTCCACAGTAAAAAAAGGTAGATACAGCTCAAAAGAGACCACCTTGCAGAAAGTGTGGCAAACTACATGGAGGAAAGTGTATGATGGACAGTAACGCATGTTACTGTTCTGGCAAACTGATTCATATGGTGAAGGATTGTCCGAATAGGAGAAGTCAAGAACAAGGGAATGACAATGTTCAACCTAATCGTCCAATTGAAGAGACTCCAAGGAGGAAAGAATTCTTCGCACTCAAGTCTAGGGGTGCAGGGGAAGGCACCTCTTGTGAAGTCTCGGGTGAGTAGCCTTAATTATTCCTTCAAGTATTTCACATTGAATGGTGTGTATTCACTAGTATGAGGTTAATATGTTTGAGACATCATGTTGGTTGCTGATTTGTATGATTTATATGTTTACTTTTGTTGTATGCTTTGATGAGACTAGTTTAGGAAAGAAAAGAGTTTCTTAGTATATTAATGTGAAAGTACAAGTAGGTTTCAAGGATGTGATCCATCATGTTAATATGTGAATAAGATATTCACCAATGGGGAGTATTGGATTACCTATGCACGTGTACGCTCTATAGATGACTTACTTACTGTTCGTAAAGAGTAGTGTCGTTCGGGCACGAATGTTCCTAAGGGGAGGATAATGTACCAATCCTAAAAATGGATAAGATAAGAATTGTTTAATGTGTCAAAAATTCCTATGATTAGACCAGGGTTCACAGAAATTGATGTGCGTAGAACCAGACCTCGGAACCCTTGCTACAACCAATCAAACTAACTTGGGGAGTAAGTTGAGCTTGAAAAGGTAGGTTCCAACCATATAGGGATCTCGAATACAAATATTTACTTGAAGGAGTCATGACAGAACTTAAAAAGGGAAAATCATAGGTTTGGAGGGTCTAGGGGTAAAATTGTGTTTTTCCATGCTAAGTGTAGTATCGTTATTACCCTAAATGTAAAATTAATTATGTAATGAATAAGTTGGAGGGGTATTTTTGGGAGAGAGGGACCAAATTTGTTTCTTGAAGTGAAGTCTTTCTCCACCCGGGTTCGAACCTAGGTGAATGAAATGAATTAAAGTGATTTTTTATTTAAGTTATTTAATTATGTAATTAATTAATAATAATTATTTAGCTAATTTAAAATTAAAAAAATCATATTTTTATTCAATAAAAAAAACCTTATTAACTAAGTGCTAAAGCTAGACTCTTAATCCTCCTACAACTATCACTCTCTCACGTTTATCTCTCCACTCACAGGCTCAATATCTCTTATTTTTTATCACGTACATTCTCTTCCAAAATAAGATAAAAAATCAGAAAAATAAACGAAGTTCTGCACACTTGAAGAACTCACACGAAATCAGAAGAAAACAAACGTTAAACGCACAGTAGGCTAAGGGAGGTTGTAATTCGAGTGGAGTTTACATTCAGGGGGCTTAGATGTGTTCTTTGGTGAACTTTTTTGCCATAAAGTCATGAGTTTAACGTCAAAAAGGTATGGGTTTTCTTCTCTCTTGGTCCCTTTCTCATGAGAACCTTTAAAGTTCAAAATATTTAATCCAAAAATTAGGATTGTTCCCCGTTGTATGTCTCTTTCACTAGCTCCCATTGAATAATAGGTTAGTTATGTTTGCTGATAGAGAACTAGGGATGAAACATGTTTTTGTGATGATTATGTGTCTATATTTATGTTTGGAATTATGTGACTTATGTTGATGTTTCCGAAAATATAACTACATGTGTATGTGTGTGTTGCCATGTCTATTGTTCATGGTTTAGGACATGAAATGGCATGATAGTAATTTATATTTCATGTACACATGTTATTGTAAAAGTGACGTTAATATGAATTTAAATATGGCTGATTTTAGGTATAATATCTTTGCTAAATGAATACGTGAAGACGCACCAAAAAGGTTCCAAATGCGCTACGAAATTCCCCTAACAACTAAGGTGTAACTTGATGAAAGGAAGCTGGAAAATTAAAAGAAAATTTTCAGCTTCTAGTAATAAATTAATTCAGTAAAGAGGGTTCAAAATGTTAAAAAATGAATTAAAACGAGTGAGGTCATGGAGGATTGAACCCGTGACCTCACCATGTTAAAAACTATAAAAATAAAGAAGTAAAAAGAAATGTGGTGAAGGGGATTCAGACAATGGTATTGGATGGAAAATGTAACTTAAATGAAAAAATAAGAAATGAGAGGAGTGGGATTCGAACTCACCACCTCTTAATCTGACTTAAGGAAGAGTCAAAAAATAAAAATAAAATGTGAGGTGTGGGAATTGAAGCTACGACCTCTAGGCAGTGAAGCAGAATCAAAGAAAATGAAAGTAAAGAGATGTGAGGAGTGGGGATTGAACCCTCGACCTCCTCGTAAAATTTAAAAGAAATTATAGAGGGGCGGTGGGGATTAGAACCCACAATCCCACGGCCAAAGGAGAGAAATTTAAAAGTAATGAAAATAAAAAGTAAATGAGGTTGTGGGGGTTCGATCACAAATTCTCTTAGTTCCATTCAGTGAAAAATGAAGAGAGAAATTAAGGAAACAAATAAATGAAGGCATTGGGGCTCCAACATGGGTCCCCAAGCCATATGTATCAAACTAAAATTATTAAAAAAATGTACGTTATTGTTAAAGGATTTTGAAAATCGGGTTCCCTTGCCCAAATTCCATACTGATACATATGCCATACGTGAATTAAATGATAAAGAATAATGTTGCCTACTTTGATCGAAATTGAGATATTAGCATACATACAATATTCAAAACACTTGTACCACATAATCTTACGAAGATATGAATTATTTAAAAGAACTATGAATAAAGCCTCATGGCATGTATGTATTGATCAAAAAGTCTAACATACGTTTAAAAAAAATAAGTGAACCTAAAAAGGGGTGAGTAATTATGAAGAAAAAATGTGCTACTATTAATGAATGTGGTGACAACATGATATGAGGCTAATGTAAAAGATGAGAGCAATCTCTAATGAGCCTAAGTAAATGTTACCAAAATTTACTCATGTGTGAGAGTGTAAAGTTAATGAAGAGACGAGTCTATATGAACATTGTAACGAAAGTATTGAGATTAAAACACTCAATACTAATGATGAGATGGGAAATCATATATTAATCAATGATTTCCTCATACTAGAGGCCTGCTTCCATGACGTATGATTTTAATGTAATGGAACTTTATACTGAGCAGCGACAGACTAGCTATGAGTGGTGATGCCTTCTTTCTGGAAGGGCGGAGCTTCACGTAACTCTCATGAGATCAGACTATCTGGCATGTCGGGTATGGGTCTCCTCATATCTCCTAGTCTTTGAACCTACACTTCCAATACGGGGATCTGGCGGGGTTCAATTCACATGTACGCTAGAATGTATTGGGTCACTTTGGCTGGTGATTCCACCTATTTTCGGTGTGGGGTTTCATAACACTGGATTTCATGATGCTCACATGATGTATGTCGGTTAAAGCTAAAGTTCCCAATGAATGAATAACACCGGCTTCAAATGATGCACATAATAAAAGGAATGATACAAAAGATTTTAGGATAGGATTATTAGGAGGTTAGCTATACTTTAGTAATGACACTATGTCATTTTTGTTCATTGTAGAGCTAACCCAATGAAAAACTTAAACTATATCCTAGGTGGTGTTTGTTTATACTAGCCTATAAAAGAAATGAAATGATGTGCGTATGAATGACTAAAGAAGACTTTGTGTATGCTAATGAAGGCTTCCTACTTGAGGTACCATATGTTGAGTCCTCATTTTTTTAAGTCTTGATGTTAAGTCCATGATTCCACAGTCTCATGGCATATGAATGAATGATATGAAAAGATGTTATGTGTTATAAAAAATATGATATATTTTATGTGTAAGATGATATATGTTGTGTGCAATATGATAAGTATGATGATGCATGTAACTCTCTTGGCATGACTTCCCTAATCAAAATTTGGAAAGTTCATTGACTTTTCTAATCAAAATTTGGACGGCTCATTAACTTTTCTAATCCCAATTTGTTACGTCCACTGACTTCACTTTCCATAATCATGTTGTTAGGAAAGAGATATTCTTCCTCATTCATGTCCCTTGTGTGTGCTTGCATGTACCCATACTTAGTAAAAGTGTGTACTAATTCTATACCTATCTACAATTTTAGGTGCAGACACAGCTGGACGCTAGAGCTTACAGGTTGACGTTGCAGCTATCCGGACGTGGAACATTCATTCGGACTTGGTAGGCCCTCATGCTTTTGAGGATGCCTTCCCATTATTTACTAACTTAGTTATAGGATTGATCTAGTTGAGTATGTTCCACTTGCGCGTCTTTCTGCTTTTTCTCCAGACATTGTGTTGGGGCCATTTTGGCAAGTATACATTTAATTCTACATTAAACTATTTCATTCATTTCATGATCTTCATGTTAGATGGTTTATGGTTAACAATTATGAATCTAATAGATTGTTTTGTATGTATGTTAAGAAACAAAAAGCTTTAAATTTACCGCTAAAATTAACCTAGACGAAGTAAGAATGACGTAAGTAGGCTTGTCTTTGACCTTTGAGACGTAAAAGACGTCGGTATCTTCTGGGGTCTAGACTCCGATCGTGGCACGCTCATAGATTAAGACTCACTCTTAGCGACTGTAAAGGTAAAACCAACATCACTATTGCTCCTTTAGATCACTTTAATAAAATTCTAGGTCAAGATTTCTTCGAGCAGCGCCACGCATTGATTGATCTGTACTCTAATAACTCTTGGTAATGAAGCAAAGAGTGTCATGTATAATTTCCTAGTTAAGGCACTAAATATGGAATGGCAAGTCCGACAAACGGCCAAGATGCTTGAGAGAAGTCTTTACGAGAAAGAATCAACATTCTTAGCAACCATTACATGTTCAAAAAAAAAACAACGGTGCTAAAGGGTCCTCGCCACCTTGTATGAGGAAGGAGAATAATATTGTGATACAAAAGCAGCCGCCAAGCCGCGTGCCTCCTAGGAAGGAGGTAGATCATGGTTAGTCTGTGTCATGGGTCTGATTCCACATAATTCAAGCCTAATAGTGATTACATGCATAAACATGATGAGACTGATCGGGATTGATAGCCAAATGATTGCCAAAGCTAAACCAGGGATACTATTGTTCAAAGATTTTTTAGTGAGTGATAAAGCGTCGCTTGAGGACAAACAACGAATTTAAGTTGAGGGTGTTGATATACCGTGGTTTCACGGTATTTTTAATTCTTTTTCTTTATGTTTAGTGTGTGTGCAACAACATTTTTGTATTTATTTATATGTAAGTTTCTCTTTATTTGCAGAAAATCTGTCTAAAGATGAACGCGAAAGTTTTTGAGCAAGAAATGTAGAAAAGTTACCACCTACGGAGCTTGTGACAGTCCGTCGTGCCTGTGACGGTCCGTAGGTGGCATTGTAGTGAAGCTAATAAAGGATGATGGGGAAGTCTGACCTAAGTGTGGGAATACATTGTTCATGACGGACCCTCATAGCCACGATGGTCCATCCTTCTGGTTCGTCATGATGATCAGAGAAGTAGTCCAAGTATCGAAATTCCAAAAAGTTTAAGTGTTATGGAACGGAGACCCTCGACGGACCTTCGTGCTTGTGACGGTCCGTCATACCTACCGTCGAGGTTAATGAAGAGAGCAGTAGAAGAATTTGCAAAGTATGGGACGATAGAGGCCATGAAGGCCCGTCATAACCGCGATGGTCTGTCACGTTGTCCGTCGACCCAGCCGCGTTTTGGAAGATTTTCAACAATTAGAGTCCTTCTTTTATTAGGTTTTAGTATTTTTTATAAATCGTGGTAAGAACCTCGTTTTTGGGGTTAAACTCTCACATAGTTAGATTCTCCTATGTTAGACTCTTTTATAGTTAGACTTTTGGTTGTTAGACACTTTTATGTTAGATTCTTCGTTAGTAGACTTTTTTTGATATTAGACTTTGGATTGTTACACTTTTCTCCGGAGTTGATTGTTGGTGATTTTGTCGATCAATCAAGTAAATTTCTAGATTTTATTCTTTCTCATTGAAATAACAGCATGAATTATTATATTACATATTTGAATATTGTGATTATGACTATGGGTAACTAAAATCCATAACTAGGGTTGTGGGAACCATGGGTTAATAAACAGATACACCTATTGAAATATATTTAGCAGATGATAGAATAAAACATCCTATAGAAAAAAGTGTAATAAGTGCAGTTAAAGGAAATTTAATATACCAAAAATTTAAATTTATAATAAGTGCTAATTATACAGTAGCATTAAAAGATACAAATATAGATAAATCATTAGTATTATATTGGAAAATGTCAGGAATAGAGTTAGCACCAGGAAGTAAGGTATTCACAGCAAGATGTAAAAATCTATATATATTAACAACAAAACATAAAATAACGGCAACAAAAATAAAATTGATAAAATAAGAATAGAAAATCCTTTTGAAAGAATAATTACGGTAATAGACAATAATGACTATAGTTATAAAGAAATGGATACAGAAGAAGAATTGGAGATAGTAAAAGAAAGATTGAGTACCTCAAGTACACTAAATACAAACACATTAAATATGATGACTAGAGCTTCCTCATCAAGAATGAGTTCATCTAAAAGAAAATATGAAATATCACAAGATATAGAAGAAATGACAAAATATCATTATTTTATAACAGGAATAATGGACCAGAGAAAATATAAAATCTTAATAAACAGTTCCTCTTATATACACATACATAATGACCTTTCATCTTTGCTAAAAGATGATTGGCCTTTGCTATTTACACAGTTACTTGACTCTTACTATTTACACAGTAACTTGACTCTTACTATTCATGATTACTATTCATGAATAGGATACTAACACTATTTACTTTTAGACTTTTTTACAAAAAACAAAATAAACTTTGGCCAAATGGCCGACATACTATTTTCTACTTTATTTAATGGACTTTATTTTTTACATATGGCCGACAATAATTATGACTAATTTGTACATATATCTTTATCCTTATCTTCTTCTTTTTCGTTTATTCTAGTTGTACTCCCAGGACGTAGTTATCTTCACCGTTGCATTTTGAACATAGATGGTCTGGATATTTTTGACCTATCAACTTGCAGTATCTTGTCATCAGATTAGGAGAAATTAAATTTTTCCTTATATCTCTTGTTGTTGGTGTAGCTTCTGGCCTTAATAGACTTAATATCCATTGTCGTACTTCTTCCATATCTGCTGCTCTTATAGCTTTACAATTGTAGTATATCATTGTTTGGTCTCTGTTGTAATAGCTCTAGATTGCATTTTCATTTAGGTAGTTGTTTGATAACTCATTTAATATAGTAGCAATTCCGATAGTTCTTTTGATTGCATAAAAATCTGGGATATCCACCTTCTGTATCTCTTCTTGTATATCTATTTTTTCTGGTATTTCATATCTCTAGTTAAACATATCTTAATAACTTGTATTGTAGGTTTAAATTCTTCATATAGTATCTCTGTTGTTGCTGAGTAGAACTTTATGTAAAATAAAGCTCCTTTCGTTATTCTTTTATATTGCAGAAATGCCTTATATAGATCAGGTATTTTAGCTACTACGTCTCCAGTTATAGTGTATACGGTATTTAATAATCCATAATTGTAGCAAGTTGCTACTAGGTTTGGATTCTTTCCTGGTTGTGCAATTAGTTTATTATATCCTTGTAGATGTTGGGTTATGTAGTCTTGTTCAGGGTTTCTCGTATTTTTGGCTCTAGGGTTTTGGTTAAGAAAAGTCTGTACATTGTAAATATTTTCTATATACATTCGGGTAATGTGGTTATATGTTTGTTTATCTGAATCTAGGCTGGCTTTGTAGGTATTTACTTGTGGTGGTATGAATATATCTTTCTGGGTACTTTGAGGAGTATATGGTTTTGAGAATAATTTATTCAAGTTTGTATTTGTGTATTTTATTTTAGTCTCCTCCTTTTTTGTAGGTTGTCCTGCTGTAGATGTGCTGGCTGTAGCTGCATTTAAACAAATGTTATGGGTTTTTTGGAGTTTCCCATCGTCTCCTTCTAGTTCTGGAATTTTTGCGTCTTCCGATTGACGTAGCTCCGCATGTTTATAGTCATGCTGCTGACTTGTATTTTTCATCTTTTGTAGCTCTTTATCCATACTGCCCACTTTCGCAGAAAGTGTAGTAATGGCTTTAAGTATTTCTTCCATCTTATCTTGTTCAGTTTGGGTTCCTTTTTCTTGATAGGTAGTCTGCAACAAGATTCTTGTTAGTCTTAATCACTTCAATTGTAAATGTAAAATTTAATATATTAAATACTAATCTCCTTATTTCTTTTGTTGTAACTGAATCTTCTAATTTTTTTGTTATCCACCATTTTACCTGTGTGTTATCTGTTCTTACAATAAATTTATTGTAAACAATATATGGTTCAAATGCTAATAAACATTTATATAATGCGAATAATTCTTTTCTATTTATTTCCCATTTTATTTGTGCTTCTGTATAAGATCTTGAATAATATCTACAATGGTGTTCTATTTTTTCTTTTTCATATTTATATTTTAAAACTCCTCCATAACTATGATCACTCGAATCTGTTTCAACAATATAAGTAAATGTTTTATTCTCATCAGGAAAATATAGTTTTGGTAATTTTTTACATAAGTTCTTAATATTTCTTATATGTTCTTTATCTTTATTATCAAAATAATATTCTACATCTTTTTTAAGTTTTTTATGTAATGGTTTTATATGTTCTGCTAATTTTGGTATATATTCTCTTACCTGATTTACTAATCCTAGAAAGGATTGTAATTTCTTTTTTGTATCTATATTTTCATCAATAGAAATTATTTTTTGTACTATATGGGTTTGCATTTTTATTCCATTTTTATCTATTTGTATTCCTAGAAATTCTATTTGTGATTTCATAATTTCTGCTTTTCTTTTACTTTAACTTATGCCTGTATTTTTTACTATATGTATAAATTTTTCCAATAATCTTATATGTTCATCTTGTGTTTTAGAAAATAACAATATATCATCTATATATACAATACAATTTTCTAGCTGGTTAAAACAGTTATCCATAAAATGTTGGAATCTACCTGGTGCATTTTTATATCCAAAAGGTAAAACATTCCATTCATAGAAACCTTGTGATACTGTGAATGCTGTTAATTGTTTAGATTCTTCTTCTAGTTTTAGGTGATAAAATCCTGATTTACAGTCAAATTTGCTGAAATAATTATATCCTTGTATTTGTCTTATTTTTAGTATTTTGTTTGGTATTGGATAATTGTACGTTTTAGTTTTAGCATTTAGATTACGATAATCTATGACCATTCTACTTTTACCTGTTTTTTGTTCACTATGTTTTATAACTATAAATGCTGGACTTGTATGTTTACTATTGCTTTTTTGTATGTAATTATTTGATAATAATTCATCGATATGTATTTTAAATTCTTTTAAATCATCAAAGTTATATTTTAATGGTTTCTGTGTTACTATACTATTTTCATCTTTTAATTCAATTTTTACCTTTGTCTTATGTTTTTCCCATCCTTGTAATGGATCTTCACTATATAATTGTTCTAGTTGTTCATTAATTATTTTAACTTTATCTATTGTAAATATAATGATTTCTAATTGTGATAATTGTTTTTCATTTATATTTTCCATTTCTTGATGTATTTTTTCACTTCCTTTAATCCATTCTATAGGCTTTCGTTGTTTATTTTTTACTCTTTTTGCTCCTATTTTATGGCCACATGGCGTAGTAAGTCACCAGTGTGTTTTTGTTATTATGTGTGGGTAAAATTTATCTAAAAATGGCATTCCTAATAGCATATCTTTCGTGGTAAATTCAAAATTATACATTTCTTCTATTGTTAGTATGTTATCCCATATTTGTATTTTTATGTTTTTTGCTTTATATTTAATCATACTTCCTTCGTTATTAAATCCTGTTACTACCATAGGTGTTTTTAATTTTTCCCATTTATCTTCTGGTAAGCAATTATATTTACATATATTCGCTTCTGCTCCTGTATCTATCATAGGGGTAAAGTATCTGTCGTGATATCCTTCTACAATAATTTTTGCAAGTATAAATATTTTCATTAATCATTTTTGGTTCTTTTTATAATTATTTTCTTATTTTGACAAGTTATTGTTAATTGTTCATTTTCTATGTTGTATGGTTTGACCTTTTCTAACCATTTTATTCCTAATGTGATATTATGATTTCCTTCATATATCTTAAAATGTATTTTCAATGGAACTACTCCTATAATTATTTCTTTTTCTGTTGTCTCTTCATTTGTATTTATTATTTCACTAGGTAATCCAGGGCATATCTTGTCCTGTGTTTATTAAGATTTTATATTTTCTCTTGTCCATTATTCCTGTTATAAAATAATGATATTTTGTCATTTCTTCTATATCTTGTGATATTTCATATTTTCTTTTAGATGAACTCATTCTTGATGAGGAAGCTCTAGTCATCATATTTAATGTGTTTGTATTTGGTGTACTTGAGGTACTCAATCTTTCTTTTACTATCTCCAATTCTTCTTCTGTATCCGTTTCTTTATAACTATAGTCATTATTGTCTATTACCGTAATTATTCTTTCAAAAGGATTTTCTATTTTTATTTTATCAATTTTATTTCTTGCCATTATTTTATGTTTTGTTGTTAATATATATAGATTTTTACATCTTGCTGTGAATACCTTACTTCCTGGTGCTAACTCTATTCCTGACATTTTCCAATATAATACTAATTATTTATCTATATTTGTATCTGTTAATGCTACTGTATAATTAGCACTTATTATAAATTTAAATTTTTTGTGTATTAAATTTCCTTTAACTGCACTTATTACACTTTTTTCTATAGGATGTTTTATTCTATCATCTGCTAAATATATTTCAATAGGTGTATCTATTCCTTCTCTAAAATAAACTTTTATTAGTATTTCCGTTCCTCCTAAATGTACATATTTTATAGCTTCTTTATTTTTTATGTTTTGTATTTCTTTATTTATTATTCGTTTGATTATTATAGGTATATATGCTTTTCCGCTTGTGTATTTTCCGTCTATGATGTGTTCTTTTTGACTAAATACATAGTATTCTTCTTTCTGTCTTTTAAACCTGTTTTTTGGTATAGGTACGTCAAGTATTTTTTCAACACTTAAATCTAATTCTTTTCCTTTTATTTGTTCAAAAAGTGTATTATCAAATATAATTTTTTGTTGTGATGATTCTTCATCTTCATAATTCTCTTTAGATATTATTTCGTTTTCAGACATTATCTTTCTTCTTCTTCTATTTCATTATCTTCTTCTCCATTTTCAGTTTGTATATCTGATACTTCATATATACTATCATTTTCACTTAATTCATAGTCTATGTATTCTAGTTGCATATATTCATTGTCGTCTATAACTATTTCTGCAATTTGTTTTCTTTTTGGATTTTTAGGTAATTTACAGTCTTTAGCTATGTGTCCTATCTTTCCGCAATTATAACAAGTACATTGGGATATCTTTCTTTTTGGTCTATATGATCTTTTCATTTTATAGTTTTTTACATAATAACTTCGTCTTGGTTGTTTATATTTATACTTAGTTTTATTTTTTCTATAATTTTTATATCTTCTAGATTTTTGTTTTTTATTTGTACACCCAAACTGTGGTGCTATTTTATTTTTACAACATGATAAATTTTTATTTAGTACTTTTTCCATTTTTAATTTTTCTTTTATGTTCTCACATAATTGTGTAAACCATTGAGATAGAAATTTTATTCTAGCTCCTAAAGTATCTACCATTCCTTCATTATTCCAATCCTTTATTATTTTAGTGCTAAATGGTTCTGGTAATTTTGTAAAATACTGTTTTCTTATTTCTTTTGCTTTGTCTAAATTATATTTAGCTTTGTAGTAATATTCTTTGAATGCACAATTATATTCTTCTATATAACACATTTTACATATAGCTAATTTTGTCATAAGTTGTCTATTTATTATTATTTCCCTATTTTGTTCTCTTATATCCGTGGTCATACCTCCAAATTCACTTCTTATTGCTGATTCATATTTGTCTAGTATATCTATATTTGTTGCTGATGGGGATCCATCCATTTTCTTATCATTCCTAAGTACTTCTAAACTTTCTGGGGGTAGATTTTCTATCCATAATTTTGCTGTTCCTATGAATGTTCTTTCTATGTATCTTGGTGTTTTTGTTGTTTCTATTTCGTTATCTATTAACTGCTTGGATATATTTCCTGTCCATAGTAATATTGCTTTATTTATGTCTGTGACGCAATCTAAATCTAAGAAATTATATTGTTCACTTATTGGTTTCGGTATCCAATTTTTATTTAATCTACTGTTCCATATTGCATTATTTCTATCTGATTGTTGATAACTTTCTGTATAATAAGTTGGTGGTGTCCACCTAGGATTACTTCTAGGGCTATTTCTGGGACTATTATCTGGGGTTTTTACTCTTGACATACTAGGTCTATTCATATCTCCTGTGTTTATTTCCAATTTATTTATTTTATTTGTCTGTTCTAAGATTTCTGTATATGTCTCACTTATGTCACTTATTTCTGATTTTTGGTCATTTTCATTTTCATCTATTTCATTTACTTCATTTACCTCAATATCTTCACTTAATTTTTGCTCAATTTCTTTTATTTCATTGGCTAATTCAAGCTCTTTATCTTTTTCCTTTTGTTTTTGCTTATTTTCATATAATAATTTTAACCTAGCTAATTCTTTTTCTAATTCATTTATTCTTGTATTTTTTATTTCTTCTAATTGTTGTGCTTCTTGTTTTGCTTGTATTTTTATTTTTTCAATTTCTTTTGATTTGTCTATTTCTTCATTTTCTTTTGTTATTCTTATCATAGCTATTAAACTATCCTCTAATTTTGCTGTTTCTTTTTCTAACATCAAGTATAGATTGTTTCCTATTTTTTTATATCTTCTTCCTAAATTTGAAAATATTATTTTTATTATCATTCCATCTTGATTTTCATATGTTTTTTCTTCTACTGCAAATTCTTCTTTATTCATTATAATCTATGTATTATGTTGTGTTGTAATTCATATTCAAGACATTCTAATTCTAATTCAAAATAAAATATTTGAATGCTAGATAACGAGATACTTAAATGTGACTATCCGAGTTACTATCTGTCTGTGCAGCCTCTATAATACTAAGATGAATGTTGGGATAGACCCCATAACATTCTAATAAAGAAAAAGACTGAAAAGCATATAAAGGGATCCTTCATCGTCTTCATCATAAGGCAATGTAGGCTAACTTGCTTCATCACATTAGATGTACGAGTATGTGAGTCTGAATGATAATAATACTTGAGAGGATTTTAAGAAGAACTTACCTTGGCTCTGTTTAAATCATGAAATACTAAGTCAATATAAAGTAGTAAAGAACATTCCATATGTAAAAAAGTGTAAATAAGTTACTTGGATAAAAATAATGAAATAAACTCAACTTTACTTTCATGAAAGTAATGTAGTTTATGTGGGAGATTCTCTAACCGACAACTACCACTATGAGCCTAGATGGTGATTCAGCATCTTGCCCACGCTGGCAGAACAGTCCTATACTTTGTCGTTGCATAAGACTTCATACGTTAGTAGATCCCCTAACATAAGTTATGTGATAATCTAAAAATTATGGCACGTTATGCCTACCCTGTTTACATGAGACATGATTTATTATAAACTCTTATCCCCATATCGGTGCTCAATAATACTGAAAAAATATACTTTAGCTCATGTTTTTAAAAGGCCTTCCGTTCCTTAGGTTGAGATAATTTTCTCAACAATTAGCTTTAAAAGCTTTCTTGGAATCAATGTTCCTTTTTATTTTTAAAAAACTATTTTGGGAAATCGTAGTTTCCTCTTAACTTAAATGTTTAAAATATTATAAACATTCTAAGGAATATTTTGTTCCCTTATATATTTTAAGAAATGAACTCAACTCTTTACTCTTCACATGACTTGAAACCTTTAATCTTAATCAACACTTTAGGAAATACTTAGTTCCCTTACACTTGTTTGAAGGAAAGACATCACTTTTTATTCTTTCTCTGACTCAACTTTACCCTTAAAACAAAGTCAAAACACTTAAATAAGACTTGGAAACTTTATGAAACTTTATTTAAACTTACTTCATAGCTTTAGATTTGACTTCTTAACTTCCTTGACTTTGACATTAACTTCCCTTTAAAAGAATTATAGATTCAAGGTTCATCAGATCTTACAGTATTCTAATCAACTAAGAAGTTTTGGTACATAATTTGAACACTAGTACGAAAAGATGGGGCAAAATGGGGTCTCGAAGCGACCCTGGCGCTCTGAGACGTGCGGGACGCCAGAACCTTATAAAGAGGCGATCTTGAGAGGCTCTAGTAGAAGCGGCATGCCAGGCCTTGTCGGACGGAGCTTGCTTTGAGGGTCTCTTCCAGGCGGGGCACCACAAGGTCTGTCAGTCGAGATCTTGTCTATTCTTCTCCATTTTTCAACTCTAAACCTTTTAAACTCCCATGATATTTCCCCAATCACATAGGATCACTGAAAAAATCAATACCCAATATATTATACTTGTAAAACAACTCGGAAACACAAACTAAATCAACTAAAACATACTTCATTTCGACAAACAAGAATTCAACCAATTTTCTTCAAGAACTTCAATGTTCATCATTTAATCTATTCAAAAAACATTGAATCAAACTTGGTGATCTTGACGAATTCTTGGTCTTTCCCGTTCTCCTTCTGCTCTTCTCTTTTTATCCCAATCCCTAAGCATGATAATATTTTTTAAATTTACTTAAGGGTTATTTTTTACTCTGTAATAAACCGTTAAAACAAAATAGGAAATAGTTGGGTGAATGACAAGTTTACCCTTACGAAAAATGCAGATTTGGACCTTCCTAAACCTAACAACCTAACTTTCGATAGGCATATATCCCTCATACAGTAAAAAAAAAAGAACTTAGCGGCGTTGGAAAGATGTTGGAGATGTCTTTCTAACCATAAAAGGAACTGACTCTAAATCATCATGATCTAGAAGGCATAGCCATTTGAAAATGACCAAAACTCACTTTCATAACATAGGAAATTTTCAAGATTTTCCTATTCTTTCAAAAAGTGATTATTTTTAGGTTTATAGCGAATTATAGGCTCTTATGAGTTGAGAGATTGTACACAAATAATCAAAAAGCAGTTTTAAACACAGTTAAAATGGTAACCCAATTCTATATACAAAACACAAATATCCGTAACAAGCAAAAAAACTGAGACTCACCCCAATACAAAAAAAGTATTTGTCCTTAAATATAAATAAGCACAGTACCTAGACTTGATATAAGATAAACAAGAAGGACTAGTGAATAAAGGTCCTATCTATGTAGCTACTACTTAGGTTGAGGCATCAGTTCTTGTGTATCATCCTGGAACTCGAAAATGGCCCCTAAAGCGTTCTCATCCTTTTCTTCATCCTTTTTATTGTCTTAGATTCTATAGCGATATTATGTGCAATAATTGTTTTTATGTCATAAGATGCCCCGAAGGCATGTATAAAATTAACTAAACCTCGAGCCCATGGAGGCACATTAGGGTTTATGAGAATTCATCTTTTGCCCATGTATTACTTTGTGTATTTCCTTTGTCTTGCTAGCTCTACTCTATTTTCCTCCTCTTTAAACTCGCGTGCTCTTATGTGCCTGAGTGGATCATTTCTCCCCAAGACTTTTTATCGAGACATTTCTACAAAAACATTGATGACAAATTCGGTAGTAATTTAAAATGGGAATGAGAGGTTCTGTTATTCCCCAAGAGTGTAAAGTGACTTCGCTAAGATAATTTGAAACGTGTTGAATTTTTTATGGTCTTCACTAAAAAGATGTACAAATATTATAAGGGTGCAAACAAAGGGCAATCTGTGAGTCTTTCAGCGAGTCGCCGAGTGCAATTTGCAACTCAATCTAACCTCCGAATGTTATGGATTAGACAATACAATAAAAAATTTCGTTAAAGTTTAAATGGTGACATTTAGATGAGCCATCGAGAAGTTTAACAAGCTAACAGGTAGTCGTGCCTATTTTCACTCCATTCTTTCAAATTTGACGTTGCAACCCCTAATAATGAAATTCAAACTTTTTCAATATCAATTTGAACAAAGACCCATAGCATTTCAACAATCCCAACACACAACAATTCTTCTCAAAGCACAGTCGAGTAAGATTTTACAAATTACGAAGGAAATATCGAGTAATGATTGATAATATATACTACAGACTCAAAGACTTAGCATATATTTTGAAATATAAATCATTATGTTACTGAGTACAAATTTGTTAAAAAAATAGAGGTGTTCAATTACTAAACTTTGGTGCTGACTTAGATTCTAATTACGTGCAAGTAGCAATGTGATCCAAATACGAGGAAACTCTGACCTTTAAAATACTCTAAAATTCAAGAAATATAACTACTACAGTGAGAGTGAGAGTGTGAAAATAGGACAAGTGAATGAAGTACAACTTTTAAACATGTGGCTTGTGATCGTTCAGTGTTTGCTCTAACATTTGGCGATGTTAGTAGGTCTCACCAAACAACACTTATCAAACGGATGAATATCTAATTTCCTCGCAAAATATAATATGATTTTAAACTCATGAGGGCATCCCATCATCAAATTTTACTTAGATCTACAATTAGATTGGCGATGTTCTGATGAAATTCTCACTCCGCCGAATTCGACAAACTCAGCCTTTAAAATATATTGAGCCGAACAACAAGAATGAATGGGCATGCCGAATATATCAGCGACCATCCAAATAGAAAAGTTACTCGTGGTCATACATATTTTCAAGTAATTTCCTTACTCAATTTGTACAAACAAAAAAATATTATTTTATCAAGATATCAAAAAGCAAGGAGAGGGTTGTGGGTTGCCTCCGAAATAGGTCCATAATTAACTTTGTTTCACTATTCGAGTAATCCTTCAAAATTACTATTGGGATTATCCATAGTATCACTAGGAAAACTCCCCTATTCTCTCGGGTTGAGATGAGACGATATATGACCTATTTGTGTCCGTACCTGCTTGATTAAAATTGAATGAGGGGTGTAGGTCTTGTTAAGGATACACAAGAGGATTTCCTCAGACCTTCGACCTTTCGAATCCTTGGGATTCTGATGTTCATGGGGAGGCACGTATCGATCCTTTTCCCCATAATTTCAATGTGGATTACAATCTCTCCATTAAAAATCTCTATCTTTTAATCCTTCATCTCTACACAAAACTTGATTTCCTCCTTTTCTGGGTAGTTTGACCGATAGCCACCACCTTTGTCATACTAAATTTTAACCTCCTCGTTATACAGATCTTCAAACATTATTTCCTCAATACTGGTGCTACCGAACCCCAGAACATTTATACTATGACCACCAGCCTCCATAACGTTCTTTTATAGAATATAAAGTTGTTTCATAATTTTGACCATGTTTTGGTCTCTCCCATTTTCCTTTTGAATCTACTCATTCAATACCAAAAATGTGACAGGAGAGACATGGTCCTCATGAGTGTACTACACCCTATTGATGGTTGTCATGCCGTAAAGATGATGATTTGCTTCTGCGTATAGTTTCTGCATTAGTCCCCCGGGTTAAAGTTGATCAGCGACTCATTTGTTTACCAAATCTAAACTCCTAAAAAAGTACTGAAGGAGCACATTATCAGCAAAACGATAGGTTGGGCATTGTATCACTAACTTTTTGAACCGTAGCTATGTTTTGTGTAAAGGCTCTCCATTTAGGCGCTTAAAGCATTTAATGTTATCCCAAATAGTCATCATATTCGATAGAGGAAAAAATAGCATATTGAATGCATTAACTAGATCTTCCCATGAAGTTATTGAATTTTGAGGTTACCGATGTCATCTTTGTGGCCCAACTGGATATTAATCGTGTCATTTACACTTATAATTCATTCTTACAACACATAAACTTAACACAAAAATGAAAATTAAGTAAGTAGACTACCACAAATATGAATCAAAACACTACTAAACTACATTATGACGTGACACCATTCCCTAGAAGCGACATCATTTTGACGATTATCATGACCAAAGACAAAAACCTACGGTACGGGTGTCTACAATAGCTGAAAGTTTAGTAACCTAACCAAAGATTGGGTCATGTCCCAAGGAAGCGATTTAAAGAAAAGGTAGTTAAACTAGATTCATTATAATTAGTCATTGATAAAGGTATTTATAAATAAAAACATGATAAATCAATGGTGCGACAGGAAATTGTGAAATATAAAAAGGGTGGTTTTGTCACAAGTATAGGAAACCCGATAAAAAGGCAAAAGGGAAGCAAGTATGGGGAAAATTGTTTTTGTGTGACGCATTACAACTTGAAATAGTTATTAGGGTACATGCTTTATTTAGAATATTTGCAAGATAATAGTGACAAGTCTATGATTTATATGGAAACAAGTTCCCTCTTGAGAAACTTATCACGTTTCAAATGTGTTCCTCTCGAACACCCCTTTTCGGCATGAAGAACAGCCTACACTTTTCCCTACTCACTCTCTACAACTGAGTGTTAGGATATGGTACTTGTGCTCATCCTCTTGAGCTGAACCTCATTTTGACCCACTCCCTAGGCCATCAATCTAGCTATCTTGGTTTCGCGACCACCCTCTTTGGCAAGCATAAAAAATATGTGTAACTTTGTACTTCCAATTAAAAACCCATTAAATTAATAACAAATACTAGGTTAAATCACAACTAATATACATCTAACCTATCAGAAAGCAACACCCACCGATAATATTAACTTATATTTTAAAATAATACCCCAAAAATGAGGATTATTAGCCATATATCAAGCAATAACAAATTATACTAAAAATGATAATCAAATCAGATAGGTAAGAGAAATCAAACCTTTATATGATCAAAGGAAAAAGAACACCCACTTCCAATTTAGGAAAGATGAAACCCTTATTTCTTTAAGTCTCCCATGAAACCCTCTACAAATTTGAGAGAAAATACAAAAACTAAATTTCTAAAAAGTTAAAATGAATAATAATGTTTGGATTTCAATAATAACACCTACAACTAGTATTTATAGCTTTAAAATTAAGTCTTGGGGCGGACCATTCATACAGGGAAGTCGCGATCGCCGAATGACTCGGCGATTCGCCCTTCTTCTAGTTCATCACCTTTTGTACTTTGTCTTAAGCATGTTTTTATTATTAATCAATGGGCGTAAATCTTTACTTCTAGGAACTAATCAGGGACACGCTGACTGCTCCTTTCATGGCCTCTTGATCAACTTCCTTCAAGGCTTCTCATACTTGAACAAAAGTCTTGAGTTCTTCACTTCGGCGATTCACCAAGTTTGATTTGCGAATCCCAAGGTTCAGCTTTATGTTCTTATCATTTTTTTGTTCCTTTTTGCGCGTAGGTGTCAATGCTCTAGCTAAATCTTCAAATACAAGACACTTAAGAGTTTTCATTAGAAATTCAAACAAAAATAAGCATTTCTGGACACTATTTCTATCAAAATAAAGACCTAAATGAGTTCAATTTGTGAAGTCATTAACAATCCTTAATAAAAGAGATTTCTTCCCAATCCCAAAAGAAGAAAAAACATAGTTTATTTTCTTCTACCATAAATATACCCAACTATTTTCCTTTGCAAAGAAAAACTCACACTACTCTCCACTTCTCTCCTTTGAAATAAGATTTTGAGTTCTGCCTAAATATGAAGACTATAGGGGCCACATAATTTTCTAATGGTGCTTCCTCTTATGGAATAATTCTGAATAAATAATTTCAATTATTTTTACCATGATAAATTAAAAATTATTCCACTAGAAATTCGTAACTGAAATACTCTATTTATATTTTGAAATTCCTTATCAAACACTTATGTAATTTACAAGTTAATATTATTGATAAAAACAATAAATTAAAGAACCAAGGAATTTAATTCAGTAATTAATTTCCTTTAGATTACTACTTAACTTATTTCATGTGTCACACTCATAAATCCACTTGCAAGATTTTATACGATGAAAATATATAAGATTCACAAAAAGGAATATCAATTCATCTCTATGAAGAGACATAGATTCCATCAACTAGCTTATTATATCACAAATATATACTATTATCATCCAATCTAGTAGGCATGTTGACCTACCTTAGGATCTATGATTTTAATAAATCAAATAACAATTGATATATACAGATCATAATAGTTATATTAGCATAAAAAATATAATTACATTTAATAGTTTAGAGAATATTTTTTTTCCAATCAGTCTAATACAAGTATATCTATTTGGTCTCATGCAATACATATAAAATGCACTAGAAGAAAAAGATGGATCTATATCGTTCATATAATCGAGATAAATTAAACATGATCATGTGCTACAATCGTACCGATGACATGTGCAATTTCCAACCTAATTCAGAATTAAAAAAATTATAATTATAAGAAACAATGATTTAATCCTCGATGTAAAAGGTAAAAATATACACACTAAATCAACTACTATATAAGTAAGCAAACAACATTAACCATTATATTATCTAGTAAAACCGAATAAATATTTATTCTATAATGAATATATATCATAAGATATGGCTTATATTATAAATCTCAACAATCTTAAACTTACACTTTTAATTATCAAAGTATTATAATGATTATATCAAAATGCATAGTTATTACAACTTACCCTATCAATCTGCGTATTTACTCTTTAAAATTATTAGTATATTATGTCTAATCACATATTCAATAGTATAGACAAAACAACCTCTCACTTCGACTTTGAACTATACATTTAAAACTTTCACAAACAATCATCTATGTGCCTATCGAAATAAATTTATCAAGATATTTTCTCATGCAATTTTTTTCTAGTAGTTCTTAGTCATAATAAATATTTTTTCCTAACGGTTGAGAAACCTTATCATGAAACCCTCCAAGAGTGTATGTCTTTACAAGAGTGCTATCATGAATGTTCTCCCAAGTATACAAAATAAATGAATCTTCGTTATAGTCCTCATACTACGATTAAGTACTAGTACATTATCGCTCTTTCATTTTATTGAGTCTTAGTATTTCCTTCAAAATCTTTCTACATGGAAATATTCACACTTTTAATGTAGCTTCATTTTCTCAACACTACTTCCACTACTTGAGGTAGTACTTTTCTTATGTTTAATAAGGCTTCTCCCACTACTTAAATGCAGTGGAAAATAATTTATGACATACTCGTTAGATATTCTTGAGCATCTGAATTTAGTATTGACTTTTTTTTATTTCTTTGTTCAATTTCTATCAAATTAGTTTACTTATATGAACATGGTTTACTAAATGATCTTTTTCTAGGATTCATATATTGCCTTATTTTTAGGAAACAATAATAAACCTTCTTTCATTCCTTAGGATATTCAATTAACATACACATTCTTTTCTTAATTCTAATTTTTTTACCCTCCCACTCAGGACATGTGCTGGACAATCTCATATCTTAGCATGTCACATATAAGACTTATCTCAAATCTATAGTTATTAAAGGTAAAAATTTTAAATAAATTGAATTCAAACTGTGAGTTATTAGAACCCGTCCCAAAAAAAATAATAAGTCAGTAATTAATCTTATCATTTGATAAGAGTCTGCTTCATCACTCTTCTAAATCAATCTATTATAGCATGTCTTATGCAAAAATTAAAATACAATTATTTCATAAGGTATGTGATTCATGAGCTTTACAAAAAGGTTTACATCATTAGAATCAGAGTGTAGTGAGTAATTTATATGATATTATTTTCATGTATCTTAACTATTTTGAGTTAATCAAGACATTCATGCTTACAAAACAAAAAAAAATCATACAATAAGAAACCTTTTTTAAAACTCAGAACACTCAAATTCACTTGTTGCCTAAATCCTCATTTATTACATAAATTAGAATAGATTAATTATAAAAATTTACTACCTCTTTTTCCTTTTTAAGAGGAAATGTCTGTTAGTCATTTTCCTTCTAAATAAGCATCGCATGTTGGTGGTGATTTTACTTTAAATTAACCTTTATGTCCATCCATTAATAACAATCAATATTTTTTTCATAATAAATGACTTAGATGCTAATGTACATATAAGTTTACGTTAATTTAAAAGTTATTTTCCCCTATGATACATATTAATACAATTCAAATCCTGAGTTCTAATACAAATAAAAAAAACGCATCAATATACCACAAGAAATTAAATATTCTTCAAACTAAATGATATAAGAATTACAAGAGAATATATTAAATACTCATCTCTTTTGTAGTTAGTAACTGAAAACAATTACTTATGATATAAGGTACATTTATAATTCATTCTTTAAATTAATAAATTATATGTTCCATAACAAAAACTTAAGGACTAGTAAGTGGGTGTGTAATGTGTATTGGGAAAATGAGATATTTTAACGACTAGTTACTAGGAAATTCCTAACCTTGTCAAGATTTTGAGGAAACTGGAGTCATCAAGGTTTAAAAATCTGGTACCAAACATGTTAGTAAATAGGAATTTCATTGCATAATTTGTTAGATAACTAGATAGAGGTTCCGCACGACTTTGGAGAATTAAATTTTGATAGGTAGACCTCTCGAAATTGACCGTAGCGTTAACAATAGGCGTAGTGGGTTAAAAGTATGTTGTGAAAGACAGAAATTGAAAATCCCTTAGGAGGTTACTGCCTAGCTTCTTGTGCTGCAGTGAGATTCTTGTTACTATTGTGATGTCGCTAAAACGGGATGGGTAGCGTTGTAGCAAATGAGGCAGAGATTGAACTATATGTTTTCAGATTTTTCAAGATGGAGCTCACTGGTTCAAAAAGTTTCGTCGCAGCGGGATTGGTGCTGCTGCAGTGAGGTGTCTACAACGGGTTAGGTGCCTCTATAGAGGTTTGACTGGTTTTTAAATCGTATATAAAATTGTTAGATGACCTTTTTTTTACTTTTTGAGTTAAGAGAACACCCTTGCGCTATTCCTACTCGTAGTCCACCATTCTTTAATCTATAGGTATGTTTTTCACTCCCCGAATTTTCTTTTCAAAATTTAGAACATTTTAGAATGGGTCAATATTAATGGGAAATGATATCTTGAAGAATTCTATGTTTGAATTAACTCTAAATTAACAAGTTGGGGTCATTGTTTTGAATTAGGGTTCATATTTTTTAGAATATCTAGAATTTAGTCTTTCTTTATTGCCTCTCGTGTATAAATTAATGTTGGAAGATCACGAACAAGCAAAATAAATTCGAAATGGGAATGATAAAGTTGTCTAGGCTTTCAAGCTTATTTCGAGGTAGGTGTGGTTATGATTCAATGATTGTGTGATATACACTTACTTTGTTTCGTTGTGATACTTGTATATGTATGTATGTTGCAATATTGATTTTTGATGTATAAATAAGACATATAAATATCAATACCATGAAATCATGATTGAATGGGTGATCTTGATCTGTTATTCTTATATGTTATTTTGGTAGGTTTTCCAGATCGCGACATGCTAAGTTTGAACCGTTTCCACGTTCAGTCATTGAAATTGGATCGGATTGCAACGTTCCGTCATACTTACTGTTTGACTTTGGTTTTCAAGAGATGACCAAGTATGTTATGAAGCATGTGAATTGTGATGTTGATTCTTATGATAGTATTGAATATGTTGATGTATATGCATGTGTTATAATGTTGTAATTCCTTGTTTATAACGCATCTTCACGAAACAATTGACAGAAATCCATTAGGAGATCAGTGATGATTTCGAGTTCAGCGGTGAGCCACATCGTTCGGGATTCCATGTGATTCTTTTAGACTATTTCCACCATTTTCTTACCCAGACCTTGTTTTCGGTAGTTAGAAACATCACTAGAATTCGTTTTTTATTTGGTTCTTGTTTCTAGTTTTGGTACATTGACTTCCAAATTCTGGGTTTATTTTCAACATTGGTTTAGTTTTTTCTATCTTTCTTTCATAATATACATACATTCTTTTTTTATTTTTTTCTTTAGTTTTATAATATTAGTGGTTCTCCCACAAGAAGGTTAGGGTGGGTGTCAATCAGGACGAGTTGGGAAGTAACATATATGTTACATTAAATAGATCATAACATTTCAAATAATCCTAAACAATAAAATATAGGGCTCATTATACATATACAGTCATACATGTCGAATAATCAATCGACATGGTTCGAGAATTACTCATGCAGTACACATATACAATGACAAATTATTCAATTCATACAATTATACAAACCTAACTCTTATAGAAGGTCTATTTGTTTGTCTAAGTCAAGTAAAAATCGTCTAGTTAAATTTACACAATCATTTTTTACTGTGTTTAGGAGACTTAATGGATATTATTAAAATTAGACTACCAAATACGTAATGACATACATTAATTGCGTCGGATAGGGAAGAAGGTCTATGTCAACAGTAAAAAATAATACTTCACTACTATTCAATCGTGGTAATCAGGTGAGGGGCCCACATAGCCAAATATGACTAAAAACACATATAACAATCCAAAGAACTAATATTTCTTATTAAGTCATTCTTATAAGTC